>NW_028301594.1:0-632500 GCF_987345545.1 Pholcus phalangioides
CTGTTATTAATTAAAATAGAATATTATAGCTCTGTTATTAATTAAAATAGAACTTAGTGCCCTGTACCTATGTTTATCGTTACAAAAGTACTGCCAATCATTAACGGCGTTATTTTAAAATTGGCGGAAATGCACGTAGTGCCCTTTACCTCCAGCATACAGATTTATCAAAAGCCTTTTAATAAATGTGTTCATTAACATTTATATTTCATGATTAGTTTTATGATATTGTCGTTAAATTTTCATTTTAAAACATACGGAAAACGGAGCTTCAAATGAGAGTTGCTTATTGATACACTTGTGAATTCATTTTGGGCAGAAAAATACAAATATTACAAAACCATACCCAATTTAAACCATTACTATTCAATTATTAACCGAAACTGTGTATTGAAAGGTTGTATTGTGTTGGTTAACTGTGGGATTTGCGTTTAATGAGATAAACCCAGCCCGACTAGTAGGTGTCCATTAAGACTCAATTCACTTTTATAAACACATTGTTCACCGGTCGCGAATTAACTTATGTTTCTGTGAATTCTATTTTGGAAAAAATGGTCTGCAGAGTAAAAAGAAACCAACTAGAACGTGCAGAGACGTGTTTCCAAAACTGTTTGTTATCACGTTTCTTGTCGTGAAGGTCAATGCACCGCCGACTCCCCGTAGAATCCGAAGATTAATTTCGACGCCCACCTCCCATTAAATCCAAAATTTAGTGTTTTTTACAGTTCGCATGTCATAAAAAATTGTAGTACCAAGTTACAATTTCGTAGCACCAAATGTGTCTTGCATGCAATGGTAGTGAATGAAAAAAAAAATAAGATCCCGTGAAAATTCCCCCCCCCCCAATAAGGTGCTCACGGACTCCCAGGGTTCCATGGATCACAGGTGGAAAAAAACAGGTGTGGAGTCAATACCCCCTACAGAACAAGGCCTCCGCACGAAGCTCGTCACATAACTGAAGGCCATTTTTTTGCAGTATATCCAATAGCAACAGGACAAATGGCCTTCATTGACATCACAAGCTTCGTGCGGAGGCCTTGTTCTATAGGTGGTGTTCGTGGAGTACGCTAATTCAAAGGAAAACGTTTTGAAACGAGGTATATTTTGAAAACATGTCGTGAACCATTACATATAAGGGAATGCTATGCAACTTACCCCACTCACAAAAATATAAACTTACATCGAATGTGCAGGGGTGTAGAAAGTGGAAGGGGGATGCAGGAGGCCCAATCCCTCTTCCCCTATATTGATAAGAATACACAATGAGATTGCATATTTCTTTAATGTGTGTTATGGGATGAAAGAGTCTGCCCCCCCCCCCAAAAAAAAAAAAAGCATCGCTGGGAATATAGTTAACATAGGCGCCGAAACCTAGGGCGCTGAGGCCATTTGAGAGCCCCTTCCTTCGATAATTTCTGAAAAAAACAATGCAATGCACCCTCCTTCTCCTGCGTACGCGTTCGAGTCCCATATATGCAGGACGATTAGCAACTTTCAGTCCTCCCCCTCGCACCAATGTTTCCTTCATGTCCATGTCTCTGATAGTTAACGCGCACATGAGCACTTGAGTGCATTTGAAATACGGATAGAAGCTGGATTATAATAATTCTAACGATTGCTTTCATTGCTGCTGGACAGCTATTGTCATGATATTTTTCTGTCAAACCAGACCAACTCTTGTTTGATCCCTACCTTTATTACTTCGAATTTTCGATTTTAATAGCAAATTTCCCTGATATTTCCATGAAACCAGTAACGGGAAAAGCACAATAGTTTGCACAACTATTTTATGCGCAATGACTTGGTTTTCAAAGGAATGAAGAACGACCAGAATGTGATGAAAAATCTGAAATTTCATTTAGTTGGTGTTAAGAGCCATAAAAGTAGTTTTTGAATACTGTAATAATAGGCGTACACCAGAATTTTCACGAGGGGGAAATTAAAAAAAAATTCCTTAAGAGGGTAGGGGGGAGGTATACGTTTTTTCCTGCGAAATAACGTTATAATCTCGGCTGGGGGGACGGGGGCTAGAACTCAAAAACCCTCCCTTTTCGTACAAATACAAATACAACGCCCCAACAGGCAAATGCCCAACAAGGTGACTGAGAAAAAGATGCCCATAATAAATACGGATGGGTCATAAATTTCAAAAATACAGCAACCCAATTAAAAATGCAATTACAAACAATCATGTATACATGTTAGAATATTATATACAATGCCCATAAAGGATACTTATGGTTATCTTGTCTTATTGTACAACACAATGAGTGTAATGTCCTTTCACTCTCCTTGAAGTGATTGGTGGATTTAATATATTTTATATGGCATCGCGAATGCTGCCAATGCATGGCTGAAGTGTGAACACGAGTTTGTTAAAGTAATTAATCCTTGCACACACACCGTGATTTCCTGCTCGTAATATGTAGATGCGATTTCTGCTACTTCGCGGAGAAAAAAATCACAGTATAGTGCGCACTGATGGTGATGCATTATCCACCATATCGAAATTTCATCCATCAATAATATAAATAAATATAATACAGTCAATTTCAAAAATAATGAAAGCAATGTAATCAATGCATCAACAATGGAAGGGGTTGTTTGTCAGATTTTGTGGGAAAATGCAGATTTTTCTCTCTATACTCAGGGCCGGATTAACCTATACGAAGGCCCTAAACCAGGACCGCAACTAGATGTTCGATCACCCGGGGCAAGTGCGCATTTTGACGCCCCCTTATAATGTTGAAGGAGAGGTTTGAGAATAAAATTTGCGCCTCCTCTGGTCCAGTGACCGGGGCACGAGATCCGCCTGCGCCCCCTACCCCTAGTTGCGGCCGCAAGGGCATAGCGAGGGGGGGGGGACTGAGGTCCTGGTTCCCCGAAATGTGAGAAAATGACCGAAAAAAGGAAAAAGATGGCCAAATCTATTGCTCTATCACTTTGGTCCCCTCCCCCCCCCCCCGAAATGAAAGTGGTCCCCTCCGAACGAAATTTCTGGCTACGTCCCTGTGTGGCCCTGCACTAAGCATTCAAGGGATTTTTGTTCTTCTCCCCGTCCCTTTCACTTTTAACCCTTACGCGTGACCTGGGGTCTTATAACAATTATTAGGTCTGTTTGCAATTTTCGATAATATCTATGGTAAGTGGTAGGCAGGTATTTTTAGGTCGGGAGGGGGCGGGCCGAAAAATCATTTTGCTCGAGGACTCAGATGCCACTGCTCGTGAGCTTCAAGTGCCGTTGAGGCCTCATGTGACAATTCTATGTGGTTAAAATGTTGGAGAGAAAGCGTGGAATTTGTGGGCAGGCATTTATAGCAAGATGAAGGAGGGGGGGGGGGGTCAGAAAACTATGGCGCTGTAGAGACGGCTCTGGGCTTACTTTATGGAATTTCAATTAAAAACTGAGTATTAACACGAGCTCTTGTTCGCAATTTTTTAACTTAGCTCCTCTGCTATTTTTTCTTCTGTTTTCCTTCCCTCACGGCCGCAACTAGAAACGAAAATTTACTGTCACTTGCGAGATCTGTATCCATTTCGGCGTCCCCCACGCAATTTTTACCGGAAAAAAGAATATAATCAGCTCCCTTCCAGGTCCAGCGCCGCGGGACATCAGACCCCCCCCCCCACCCTTCCCAGCTGCGGCCCTGGTCAACCTTTCGATATAGATCTTCGATTGTTCGATCAAGAGTGCTCTCAAATTTTAGGATTTCCCACCGGATGGTTGATGTTACGGAAAAAAAATACATTACAAAAAATTGCACTAATTGATCATTTTTGTGGTGCCCTTTTTCTGCTGATGCCCTAGGCACGTGCTTTTTTTTCCCTTTATGATTAATCCGGACCTGTCTCTACTTATACCAATATACACAAGAAAGAAAGAATTTAAGAAATTTTTCACAAAAATTCAGTTTTTTAAAATATTTCTGCGTATTTATTCCTACGCTTCAGAAAAGAAGCTTCATAGAAGTCACAGTGGTAGGTAATCTCGCTGTCGTTTGGTGGAGGGGGGGTAGGGCCAACTCAGCTGTGATCTTAGGAGGCTTTTTCCCAGCAAAAAAAAAATCTCCTCCTCCCTCAAAAGGGAAAAAAAGAGAAATGACCCCTCTACGTCTCTAGACCAGCGGTTCTCAACCTTCTATGATTCGCGAAGCCCTTTCTGGTATAGAATTTCTATGACGGAGCTCCGTAGGCCTATTTTTTATGTATTCCACAGAGTTACTGATTTTTACTATTTAAAAATATTTACAATTATTTTTTTTTTCAAATTTACTTTTTTTCCCTCCGAGTGGCCGCGGAGCTCTTAGATAGTGCACACGGAGCCCCAAGGGCTCCGCGCAGCACCTGTTGAGAACCGCTATACAACCATGTGTGCCGATATGATGCATGCTGCGCTTGAATTTGATACTTTCGTAAGCAGGAAAAAGAAATTATCAGGTGCTAAAAATACATATGGAACATTATTGTTTGGGCTGAAGTCAATAAGTGAAGAAAAACTCATTGAATCATTTTCTCTCGAATTTTGACAAATGTTAAAAAGTAGCAAGTCGTTTTAGTTTGGCTTTTGAATAGATTAAAGAAATAGAAGCCCAAAACCATCGGCAGAAAAAGGAACTACAAAATATATAAAAATATTAAGAAAAATCGAATTAATGGGTAATTAATGTAATTACAAAGAACTAAATTTTAAAAAGTTCATTATCCAAGGGGGAGCGAGAAAGTAAATGTTTTTTTGCACAGGGAGGGCGAGATGGAAAAAAAGGTTAAGAACCACTTCTTCAAAGGCTCATATCTCAAAAACCATCCAGAATATATCCATATTTTTGATTTCTGCGAATAGATCTCGTGAAGACAAATCCTTAGGCGAAACTCTGGTAAAAAAGATGCAATACACCGTGTGTGTTTCGTTTTTACCGCATCGTTTACCGCATTCGTAATGAAACGTTTCCGCAATATTTCGAGAGGTTCACAGCGCAAGTGAAAGCCAGTGGTATCGTTTGATAAATACGCGATCCTGTGCATAAATCCGATGATATCCGTTTGATCAAGTCATTATCTGCCACGCAATTCAATGCACAAAGAACGTATTCACGTCAAAACTTGTGGTTTTGTTTATGACACAGCCTTACCACAATTTTTCTCATTAATTTTATTGATTAAATTAAAAATGTACCCCGTGAAACCGAGGAAAACAAAACGTAAATGGGATGGAGGAATAAAATCGGGTGGAGGTAGCACCGCCGACATGAAGGAAACATTGGAAGAGCTGGAAGTTTCCGGTAGTCTCGAATATACGGGACTCAAACACGTACGCAGGAGGAGAAATGGAAATTGCGTTGTTTTTTTCACAAATTATTGGGGGTTCAGCCCCTCACAAAAGAATTGTTTTTTGGGGCTGGGGCGGAAATTGTCTCAACCCCTAAGTTCAGGCACCTGCGGGTGAAAGGGAGTAAATTAGTACACAGAAGTTGGCTGGCAGATTTTCTGGATCTGTTTCCAATGAGATTGCTGTGAAAATATCGCGAATATGAATTTTGATTTTTAAAATTTCATATGCATGAGAAATGTGACTTGATGTTTAGACGATTCACAGTAAATAAAATGCGTTCGTGACTTTGCAGGTGATGAATCGCACTAACAGTTCAAGCATGATGATTTATTAGAGAGGAATTACGAGGAAGAACGATTTCCAGCAACCAGAGAAGAAGCTTCATTTGCCCGTACGTACAGCAATGGTTATATTGATTTTATTACTCTTCATTCTCTAATGCATGCGGATCGCCCTTTGTAGTAGAATTAAAATTAAAGCAAAAAGAACCAATAATAAATGTTTATGATAAGTACTTTTTTCTGTTTTCTGTTCACCTTCCAAATTCAATATTAGAGCCATCCATTCCTAATGGTTACTTATTGGTAGTGCCGTCTACTGTATGTATGGGTTCACCCGTTGACGGTTCGGGGGGCTAATGATTACGAGACCTGATATAAATTTCAGCGATCAAGCATATATAAATTAATAATAACATATTTCTAGTCAATGGGGAGGGGAGCGGGAGGGTCAGAAAAACAACTTTGCTCGGGGCCTATGACAGCGAGCTGGATTTGCGAAATAAAACTAAATGTCCGCTGAAATCACAGGAACAGGTAAAAATTTAAATACCCATTTTTTCACAGACACGAAACATTCAAAATTCAGATAATCATTGAGTTTTCGAAATGTTTTTTTTTTTTTTTTTGAAGTTTCACATAAAATAATCCCATTCCCTTTCTTCTTATTTCACTGTTGTTTTAGACGAGATGTCGTCCGTACGAAAGGCTAGCGACATTTGGTATCACTTCACAAGAGAGGATGGGAAAGCAAAATGCCGTTATTGCAAAAGAATAATTGCCGTGTCAAACGCATCAACCGGAAATCTGAGGAGACATTTGAAGCTGAGGCATCTAACCGTTTCTCTCGATAGGGCAAATCCAGCTATTTCCAAAACATCATGGCAGACGATTCCCGATGAAGCTGCAGCTACTTCCAGTGTTCAAGAAGCAGCAGGTTGTGGTGCATCCGCAACTGAGGCAACCAGCTCACTAAACTCACAAGAACTTGCATCTTCATCATCTTCTATGCCTAGAAGTCAACAAACACTAACCAGGTTTATGGATATCACCAGACCCATCCCGGCAGATAAGAGCCGATTAATAGATTCGCAACTACTAAAAATGATTTGCAAGGAGTACCAGCCGTTTTCCCTGGTAGAGGACGAGGAATTCAAAAAATTCGTTAATCTGCTCTGCCCAATGTATGCATTGCCTAGCAGGAAAACTTTATCGAACGCTTTATTGCCAACATTGTACAACGACCTTTTAGAAAGAGTCGAACACGAACTAAAACAGGCAAAAGCGGTATGTTTGACATCTGACGGTTGGACGAGCCCAAACAATGTGAGCTTTTTTGCGGTAACTGCTCATTTTATTAATGAAGCCGCATGTTTAAAGTCCTACCTGTTGGAGTGCAATGAATTTGAAACAAACCATTCCGCACAAAACATTTCGACATGGATAGGACATTTAACCAAAAAGTTTGACATTGACCTTAAAGTAGCTGCAATAGTTACCGATAATGCCGCAAACATGAAAGCTGCAGCCACTTTACTGAATTTGCGGCACGTATCGTGTTTTGCCCACTCCTTAAATCTTGTGGTACAGAACGCGGTCGCTAAATCAATACAAAAGACCGTGGACAAAGTGAAGCAAACAGTGCAATATTTCAAAAAAAGTCCACAATCGTTATCTAAACTGTATGATATGCAGGATAGTCTTAAAAAAAAACGCATTAAACTCAAACAGGACGTACCCACTCGATGGAATTCCACGTTTGACATGCTTGAGCGTTTTTATGTTAATAAGGAACCTATTGTGTCCACGATGGCCCTATTAGGGTCTAAAATTGGAGTGGCTTTCAGTGAAGGAGACTGGGACACAATGAAATATAGTATAGAACTTCTAAAGCCATTCAACGAAGTAACGGTTGAAATATCGGCCGAAAAAAATGTGACACTGTCCAAAACTATTATTTTGGGACGTATTTTGGCCAGACTGACCCGTACGTACATGGAGAAACATCCAAGGGTCGACGAGGATGTTAAACGGCTGGCACTAGAACTTCTTGAGGGCTTAAATACGCGTATCAGGAACAAAGAGCAAAATGAACTCGTTACACAGGCAGTTTTGTTGGACCCTAGGTTCAAAAAAGAGGGCTTTCCGGATGGGAGTAGTTACAAATATGCTTACCAAGGTCTAGTTGGAAAGATGAGAGCAATCATTTCCAAACAGCAGAACTCTCAGCCGGAAACGGCCCATTCCCTAGTCTCGTCTACCGTCATCCAAACAGGCTCAGTTTGGCAGGAGTTTGACGAAGCAGTGACTAAAGTACGAACTAAACACGACCCATCAGCTGCTGCAATTGTCGAACTCGACAAATATATGGCAGAACCTTATCTTGCACGAACAAGTGACCCAATAGTTTGGTGGAATTCAAAAAAAACCGTTTATCCCATTTTGTATGAAATGGTGTTAAAAAGGCTCTGCATTCCTGCTACTTCCGTGCCCTGCGAAAGAATATTTTCGAAAGCAGGACAAATTTGCACGGAAAAAAGAAACCGTCTATCGTCCAAAAACATTTCAGCAATTTTATTTCTGAATCAGAACTGCGAATTGTTATAAAGACAGTTCTATGTGTATATTGCTACCAAACCCATTTTTACGAATTTCAACAAATTGAACATTACCTTTTCCGAATTTGCAAGTTTGGTTTAATGTGAATGTGTTATGTCACGTGTTATTTTAATTCAATTATCTGATTTTATCTGTATCCGATGTCTCGAATGAGAATAGTTTAAACTGCTCGGCTAATAGATCCTGGTCATAAGCGGAGATAGACTTGGAAGTCTGGAGGGGGGGGGGGGTGATTCATCTATACATATATGCATTAGATCAGTCGACTTCTCCTTTGATGCTGGAGGTACCTCCGCCCAAGGTCGTGGTCAGAAATAACCATATCCCGACGTGTCTCAAAGCAGAATTTCTTGCTTTGTCCTGCAGCAAGCCCTCTGCTGACTGGAAATTTTCTGCGGTAAATCCCGTAGAAGTGTTGTCCGCATTTTCTCCTAAAATTCTTACATATCGTTCCGCGGTAGCACCAATTGATCTGCGACGTAAGTCGAGAATTTCAGCATATTCTGCTTTGGGGGCCAACATGGGGGGGGGGGGGAGAATACAGTTTACAAACAAAAAAAGTATGTGCAACATGGTTTAGCATATCACAAATTGAATTCCATTGAGTGAGTGCGTGCTGTTAGCGTTTAATGTTTTATATTATTAAAATTTTCTCATGTTCATGTGTTAATTTAAGCAAATTATCATATTTGTATCCAATGTATCGAACGAAAACATGTACAACTTCTGGGCTGATAGGGCGTGGTCCGAAAAATCGACGTCGTGACAAGGGTAGAAAACACAACCAAAAATTTTCAAATTGATTATAAAATATCAGCAATAGTAACTGGTAAAGCTGCAAACATTGAATCTGCTGCCACTTCATTGAATTTGCGGCACATTTCTTGTTTTGTCTACTCGTTAAATCTTGTCGTCGCTAAGTCAATACAGGAGACCAGCGATAAAGTGAAAAAAAAAGTTTAGTGTCCAATCACGATACCCATCCCCGCAAATAAGGGCAGATTATTAGATTCGCAAGTTCTAAACATGACTTGTACGGAGAACCAGCCGTTTCCCAGGCGGAAGATGAGGAATTCAAAATTTGTTAAATCTGTTCTGTCCAACTTAGATATTACCAAGCAGGAAAACTTTATCCAATTCTTTGTTGCCAGCATTGTGTAACGTGTTTTTAAAAAGAGTCGAACACGAGCTGAAACAGGCTAAAGCGGTCAGCCTGACATCCGACGGTTGAACGAGTCTAAATGTGAGCTTTTTTGTGGTAACCGCTCATTCCATAAATGAAGCCCCCCCCCCCCCCATGTTTGAAGTCTAATCCACTGGAATGTAATGAGTTTAAGCAAATCATTCCTCACAAAATATCTCGGCGTGGGTAAGGCACGTAACCAAATAATTTAAAATTGACTGTAAAGTATCTGCAATAGTAACCGATAATGCCGCAAACATGAAAGCTGCAGCCACTTTACTGAATTTGCGGCACGTATCGTGTTTTGCCCACTCCTTAAATCTTGTGGTCCAGAACGTGGTCGTTAAATCAATGCAAAAGACCGTGAACAAAGTGAAGCAAACAGTGCAATATTTTAAAAAGAGTCCACAATCGTTATCTAAACTGCATGATATTCAGGTTAATCTCAAGAAAGTGCAGCAGTGCCCATTCGGCTGCGGTGCTTAGAAGCACACTAACGTTTTTGCAAGTTGTTGAATTCTGATGAGTGAGCACAAAAATACTGTTTCAGTTTGATATTTTATTACTTTACAATTTTCCCAAATAGTGAAATATTGAAGTAGAAATGAAAATGTGCAATTTGGCTGTTAGACCACTCCACGAGCGAAATATCAATGGGAAAAAAAGAACAGACAAAATTAATTTCAACACATGTTTTAAAGCGCTGAGCGTAAGGGTGAACTTAATGTTTAATATGTGCTGAGAGTACGCGTAAACTGAATGTTTGATAGGTGCTGAGCATCACCCCAAACCCCCCAGCAATATTTATTCTATCTCTGTGATTCCTAAATTTCTACCCAAATATTGGGTTTTGAACACCCCTCCCCAACCACTATTTACTGCTCCCGACATTTCCTATTATTTTACGCCTATGATGATGTCGTACTGACTTAAATTCTTCACGGTTGTAATCGCAACAAAATGTATAATGCATAACATGATTCTATTCCGAACACATTATTCGACCTCACCTGGTAATGCATAATTTCTCAAATTATAATATTTTGTTTCGAAATTCATGGGTACATTTTTTTCAAGTGAGCCAGATTAGTTCGCAAGCAGGGGTTTGTTCCTCCATGTATTTCATTTCATTTTTATGTATTTTTTATTTATGAATTATGTGAAAAAAGTTTGCCGATTGCCCACAACTTCTGTAAATAAATGTATAGAAAAAAAAGGCTATGGAGTGTGTCTGTGTTGTGTTTTCGTTGGTGTTCACATTTTTCTAATGATTGACCAATTTTTCATGTACCAAAACAAGACTCAACTTGAAAGATAGAATTGCCGAAAATATCAAAAAAGTAATAATAATAATGCAGCATAGTATGCCTATTACCTTGTTTTTAACAATGGCTTTCTGCACATTTTATGTCAGTTACGTGGTTTTCAATACGGTTTTCTCACGGTCGTTATTGATTTTAAAATTATTATTATTATATATTTTAAAAATGATAGCATGATATATTAGGAATTATAAAGGCGTGGTTCGTTAAAAACTTTGGCTATTCTAACTTTCCAGGATGTCTGTACTCGTTAACAGGGCCGGCCGTCTTAAGAGCTTCATGGGCCCCTGGGTTTTCTGAGGCCCAACATAATTAAGGATCTCTGGGCAAACGCCCCTCTCGTCAATGCAGAAATCGGCCCAGACTAAAAGATGTTTCAGACACGAATTATACGTATTCATCAAATGGACTTCAAATCTGGGAGATTGGAGGTATGAAAAGATTGGGGGAAAAAAGGGTGTCAAAAACCATAAATCTGTCTGTCATCATGAACCCCCCCCCTCCTGTAGCAAGCCCCCCGACCGGGACTTTTCAAGGCCCCCCCCCCTTCTAGTTAATTTATAGTGTTAGAAAGTAGAAAACTAAGAATCAGGGCCGTAACTATGATTTCTGCCGTCCGGGACAAACATCATTTTCGCTGCCCTACAACGATTTATAATGATAAAATTCGACTAGCTTGTAATGGTGTTCTTTGTACCCACCTAAAACTACTGCCCCCTAAATTCTGCCGCCCGGGACCGTCACCCTCCACCCTGCCCCCCCCCCCAGTTACGGTCCTGGTAAGAATAACTGCGAACTCAGCCCTCCCCCAGTGTGGGAGTATCGCTCTGATTTCAAATATTTATTAAACTGATAAGTGACTGCTCATGAGCGGAATACGAACTTTTCGCTCATATTGCAGGCTTTTTTCGGCTACAAATGAACCGTGACAAGCCGAGAGCCGCAGAAATGAAAGTGAACCGTTTCCCATTGAAACGCTTCTTGTAATTGGTCAGAAATGAGCCGTGAATCGCTTCTTTTTTCGCTTGTGTTGCCTGCTTCTATTGGCTACAAATGAACCGTGAAGAGCCGTGAGCCGTAGAAATTCAAGTGAACCGTTGCCTGTTAACACGCCTCCTGTAATTGGTCGAAAATGAGCCGTGAATCGCTTCTTTTTTCGCTTGTGTTGCCTGCTCCTATTGGCTACAAATGAACCGTGATGAGCCGCGAGCCGCAGAAATTCAAGTGAGCCGTGTCTTTTTAAAAGGCCTCCGGGAGCCGCTTCGCTTGCCACTGTTCTGCGGAACTTAACTAGTCTCTTCCCAAGTCCCCACCCTCCCTTCTAAGAAGGGGTTGGCCACGCTTTCTTTTTTCCTCCTTTTGCAAGGTTTTTTTTTGCACAAAAGGCTTTTACAATGCCCCTTTCGCTGCGTTCTTTTTTATTTACTATTATTTTTTGCTCTTTTACCTCGGATTGAATGCATCTCTTGAAGGGAAAGGAATCTCATTCTCGGTGTTAGTATTATTGTTATTTGGTCTACTCACCAGTGCAGCCTTACGCATGGGCACGTCCGCGGGGAGGGGAGGTGCAGAAGAGGCAGACCTCCTGAAAATAAGATGTTCAAATTTCCAAGATTCGGAGTACTTTGAATTGATAGGCAGTAATTTTTAGCCAGATAGAGAAGAGCCGCAACTAAAGGGGGGGGGGAGTACACGGGTCTGGGGCTCGGGCGCTGGACTAGTGGGGGAGGCGAATGCACCTTTTAACTGCTCCTTCTACATTATACGGGGCACAGAAATGCAAGTTTGTTCCGGCTCAAAAAGTATCTAGGTGCATTGCGTATCCTTGGATTGGGGGGGGGGGGTGCTCTCATTACGGCTGTGCTCTTCAGCTCGGATTTGTTGCTCCTCCTAGAGATGACAGAAATCGTTTTCCCTGATTTTTCTTTTCTTGACCAGTACACATTTTTTTTAGCTCTTCAACGTCGGATTTGGCTTCCAGCAAAAATCATTTTCCCCAATTGTTTTTTTGGTCAATAAATCTTTTCTGCCCTATCGTGACAAATTTGCCCCAACCCCTTCCTACAGTGGACGGAAATCATGTCCCCTAATTTTTTTCGACTTTTCACTTCAGATTTGATGCCTTTCCTACGAGTAGACAAATCATTAGCCCTAATTTTTTTTTGGTCAATAATATTTGTTTTTGCCCTCTCATCATAGATTTAGTACCCCACCTAGAGCGGACAAACACCATTTCTCTAATTTTTTTGGTTACATAAGATTTTTTTTTTGCTTTTTAATCTCTCTAAAGAGCGATATCCCATGTGGACGTACGGATCACGCGGCTGAACAGTCGCCCCTGCATTCATAATTTTCAACCGCAATGTAATTTGTTGTTTCAGTTGTGATTTTTCAATTAAAATTTCGTATGTAATTTCAGTCGTTATTATAATGAATAAAAGAAGGGGGGGGGGGATGATTGTCCACCTCTTCCTTTGCGACTATACCAGTGATTCCCAACGTGGGCGATGGCATGTTCCAGAGGGCGGTAGAAGCTACAGGTATAACATAGGATCCTATGGGTTAGATTGCGTTGGGTGGGGGGGGGGGGGGATGGGAGAACAAAATTTCTGAAGAAGGGGCCGTTGGGACAAAAAAAGGTTGGGAACAATGGCCTATACCAATACATTTTTTTTTGTGAACTGGAGGGGGACTTGTTATCACTCAAGTTTATCAGCGTAACCCCTTGGGAACCCAACCCGCACTCTCGAAGTATTTTTTCCTAATGTGTCGTAGTCTACACCTTTATACCTAGCTAAGTACAAAGGTGCTGTATAAAGGCTGTATTCCCAAGGGCGTAGGGAGGGGGGGGGGGGCTAGGGCAATGCCCCCCCCCCCACGCCTCCCGTATCTCCGCCCATGAAGACGACACAGAAGATGAATACAAATCGTTTATCGATTGTTACGTGAATGAGAACATGGATGTTCATGCAAATACAGTAATATGGAGATTTTTTCCTCACCATCTTCAGGGCCATCTTAAGAGCAACATGGGCCCCCGGGCCAAATGACTTTTCTGAGACCCTTTTTTTTCCTGAGACCCCCCCGGGCCATGCCTTAAGACGGCACTGACCATCTTATGTGTCTGTTTTAGTGCACAAAACCATCTTCTATAAGGGGCCATTCAAGTATTACGTAAGCAGATTTTCAGCCATTTTTGACCCTCCCCCCATTTGTCAGCAAAAGTCGCAAAACACTGACGGCCCCCCCCATCTTCAGAAACGGGTGGTTGATGACGTAAGCAACCTTCAAACCCCCCCCCCTTGTCATCGAAAGTCAGCAAATCCGACCCCCCCCCCCTCGATGCTGACGTTATACTTGAATGACCCCTAAGGGAAAAAGTTTATTTTTATTATTTTTGGAATGAGAGAGAAAAAAAAAAGCTTGATTTTTTACATATTTCTCTGGTTGATTTTTTAATTGAAACGCAACGCGTGTCCATCAACTAAAGCGTAAACGCAATGTGCTGTAATTGAAAAAAAAAATCTAGGTATTGTTTGTGGGGAAGGAGGGGATAAATCACAAGAGTTTACAAAACTCTTCGCTAGATGGCGCTCTTCATCAACTCTTAAAAAGAGCTGAAGAGCCGTGAAAGAGCTGCGGTTCATTTTGGTGAGCGAGCGGTTCAGAGCCGCTCACGGAAAAGAACCGTTTTGCCCATCACTAACCGGCAGCTCAAGCTGATGTAGTTGTTTGCTTCGTTTGGAGGTGATTTTCCAGCGGCGACTTTGACTGTGTCGCTCTCTTGTGTTTCAATAGCCAAACACTCAAACGATGAAATCGATACATTTTATGTACAGAGTGGTCGTAAAATAACTTTGTGGATGTACGGGACCCTAATGAGATTTTTTTTGGATCACGTGATATTTCCCTTTCTCTTGAGGGACATACAAGGTAATGATATGGCGACTTCTTGTGCGACTCATGAAAGAAAGAAATCTGAATTGAAGAAATATATACAAATACAACGCCACAACAGGCAAAATGCCCAACGAGGTGGCTGATAAAAAGATGCCCATAAAAATATGGTTGTCATATGTTTCAAAAATACAGCAACCCAATTTTTCTTTATAACTGGAGCTAGATACAGTCGAATCCCGTTTTAACGAATACCATTATAGCTAAAATCTCGTTTTAACGAACACTTTTCTGATCCCCCAAATAAGTTTACATAGTGTAACCTGGAATTCCTTTATAACGAAATATCGTTATGACGAAGTGATTCTTCCGGTCTCTTGGCATTCGTTATAACGGGATTCGACTGTATTTCGAAATTTTTTTTTTTTACTTCAAGTAATCGATCTAATGTTTTTTTCTTCAAAAAATGCTTGATTAAAGCTGGGTAATTTCTTCAATGATTTATATGGGCCCGTAATTAATTTCAAAACATCATAAACTATATGGATTGATGCAATTGGATAATATAAAAACAATACGAAGACATTAATTCTCCTTTTCGCGCTTGAGAAGATATAAATAAAAAATTTAAATCAATGTTATTGCATGAATATCCAACTCAAAAGTGGGTCTGGCTCATTATTTTATATTTACGGGTTTCAGCAGCATCTAAGTCATCAAGCAGCATCATTTAAGTTTGGATTTCTTGTTGATCTTCGGACAAATGCCTCTTTCAGCTAACATCATGCTAGAAGTATCTCTAGTGTCCTGTCAGGGGCGTAGCCAGAAATTTCGTTCGGGGGGGGGGGAACACTTCATTTCGGGGGGGGACCAAAGTGACAGAACAATGGATTTGGCCATCTTTTTCCCTTTTTTCGGTCATTTTCTCACATTTCGGGGGGGGACCAGACCCCTAAGTCCCCCCCCCCTCGCTACACCCTTGTCTAGTGTAGTGCTGTTTCGGCTGTTTTGGAATGTTCTGACTGCCCATTTCTTGGTACCTATATCTGTTCCGTATATTAGAATTTTCCAACGTGATGTTCCACGTGAAACCCTTGATAATAATGAGGCTGTTCTACAGAACTCACACAAATTTTTCATTTATACCCAAAAAACAGTGTACCCTATTGCCGTCTCAACAATTTTTTGTTTGTTGAGACGTTAATCAAACAAGTGTTTGTTTAAATTTTTTTTTTGTCTGTTTTGTCCATTGTGCTGTTTGCTTAATAAAAAAAAATTGAAAAAAAAACAACATCATAGCCCTCGCGCAAAATGAAAGAGGGCCTAAGCAGCACCTCTTGATTTTCATATTTATTGTCATAATCATTGTGTCAGATATTATCGTGGAAGCTCCTTTTATTCAACTGAGGACCCTACATTTCCCCCACAAATGGAGTGGGTCTGGCAGAGCTCCTGCCTGGGGAGGGGGGGGGGGGCACAAAGATGATTCTCATCAGATGTGATTCACAAGATGTGTGCTTTTTACACTACAAATTCATGTCAGAGGAATCCGTAAATAGTCTGACCTGGGGAACCACCGAAGGTCTCAGTTTCTACTGCGGGATGTGGATCCATGGGTCTCCGTGCCGTGCCCGGTTCAACTCATGAAACTTACGAGGTTGAATCCCTATTGGGAGACATATTCGTGAATCAAGAGCTTTGATTATACCTTTAGAGGAGAAATATAGATTATACCCTTTTATATATATATATCCTCGATGATTATACCCATCGCCAGAAGAAATGCTGCCGTACGAGAACTCTGACATACATGTGGGGTATGGCAAAAAAATCATGCTGCCCTATACAATATGGGAAGAGTTTTTTTCTGTAAAGCAAACAAATTTATGTACATGCTAGCATTTTCGGTCATTCTCAGACTTCTAAACGTCAATATTCTGTAAATCTGTTCACCATGAAAAAATGGTGCCTTTCTTAAGCACTTTTTTCGGTTCCCTTCCAACCAATAAACGGTTAAAAATGAAATTTCATCAGCAAAAAAATTGCCTTCCAGAAAATATTGAAAACAATTGTACAGTATAGTATTATATAACATATGGAAATACATCAATTAAGTGTAGAACAACTTCCTTCACCTATCAAATAAAACTGTTACAACTCTTTGATTTTAATTATCGGCCAGATTTTGATTGATGTGCCGTATGAAAATAAAACAGTATCATATTACTCGATATTTTATAAGCAATAATATTAGTTAAAATATCAAGTTTTCTTCGAAATTTTAACAGTTGTTATTTATGCTCAGTAAAATATATTATAAAAATTCGCAAAATATAGTAGTCATTACTTATCATATTGTTTTTTATAACAATTACAGAAGGTTTAAGGTGAACCGAAAACCATGAGACAAGGTTCCAATGGGTAGTTATAACCTATGAAACCACCTTC
This sequence comes from Pholcus phalangioides, assembly GCF_987345545.1. Lineage (NCBI taxonomy): Eukaryota > Metazoa > Arthropoda > Arachnida > Araneae > Pholcidae > Pholcus > Pholcus phalangioides. Next base: position 17,077 of record NW_028301594.1, read on the forward strand.
ATCATGACTCTGCCATTTCCTGTTGCAGTAGTGCGCTTTGCAAATGAAAAAGAAAATAAAGATCAACGAGGTGGGTGAAAGACTTAAGTTCACCTGAGACCCAAAGGGTAGCAAAAAAATTTTTTTTTGATAAATAAGTACTCTAGAATATTCCTGAGTATTACACTGTTCCAGTGCAATTTGCTTTCGCAAGACACCTCATAAAACACCTAAACAGGCATTTTTGATCATAGAATGTGCAGTCGAGGGTGTTTTTGGAGAGAGCACAACAGCACTTAACAAAAAACAAATACAGGGTTAAGAGCACCATGGGCCCCGGGATAAGTTGGTTTTTTCTGAGGCCCTACCTATTAAACTCTAGAAAATTTCAACCGGATCTCATTTTTATGAGGTCCCCGGGTCATGCCCGGGTGGGCCCATGCGTTGAGACGGCTATGTGTGGGAGCCATGTGTCCAGTTGCATAGGGATTTCCCCGATAAGTTATGGCACAATAATTTATGACAATAAATATGTATATTAAGAATTAAGAGGGGATGGTGCTTAAATCCTCTTTCATTTTGCCCTGGGGCTATGATGCTGCTGAGACAGCATTAGAGGGGACACTTTTTTGGAAAATATTCAAATATATACATATATATACATATTTATATATATACATATATATACATATATATACATATATATACATATATATACATATTTATATATATACATATTTATATATATACATATATATACATATTTATATATATATACATATTTATATATATATATTTCAGTTCCGTGTGTGTGTGTGGAAAAATCACATTATCGTGAAGGGTTCCGTGGAACAGCCTTATAACTAGGCGTTCCGTGAGAAGCTTCACGTTGGAAACCCCCGGTCTAAACACATGGCCTACCCGAACACGGCCCGAGAACCTCATAACAATGAGATCTACTTAACCATACACATACAGCGACGCAGGGGCGGCTATTAGTCTGAGCGACCCAGGCCGCCGCACGGAGTGTCGCTCTAGGAGGGACGTAAATACAAAGTCGAAGAGCGAAAAAAAATGTATTGATCAAAACATTAGGGAAAAGTATTTCTGTCCGCCCCGGGAGGGGGTGGGGAGTGCCACAACAGGAGTAAAAAGAAAAAATAACTACAGAAAAATTTGGAAAAAAACAGTTGGATGGAATTAGTGAATTGTGCCTCCTCCCCCGTTCACTATGCACACCCTTTGTGACCCTCCCCTCCCCGTACGAAGAGCCTGTATCCGCTTATATGGTTTAGCATGCATGGTTTATATAGTACTAGTAAATAATTCTAGTCGATTTCTCACTGACATAAATAAATGGCAGAATGCAATCGTTTGTAGAATGCATGCTGGACATCGCAAAATTATTGCGATGTTCTGAGAATAAGGTTGAAAAGGAGGATCTCTGTGTTTGGTTGTCATTTTGTATTGAAGCAATAACACAATTTACCGAATATGGCTTTTCACAGCCAATTCATTAACGTTTGCTTGCTGCCATTTATATTTTATGAGAAATTTTTTAGTCCTTGACACATTAACCAATTCTACGACTAAACAACACATGCACCTCATTCATATTGCTCTGCGGAACTTCTAACAAATTGGTGAATGTTGGAATGTGCGTGTATGTAATGTGAACCTGGCGTGAAGTTTTTTTCTGCGTAATGCTTATTATATGCAGTGTTGCCATCTGCCATAAATGTTTCTAACTATGAGTGAAGTGTAATGACTGAATAATTGTATCATTGCAGGCCTGTTGCTTTCTATGGGGAGACTTTCTAATGGGGAAATCGGCTGGCGATCGTGCCTCGAAGTTGGGAACGATAGAAAACCAATTCTGAAAACAATGATGTAGGTCCATCAAATCAACTTCAAACTGTACATCGTTTGAAGTAGAAAAAATTCTGTCATATTGCCTATATGAATGACAAATTCGTTGCATGAAATTGAAATTTCAAAAAAAAAAAAATATATATATATATATATATAAATTATTAATGTGTGTGGTTTTTCTCTCTCTCTCTCTCTTAAAAGAAGTTATGAGCTTATCGCGCTCTAGGAGAAAATGGCGGATTTTTTTTTTTCCATTCATGAATGAAAATCTGAGACCGAAACTAGACCCAGAAAAACATTTTTCCATTATCATCATCACTGTACAATACATAAATGATAACGAAAAACCATTGTCAGTGATATAATAATGAATAAGCCCTGATAACATACTTTTGATTCGCATTGACTAGTGCGTTTGAATCGATCGAGAGGATCTTTCGATTCGAACATCCCATCTTGCTTACGAGTAAAAAAAAACAAAGAATATGAAGATTAAACACAATACCAAACAGTTTCATCTCTCATTTTACAATTTTATCTGAACTTATCAGCTTCCGTATTTCCCTTTTCTTTGTTACGCATTTCGTAAACAAACAGGACGAGTAGAATATTCTCTACATCGTTTTGACGAACGATTAAATTATTATTGTAAACATTGATAAAATCGTTGGTAATTGTTATTGATTTCAAATAGAGGGCATTTCTATACTTCATCCATTTATGCAAACAACTCCTCCTGCTGAGGCAGAAATACGCACATAGAATGTTGATATTAATAAAAACTGCAAAAACAAATCGTAAACATCGAATGCTATAATGTTTAACACCTAGAGCGATAATAAATAACATGGTAATATTCAATTTATTACCATAATATTGATAATTAAAAAATAATGATCAATAAATAATATAAGCTGCGCGTTCCCCTCCTCCCGAAGATAAAAAATTAAAATATTTTTGTAATAAAAAAAACTTCTGCTGTGGACAAACCCCCTCGCCTGACATGCCAAGGACGTAAAAGTTTCGCCCGGGCATGTATCCTTTTCTTCAACATGCCCGGCGTGGGCATTCAAAAAAATAAATTTAAATACTCTTCAGTTTTTTTTTATTTCTTTTCATTGATGACGATTTTAGGTCGTCTTTATACTTGTTTATTTGCGATGTGCATGAATGGTCTATGCACCTGCCGATGTTCATAAATTTTGTTCGGGCTACAATAAATGTCCATGTTCCCGGAGGCACCCGAGTCTTCCCTGAGAGAATATGCTTACATCACCTAGTGCATAGTTTCCCAAATTTTTTGTGTGCTCCCCCCAGCGCCCCCTCTTCTTCAGAAATATTCTTCTCCTATCATTCCCCTCCAACTCAAGCGATTCCATGGGATCCGATGTTGTACTCATAGCTTTTATCGTTCCTCCTAGACCATTCCAGCACCTCCGGGGGCGATACTGCCCACTTTGGGAAACACTGACCTAGTGTGAGAGAGCTTGGGTGTCTCTCGGTTCCTATCAATATCATCGACGGTGATGCGAGTGTTTCTACACTCGGTGAGAAATTCTACCGAATGTAAATGTTACTACCAAAGCCCGAAGTTGAGCCACTTTGTGAACTGGCAGGCCGATGTTCGAATTTCGGGCTTTTGCTGGTCCCTTATGTCGATCCCTATATGTCCCTATATATGGGTCGCTAAGATATTGATGTTCAGATTCCTTTGATCATTAGGGTTGCCGTAGCTAACATAATAATTATAGCTAATTATAAATGGCCATAATTATTACAAAAAAATGCGCAAACATGGTGGTGACCCCCGAATAATAGGGATCGATTTAGGGACATTTGGAGATCTATATATATATAGAAGCCAAAGTCCGATCCAAATTTCGGACATTGGCTTGGTCAACTGGGCCGGTCAGTTTGTGAACTGGCCAACTTCGGGCTTTATCAGTAACATATACATAGTTAGGCCTATATAGCTTCAGAGCAGCGATGTGCGACATAAAGACGCTAGTTAACTCTTTTCGTTACCCTTTAAGTTAACCCTTTCGCTTACAAGCGAATTGTCAAGAAATTTGGATGCTTTCTATTTGACGAATCGGTAATTTATAAATATAATAAATCTTGTGTCCTAACCAAATCGCACATTAGAAAAAGGAAATTTAAAAAAAAACCACAAATAAAAGAGTAAGACAGTATAAAAGATAAGGTGATAAAAAAGAATGTAGGTACAAAGTTATATATAGATTTCTTTTCACCCCTACCTATTCTCTTTTACTCTTATAAGAAAGAAACGTCGTATTGAGGAAAAATAAATCCATCAGGGTACACAAAAAACCAAATAGGAAAAAAACTCCAAAGGTTGCAACAAAGCTTTTTTGGGATGATCAGGCGAGAGGAAAGAAAACACAAGCGAGCTTGTTTGAATTCATTCCACTGGTGTTAGGACGCAATATCACATCCTTTGATCGTAAAGTGGTTAAAGATTACTCCGAAACTGCGTCAGAAGGACAAATTATGTTGTCTTGAACATTGATGAAAATGAGTTCGAATTCTATTCGTTTTCCCGTACCAATAATTTTGGTGTAAAAGAGAAATGCACATGAATGTTGCTCGAATGCTGGGACTCATTTTTTGTTTTTTCACGCTATAAACTTATCATAAAGGGGCCCATGAAAGTCTGGTCTGGGACCCCAGCCTAGCAACCCTAGTCCAGGATTTGGGAACCATGCCGGGACTCTTGCTCCCGCCTATTGGATAAAAACAAATATCTGTTATAACACTTAAAACTGAGATTTAAAAACAATGTGCAGCATAGAAGTGAACAACATCTGGTATGAAATTAAAAATTTTATATTTTTATGTTGCATACGGTGTAAATTTTGTTCGCCAAAATATCGATTACTATGTATTTAAATCTGCTGCAGGAATCGATTTTATGGCAAACTTAAAAATAAGGTGATCAATATTATGGTGCGTACAACTTATAACAGTATGCAGCATAAAAATATAAAACTTATAAATTAATACCATATGGTATTCACATTTTCATGCTACACGTCGGTTTGAAACCAACATTATAACAAAAATTAGAAACTTTGCCTGGTTTTAATGGCCTGCGAATGGTCGAAACGCGTTGACCATTCGACCAATTGAATTTATTTGTCTTGAAAACGTGGCAATTTTTGTAAAAATTAAAACCAACATCTTTATTTTAAGAATTATATAACATGGTTTGGGTTTTTTTTATTCAATTAGTGACAGCAGGTGTACCAACTTAACGCGGGGTTTCTCGTACTTATTATAGTAAAGTACGTGTAAATATGAAATACAGTATAATCAGTCAGACGGTCACTAAATTTCCCTCCAAAAATTTTTTTCGCCGGTTCGCAAATTATTTCCCCCATTTATAACGGTTTGCGAAAATTTTTACTTAATTACACCAATTCGCAATTAGAAAAAATTTGAAGAGCCCTGAACTAAATTTAGTTCAGTGTTCAACCGCACACTGAACCAAAGTTTAGGCTTTGGGGTGTCAATAGATTATTTTATCCCTTTGCCGACACTATATAATTTGCTTTTAAATTTTTTTTTTCAAGTTGTCCAAGTTTTTATCAGGGAATTCGCATCATGTGTCCCAGTTTTTTTCAGTCGATGATATGATCGCCCCATCCTAGGGCTACGTCTGCCCCGTACCGTAAATTGGCTGTGATTATATAAGCGAGATGAATTCTAACTTGGTGACTTCTTTTACGACGAAAGTAGCGAGGAAAATTACATATAATTTCTGCAGAATATCATGGCATTTCATGGTTTGGCTAATTTTAGATTTTCAATTGGTGACTACATTCTTTTTAAATGTTCGTATTTATTTCAAAAAAATTATATCACTTTCAGAAGTGGCAACTTTTGGAATTCAGAAATCCGGAGATTCTCTGCGAGGGGATACCCCCCCCCCCCCCCATAGTCATAGACTCGATCAAAAAAATTACAAAAAAAAAAAATCGAATTTTTTTTTAATCAATTAAAAAAGAGTTTCATTCTCCCCCAGGCAGGTTCTGCATTGCCCCCTGAGCAGAATATAATTCTATGCAGAATAGAGAAATCACATTTACATTCTGTTCATAAAACATAAGTGTTTCCTTTCGTGGATTTTCGTGATAAATGATTGCCGATAAACAAAGCCATGTCTTTGCCAGTTGCCTAGACTTATTTTACTGCTGATAGAGATGGAAGTGACCACGGCTGTCTTCTATGGGTGTTTTCCCTAACGACAACGGCAGTCATTGACTTCACGACAACGTGAAAGCTCGCGTAAAATCTAATTTTCTGCCAAAATCTGGAGAAATTTTAACAAATACGGAGAGCATGAGGAATGATGAAAAATCCGGAGAGTTGGCAGGTCTGCACTTTAAATACTTTTTATGCAAATAAAATCAATTTGTTTTTCATTTTTTTAAAGTAAATTCATTGATAATATTTTTTTTTTCCGGGCATTATTTTAAGTTACATGTTTGGAACTTTCGGAGATTTGTACAGCCCTGTTGTCGTTTTAACAAATTTCTATTTATTTAAAAGTGTTTTTTTGAAGGCAACTCAATTTCTCTGGAAGACCCCCCCCCCCCCCCACAAAAGGTGGATCTACGTACGCTCGGTATGTTGTTGAATTATCTGTAATCCTTCAATAACCTATTTATCATGGCAGTGCCATTTCAACCATTTAAGTGGCATTGACGCGATATCTCGCCTACTTGAAAACCTCTTAATTTAGCATTGACAAACCCAAATATTTTGTAAAATGGATTTTTCAGCAATACACTTTTTCCTACACACCCCTTAGTTTCCACTTGCTGAAATTCGGAAGGAAGCTTATTAAAAAAAAAAAAAAAAAAAAAGACATTTTGAAGGGGGTTTAGTGATTTTTCTGCTGTGCTGCTTAAAGGGTTAACGCATGGACCTACCCGGGCACGGTGTAAGGCCTTCAAGAAAAGAGTGCACAAAAATGAGATCTGGTTAAAATTTTAATGAAAGTAAGCGCGTAAATTTTCCGGGTCAGTCCTGGAAAAAAAATCACTTAATCACTTGATATTGGGGGGGGGGGGGATACAATGATGTTTTAAAGAAGGCCGTGTATCATGTTAAGCAGACAGGACTACTTGGGTATTTTGCGGCCCTGTGTACATGAAACCCCGAACGGGTTGTGACAGCACTTTAGTGCCCTTTTTGTATATAATTTTTATGGCGGAACCCCGTAGGCTTCTTTTTTTTCATTTATCTGTCAAATTTACTCATTTATTTTCTTTTCCTTGAGTCACCGCGGAGCCCCTGGGAAGTGCACGAGGAGCCCCAAGGGCTCCGCGGAGCACCGGTTGAGAACCGCTGGAAGAGGTTCCTGCATGCGGAGCCGTCTAATGCATAAACCTACGAAGTAGGACGTGTGAATGAGGGGGCCTCTTAATAACTAACTGTAATTCCTGATATTTACGTTTCGGTATAAGCCAGAAGACCAGCCAATCGTAGGTTCTACCGGTAAAACCTATGTTATTTACCGATACGAACTGGTAACCGAAAAATACTCGTGCACGTTCTTATTTTGCTCTTTAGGTTTTTAAATTCAGATAGCTGGCAGTCTGTTAAATAGACAAGTCTTATTTGCCCAGGGTATCATATGGTGCTGTTAAGACCATAGCCGCATGGGAGGCCCTATATTGATCAATCTTCCAGTCCTGATGTAAAATATCGTCCTAGAAAGTTTTGTGGCATTTCGTGGTTCCTCCCTAACATCTCTGAGCTGCCCCACTTATATAGATTTAAAAAGTGACAACCCCCCCCCCCCATTATAAAGATATAAACTATTATACTAATAGTGGCAGCATAGAAGTGACAGACCATTGTAAAGGCATGTGCATGTCCCAAACGCATATATATATATATTGTTTGGCAACCACGGAACATGTGTTGTGTTTACCATACATAATGAAGTGACTGTTGGGGACCCTGGAACCATTGTTGCCCGACGGTTTTCCTCCCATTTTGGGAATTTGCGCAGCTCTGATGAACTTTTAAAGTAGCCCTATGATTCAATCCCGGTCCTGTTTGATATATATGCAAAATTTGTCAACGATCGGTCTAAAATTGTAGATTTGTATATAAAGAACAAACATGCATACATACTTTCACATTTATATACAATAAAATTATCATCTAGACCCCAATTTGCAGATACATTACTTATATTCCCAAATCCTGAGCTGCAGAATTTTTTATTTTCCATTAAAATGATTAAAGCTCAATATCACTGGACTTAATATCACTATCATCCACTGGAAATCATTATTCATGAGAAAAACTACAAGAAATTTATTGAATCATTCGCCTCTTCTACTTCCCCAACGTTCCCTTAAATTATTTTTTTCTACTCCCCCTGCAGAACCTTCTTCCTTCTCTACGATATGATAATACGGTAATTATTCGCCACCATATATGACAACAGAGATATGTTACGTTTTTGCCATTCACGCTCGCACAGCTTAAAAGGAACATAACGTGGGTTGTTACACTTAATTATTTTGGCATTTAATATCAAGGGACTTTATGGTGTATTAAAAAAAAGAACAGTGATATGAGAGCTATGAGCATAAACCTATAAGGAATTTTTCGGTTTCTAACTTGAGATCCAAGTTCACTTCAAGTTCTGTGAAAGACAAACACTAAATCAGTGGTTCTGAACCGGTGCTCCACGGAGCCTTTGGGGTTCCGTGTGCACTCCCCAGGGGCTCCGCGCACGACTGCTCGAGGGAAATAAAATGAATTAGTAAATTTTATAAATAAAAAAAAAAAAAAAACGAGGCCCATGGGGCTAAGCCATAGAAATTATGTATTTATAATATATATTATGTATATATATATTTATGTGTCTACGTACGCTCGGTATGCTGTTGAATTATCTGTAATCCTTCAATAACCTATTTATCATGGCAGTGCCATTTCAACCATTTAAGTGGCATTGACGCGATATCTCGCCTACTTGAAAACTTCTTAATTTAGCATTGACAAACCCAAATATTTTGTAAAATGGATTTTTCAGCAATACACTTTTTCCTACACCCCCCCTTAGTTTCCACTTGCTGAAATTCGGAAGGAAGCTTATTATAAAAAAAAAAAAAAAAAAAAAAATTTGAAGGAAACTAGCTTTTGAGATTTACAGCCGATACTTCAAATATATATCGTCCAAATCTGTTTTCAAAAGCGTGTAAGTGAAGTGGTTAATAGCCTAAAACTGTATCGTTACAGCATGACTTGATGTATGATGGTTTCTCGGTTACACATTTTTGAAGAAATAATGATACATAAACTATCGCCAAGCCCAGATTTAATGCATTGGACAGGACCGACACGTTTACTCATGAAATTGTGGTGCAGATGACCACAATGATTGAAAAATAAGTATCAATAACACTTCACGATAATAACTCAAAATAAATAATTTAATATGAAGAAACAACACTAAAGCTCACTGTTTTCAAATATGAATATACAAAAAACTAACGTGAAATAAATATTACATTCAAAATACATAAAAGCAACATAATATTATACAACTTTTTCAAATTTTGAGATGAAGAGCTTCTTTGATTCGTTTCACACACACATCTGATCCATCGTGGGCTTCTTGACAGAAAGGCAAAAAGTTCAAGAAGCCATGAGGCAGTCCATCCAGCACATCAACCACAACTGGCTTTCCCACTGACTCCAGCCGCTTCGCAAAAGTTATAGAATCATCCAGACATGGATCAAAATTTAATGCCTATAATAGAAGAATGGGAAATCATCTTTACTCAAGTATTTGCATTAAGCATGAGATCTTACACAATTAAATATTCTAGTCTTGTGATTCAAGGTATACAAAATCTTTTAATATCATAACACTTTGCTATAGGAAAAACTATGATATTCTCATATACACATACAGAATAACAAAGATACAACAAAAGGACACTAACCAGAAAATAGACAGGAGGCATCTCTTTGAGAACATCATTAGAAACTAGTAGAGGCGAAATATAAGGATTGCTGGTGACCAATTTCAACCTTTTAATTTTGTCTGCAATTGATGATTCAGACTCGCAGCACACTGATTGTCCTACCTTTGGCTGCAGGCTTGAGGGAATCCATGGCGATACTAGTGTTTTGTACCACTTGTTTTGTTCAACATATTCTGCAGTTTTCTTAGCAGCCAGAGTAAGCACTGTAGTAAATTTTTGTTTTACGTCAAATAAAATATCACCAGGAAAAGTGTAAGAAGAATCATGCCAGCGGTCTACATCACCAGCTTCATAACTTGATCTTCTAGAAAAGTTTCTCATAAAGTTTGTGACATAATCTTGTTGTAATGACCTGTCCTGATAGTGAATATATGAACTGATATTACTGAATCTGACTCTTTGTTCAGCGAATTCATCTTTTTTAATGTTCCCACCAATAATATCTGGACTTTTGGCTTCAGGTTCATTTGGTCCTACTTCTGCCCATTCATTTTCTTTGAGAAATGACATACTGGAGTCTAGAATTTCACTTATAGATGATAATTTGCGTTCTCTCGAAGAACTAGACACTTTTGGTTCAGAATATTCATCATGATCTGTCTGCATAGCTCCAACATATGCTGAAAAAAAAAAAGAGTATGTAGTAGAATAATATTAGAATAATATTAATGGATTGCAATGATGAAACACAGAATGAATTTAATATTTAAAAAAGAAAGATAATAATTGGAACAATTTCAACACATTCAAAAAATTATATGAAAGGTGATTAATAAAATATTGATAAAAAATGAAGATAGAAAAATATAAAAAAAAAGTTTATCATAAAATTTCGCAGAACTTAATCCAGAGGTTCTTAACCTTTTTCAGATGTGATCCAAAATCAACAACATGACCAACTTTACGACCAATTAGTCTATTTTTAATTTACAAATTCTTATTATATATTCTGGATTAACAAATTTTTAGTTTCTTAGAAATTAGTGAAACTAGTCCAGGATCCTAACAGGTGGGCCTGATCATACGAACCCTGAATCAAACAGGCGACCCCCTAAATTATTGAGTTTCTTTGATTCCGAAATTATTTCTTTCATAAATTATGAAATTAATTCATTCATTATTTTTCACAGGTAGTCTTCATTAGTTTTGAACTATGTTTATTTTTAAATTACAGGGCTCAGCACGGATCATGGCCTCAAAACTAGTGAAAATAGTGACCAAAATATTTAAAAAGGTGACCAAATAGTGACCAAAATGTTTAAAAAGTGACCCAATAGTGACCAAAATAATTTTAGAAAGAGACCAAATGGACAATGAATTTTGATTATTACCAAATTGAATGAATTGAATTTAGTTTTCACTAAACTTTGTATTTCAATGGAGCTCATCGAAATTGCTTTTTTTACATAATAGTGTGAAATAAATCAAACTCGAATGCATTCTGCTAACCAGAAAAGTTTTGAATAACTTATCAAATTTGTCAACAACTATGTGTGAGAGAGTAACATTACATCCTTTCTAAGTAACAGTAGCAATGCCTATCCCCCCCCCCCATAGGGGCCGTTCAAGTATTACGTCATCATAGATGGGGGGGGGGTTTCCGATTTGCTGACTTTTGATGACAAGGGGGGAAGTTGAATAACGCTTACGTCATCAACCACCCTTTATGAAAATATGAGTTAGGATTCAGGGGGGGGGGGGGGCAGAGCTTTTGACGAAATTTTGCTGACAAGGGGGGGGGGGGAGGGTCAAAAATGGCTAAATTGAATGGCCCCATATTGCTATCCACAACCCATCTTAAAATCAATTTAAGCCGGAAAAACTTCAAAACGGGAAAAAATTTTCACATTCAAAGAAGGAAAAAAAAATGAAATAACACAAAATTTGATGAGAGAATTTGCCCAATCTACATTCTAGTGGATTTTTCATTCATGTTATGCTATGAATGACAGTATACAAAATGTACTCAAACTGTTTTTAACTAGTACAAATTGATTTACATACCTAGGTTTGTATAATATCTTCCAACAAATTTTAAGAAATTTACTATAATGATTGATTTAAAAAAAAACTAAAATTACATTTCTAACAATATTTTAAATTATTAAATTAAAATATTACTCAAACTACTGAATTAAATAAATTATTTAAATTATTAAATTAACTAAATTATTTTAATTGTTAGGGGCCGTTCAAGTATTACCTCATCATCGATGGGAGGGGGGTTTCTGACTTGCTGACAACGGGGGAGGGGGGGGTTTCGATAATGCTTACGTCATCAACCACCCTTTATGAAAATATGAGTTAGGATTCAGAGGGGCAGAGCTGATGAAGAAATTTTGCTGACAAGGGGGGGGGGGTCAAAAATGGCTAAAAATTTGCTTTCGTATTACTTGAACGGCCCCTTATACGTTGAGGGAGGGCAATCCATCCTCCCCCCCCAACGTCAATGGCAGAGCCTACTGATGTATACATGATGTATATCAATTGTCATCTGCCGCACCTCTAAGACCTTCAAGTCTATCTGCACCAATGGCTGGACTGGGAAGGGTGGGTGGGTGGGTCTACTCTTTTACAGGCGGAGGGGGCTCCAAAACAATTGGTTTTTGAGAGAAAAATTTGTAAATACATATTTTTCTTTTTTTTTTACACACAACATACACCCCCAGCAAAAAAAACATTTACTACTTTACCCAGAAACAATATAATTTTGCCCCCCCCCCCCCCGTAATTTTTAACAGAAAAAGACTCCGCGGTCTTCCCCGGTAAATTTCCCATGAACCGTGTAAGCACCAACGTGGCGACTTTTTTCCGCGCCAACCAATCGCCGTTTTGCGGCGGTCAATTCAAGATGGCTGACAAAGGCCACATAAAATTACAAACAAATATATAATTTATAACATGAATCAACCAAATATGCGGCAATATGCGAAAATCGATAGAAATATATCGGGAAATACGGAAAATTAGGATAAAATGAACACAAAATTCGAATCAACGACATACGGGGTTTATAAATGCGATTGATAGAGTTTATGGATGCTGCTGTCAGGGCTACCTATTTTAACGCGAAAAAAAGTCGCCACGTTAGCTCTGACTCCTCCCGTAATTTTCAACGAACAAAAACAGTGAATTCGCCCCCACCCGGGGCACCCGATTTACCATGGCCGTAATACGATATTTTTTCTGGAGGGGAAACGTAATTTTACTGCCCCTTGACTGTGAAATTCGATAATTTTGCAAAGGAATTTATTTCCTTTTCTTAAATATACCATTCCATCAAAAATTCCATTCGAGGCATTGCCCCCCCCCCCCCCCCAGTTTTGGATTTGATCACGGTATGTAGCAACCCGCGCCGCAAGTACGAACGAAAATTTACTATCGCCCGGAGCCGGTATCCATTTTTTTAACGGAAAAAGAGTAAACTCGGCACCCTTCCTCGTTTAACACCCGTGGAACCAGACCCCGCCCTCTCCTATTGCGGTCATAACAGCGACTCGAGACAAAAACGTTGTAATAACTTCCGAGGTCTAAAAAGGATTTTTTTACACAACACCGAGAATGGAGCGCAATATGTCGATATTAAGTCAACAATCAGCATCGTGAAGATGCTCTAAATTAAGTTACTGCCACAGGCGGATAAAGGTCAGTTGTTGACGGCCCGGTCATAAAAAAAAATTAATATTACGCCCCTTAAATTAGGAAAAAAGTATAAAGTAGGGGCCAAAGGCGCGGTCGCTGTACCCACCGTTAAATCCGCCTCTATGCACGGCTCGCATGCACATTAACTGAGTTTTCATCAGCCTGATGACCAATTTTCATCTTATTTGGTTAAACTAAACGTTGAATCCGAAGGTTTTAACAACTGGCTGTTGCGAAGATATATTTTGGAAAGAGAAAATTCAACTGCCCCTGCGGGGAATCGAACCCACTAGACTACAGAGGCAACGAATCTCTCAATCTTTCCTTGGAGCTCGTGTACACTGAAAAGGACCGTACATGGACGGCCAGACCAGACTCAGGCCAAGCTCACAACTGCTGACGCTGCCACCAGATGGCGACTTATGGAAGGATGACGTCACTTTCCGCTACCACACGAAGGTTTTTAACAACTGGCTGTTGCGAAGATATATTTTGGAAAGAGAAAATTCAACCGGAAATGGACGTGGGTTCGATTCCCAGCAGGGGCAGTTGAATTTTCTCTTTCCAAAATATATCTTCGCAACAGCCAGTTGTTAAAACCTTCGGATTTTAACAACTACTTTGTAACCAGCTACAAGAGTATTCTCCAAAGCGTACTAATAATACGCTTAATACGTATTAATAGTACGCATCTTTAATCCGCGCGCTTTAGTATTCTCCCGCTGCGCGTAAGTTAGTTTCTACACGGGCTCTCTTTATAAACTCGCTCAATGTAAATGAGCCTTTAAATCGTCATTTCAAATATTAAAAAAAATTAATAAAAGTAACGATAGAACAAACAAATGTAACTTGCTCGATGCTACAAGAAAGGAATTCGGCCCTTAGGACTAAAACTTTTTAAAACAAAATAAAGGATCAATTTTAAAATAAGATGAAAATGAAAGAACGAGTGGGGAAATAAGAAAGAATGGTAGTAGAAGAGGGGAAAAAATTCTTTGTTGTAAATACGCCTTTTACGCTATTTTTTTCCGACCGGCTTTTCCATAAAATGACGACTCTTAACTATAAGGAGCTTTCTTTCCAAGCGCCTTGAAATCAAGTTATGCTGACGTCACACGGTATGCTCCGGGGCTAACGAGAAAGAGAGGGCTACGGCACTCGAAAGTCACGTGACCAACTGGGTCCTACTTTTTTTCGTTGCTCGTTCGTGTTGCTGCTTGTTTTAGCTGAGAGAAAGGCATTTTTTTCAGTGCTTCGAATATGCGATCCAATAATCTCAAGCTTTATAATATTTTATCTTTGCCAATTTTAGCTTCTGAGAAACATCCAAATGCAGGTGAGTGTTAAATCCATTTTTTACCATCTTTGTTATTATTAATTTAATATATTTGTCTGTATAAAGTAAATCAAATTGTGTATGCTACCACATGTGAAGCTGTTCGTATTTCTGTTATGGAAATTGCATGATTTAACTAATCAGTAAATCACAATCCTTAAATCACAAATTTAATAAATTTGCGAAATGATGAACAGCTTGGCTAACGTAACTGATAATTGTTATTCAAATCATCTAGAAAAGCGTTGATACACATGTATGGTGCAAATTTTTTGCCTATGATGAGAGTATAATGTAAATAAAATGCACGTATACACTCATATCACTTAAATAAAATTATGGCTATGGTTAGTATAATGCAAATAGAATTTTACAAGATGAGTGGGTATATCAATTTAAAATGTAATGGTATATTAAGGAAAGTAAAATCGTTTTCTTTGAACAATACTTTTTATTAGCATTGTGTATAATTTTTTTATTATTGCATATTTCAAGAAACTAAAAAAGAAATTTTTCTTTAAATTCAATATTGGCTAATAGGTTTTTATTTTTTCTGTTTATAGATAGATTGCACTGCCCAAGCGATGTATGTGGCAAGTTGGTGATCAACGATTTGTTCGCCAAGCGAGGAGCCTCTGAGGTCACAGTAAAAAAAGTAAGCAATTTTCCTTCAAATTCAATATTGGATAAATTTTTTCTTCTTCTGTTTATCCGTATAAAGTCGATCCCGCTTATAATGTTTTCTTGCTTATAATGCTTAATAAGAATTACTTAGTAAGAAGTACTAAGATTTCCCACATTCAAAGCGTTTTCCCACTTACAATATTTTTCAATGCCAGATTTTTTAAAAACTTTATAAGCGGGATCCACTGTATATATTACAATGCCCCAGCAATGTTGTGTAGCAGGTTTGCAAATGTTATGCATTAGCAGTCTTCTCCCAGAAGCACCAAGGTGCTCAATGCTCATGTCTGATTTCATGCTCGCGAGCACTTCATCAACGCTTCAATTGAACGCCCTGTAAAAGTTACTCAAGTATTATATTCATGCAGATTTCATTGATACACATTTGTGTAATCATTTATTAATGAACAGTAAAATAAGTTTGAATAGTTTTTGTAAGAACTTAGCCTACATTTTATATGCTTATTACTTTGTTCATTTTGAAAGTGTATGTATTTGTACTGTAGAGCGTGTTTCCCAATCTTTTTGATGTAGTGGACCCCTTAGTGAATGTCAAGACACACAACACAGACTCCTGTAGCGAAGGGCAAATTCCATGTTACCTTCCCGTGAAATCCAAAATGTGTTTTTTTTAATAATTTATATATCAAAAAAATTGAAGTACTAAATTACAATTGCACAGCATTAAATGTGTTATTTGTGTAATAATAGTAAATAATTGTCACAGGGCCCATGGAGGCCCATTGAAAAACACTGCTGATTTTGTTTCCTGCTGTGTATTGTATCTTTTATGACAATGTTTTAACATCTGTAACAAATCCTGGAGATTTCGCTTAATTTATTTTTAATGTTTTTTAGGGAACTTTCTGAAGGTTTGAATGCATCTGAGAATAGTTTTGTCTCGTCAGAAAGATATGCTGGTTTCTTCTATGTAGTTGTTCTCGCTGACGTGTTGCTGTATGTTTCTGATGAGCCTGTGATCGAGTGTGGGTTAAACAGCTGGAGTTACTATGACTCTCCTGTGGTCTCTTGATGCCTTGTCATCTGATTAGTGATGCACGTGGATTGATTGACGAGATTCCCAATGGCCCTATCTTCGACTAGGGCATGGCAAGATGTTTTAGATTCATTCCAGTGGTTCCAAGTATTACGTTTCTAATTGATCCCAGTGTTTCGAGTGGTGATTTCGTTCCTGTGAGTGTCAAATCGTGCACATCAATTTCTTGATGTCATTACGGTGATCTGCAATTTTTGTGATACTGTTTCTTAAGATGACATTTTATTGTGAGTGAGTTGAAGGCCCTTTATTTCAAGTAAGTAATGTTTATTCCAGAAAGAAAGTGCCGTAGTTGACGTTTTCCTCTTCTGGAAAAGATTCTGTATTTTTCATCCATGTTTATAAACGTTAAAATATTATTCTGTATTTTGGTGTGCATTTTTCATTCAATAATTAAAACAACTTGAAAGATTATTATTACTCTTATTTGGTTTTTGAGCTTATCAAATTTACTGATTTATTTTATTTTCTTCGAGTCGCTGCAGAGCCCTTAGAAATTGCACACGGAGCTCCAAGGTTTCCGCGGAGCACTGGTTGAAAATCACTGATTTAAGATATCAAGGTGGTAGTATGCTCCCACAAAATTATTTTATTTCTAGAAAAATTTAGTTAGAAAAAACTTTCTTTTAAAAATGATATTTGATCAAACTCATGTTTAGAAAAATTTTCAAAGTAGGTTGCAAAACTGCACACAATAAACAAAAATAAATATTCTCCATGTTCAAGACAAAAATTATAGCATTCTATCATTTTAAAATCTAGAAACCCACCCACCCGAGTGGTTTTTTTTTGAGGGGGCGGGGTGTGAGGAAAATTGGAGCAACTGTGGTTGTTGCGAAATTGTTGTTTACATTTGTAGTATTTTTTAGCTTCAACACTTTGGTGGTTTTTATTTCTTGCGAAACTTCAGCTTTGTAACAAATTATGCATTGAATTATTGAAAAATAAAAATTTTGTACACATCTGTCTGGTTTTTTTTCTCATATTTCAGTATTTTTTCACAGTGAATAAACAGTTTACAAAATTTCTTTAATGGGCAAAAAGTTGTATTTTACTGCATAGAATTAAGCTATAGATCTTGAATCGCTAATGCAAATTTACTTTATTTCAGTATGTGTTTGACCAATAGATTGCAATTTGAGGGTTATGAAAATGCATTGGAATATAATACTTAGTGAACCTGATAAAATTTACTTGAAGGGTTCTTTTCCAGATATTTCTAGAGTTTATGAAGTGCGTATGAGCTATTGAAAGCAGGTAAATCGGTGCAGTGTATTTTCAGCAGTTTGTTATCCCAATTTTAAGGGTAAAAAATTTTTTAATATTCTTCCAGTGTTTATCATTTTTCAAAAAACAGTCTTATTCACAGGTTTTTGCATAATATATTGCGTGTATATATTAGACCAGTCGACTCAACCTTTGACATGGGGGGCCCCATATCGCCTAGGAGCCTTGCTCCAGGATGTGGGGGCCATGAGATTTGTATACAGTAATTGTCTAGTAAGAAGAAAATATATCCAATAATTGAGGGAAAATGACATTCAAATTTGTGTAGAAAGACTTGAAAGCTTAATATTTCTTTATATGAGTGTTATATCATTTTTTCTCTTTAAACTCCTTTGGGC
This sequence comes from Pholcus phalangioides, assembly GCF_987345545.1. Lineage (NCBI taxonomy): Eukaryota > Metazoa > Arthropoda > Arachnida > Araneae > Pholcidae > Pholcus > Pholcus phalangioides. The sequence goes on from NW_028301594.1 coordinate 35,311, forward strand.
AGAACATATTTTGCAAACAGAATGCGTATTTATATGCTGCGAAAGATCGCAGGGAATGTTCTGCAAAGTTGGAAGAACTTGGCTATTGCAGAGGATGTTTTGCAAGAAAGCCATGTTACGGGGGAACAGGGAAAAAAAGTTAGGACCCAGTTGGTCACGTGATCGTCGTTTCTGCTCGGAGTGCCATAGCCCTCTCTTTCTCGTTAGCCCCGGTATGCTCCCGGGAAGATAAAGACGCCTTCATATATATATATATAGGGGTTCCTTGTACGATCGTAGTTCAATGAAGGGAGGGAGAAAATTAGTGACCTTGAACCGGTAAAGTTCCTCCTTGAAGAAAAGAAAAACACTGACAGCCGAAAAGCGCGCGAGACCGAGGTTTTTTTGCTAAAAAAAGTGGAAAAAGTGACCTGGGCCCGAAAATAGGTAATAAAAGTGACCAGCTTCTAAAAAAGTGACTTTTAGGGAAAAAAGTGACCCGTGCCGAGCCCTGAAATTATCAATTCTGAATTTTTGTTCAGTGCGTTCATATTTTTGTACAATGTTTTTCAGCATTCCTGCGTGCATTCGATAATAATTTTATACCTATTCGAGATAATAATTATACATATATATATATATGGGTACAGACTTTTTCCCAAAAACACCATATACAGATAATGAAATTATGGCTCAAGAGGACCCCAAAAATGTCAGGATTCCAGCCCCACATTACAGAAGTTGCTAAGAGACCCCCCTACAACAAGTGAAACAACAAATGGATTTATATCCAAATATGGGCGTTGACCCATTGCTTAAGAACCACTTTTTTAATCACTATGACCCAACCTGGCAATTATATAACAGTACAAAAAAAAGGCAAAGGAGTACCATTATATCTTTTTTGCTCCCTACTGGTTGTGCAACTATGATCAGTTAAAAAAAAACAAACAAACAATAATAATAATTGATGATTATAGATGTGACAGCCTCTAGGAAAGCAGTACGAGCTATAAAATCATATTGAAAAAAAGAAAAAAAAAATCAACATCACTCTGTAAACAGAAGCTATTCGTAATATATCAACTAACTTTGAATACAAGTAATAAAGTTGTTTAAAGAGTAATAAAGTTATGTGAGCATGAGATTGGGAACATAAATTTCAACCTCTTCTATTTCTCAGCATAGAAGACACAAAGTTCATTCTTTGAGTATAATACAATTTTGCAAAATATCATAAATGATAATATATCATAATTGCAAATTATCATACTCAAAACAGAATAATAGTTCAGTACTGTGAACCAAATATAAAAAGACCTAAATGCAGAGATTTAGGAAAATGTAGAGATGTGTAAAAAAATCATAATTCTACAAAATTTATACTATTATATAAACTTGGTTAAACAGAAAAGAAAAAGAAAAACTTACAATCCAAGCAACTTAGCATGAACCCAAATGGCAACAATGGATCCAGCCAACATAACAATCTTGATGGAGATGGGACTAGATCAAGAATCAGGGGACTGTAAGCACAGAGTATGGCATCAGGCTTCCTTATTCTCATAGATATAGTTTTTAGGACTATCCCCATCAATATGTTTCCTCCTGCACTGTCACCAGCAAAGCATATTTTTTCACCAGTCCAACCTACAAAAGTTATATATATATAAAAATTATAGCAAGACTAAAAGGGCATAATAGATTGATTCATAATAAACAACATATTGCAATAGTTAAATCCCTTGTATCTAATTAAATAAAATGCCAATTATTTTGAAAATATACAGAAATTTATATAATTGAACTTTACATTATGCAGTGATTCACAAATGATGTGTCACAATGTATTTTTTGAACAAACACATTAGACATTCTAAAATAGAGCTGTGGTTATCAATCTCATATCTTGATATATCGAGATCAGACGGGTGCTGCAAATAAATAATACTCCCTAAGGATGTTGTGAATTTTAAAATTTTGAAAATTCTTGTATTATGACAACTAATATTTTTTTTACCATCACCATTTTAACATGAATGCCACAACACAACCATTGCTGTTATTTCCACTCGAAATCCACAAACTCTTTAAACACTAATAAAATTAAGACTAAATGAAGAAATACATTTCAGCTTCATATTTTTTTAGAACTTGTTGAAAAAAAATTAATCAGGATTTTTACCTAATTTCTTAGGATTTTTCACAACCCAAGCATATGCTAGAAAGACTTCTTCTAATGCCCTTGGGAAAGGAGCACCGGGAGATAATGAATAATCAACAGAAATAATAGGAATATTCAAGTCTTTTGCCCAGTGACGAAGATAAATCTGTGGGGGAAAAGAAACCAAACAAACAGAACTCAATGACTACATTATGGAAAAAGAAAAGATAGATTTAAATTTTTTTTTTTTTTTGGAATTTATCGATCTACAAAAACTATGTTATATGAATCGTTCATAATTACAAACTCACCTCATGACATTCAGGTTTTTGGGAAACAAATCCTCCCCCATGGCAATGAAATAATAGCGAATCAGATGGAGGCAAGGAATTTACATTTTTCTCATTGATGAACTGTGATTCAGAAAAAACATACTGAAAATCAACTTAATAATAATAAAAATATAAATCATATAATAATGATCATAAATTGTAATCATATATCAAATTTTTTCATAACTTTGTTAGAAACATAGATTATGAAACCATTTTCATGAATGTATTTTAAGAGTATATAAAAACAATATTGAACTGAGTACAATAATAAAAAAGAGAAATGATGCATGACAATTATATAATATTGAGTTTCACAATAAGTAACTTAATTCTGAACTTTATTTAAAAATATACAAACAAAAATACATTTGAATACATATATCTAATAAATAAAATAAATCTGTTGCAAAAAATATTTAATAACTATTCCTTTAGGCCTGTCGAAGGATTTCCACCCCTTGAGGCTACAAAGTGTTTGTATTATGTGTGTATGTATTTTGTTTATTATATATTGATATTTGTACATTGTATGCTTGCATTTGTGTAACATATGCTTAAATTTGTGTGTTTGTATTTGTGTGATGATAATAATAATAAAAACATTCCATTACATTAATTTTTATACAAGTTCCTATCACAAAATTTAACAGCAGCAGAGCAGTCAAAAAAGATAAAACAACTGCACAAAAAAAGCCTTTATTTTATTGAATTCATTACTTAATCTTTTTCAAGTTACGACTAGCTAGGACTCATGGAATCTATTATGAATAGGGAAATAAGAGCATTCATATTTAGCAGGCATTTAAACCTAGACCAGTGCAGTCCAGATCTAGGGAAATGTGTGAATGTGGAAATTGACTTGGCACAGTGACCTAAGTCCCATGTGCATTTTTGCTCACGTATAGAGACAGCTCAAGAAAAAAAAAATCCTGGCCAAAGGAAATAATGCTCTAGAATGAGGTCCTTAGCATCTAGATAAAAAGGATAAAAAAAGTCATTCACCTATTTACAAAGGTTTGTATTTGAAACAGCTTATTAATTAATTAAAAAAATTTAATATTAAGTTTATACAGACTTACTTGTAATAAGTACAATAGGCATATATATATTTGATGAAATTTATACAAAAACAAGTACCTGTCCTTCTCTATGTACATGCGACATCAGAAGGCATCGAACAGGTGCAGGAGGGACATGTGAGGATGGTACAGGTACAGTTACAGCTTTCAAGCCATCCTCCGTTCTCAAAATAACTGGTTCAGCAGGAATGAAGAGCTCTTCTAAAACTTGCAGTTTCGGACATATCCATTTTGGAAGACTCTATATGGCACATAAAATATAAAGACCTTGAAAATAAATGGCTACAAAAAGAGAGAGACCAGATTAACAAAATGAAGTTGAAAATCTTTGATAAAATATTGTATTTATATTACCTCCCTCCTAAAAAATTGAAACTGCACAATTTAAAATTTTCAATAGATAATTTTTTTCCATGTAAAAGGGATATTTTCGTAAAAGCACATCAGAGTAAATTTGACTTTATGTGACTATCTAAGTAATAACAATGATTGGCAAAAACAATGGCAACCTTTGATGTGAATTTTCCAGGAGAACAAATATATTTACCAAAAAAATGATACTATTGGTGAGGATTCCGAAGTCATGAGGAAAACCTTCCCAGCGTTAATGAAGGAAGAGTCACACACACCTACTAGGTTTAAATCAGCAAGTTCGATTCACTCAATTTGAATATCCTAATCTTATAGGATATTCAAATGTGAACTATTTAGAATCTGAATTATATAGAACGCAACCAATTACTCACATTACCCATCACACCAAATTGACCCTTGCTGTTGATAGGTGTGCTGGTTTACACAGAAGAATACGGTATGAAAAATATACAGAATATCCCCAAACATACAGCATCAAACTTTGTATTTTTTTCTCTCGGAACTGACAGACTGTCAGTTAAAATTCAAAATCTTTTAGATGCTAAAACAGTAGAACTTGGTTAATTCAAATTTTGGATGTTTCAAAACTTTTACGAACTCAAACTTGAGAGAGTTTTTAATTATTCTATGTGAATGTTGATGCTTAAGTTGAAATTTTTAGCCATTTTACGAATCCAGGATAGATAAATTTGATAATTAAAACTTTTTTTCCAGTTAATTTGGACTTCCAATTAACTAAGCTTGACTGTACATTTGTCAGAGATGAAGCAAGCACAATAAATGTTATTTCTTTACATTACATGAAAGACTTACCTCAGAGCACTAGAACATACACAAATACAAGATTTATATAGAAAATATTGTTATAGTCTGAAAAGGGTTTCATGCTGTTGGACCATTTAAATTTTAAGACTTTTGAAGATGCATGTTACTCATGAGGGAGATTTTTTGCTTATTTTTAATGGTCGAACAGCCCGAAACCCTTTAATTATAATACGATGACAGCCGAAGAAGCCTGATAAGCTTAATTACTATAGACCAGGGCTGGACTAATCACAAAAAACTTTTAGGCAACAAAAAAATTTTCACCTGGGGGAAAAAGATCAAAAATAATGGTTCTTTTGACGTTTCAGGGCATAGTGACCCTTTTTCATGATATTGGCAGATATGATGCTATAAATTCCAAACACTTTGTGCTGCTCTCAGCTCGCAGTTTTGTAACTACACAAAGAAAATTTCATATAAGCACCAATACCAACTTTTTAGTCACCACGGAAACTTGGCACCTGGGATTTGTCCAGCCCTGATATAGATGCATGCATTTATTAACTTACCATCATGAAATGTGTTTCACTTAGACTCCAGAAAGCTTTGAGAAACTCAACAGATGCATTTTGAGCAACATTAACTATTTGTTGGGCTCTTAACTCAGGATCCATGATGTATTTCAAGCCATTTACAACTGCAAAGACAGCTCGAGAAAAAGGACCACCTGACTGTTGATAAAGATCGCTGAATGAAGCAACAAGCACACCTACGCCCCACATTATCTTCTGCATAGAGCTGCAAAACTAAATTTGAAGGAAAAAAAACACAGATGTTATATAGGCGTATTATTATATTATAAGATATAGTCATATGTTTTTTCTTGGAATTATATAATTTTCCTCACTATTTATTCCAATTTTACACATATGTGATATACAGTAAACTCATCTTATCTCTGCGAATGAATATGCTTAGAGAACCCAACATTTTTAATAAAACAAGATTTGTGGTAGCAAAATAAAACATAAAGCTCCAACTATTTGAACGTAGTTCGTAGAACATAAAAGATCTTAAAATGATAAACAAAGAACTACAACCTTCAAATGAGTCAATTCAATATATTTATACAAATACAACACCACAACAGACAAAATGCCCAACGAGGTGGCTGATAAAAAGATGCCCATAAAAATATGGATGTCATATATTTCAAAAATACAGCAACCCAATTAAAAATGCAATTAACACAAATTATAAACAATATATACACATGATAAAATATTATAAATGCCCATAAAGAATACTTATGGTTGTCTTATTTTAAGAATGGATAGCTTCTCGATTTACCCCAACATGTTTATTGTATTTCTTTTTAAACGTGTCAATTGTGTTACAATTTACTACCTCCAGGGGTAAGCTATTCGATTTATTCCAAGGGTTTATTTATTCTTAATAAAGTGCAGATCAGGATAGTAGCTTGCTTTCTCAGGGCCCTACCGCAGACTTTTTCCTGGGGGGGGGCTCATGTAAATGGTTATGCTTAGAAAAAAAAAGAGGAGAATGTTCCTCCTCATTTAGCAGATTATTTCAAACAAGAAACTGCCAAAATTTCTAATAAATTTGCAATACAGTCGAGTACCATTATAGCAAAAATCTCGTTTTAATGAACACTTTTCTAATCCTTCGATAAGTTTACGTAGGAACAATGCAAAAACCTGGAATTCCTTTATAACGAAGTAGTTTCTTCGGTCTCTTGGAGTTTGATATGCCGGGATTCGACTGTATATAAGTATGAATTTTTTTGTGGAGGTTTCTCCCCATTCAGCTTGGGACAATGGTTGCCCCAGTCTAGTTACAGGCCTGGTTTAGGTAGTCAAGAATGATCCGGAATCTGTGACCTGAATTTCTCTGTCTGGTCTCCCTCACTGTTTCCCAGCATGCCAGCTAATGTGGAGGTGGGGATGCAGTATATTTAAGATTGTGAGCACACCAAAGCAGAATGTTTTACATTGTTCTGCAATGAGCACTCAGCTGGACTGAGAATATTCAGCGGTAAATTTGTTATAATAGTGATAATAGTGTTTTCCACACCAAAGAGGTCTTTTCTTAAAGGCCCGTAGACTGGAACATGCCAAATCAAAAAAAAAAAATTTAGGATGCAGCCCAATTTCTTATGAGCAAAACATGGTATTTTGCTCAAGAAAAGGTGCAAGAGTGATTTAGTAGTAGTATCAATGTTTTTTCTGCAACGTACATAACAGTTTTCAAACATCCTGCTTTGGGGATTGTGAGTGAAGAGTAAGCTATGATGACTGAATATTTGTACCATTGCACCTGTTGCTCTTTGTGGTGAGACTCTTTAGTGGGAATATCGGCTTGCATTCTGACCTCAAAGTTTGATTACCACCTTCAGATGACTATAATGTTTGCACCACTGCACAGAGACTTCGATAAGTACTTTCATGTCTTCCATACTGGAAGTTAAAATGGCAAAATGCCTGAATTTTCATGTTTTATGTAGGTATTTATGTTGAAAATTTACCTACTCTCGAGAAGAAATTTTCTTTTTAATGAAAGACTGGCTCTCACATTCCCACCTAAAAGCTGAGAAACTACAGAAAACAAAAACTTCTCCCATGAGAAAAACACTGTACACAGAGGGTGCCCAAACTTTTGCGGAGGGGGGGGGGGATTGCCGGCCATTCCATTGGTTTAGAGATGTGTCACAGGTTTTTTTTTTGAGTTATCTGGAAATGTGCCTCAAACCATTTGAGTTTAGGAAATTCACTGAGAGCTACTCCAGTCATTTGGAAATATGTCGCAGGCAATTTAATAGATTTGGAAATGTGCTAAGAGCCACTTAGGTAATCTATAAAAATGCAGCAGGCCACTCAAGTGAACTGTAAATGTGCAGCGAGCTATTCAAGTATTTTAGAGCATACCGCAGGCCACTTGAGTAATCTGTAAATGTGCTAGCCACAGCCAAAGTAATCTGAAAACGTATCCCCTCTTCAAGTGAACTGTAGGTGTGCTTGGAATCACTCAAATGATCTGAATATGCACAGTGATTTGATATTATTTTGTGGGGCCCCATGAGTTGTTTGATTATTAGCCGCATCCTATGGGTTGAGCACGCATGCTGTATGCTACATTAAACAAACACTACAACAACAACAAAAATTGCTCACGTAAAAACTCTGGCAACGCCCATAAAAGCATTTCTGATCCAGGAGCCCATATTCTTCAACCAGTTCCTCAGCCGTGACGTTCTTATTGATGACCAGGGGCTGATTAGACTTGTTTTCCCGCACCATCTTCAACAAATGCATCAGGGCCGGTTTGAGTCCTTCCAGCACAGCAACGTGAGCATCTAGTTTTTTAAAATACGAATCCGCGAGGAAGAAACTCGAGTCCCTCTTGCAAGAGAGCGCTTTGGAGAACCTGTAACAGTTCGTGAAGAACCTCTGGAATATGAGGTCGAAACTGCGATAGCCATTGCCTAGGATCTGGTCGCTGATGTCGAACCTATCGACCTGCTGGCTCAACTCACACAGGTTTGACTCGAACCATCGGACAAGATCCAACATACGCTGCAGGGAACTCACGTATTTCTCGGAATACCAATACCTGGAGCCACTGTAACAGAAATAGTCCAAATTGTTCAGCAAAGACAACGACAGGACTTCGAAATTGTAGCGAAATGTCGAGGTTTCGGATGAGCGCTCCATCGTGACATTACATTGAATAACTCATCACCGATCGGTTATTATATCCCTTCGGACTGTATGAAAAATTTCCGGAACTACGAGAGACAATCAAATTATTACGAAAGTCACGATAACTGCTGTGATGTCACTCATTCTTTCGACGATAACGCGATCGATTTGCTTTCGAAATTTCGCGGATATCAGTAATTTCTTTTTTTTACGAAATACTGCTACGCAGCTATAACTGAACTTGTTGATAACTGGAATGAAAACAAAAAGTTCAAGAAGAACGTGGGGGAATTCAAGGAGCAGCGGAGGTATCAGAAATCAGTTTTCCGGCAGCTTTCGTCATGGTAATCAATACAGCCATCACGTTGAGGGGCAGGTGCTTTCTTGGAACCCGAGAGTAGACTTTTTCTTATGGGGGTGGCCCGAAAGCAGTGACATCGGAAGTGTTTTGAATCTGTGGTTGCTCGTCATGAGTATTATGTTGGGAAATTTGATTTCTGATTCATTTCTGTGGGGCTTGGAACCGTGTCACGAATTGGAGTTGGGGTGCTCGACATCCCAGACACCAACGCCACTGTCTAAAACTGTGTCGCGGGTCACTAATGTGTGATAATTTGAGAATTCTGTGGGTGCTCAGACCCACTTCACAAATTACCGTGGGTGCTAGAGCACCAACAACCCCCCCCCCGGCTACGATGCCACTGCCCGAAAGGGCTGAGCACAGAAAAAGTGAGATTTGCTCTCCATCCTTCTCTCATTTTGAAGGTTATTTTAAACATCTAAGTGTAAAAACTTCTAAGACATGTGAGAAATAATTGACTTCTCTTTGTTGGCCCTCATCCCATTCGGTTCAGGAGACCCAGGGCTTTACCCAGTCACCCCAGCCTGGTTGCGAACCTGTTGAGTGTAAAAACAGGATGAACATCTAAGAAATAAATGTTAAAAGTGCAAATTTTAACACTTAAATTTCCAGTGATCCATGAATTTCACTGAAGGAAGTTCACAACTCTTCAATTGAAACATTTTTTGCTTATGAAACAGACATGTCGATACCGTTGAACTCTACATTTTTCCGCAATATCCAATATTTATTATGAACTAAAAAGAAATACGTTCATTTTCTACATTTCTCTGAACCAATTTTGTTTCCTCTTGATCATTCAAGGCAGTCGCCATGTTGGTTACCATGGATACCGTTCTCTTGTCCTTCAAAACCACCTTGAAGAAGAGGAAATATTAAATGATCCTCGAGATCTCAAAATACAAAGAAACTAAAAACGAAACAACTTTATTAACTTTAGTAAATAAATAAATTCACAAGTTTTGCAGTCATATTTTATAACAAAAGTTCTCGAGAGGTGAAAAGGCCAAAGCAGCTGTCACGGAACGTGTGCGGTTGTGTTTGTTTATTGTTTTAATCGCGGTCAATCCAGACATTTTTACATGGTGTTAAGCATCGATATTTTGATAGATATGAGTATCGAGCGTGTTTATTTTAACCCCTGAGCCGAACAATCAAGTTCCAATCCACTGCCGATACAATATCAATGATAATGGTGCCCGTGATCGTATAATCGACCAATGAATGAGGCCACAGTTCTCAACGGGATGAATTTAAATCACCGATTCTTTTATTAATAAGGTTGTTATATTATCACGGATACAATTCTTCTCCGAATTCGTTTATCTATTTTGTAAATATGTATGTTCATAGCCGCACAAACAATGCTGTATATATGTAATTCGGGCTATCGTAGCCTACGTACCTAGGATAAATGATAAATGGTTGTATCATTTGATCATTTTTGTCGCACCACGGTCATTTTCTTCACACAAGGGCTATTTAGACCGGGACCTACAATTTGTTGCCGATTCCGAACGGCAGGCTTGTTTTTTTTTAATCATCGAGAGGTTGGTGCGTTAACCCCTCGATGGAGGGCTCCCTGCGGTCATGTCGCCGGGATGAATGGTTGCATTCATGCTCATTAACGGTTTTATCCAGTTAATTGCAAATGTATTGCGATAAATTTTATGTAATTAAGAAAATTTGTGAAAACCTCTGAGTAGTTTTCTTTTCTAGTTGAGTTTGTGAGAATAAATTGTATATCCTCGAAGCAAAATCGTCTTTGAAGAGATTATCACAATGATGTTTCAGTTGTTAACCTTTAAGTGGTTCTTAACCTTTAAATAAATTACATTTTGATGCCCAATGAACATAAATTCATATTCTTTTACCGCCCAGTGTTTCCCGAAGTGTGCATCACAGCTATTGGGGCTGCAACCAACCTTTGTCAGGGGAGTCACAACGAGCTGGATATATTGATTTGTGTTTATGTTTACGCTTCAAAGTTGTTGTTTTATAAGTGAAAATATCTATATATCTATATATATTATCTGTTTATAAAAACTATTCCTGGGAGCTGCCAGGTACAGATCCATAGGACCCCAAAGCAGAATGTTCGGCACTGTTCTGCGACGAGCCCTCAGCTGACTGGAAATGTTCTGCTGTAAAAATCCCCATACATGTAATAATGTTTTTTCACACTTTTTCTTAAAATTCTTTCAAATTGTTTTGCGACGTATGTCGCAGATTTTAGCACATTCTGCTTTGGGGCCATAGGAGGCGATCGCCCCTCCAAATTGCTGAATATTATGAGAAAATATGTCTGGTAAATTATGGGACGATCCATCAAACCTACACAATTGTTGCCTCTGCACACACATTGTCCTGAATATGTGCCTACCTTCACTATTTCGCAGATGAAGATGTCTGCATCATATTCATTTGTGGCTGAAGATGTCTGCATCATATTCATTTGTGGCTGAAGATGTCTGTCTTTGCTCATGCATGCATCCAAAAAAGGGAGAGCTATCGCTCATCATAAGATTAAAATAAAAGTATATAAAAATTTGTATGTCCATAAATTACAGAATTATCCTATGAACCTACTCAATGAGTTGTCCCTTCTGACACATTGCTCTGGATCCATGTCTGGGAGCTGCAGATGAGCCATGAGTTGAGCAAGGGAGCTGCGTGTGACAAAAGTTTGAGAATTACTGTTTTACCCTCTCAAACAATCAATATACAGTAGAGTATCAGTTATCCAAGTACCAATCAACTGAAACATCAGTTAACCCAAAGCATTTCAGTTGGGAAATTCCAATATGCTCGGTATGTAGAAGTTCCGCTTGTGTCCCCAAATTCTTTTCAGTGATATATTTCCAAAACTGATGCAAAATATATACAGTTTTGTGCTTAATATCACTGTTTTTTGTTTCATATTGCACCTATGATATTGGTACTATTTTTTTCCATAAATGATCTTTTATCCGAAAAATCAGTTATCCGAACATCCCCAGTCCTCAATTGTTTTGGATAATCGATGCTCTACTGTACATATAAACTTTGGTTCAAGAGCATAATTCATTCCATCAACATGCTCTTAATCCAAAACACTCGCATATCGAAGCAAACTTCCCCATAGGAAAGAGCAGAAACTTAAATGATTTGTTCCATAGCTGTCCCCCCACCAGTCACAATTCCCCATCAAATATATAGTTCATATATATTTGCTGCATATGGTTCAGGTTAATTTACTTTAAATTATTATTATTTTTATTTATTTTGTATCAAAGTCTTGAATGTATTCATTTTATTTGGGCTTTGCTTTGAAATTCCACTAGTATTAACATGCAACCAGAGGGTAAAAAAAGTTTTTCATGGACTAGTACCAAAAATTTTATTCCTGAGTCAGTGGCATCTCAACGAATACTTCCATTGGACCCGAGAAAGAGAGGAGCCTTCAAATTGGATAAGGGTTCTAAACTATTGAAGGTTTTTGTTAATATGGATATGCATTCAATATTTTTTTTTAAATTTGATCTGTCATTAAAATAATGAAAGCCGTCCTAAAGAATGCTTGGGCTTAGCTACTGGACTCATTAAGACAGTTATGATCATGTGACACTCTATACACAATGTATTAACTGTGATCTCCCTAGCAATTTTTTTGCCTATTGTCATTATTTTCTTCCTCATCAGATAGATGATGCTGGAAAATAAAACACCAACCCACTTTTAATTTTAAATCATCTTGATCTTTATGTGTACCATACGTATGCTTTTGCAACCACACAGGTGGCTTCAATGTTTTACTTCAACCATGTATATTGAAATGGTTCAAGAATTGTATAAAATATGCTACTTATTGGTACATTTACTTGTACGATTTCGGTTACATTTGTAGGCTCAAAGCTTCAAATATGTGTTCATTGTGTACATCAATAAAGGAGGAGGATATGATTAAGGAATATCAGGCTGTATTGTACCTATATTAAGTTGTAGTGTTCCATCATATGCTATAGCCTAGGGCTTGATAAATCTGAGGTGTTAGGTTGCTATGGCAGCACCAAAGTTTTGCTGTGGTAAGACCCTCATCTGCCACCGTGAAGGTTGCCGCCATGGTTCAAGGTTCAAACCAGGGTTTAAGCTGGATAAAAAATTCTTTTGCAAAAAAACGAAAATGGGGGAAAAGCTTTAGTAAAATGCCACAATGCTAATGTAATGATTGATGGTTGGATGTCTACTCCTTTTGTACCTCCTGTATGCATTTTTGCAAAAGTGGCTACTACTTCTTTTGCATTCTACGATTTTCTTTCGCATTTTGCAAAAAATACGACCGTAGCTTAAACCCTGGATGTAGATAAGATATTTTCCCCTTATGAGCTTGAGGCGATCACTGATAGAACTGATAGATAGCACCTTCAGTTCCAACCCATCTCATTAATGGCAGTAAATTGCAATATAGATATATGATCAGAGTTAGTGTTTGGTAAAGTCGGTTGCTATGGTGACTAAATACTGTATATAATCATGTATAGGCCTATAAGCCAATTTTTTTTTTGTTAAAAATTTTGGTCCTTAATTTGAGGGAGGCTTATACATGGGTTCTGAGGAGAAAATATGACTCCCACTTTACCAAATCATATTGCTACATGGCCTTTGTAAGGCTAGCTTGAAGATCTGCAACTTCATTGGACTATTTTAGATGTCACTAATGAGTAGAGTAATTTTAGCTATATAGTTGCATTACTAATCAGTAGAGTGATTTTTGTATCTATGTTCAAACCCCACAGAACTGATGATATTAAACCCAAAGCAAAAAGTCAAAAATGTCGTTGGTTTTGATACCCTGTGAACTAACGTCGATTTTAAAACCTTTGGATGTGAGCATCAACTAGCTTTTTTCAAAGATTATTTAAGGAATTTATTGACTGAATGGATGAGTTCCGAAGATAAATGACAAAAAAAAAGCAGTGCCTTAACAAAACCTGTCATTTCTTAGTGTGCCAGTGGATTTACAAGGCATGGAATTCTGTTTCCATCGAAATCATACTCAAATATTTAAAAAAGTATTGTATCAGTGAAATGAATGGAACTGAAGACAACATGAAAATATAAAAGTTTTTCCCTGCTCTAAAATGTACTAATTTTTTAGGGCTGTACACCGGTTTTCATTTTATTGAGGTTTTGGTGGTCCTGAAGTAGTTGGGGGGGGGGGGGGTCGGCTTATACATGAATCTGAGTCTGCTACTACATGAATAGCCCATGTATCTAGTATATAACATATACTGTATATTACCATAATGTACTAAAATCAATATTGGTGTCTAAATTTTTTTAAATTCGATTGCTGAACTCAAGTCCAAGGATGACATAATGTTTTCGGATTTCATGACAATAATGGCGACTTCCGACATAGGCAAAGGGCTTTAAGTCCCAGAAAAGTCAAAAACATATTTAAGGATAACTTTTTTTGATGGGGAAAAACATCTTGGCTCCTAAGAAATTTGTCTGGTGGCTAAATTTTTTCTTGATTTGTCAAGCCCTGCTATATCCTTTAAGATCATTCTTCACATTTTTCTCTGTCAATGATAGTAACCTAGCAATGGATGGTCGTCCAATTTGAAAACTTTTGGTTTTTCCTGTGGCATGTATAGGGAATGAAAGCTGTTTGTTCAAAATGTTACTATATATTTTTTTGTGCATCTAAATAAATATTTATATATCTAAAATTAACCATCATCATTTGCATACTGTCACCTTCAAAGTTATATAGAAAACATATTCGTTTTAACAGGAATGGAAAGTGATGAGTCTTCAGAAAACAACAGCTGTAATGATGATGATGGCGGTTGCGAAAGTGAACCATTTGAAGAAATTCTCTTAGGAAAGACTGTGATAGATGTTCCAGAGTCATTTTGTTCACGGGTAATTGTGCAAATGTCATTTTCATTGATACCGTATTTTCCTGCATATTATCTGCAGATGCAAATTTTGCTACTTTAAGAATAAAATATCATTGAACAGTTCACAGTGGGGTATAATCTGCGTGTGGAAATCTCATTTAGCAACAATGACATAAAGAATAGAAGTTACTGGTCATGTTTATGTAAAAAAATGTTGGTTTTTCTATTCACATCTATTATATATGCCATCTATAAATCTTTAAAAAAGTTAATTGCCAAAATATTTAATTCTATTCCTACCTGTCAGAAAAAATATCTAAAGATAAGACACAGGAGTAGGCGTATGTAATCTGTACTGAGAAATTCCAATTTTTTTTAAATGTGTAATTAGTGGATTATATGCAGGAAAATATGTTAATTGCAAATTAATATAAATTCCTTTCAGTATGTTAAAATAGAAGTTATATCTGTATTTTAGGTGCATTCGATTACAGTGTCCTAACAGAAACCATTCAGAATTTGTAAATTTTTTTGCCTGTTATTTTTATTGTTCTTTAAAGCATAAAAAATAAGAAATATTTTGGCATTTGTCGTGTTATGCAACAAATATCTTATTTTCATGTAATTTTTACTTACTTTAATGTATTTTTTTTTTAATTTTAGCATTTCGTGTGAAGGCTTGATTTTGCTATTTTCATTGAATATAATAGAAAATATACCGTAATGAACCTCTTTATACCTGAGCCACCCTTAAGGTGTGTGTGACAGGTGCGGTCACACCAGGCCCCGCATTTACGGTGATAGAAGTGAAAAAATTTACATGTGTGTATAAAAACATTTATTTTGTAATAAATAAGAAGTTTCTGCTTCAACTGATTTAATTATGAATTTTCATTAATTCTGGAAGTATTTCTTTCATCAATTCTTGAGTTATTTCTTTCATCAATTCTTGAGTTATTTCTTTCATCAATTCTTGAGTTATTTCTTTCATCAATTCTTGAGTTATTTCTTTCATCAATTCTTGAGTTATTTCTTTCATCAATTCTTGAGTTATTTCTTTCATCAATTCTTGAGTTATTTCTTTCATCAATTCTTGAGTTATTTCTTTCATCAATTCTTGAGTTATTTCTTTCATCAATTCTTGAGTTATTTCTTTCATCAATTCTTGAGTTATTTCTTTCATCAATTCTTGAGTTATTTCTTTCATCAATTCTTGAGTTATTTCTTTCATCAGTTTTGGAATTTTTTCTCCCATTAATTCTGAATTTCTATATATTATGGAATTACTTTTCTCATTAATTCTGAATTTTCATCAATTCTGGGATGTTTTTTTTTATTAACTCTGAATTTTCATTGGTGAGTAGATATTTTTCAGCATTCCTGTATATTTGCGATAATTCATAAATCTTTGGATGCCAATTCCTGTCCCCCACAAAGTATATTATATCTGGGCTAAGGTGCCCCCAAAACTATTTTTGCACTGGGTTCTGCATCGGACAAGGGCAGTCCCTCTTTATACCATCACTTTTTTATAGTCACTCCATTCATACCATCAGTTTTTGGTAGTTCTGGCTTAAAAATAAGGCAATTAACAGCATCCCAATATGCTGTAACCAAATTTATGCATTACCTTTATATAGTGTCATTTTGTGTGAAAAATAATTCTTCGCTCTTCCCATTTAATCATTGAACAATCATGTTTGGTTAAAATATTTCTAAATTTTTCTATATTTTGACTCTTGCTTTATGATAATAACGGAAGATAGCTTTTTCATTCACTGTGGAAATGCATCAAAATCATTTCAAAATTTGCTCCCTCCTGTAGCTATTTCAAAGGAAATCTATCTCGTTATCATATAAAAGTACAGAAAAAAAGAGAAAAATTTACCAAGGAGACAATCAATAAAATAACCCATTGTGTAAATGCTATTAAAAATTAGTATGGAAAACAAAATATTCAACTAAAAAATTCAAATTAATTAAATTAAAATAGAAATTCATGGCAACAGAGGAGTGTAATTTAAAAACAGTTCTACATGCTGCATCTAAAAATGTATATTTTTTTGATGTTGGGATCAAAGCAAAAACAACTAGATGCAGCATGTAATTAAATTAAACAGTTACGTTATTTAAGAACTATATGAGCAACAAAAACATTAAAACAAATTTTCTATACCATCAAGTGAGAACACATATTGTTTGACACATTTTTTTGAAATATGTTAAATTAGTTAGTGCTTTCTGGTGGTAATGTATTGTAAAATTTTGGGATAAGTAAAATGTTTCTTCAAAAGTTTTTTATGAGGTAACGGAAGTGAATACATGTTATTTAGTCTATTTGAAGATGGAGATGTATTAAAGGTAAGGAGAATTGACCTTTGAATAGAAGGAGAATGGATTTATAGAAATATAATTGATGTAATGTAAGTATTCCAAGATGTTGATGAAGTTCTATTGATGGTGTAGTGAAATTATTTTTGATGATTTTAATTCTCTTATGAAGACTGATTATAGGGTAAAGGGTTGAAAGGTAGTCAGAACCCCAGACAATTAGACTATATAGCAGGAGTGAGTCAGTATCTATCTTCTGCCCTCAAAACCTTCAGTTAGTTGTGGTTTAGTTTTTCTCATTGTTCTTTACTCAGTAGGATTCTTAAGTAGTATCTGGTAAGAAAGGGGGTGACCAGTGTGGTTGTTAATCATTTATTAATTTTTTTTGCTTTGTTCATTTAAAATCATGAAGATGTTGACTGAGAAAAAAAAAAAATTCCAATGTATAGTAGTTGATGTTGATTATAATAAAAACTCAGTATAAAACGATAATGCAAAATATATTTTTCATGGGTTATATATTTTTTTCACAAACATTTTATTCATCCCTTTTAAAATGAATTTTTTAATCTACTTTTTCTTGCAGAAAGATGTATTTTCACAAGTTCTGAGTTATGATACGTGGGAAAATGTATTGTCCTCTGAGCAGTGCCAAAGGTTATCCGTAAGTGTCATTCTGCAAATGCTATGTAATGGTATAAAGTATTTACAGCATTACATCCACATACATGATGAATTTCAAAAGTTTTGTGAATGTTATTAAATATAAAATTAGGATAGGAAACTTGAATAATTGTAATTTATTATTTGCCATTTAACTTCAACTTGGCGGTGAGAAATTACCAAAGAGTAAATTTGCAACAAATGCATTATTATATTGTTTGTTTTTCTGCCTTAAGCTGAGCTCAGACTTTGTCAAAATCTATGAGGAGATTTAATGCAGGACCATTACCTGCATATCTAATTCACTTCTCAGCAGCTATGTCTAGAAGTTAATAGTGTTCTAGATGTTCCAAAGATCTGACTAAAAGTGTATATGCAGGAAATTTTCATTTGTGTATAATGGGGAAAATCTGGTTGATCATTAAATAAGTCTAGATATTATGCATAATTATTTCCATTTTGGAATTTTATATGGAAAAATGAATTGAGATAAATTTATGTTCTTTTTTTTACAGCAATTTCTTCCAAATTTTCCTGAGAATGATGAAGAAGAAAAGAAGAAAACGGTGAAGTAAGTAAAATAATGAATGTGAACTGCAGTGCAGATTCATTTAATCTGCCCCACATTCAAAAAATATTGCATGGGAAAACTAAAATAAATAAACTGCATTATTCAGTACAACCATTCAATATATTCAAATTTACTGTGTTTGTCTCCATGTTAAATACACCCATATGCATCATATTACTTCCATAATAAACTAAGTAAGTAACTAAGTAAACGATTAGAACATTGTACTTTCTCAGCTGCACTCTTCAAACGGTTTAACTTCAGTCATAAATTTTTAGAGAACCAGAGAGTGTTTCTTGTAATGACTTAAGCGTAACATATACTATTTTCTGTGGTTTTATTGTTCAACATAAATAATGTATGATTCTTTTCGTACATCATCATCATGATTTAATAACATGTATGACCAGTTTATTTTTTTATCTATTGTTGTAATTTCTCAAGCTCTAGTTTTATCAAACCTCACATAAATAAAAACACTAGAGCAAAAATTGAGCCTTAAGTATTTATTAATACTGTGACTAAAATTTTGAATATTGAAAAAAATCAGTTTGAAATTTTTTTTAAATATACACTCATTGCCATAAAAATTTGCGAACCCAGAAGAAGTTGTGAAAATGAAACGAAATTTTACACACGTAAGTACTACGTTGATATAAGTAAGTGATTAGAAAATCCAAGAAAAAGGATCATTTATTGCAGAAAAAAGTACAGATGAACAGAAGTTTTAGTACTCTGTTGGACCCCCCTCTAGCGCGAATGCACGATGCGATACGAGCGGGCATTGAGGCATACAAGTTCCATATGATGTCCTGAGACATCTCGTTCCACAGTTGCTGTAAATGCGCCTCTAGTTCGACCAACCTCGTAGGGTGTCCAACTTGCCGTCCCAAATGATCCCAGATATGCTCGATTGGTGACAAATCTGGTGATAGAGCAGGCCAGGGAAGGGTGGTAATGTGGCGGAGGCAGTCTTGTGACATCCTTGCTGTGTGTGGCCTAGCATTGTCTTTTTGAAAAATGGCTCCTGGGAGCCCTGCCATGAGTGGCAACACATGTGGCTGAAGGATTTTATGGACGTACCGCTGGGCTGTCATTGTGCCATGGATCAATATTAGGGGTGACAGTGTATCGTAAGCAATAGCACCCCATACCATGACACCAGCTGTGGGAGCGGTGTGTCGCTGTAAGGCGAAGGCAGGATTGAAGCGTTCACCATGGGGCCTCCACACACAAACACGATTGTCATCACTGCTCAAGTTGAATCTCGATTCGTCGCTGAAGACGACCTGGTTCCATTCCGTTGCAGTCCAATCCCGTCGTGCTCGACACCACTCCAAACGGAGGCGTTGGTGGGTGGGTGTCATTGGCAGCACACGTAATGGGCGCCGCGATACCAGATGTCCTTCAGCCAGGCACCTTGCGATGGTTCGGGAAGACACAGAGGCCCGTAGTGAATCTGCTGCCTGTGTCTGGATAGCGGCCAATGAGGCAGTTGGCTCTACGCGTGCGTTTCGGATGATGTGACGGTCTTCTCGACAACTGGTCTGCCGAGCGCGTCCTGAACCTGGTCGCCGTGTAAATGACGTCTCTTCTGTCCACTGGTCCCAACACCACCTCACAGTAAAATCAGAACAGCCTAGTTGACGAGCTACTCGCCGAGCTGACCACCCAGCTTCCATCATCCTGATGATTCTTCCCCTATCGAACTCTGACAACTGCTCATATGGTCTTCGACGGCGGCATAACGGCATGTCTACCTCAGCATTTCCTTTGCAAACGATTAAATACACTCCAGCAAGCTCTCCTTACCTCTTTTATACTCCAAGGAGAACGAAGTTCAACGCCCTCTAGTGGCATTACGCAATGTGCAATCACGCTGCATTTCTAATCATTTGCATATCTGCCCGACATGTACCTTCAGGCCAACTTTCGTTTCGATCCCACAATTATTTCTTGGTGCGCAAATTTTTATGGCAATGCATGTATTATTTAAAATGTTTTATTCATTTAACTATATTGCTGCTTTCTTTTTTTAAATTTAGGAAGTTATTTGCCGGTGAAAATTTTAATTTTGGAAATCCGCTGATGCAATTTTATGAGCAACTAGAAGGTAAAAATTATATAAAGATGTATTCATTTTATACTGAATTTAATTTCATAAAATAATGATAAACCCAGTGAAAATTGGTCTAGTACTTATGTTAATTTTTATTTTTCAGCTTGCTTTCTTGCACCAGATATTACTGTTGCTAGAGCTGCTCTTAAAAAAGCTTTGTATAGAGAATATAAACATCAGCAGGAACTGCACCATGTCCGCTTATTTGATAACATCTTAGTTTCACGTGAAGTATGTTTTCATTGCATATTTACATATTCATATGAAGTGGGACAGTTAGGGTTAAAGCTGAAATTAAGTTAATATACTAAGTTACATTTTTTTTTGCCAATTATAAACATACAAACAGAAAATAAAACTAATAGGGAGGAATTCAGAAATCTGAAAATCATTTATGCATGCTATATGTCTACAACCTCTGACAATAAAGTTCGGTGAATAGTCCTGTAACATTAACGTAGATGAAATGTTAACGAAAGTTACCTTAGTGTCCTTCGAAATAGTCACCTCCCATTACTATGCACCGCTGAGATCTCCTATACATGTCCTGGAAACTTTGCAAGAAGTCTTCTTCTGGGATGGAGTTCAAAAGCCTCGTCATGTTTCGTTGGATGTCAGGAATATTGTCAAATCTCTTTCCTTTCAAAGCGAGTTTGAGTCGTGGGAATAGGAAGAAGTCTGGAGGATTGAGATCTGGCAAGTATGGTGGATGTTCAATTTGCACCACCCTCTTTTGTGCCAGGAACTGTTTGACGATATTGGCTGTGTGAGGGCGAGCATTGTCGTGAACAAGAAACCATGAACCTTGTTGTGCATACTGAGGTCCCCCAAAGCAGAATGTTTAGCAATGTTCTGCGACAAGCCCTCCTGACTGGAAATGTTCTGCATTAAAAATTCCCATACATGTAATAGTGTTTTTTGGTTTTTTTTTTGCACTTTTTCTTAAATTCTTCCAAATTGTTCTGCGACGTATGTAGCAGATTTTGGCACATTCTGCTTTGGGGCTGAGGTCGTACCCTGCGTAGACATTTCATGAAACGGGTCAAAATTTCAATGTACCTTGCAGCATTCATCGTCGTTCCCTCAGGTAGAAATTCTTTGTGGATAATGCTTTGACTATCAAAAAAGGTGATTAGCATCGTTTTAATGCGTGATTTTTCTGCTCTGACCTTTTTCCGACGAGGTGATGCAGGAGAACGCCATTCCATGCTTTGCCGTTTCGTTTCAGGGTTGTACCTGAGACACCAGGACTCTTCCTCAGTGATCTTTTGTTCGTTCATTTTCCTGTTCTCAGTTAAGAACCAACGCACTAACGAAGCACTTTGTAAAACAAGTCTTTCACGGAACACAAACGACGCTCAACTGAACAATGGTATGTGCAGCGTTTTGCTTTGCCAGTGTTGCCAGATCGGCCGTTCTGACTTCATTCACCGAACTTTATTGTCAGAGGTTGTATATCAGTTAGTTATTATTGGAAGCTGTGATGTGCCCGAGGAAGCTGCCAGTTTCCCGAAAGAGGCACAGGAACTTCTGAATCTTTTGAACTACTCAGTGATAAGTTTCATTTTAAGTATTATTTTAGTAGAAACAGAGCCTGGTAGACATGCCTTCATATTCAGAAAGCTCTGGGAATGAATATGCAGATTTTGGAAGGTTACAAAGGAGCTGTTCCAGCAAAAAGTTTTAAATTACCTTCTATATGTACTTGCGGTGGGACCTCAATTATTCAAGCTTTTATTAACAGAGTTTCGCATTATCTGAGGTGCATTTATAAATAGACTAGCTGTTACCTACAGCTTTGTTTGCATGTATTTGATAATTTGAAAATTACTCGCCAATGATTCTACATATAACATTTGAACCCCACATGACTCCCTTCTGAGGTTGAATTTTCAGAAATCCTGTCTTAGTTGGTCTTTACATCATTAAATAAATTTACTGACCAAATTTCATATGTGTTTCTTAAGTGGTTTTGGCTCGGTGATGATGAATTAGTCAGGACATGCTATTTTATAGATTTTAAAAAAGTAGGTACAATGAAATGGTGAAAAAGTGCTTAGGGTCAGGGCAAACTAGTTCAACTGAAACCACAGTATGTAATGTGAGCTTTTTGTGTTATGTCAAGGTGAAAGGTAGTTTAGGAAGCATTGAAAAACTTTTTCAATGAACAGTAGAACCTCAGTTAACTAAGTTTTCGATTATCCAAAATACCTTCTTTAAGTTGATTGACAAAAAATCAGATGTGCAGCATACACAAAAGGCTTTTCATCATGACAAACTGGTTCATTTACCTGCTATCTCAGCATTTAGCAAGGGGTTTTCATGCATTACCTGAAGGGAGAGAATTTTAGAGCTTTACTTATTGAACTTTTTTATTTATTTACTATTTTTGTTGCATTGATCAGTAATTTAAAATTGTTTTTGTGCTAAAGTATTTTTCATCATTTTCATCTTTATTTTATTTAATAAATTCTGATAATAATTCTAGTGCAAAGAACTTGAGATAATCGTTTTTTTTTAAGAAACACAGTTTGGTGAAGGTATCCTATGGTAGTTGTGTGTGCAATTGTAGTTCATAAGAAAAGAAAAAAATTGCATTTACATTCTGTCCCAAAAGTTTATAGAATCTCAAAAAAGTTGTTTTTCAAATGAGTGAAAAATAACTTTAGACAAGTCAATAAACAACGAGTCTATAAAATTTTGGGACATAGTTGTCAATGCACATGCAAAGAAGTTGTAATCAAGTGTTTTTGAGAGACAACTAATAGTTTTTCTTCTTGTATTTGAAATCGGTCTCATTTCAACTGTCAAGTAGAACCAAGAGCATTGAGTAACTTTTTTCGTTACTACAATTACTGTTTACAATCAATCTATAAGTTTCATTGATTTTTATAATTTTTTTTTTTTTTTTTTTTTCAGAAACTTATCAAGTCAGCTTACAAGTTGCCTCCTGGTGAGCCTGTTAAAATGCAGCAATTCACAGCAAAACCTAAAAATGCCATACTTAATGAACGCACAAGATTACGTTATTTTGCTACTTTACAGCATGTAAGAGAAGAATGTGGTGAACCTGAAACTTCATCTGAAGATGAAAATTACCCCGGTATGAGTTCCCATAAACTATTACGATTATGACGACAATTTCAACATAATATTATTCTATCTGCACATCACCTTACTTTATTATATTTGAGAATTAGAATTAGACTTTGGTATATGTCTATCTTGATTTGCTAGCAAGTAGCAAATCAAGAACTTTGGGTATTATTCCCATTTAGTTCTTCTCATGTGATTTTTTTTTCTGGTTACTCATACGTTAATTGAATTTCAAGCGATGTTCTCCTGCACTGCATTAAATCACATCTTGTCAGCATGTGTAGAGGGCATCATGATAATCTAGTACTGCCATACTGATATCAGTTTTTAGCCCCAAGCACACATTATTTTGCCCATAGACATCCCCAGTAGCACAACGATATCGATATTGTTTACTCATTATTAAGTCACCCCACTTATAAAGTCTTTTCTAGGTCTGACTGTATATGTAGAAATTACAAACTTTTTTTTAGCATTGTTTCAAGGTCTTTGAAAATTTCTCATTTCCTGTGTAGATTTTTTGTTCATCATTTCTTGCATTTCCCCCTGCCAATTTCCCACAAAAAATTCACATTTTTGTAAAATTTGGATTAATTACTGCACAATCTTTGACCTAACACATACCAAAGAGGTTCCCCAATGATTTTTTCCTCTCCTAAGGAACTGACTGCATAAGCACATTTGTTGCTTATTTGCTACTCATGAGTTCAGATCAGTCTCATGCTGTGCTGTTATCATGTTTGAAATAATTTTAAAATATCTAAGAGCAAAATATTATGCATTACTTCAAAAATTGAAGGCGTACAGACAGTTGGAGTACCATGATGTGTTGTACCAAAGAAATTCAGTACAGTACAAATTCAGTTCAGTAGAGTTTTGATAATTTGAAGTGGATGGGACAGAGGCCACCTCTGATTATCGAAAAAGACTTGTGAGCAATTTTTCGACAGTGGATAATTTGTGTGCTAATAAAAAGAATACTAATATTATTAAAATTTATACGTCATGCACACAAATTATATTTAAAATCAGCTGGTTTGCATACAACAAAGTTTGCTCAACAAATATTTTTCTTTAAATTTCATTATAAGCAGTATCCATTCTATGTTCAGTTTTTTTTTAAAAGAAGTTTTTTGTAATTTTTTTTCCAGTGTTTTAATTATATTATTTCTCTCAGAGAGTAATCCTCCTAAAATGACAAAGAAACACAAGAAACAGTTACAAGTGTTAGAAGCATCTCTCAGTCCAGAGATTAATCGTGTAATGTCTACAACTGCTCATCCTCCTGGTCGTTCAGGTAAATTTTTAAGATTCACTTTTCAAGATTTCATTTACTCTAGCTTAATCAATTGAATGATAAATTTGCAAGTTTTAAAATAAACTCACAGTAATAAGTTAGAAGAATTTGTCTATCTTGTATATAAAATTCTGTTTAAAAAATTGAATTTTATATTCATTAAAGGGTTCTTATTACTGATTAACTAAAGCTTCTGGGTAAAGTCACTAATATGGGTTCTTAGTAACTTGCTTCATGATGATATAATACTGCATTGCATAAGTATTATATCATCATGAATTTTCTTCTGTTCAAGACACTGTTCCATGGGACTACTCATTACCAATTCTGAAAAACCAGTATTTTTATGGCAAAATTTATACTATATTATTAATGCATAAAATATTTAAATGTATTTGGATTTATATAAAATCTGATTTTTTTACAGGTTCAAGTAATTTTTTGAACAGATGTCTGGATATGGAAATATCTGAAGAACGTTATCGAGAAATGTTGCTGAATCACAAGCGCAGAAAAATTCATGAACCAGTGAGAAAGTTTATTATTCTTAATATTAGTTTTAGTTCTTTGAATCAAGTTTTGAAAATTATTTGCTATCTTGTCTGTCTGTATATTATAGAATGCAACATCCAATTATTCAAACCATTTTTAGATTGTACTTCCTTAACTTTTACAAGCTGTGATCCATCTTGTTTTCCAGAATCATCCTGAATTGGATACATCAAAGATCACTTTTGATTCTATAGTAGCACGAGCCAATCTCCCTAAAAGGCCTTGTATCAAATCTGGTGAGTCTGTATTAGCATATACAAGGGTCATGAAAGAAGTAATTCAACTAGTTTGAAATAGGAATCAATCAATTGATTTCATTTTGATAAATGTTTTCCTTCATTGGTGATGGTTTTCATTCTGTCCATGAGCATTTTTTTTAAGCTCGATTAAATGTCTAGCTCATTTTAGATGGATAATGATGCTATTTTAACATTTATTTTGCAAGTAGCTTTTTAATTGAGTCTCTCTGTATTAGAATCACATCCCAAGAAAAAGTCAAAACCACCAGAACCCCCTGAAAAAGCACCCAAAGTGGAAGTTGAGAAAGTGATACCTGATGTCAAACCCATTATACCTCATCTGAGGTCAAATCTTGAAGATATTCTCAGCATAACCAATGCAGAAAAAGGTTCTGGTGCTCCACTGCCAATTTTGCAAGAAAAGGACCTCCAAGCAGAACTTAAAGCTATCAAATTGGAAATGGAGGATGAGGAGGAAGAAGAACACATGTCTGATGCAAAGTAATTTTTTTTAGTCTATTGAAAAAAAAAAGTTCATTGCGCCACATAAAACCAAGATTTTTTTACTTATAAGATTATGAAAATATTAATTTTTATTGTAAAAATTAACTGTTAATTAACTAATAATGACTTAATTCAGTTAACTTGGTTTATTTATGGCATTTTCTTAATAATAAATATTAATACAGCCAAATGTTACTGAAACAAAATGTGACATATTATGAAAGAAGAAATTTTTTTCCAGCAAAAGGGCTATCCTTGGTTTGAGGTACTACATATTTCTGAATTCATTGTTGTTATCATCAAGAATTGTTTGCTGATCTTAAATTCGCAAAAAATAACTGAAATGATTTTTACGTACTGGGGAAAAATCAATACTCCTCCTGGCTAACAACCAATAGAAATTCTGCATACAGTTGGACTAAAAATATTTAACAATAACCTGTTAAAGTAATAACATTATGTAACAGTGGTAATCTATGAAAGCAAAATTATTCCACTGAAAGATAATACAGTAAAACCTGTCTTCAATGGAATTGCAAGGGACCAAGATTTTTTTCTGTTGAACACAGGTTTTTGCTTAATAGAGGTTCAATTATCATAATATGTAAAATTATGTAATGATCTTTTATGAAATTTCAATAAAATAAAACTAAATTAATTGAAATAAAATAAAAATAAATTAATTTAAAATAAATTAAAATAAAGTAAATAACTTGAAAATAAAGTAATGTACATAATTTTGCTTTTTAATTGTTAAATATTTATCACTTGATATGATGCATTATTTATTAAAACACATACATACTGTATTTAATTTAAAATTACACTATATACAGTCCATTACATACAAGTACATTAGCTATTTGCATCGTCAAATAACAAGAAAAAAGCATAAACAATATTGTAAATAAATAAATTTTAATTTTCTCCAATGGTCAATAAGAGAGTTTTCTCAGTGCTGTCTTGACGCATGGACCTACTCAGGCCGCAAAAGAAGAGGTGCCTCAGGAAGATGAGAAATAGTTGAATTTTTCGAGAATTTTCCATGTAGGGCCTTAGAAAAATGACTTGTGAATGTTTTCTGTATGCAGTTTGCACCCCCTTGCTGCCTGACTTTCAGTAAACAGTTTTGTTTCACAAATCATACAAAAAAAAAAAAAAAAACATTAGTCATTATATATGCTGTAAAGCAAAATTAATTGCCACAGTTCTCTCTAGGTTCTGACAGCATCTGTATAAAACTTCATCCTACATTGTTTTTTTTTTCTGAAATGACATTTATCTCTATTTCATCCTCTTTTTTTTGACTTTTTCTAAAAATTTTCACGAGAGTGTCTTTATTTGTCGTGTCAGATTTGTGTACATTGACATCTATGTTTATGTAACCCTCAGCAATATGATTATGAAAAGTGGCTTGCATGCAATTTTGTAAGTCTTGCATATCTTTCAGAAATTCAACCTTTGCACTAATTTCTCCTGTAGAAAAGCCTGCTTTTCCGAAAAAAAATTTGTAACAGTTTCAGGAAGCAATTACCTGACTACATATGGCTTATGAAATCACATCTTCAAGCACAGAAACAGTTTTCGATAATGTAGGGGCGGATGATGCAGGACTCACATTTGCAACCAGAGATTGCATAAAAAAAAATTGGTTCAGCACTTCAACGTTTTGAGTGATTCCCTTGGTTTGGGAACCACTTGTATTGTTCGTGTGAAATTTTCAGTTAAGAGAGTACAATTTTCCTTACCGTTTCCATGTTAGACAGGTTCTGTTCAATCCAGGTTTTTTAATGTGTATTTTAGCATTGAAATCACAGGACCAAGATTTTTTTCCATTAGAGACAGGTTTCCTCTTAATACAGGTTCCGTTAAAGACAAGTTTTACTGTAATTGGAAAATTTATTGCTCCAAAACTCATTTTTTGTACAAAATATAACCACTGTAGACAATTTTATGATATATACAATAATAAAATTTTCTTTTTCTTAGTTTTTCAAAAATATATTTTTTTATTTTTCCTATTTCCTGCTCAGAATGTAATAAAGTTTTAGTTATTTACATTTTTGAAATTAAATGTGTTTTCCTTGCATTGATTTTGATTATTGTAACCTCATTTCATTTTTCTTTACCTGACAGTTTTAGGATATCTCCAACAGTTCCTGATGTGCCACAACTTCCATCAAGTTTCTTCTCTCTTCTCAGGGACATGTTTTGTGAAATACCAGAACAAAAACTTTCAGCTGCAAAGGTAAGTCTGATTAGTTCTGGAAGCTGGATGTGGCATAAGAATATTATTTGCCTTGATCATTGATTCAATCATATGATTATCATTTGTTTATATCTTTTCAGTTGGAAGAGAAGGTGAAAGCATGGCAAGAAGGTCCTGCGGCAGTTCTTCATGACTGGCTGTACTTGCAAAATACATGGAATGATATTGTCCCATCAGCATTAAAGTTTTTGGCTGGGGATCTCATTAGTGAGTTTCTACTTTACTTATATACGTTTGTCAATACTTGGTATAGATCTGTGTGTTTTTCCTTCAATACAAATATACTCTATCTTGTACCAATCTCTATTAGATTTTGCACATACTCTTAGATAACTCCAGACAGTATCTGACTTACATGGATTAATTTTTTTCCTTCAAAATTTCATTCATTCACAGGCAAGGGGTTAGCATTTCCAGAAATAAGTTTTTTTACCAACGAAAACTTCCACCCATATCAACTTAATTCAGAAAGTAATGAATTGTTCTTTAAATGATGGCAGTGAAAGTTTTGTGTTTCATAAGTAATTACAACTTGTATATTTTTTTAGTCATGCAGACTTGTTCAGTGTTTTATAATCATATGTTATTTTATTTATTTATTGTATTATCTATCAATATAAAAGTTCAGGATCATCCCGTGTCTTCTGAATTACCTTGTATATTAACGCAGTAAACTTCCATATTGCAATACTCTATATAATGATGATTTTGTATATGATAGCATTACTGTTTGATCTAAGGAGATTTTTTTATGGCCATAATTAACATTCTGTTAGATTATTGTCCATGACAATAAATCCTTTAAAATTATTTTTTCCCAGTCCTTCAAAATGTTTTACACACACTGCAAATTTATAAGTTTGATATGTGGATGAGAGAAGGTAGGCTCTAATAAATGCTTATAGTTTATGTTTTCTTTTTTAACACAATATTTACTAGAATAAACTATTATTTTTGTAGGTATTCTTCCAGAAAACTTTGTTCCCTTTCTCGATTACAAAGAAAAGCAGCAACAGTGGCAATGGATTGGATCTGGACGTGATTCTGAAGAGGAATTGTTGGTTCTTTGTCAGCATTGGCTTGAAAATAAAGATGACGTATCCCTTGAAATGCTAGAGACATGTCAAGGATCACCCCCTCCTCCTAGAGTGTAATTCTTTTTTCCAAATTTCTACAATATTAAGATAATGACATTGATACAAAAATTGGGGGGGGGGGGGAACTTGGGAGAATTCAAGCAAATTACTATTTTAAGTTTTTATTCCAATTTTTCCTCTATAATATCAGTTTTTTTTTTTTAACAGAGGCCATTGCTGTTTACTCTGAAATTTCAATTTTTTTAAAGCATAAAAAAAGGGAATTGATGAGGCTTATATTATTATACCACTCAGCCTTATTATGTCACTAGCTTTTGGTGCGCAAGTCTAGGTTCAAAGTCTTGTGTGGCATAGATATCCATTAGCACTAGCAAATTCTCTGGACAGATCATACAGATCTCGGGAATATGTGAGGATCACATTAATATTTTTAAAAAAAACCGCTGTTCTATGGACTGATTTTTTACAAATTGAATTGACTCAGGAACTATGTGTATTTACACAATGAGTGTAGGATTTTTCCTGTGTGTTTATTTTGAACCAGTCTGTCAAATCACATGCTTAAAGATTGTGTAGAGAAAAATGCCTGTAGGGCAGTTTCAAGTTGTTTAAGAGATATAATTCATTAATTTATATGAAGTAAAATGATTTGAGAGGCAAAATTCTCATTATTTTTATTTCTTAATTTTTCCTCCTTCATATATAAAGTATATTAAGATGAGTGAATTACTGATTCTTTATGTACTCCTCACACAGAACAACAGAATGGACTGTCAGAGCTACATCAGATGGTGAAAAAGCAGCCTACCAAGAGCAGGTTGGTTTGCAAATGATTAAGTGTAAATTATATTAAATTACACATGTCCAAGAAATAAGGATGGAACAATTTTTTATACATGTTGGAAAAAACTACACACACATTATAGTGACAAACTTATGAAAATACATGATATGTAATTTTATTGATAATGCTATTAGAAACACTTCAAAACTCTATTGCCGTTGCTATTGCAATTCTACTACACATTTCATGATAAAACATGTGTGTTTTATGACTATATGAATGCCGCGAGACTAATTACCGTATATACTCGTGTATAAGCCGAGTTATTTTGTGGAAAAATTCGTTCCTCAAGTGGGGGTGTCGGCTTATACTCGGGTCAGTTTCTGATGAGAAAATATCGCCCCCCGCAATCAGTAGTCATTTTTGTAGCAGTGTTCGAGAGACCAGCATCATTGGTATGGGATATGTTCAAACCTCACAGAACCGATAATGTCAAAGCCGATGTAAAGAAATTGAAAACATCATTGGCTTTGATACCAGGTGGGCTAATGTCGATTGTACAGCCTTTAGATGTGAGCATCAACAAGCCTCTCAAAGACTATTTGAAGAATTTGTGGATCAAATAGATAAGTTCCAGTGATAAAGAAACTACAAAAAGTGGTGCCTTGAAGAAACCTGAGATTGGCCTAGTGTGCCAATGGGTACATAAGGCGGGGAATTCTGTTTCCACCGAAATTATCATCCGATCCTTCAAAAAGTGTTGCATCAGCAATGCGATGGACGAAACTGAAGATATCCTCTTTGAAAGTGATGACAGCCCAGATGAAGATAAAAATGAAGATGCCGGACCCCCTATGATAATCTGATGGATTATACGATGAGCTTGGAGACTCAGAAGAAATGGATTAAACAGTTTGAATCATTTTCTATTATAAATTTCCATAAGCTATTCATTTTGCATGAAAATATAAGAATTTTTTTCTCTAAAATACAAGGATTTTTTGGGGTCGGCTTATACACGAATTTTCAATTTATTGCGGTTTTGGTGGTTCTGAAGTTGGGGGTTCTGCTTATGTACGAGTCGGCTTATACATGAGTATATACAGTAAACAAAAAAATAATGAGAAGAAAATGTTTGATATTAAACAACTTTTATTTTTTAATTGCTATGTTTCAGGAAAGGGTGAGGTACCAAAATCCTCATCGAGCTTTTACATTCAAAGTTCATGGCTATGAATCAGTTGTTGGACCTGTCAAAGGAGTTTATGGTAAAGAAAGCGGTGTCAACAAAGCAAGGGAACATTCCCTTCTGATATCAGATCGTCCCCCGTTTGTAACTATTCTTTCATTGGGTGAGAGTCTTTGCTTCTATCTCAGTCATTTTTTTCCTTATGTTTTAATAATTTATTTATTTTTAGTATAATATATGTGCTTATTTTAATTAGATTTTTTTCCTAATAATTTTTTAATTTTTATATTAAAAATTTAAAATGTTTTATAATTTTTTTTTTGTCAAATTTTATAGGATTAAATCTCTTTCTTGACATTTTTTGAATAGGCATTAACTGCAGAAAAATTTCAAGCATCCCGGATATGAATTTTTTTCCTCACCCTCTAAGCCTCTGACTTGATGCTCTTTTTTTTTCATTAGTGCGAGATGCAGCTGCTCGACTACCAAATGGTGAGGGAACCAGGGCAGATATTTGTGAGCTATTAAAAGATTCCCAATATTTGGCTCCTGCGAGCGATCAGCAGGTAAAAAAGAATGAAAATGTACACAAATTTTTTTTCTTACTTTATTCTTATTATTCATTGTAAGTTACCTTCAGTTTAAAAATAAATGTTAATTTATAGGATAAATTATAACAGAAAAATAGGGAGGGAGTTGAAGGATTTCAGAACATGTTAAACTGACAATGTATAATTAATAGGATAATATGTATACACTGTCTGTACAAAAAAAAAACACACACGCACACACACACATTCGTGTTTGTATTTTTATTATATACCTTTATTGTTCTAGTCATTGAAAAATGTCATTGCAGTTTTTTCAATAACACTTGTTTGCCACAACATGAACTTACACGTCTTTTAACTGTTAGAAAAATATTGTTCCATGTGTGTACCATTGTTCCTACCTCTTTTATTAATTGTACCATTTTGTGTAAACAGACAAAAAATTTGTGGCCAGAAGGAGGTGGGGGGGGGGGAGCTAAATCCACATGCTATGAACATTGACCAATGGACACTTCTTTATTTGTGTGAATTTAGTTTTATTTATTTGTCTGATAACATTTTGTTGCAATGGCATCTTGCACAATGACGATCCTTGTAGCAAGAACCCTGATACATTTAGTGGAATTGATGAGAACAAGAACGGTGTAAGTCTAACTTCCGCTTTTTGTAAAAAATGAATTGGTTCGATAAATATAAACATTGAGTGTAAGAGCAGTAAGTACTATACATCCTCCCCTCATTGGTTCCAGGCATGTTTTAAATTTGAATGAATATAGACGAACAGTATCTTTTGAAACTTAAAACTTAATTATCTTGAATTGAAAATTTTGGACTAGTACTATTATTCTTCCCACAATTAATTTTGTTTAAGCTAAAACTTTTCTTTGCACATATAATCCTGAAATGCATGAATTTTTGCCTTTGTGGTAAAAAATAAAATCTGTTTGATTATGCTATTGCTTATTAAAGCAAACAAACAATTGACAGCAACTCTATCTATATTAATGAGTGGAGAAAAGCAGTGACATGCATAGAAAGTTAGTGCATATTGTTCCCTTTATGCCTTTATGCCAGAAACATGAATGTGAGAATTTTTTTCAAAACCTTGGGAAATGACATTTGAAAATTTACTCAACCCATGTTACTCTATGAATGTTATTTTCCTAAAATTTTTGGTAACGTGTTTCAATAGAGGGATACACATTCACGTTTTGGGCAATACTTAGATAGCAAAATGAGTGATTCAACCAACCGATAAACCAAAAAAGTGAAAATTTTCACATTCCATGTCTCTGGTAGGGGGGGGGGGGTGATATTATTTTTTCCCCCCTGAAATGTTCATTTTACGGGGTATGTGCATTGCAGGGTTAACTCTTCTGTATTTTGCATAATACTGCTATTTTTACTATATTCTGTGTAACATTGTTATTTTTGCAAACTGAATAAATAATAGTAATGTGGTCAATTGAAGCTGGTCTCGCCAGACTCCTCTTCAAAGAGTTTTTTCCTTCCCATAACATAAAAATTCTTGTATTTGCACACAATCCATTACTTCTGACACTTCCAAATTTGGAAGATAGATGGCATCATCTTCATCATACATAGCATCTTTATGCATAATAGTAGACATGAATATTAATTACTGTTGAGTTTTTAAAGTGTACCCTTGTGTAGCCCCCTGCTTTAATCTGCCAGTTTGCCTTTTTTTACAGCTAATGATTTTTTAACAGCCAGACTTAGGAAAAATAAATAAATAATTGACCTGTTAATTCACTTCCAAAAAAGAAAAGGTGCATACCTCTTTGAACTTTTTAGTGATAAGACATATTGAAATCTTATTGTGTTGGTCTGTTGAGATATAAATCGACAGTAAGATAGTAATTTTCTTTTACAGTGAAACTTATATGAAACAGAACATCGTGGGCCGAAATAATTTTCAGTTTTAGACAGGTTTCGGTTTTATAAAGATCCACATCAAAGCAATTATCATCGACTGGGACAATCTTTTGATTCCATTCAAGACTTAGACAGGTTTTGCTGTATTATATTTTATTTTGGCTGCTATAAAATCTATATTCATGGAGTGGATAAAGTTCGAAAAAATTATTCCAATATTTTTCACTGGATAGATTCGTGAAGAAAATGCAATTTTTGATCAAAAATTGAAAATCAGTCCAGAAGATTCCTTATTTTTGAATTTTTATAACATGATGGAGGTCTACGTATGTACATTTTTCCAATGACTCAGTGATGTAACTACAAGTTTTATGGTTTTTCTGCATTCTTGTAT
This sequence comes from Pholcus phalangioides, assembly GCF_987345545.1. Lineage (NCBI taxonomy): Eukaryota > Metazoa > Arthropoda > Arachnida > Araneae > Pholcidae > Pholcus > Pholcus phalangioides. Next base: position 69,528 of record NW_028301594.1, read on the forward strand.
GATATCACTTTTGACCTGTCGCCACCACTGCATTTTGAATTTCATTGCCATAGTTTTGACTGATTTCATTTTTTTTCTCTTGTAGAAGTTGTAGTGATTGCTATTATTTTAAAACAGTGTGTTAAAGTTGAATTTCACTTTACATAGATTCATACTGTTGTCAGTGGGGCATTGGATAGACTTCATTATGAAAAGGATCCTTGTGTTAAATATGATGTCAACCGAAAGCTGTGGATATATTTGCATAGAAATCGTACAGAAGGAGAATTCGGTAATCAAACAGATATTTTGAACTGGGTCTTAAATGAAAATAACTTAAAAATAAAAATCACTCTTCAATTTATGTTTTCCATTTTGAGAAACACATTATGATACGAAATGTGAATTACAGGAAAACTAGTATTACTTTCATAAACTAAATTTAGAGTAGTGGCAACAGTATATATAATAAAGCCTTGATTAACCAGGGATAATGAGTTCAGCATCACCTCATATTCTCATCATCTTTTAATCACAGGTACATGCATATTTAAAAACAACATATAGATAAAAATCATACATAGAGATGATGACACTCAATTAGCTGAGTTGTGTTAGACCGTCCATTGCACTGCCCTGTTCAGCATATATATATGTGCTCCAAGAAAGAAAATTACCACTGCACTTCTATAGCACATTAGTGAGTGAAATTGCCCTGGTAGTGAGGTAATGGTGATTAGATTCTCCATGAAAGCATTATGCAAAGTACATGCGACCGGTTGACCTTTATCTGGCTGCAGGCAATGGCTCTGTTAATCAAGGCTCTGCTTCAATTTTTTTTCTTCTTTTAGTAATACAGTTTTTTTCATATTATGGTAGAAATTATGTGTTTTAACAACTTAATATAGTGAAACCATAAATTGATATCGTTAAATTGAGGATTTTGTTATATTAAAAAAATTTGCAGTTTTGCCATAAAATAACTGTAAATAAGATTATTTTTATCATTACTTAACTATCAATATACAGGCTTGGGTTCACAAAAGTAATGCAAAAGAAGTTACTCTTGTGTTTGTGTTTAAATAATGTGTTTTAATCAGTGTATGTCTATCATCAGTACTTTATCAGTTTTGGTGTACATTAGAACTTTGTAATGGTGGGTTCAGGGTTTCTCCAGTGGCTGAGAATTCATTGTTTAAAATAATGTTACTTATGCCATTCTTTGCTTATTTATATGTAATTCTTATGCTTACATTATTTACTTTCTGAAATTGTTCAATAGGAAGCCATTCTCCCTAGAAATAACCGGTTTTGTCAAAATAATAATATTAAAATGCATAAGCTCATTCATACATTTTAATTGTTTCTCAAATTATTATGCTGTTTGGAACTACTCATAGTTTCAATTTAAATTTCAGTTTTATGGGTAAAATGACTAAAATTTCAATTTTTTTGTTTCTTTTAGTTGATTATAACTCAAATTATTCTATCTACATATTATATGCCTCCATAATATGTAAAAACACTTTTGTATTTTCATTCACTATATCATTTCAAAAAAATGTTTCATACATAAGTATGTCAAGGACTAGTTTTTTTGTTTCTGTAAGAACTTCAAAATAATTCAATTATTTTGAAGTTCTGAATAGTGTTGTAATTGTAATTGATTTAAAAAATTAAAATTATAATTTTTTTTCTTTAATTCTCATATGTAACAAAGGTATTTCTTACCTGTCTTTTTAGAGAGGATACACCAGGCTCAAGCTGCTGCCGCCAAAGCGAGGAAAGCTGTGCAGAAGAGCAAGCCTCCAAAGTCTGTAAGTTGTTTGATGCACCTTTAAAACATATACAAGAGTAAATGTTTAAAAGAGAACAATTCATGAGCAAAAGTTTTACCATCAAACTCTTCGTAGATGCTTATCATTGTAGGTCCTGTTTGAAGTATACACTGATGCTTATTCATTGTGGTTCCAAGGGGAAGTTACCCAACAGTAAATTTTCACTAATATATATAGGTGCTATCACAATAAACGAAAGTATGAAATTAAAAACAGAAGTATCAAATATTGAAAATGAAATGGGAAGGATAGTCATTTAAAGAGTTCATAGGAATGCTTTTGACAGATAATATGTTTCCTATTACCTTGTCGAAAATCGCTTCCTAGATAAGTAGCAAATTATGTTTAAATAAACTGAATAATTAAACATGAAAAAATATTTTGTGCATTTTGTTACAGATATTCTTATGAAATATGCTCTGTTATTATTTTTTTTTTCAGAAAGTTAGAGATGTTTCTAGAACTCCTCCCACAGCTACTTGTAGCTCTGTTGCTGAGAGTGTAGCTGCAATTCTGAATGTTGATGTGAATGCTTCAGTTAGTTCCAGTTCTGTAACTCACAGTCCTAGAGGAAGTGGGAGTCCCAGAACACAGGTTTCTGATTTTGTTTTTTTATAGTCTGCTTTGTAATGTTGAAAGTATCAATATGGATTGAATTAGAAAAACTAAGCATTAGCCATGTGGCGAAATTTTCTAATATACCCTTATAACAAAGTGGCCAGCCCAATAGACCCAACTAGTGTCAGAAATTTGGGGTTTCACCGGCCTCCATATGTTGATCTCTATATATATATATGTATCACCAAGATACTGATATTCAGATTCCTTTAATGTTAAGGTTGCCATATGGATAGCTGTGGCTTATTATAAATATCCATAATTATCACAAAAATATATGCTAACACAATGTTGGCAACAAATCATAGGTATCATTATAGGGATATATATGGATCGGCAAAAACTTAAATTTCAAGTATTGGTTGGGTCAACTGGGCTGGTCACTTTACGAAGTGGCCAACTTTGTGCTTTGGCAGTAGCATATATATGTCATAGCTCCCATCAGAACATACTGTCATGACACATACAATTTATACCTAGAAGACTGATTAATGAGTTGCAGGAGTTCTTTTTCTGTATGTGTGCTTTTTGATAATCTCATTTGTGTGATCTAATTTTTTTTTCAATTTCAGAATAGTCCAAAACAGGGTCATCCATCAGCTATGCGCCACACAGCCCGGACATTGCCTTCAATAAATCAAGCATTTGCAAAAGTTGCTCCTCAGTCCCTTGTGGGTAATTGTGGAGTTTCAAGGAAGGTAGAATATGCTGCATCCAATCTGATGCCCATTCTTGGACATGCCTCTGCTACTTCACCCTTATGTGCTTCTAGTCCTCAACATTCCATTATTCCTGGTATTCTACCTCAACAGTCAGAGGGTAGTAATTCAAGGCCGCCTTCACAAGGCTCTGTGCAGTCCTTGCCTAGTCCAAAAACTGTTATTGCTAATGTGAATGCTGCACAGTTTGGTGTTAGTGCGCTTCAAGTTGGTGCTACATCTGAACAACCTGTCTCCGTGGGTAACCCATCGTGTATCAGTGTACTTAGTGTTGACATGAAGCCGTCGTCACCTTCGTTCTTTGGTCAACCTCCTGTTTTACAACCTGTTCTTAGTCGTCAGACCATGGCTACTACTCCTTCATACACATCAGCTCCAGTAAGTGTGGCTATTTCTGCCCCAGCAGTTGCTGCTGTAAGAAGTACTCTCAAGCAAGCCAAGTCTGTGACACCAATATCTGCCCCCAAGGTTTTGCCTAGCTTCCAAACCATTGTCATAAAGCCAGATACATCATTGAATTCATCTGGACTTTCTTCTCTACCACTTTTATCTGTGGAAGATATCCCCTCTACATTGGATTCGGCAGCATTAAGCAATAATCCTGTTGTTGCAAGGTTGCTTCAAAGTTCTCACTTGATATCCTTGGGAAACCTCATGGGTGAAGCTGTTTCTTCTGCTACAATCAAACCAGCAACTGGACAACACCAGAGTTTTAAAATACATGGTGCCAACATGGGGCAACAACTATTTCAACCCTCTGGTACTCAAGCAACATCTGTTACTATCGGTAATCCACAGACAATGCAAGTTTCATCTGGATCAGATGTCAAGTAAGTTATTCCAAAGTGCCATTGTTTCGACCATGCATTGGTTTTCTTACACAATCAGACCTCAATATACTATCACCTGTTGACAAAGTAAAAGATGATCTCATAGTGGAGAGGGAGGCTTGATAAAGAATGTGTCCACTTTGCTAATTATGCTGGGAGAGGCTTTTTAAATACTGATGTTATCAGTAGAGTGACATTAAGAGTGATAGACCCTATATTGAGGTCTGACTGTATCTTCAGAATTTTTATAGCCCTTAAAATTTTTTTTCAAATATGTGTGTTACACAAATTTTAATTGCACTGATAAAAAGAAATATTTACACTCAACTTTCAGTCTATCTGAAACAATCATCAAGTCATCATCATTTTTCCCTGGACGGATCATGCAGATCCCTTGGGGATATGTGAAGATCACATTATTATTAAAAAAATATATATAAATAAATAAAAATATAGCATAATAATTTTAAAAGGCTTTCATTCTTTTTTTCTTTTAAGGATTCCAAGATTATCCTTGGTTACCCAAGATATCAACAGAGAAGACCCTGCTATGCTGGCCAAAAGAAGACAGGAAACAGCAACATTAGTATCTTCCCTTCCTTTGATTGGTCAAACTCAGTTGTTCTCCTCTGCCGCACCTTCTACCATATCAGCAGCTGAAGCAAGAGTCACCTTGGCACAGAGAGATGCTACCACAGAAGTGAAAAGAATGAATGTGGCATCCCAAACTTCACAGGGCATTCGGCGACCCTCGCTTGCAGATCTCAGTCACATTCTTGATTGTGGCGGAGCTCCAAACCAAACCATCACATCTTCAGGTGCAATAATCTCAGCCCCTTCAACAACACCCCTTGTGTCATACAGTAAAACTCCTCAAGCAGTAATAAGAGGTATGCACATTAAGTTAGGACATCTCTTTGGCATATAACATTTTCTATCTGGGTTTCTGTAAATGTCTTGCTATAAAGTTAAATTTTATTATTTTTCCATCAATTGTCTTACATTCTTATGCATATATAAGCAGTATCATAATATCTGAGGCAGGTAACAGTTGAAAAGAAAATTATTTTGATATCCACTGTTAAATGAATATGATAAAACTGGTATGGTGCATCAATGCTAGGTAAATTTGAGGGCATTTTTCAAGAAGTTTTGCATTCTTTTCCAAATCAGCAAACTTTTCAACTTTCTTTATCTGTAGATTGAATCGAGATTTTACCAATTTTTCCACCAATCAAACAAAAAAGTCTAAACGCCAAAAAAGAAAAAAAAATGGTCATTAAATTCTTGATAGACAATAATAGTACAGAAAAAAACCTATTTATGTTTCAAAAAGTTAACATCATTCGATAAGATCACTTGGGTGCACTCTGATGTAAGTTGATATTTCTTTTTATACCCCATATTAGGAACGCAAGATGCCTTAAAGCATTTACCGTCAACATACGTAATGACAACACCCATCACTAACGCTGCTGCATTGACTGCGCAACATGGGTTACGAACAGCTTCTCCCTTAAATATGAGAGCTTTGCAGAGCATCAAGGTGATTCCTGTTCCGCAGTCACTTGGTGCGAACAAAAATTTGAGGAACGCTCCTCTTCTTGCTCATATTATCAGTCCTTCAACAGGAGTCACTGTTCGGGCTGGCGTGCCAACTGCAGAATTCATCCACTCGGCACATCAATTGAAAGGTGCACCTAATCTGAACATATTGCACGGTTTACAGACTATAGCTGCTGCAGCAGCAGCTTCTTCACCAGGGCAGCTTGCAAAACAGTCATCTCATCCTTCGACAAGTCAAGAGGTGCCAAGTAGTCAACCCTTCATCATTCAGGTTCAAGCACCAAAGCCTCCAGAGGAGGATCCGAGCTTATGAATGAAGCGTGAATATTTTCTTGTATTAGGGTATGTGATGTGTATTATGCAGTGGATCCCGCTTAAGACATTTTTATTGGGACCATGGAATGAATGTATATTGAGTGGAGAAATTTAAAGATCTGTTAAATATTTTTTTTACTATATAAAATAAAAATTTTACATTATAAACTTTTGTTTTAGTTTAAGGCCAGTATTAGACTATAAAAGATTGATAAAAGTTTTTATACAAAACTTGGAAAAAAACAACTAATAAGTCTATTGGTTACATTCTCTTGAATGTAACAATACCTTTATTGGTTGCATTTTTCAAGTCTTATAACAGAACTTTATCAAACTTTTATGGTGTAATTCGAGTCTACATATGTATAAAAGTTATGTACAATCTCTCTCAAAAGCTCAGATGATGTATTTTTTGACAACTAAAAAGAAAAATATCATAAATATCATTGACGGCATTTCAGCCAGTTTGGATCGAGTTCTATTTTTTACTTTAACTGATTAAACATTTCACAAGTCTAAATAATAACACTGTTCATGAAAAATTGTTGCCTTTTTCCATTATTATGCATCAATATATCATGGCAACTAATAATTGCAATGTGATTGTGAATAGAAATCACACATTTTTGCACTCAGCCTTGACTGTATGCTGTTCTAAAAAACAGATGCTGGAAACAGAATAACAAACTTCACCAAACGTTCTTAGTTAAAAAAAAACAACCTCATATTCTATTAAAATTAAAAAATTGGGACCCTGAAAATAAAACTTTTTTAATGGAAAAACAAATGTCTTAAGCGAGGTACACTGCATGTGCAGTTGGCCCTATTTGAATGAATATGTAATGTTCCTGCTAAACAGTATTTAGCATATTTTTTTGAAATTTTCATGTACATTGACAGAGTTACTGAAAAAGTAGTAATAATTTGAACTGAGCACATAATAAACATTTTTAAAAAAATTTTAGGGAAGCTCATTTAACAAAATTAGGTTTCCTAAATTGCATTTTTTTAAATTGTAAATTTTTATTTATTTATTTTTGGCAGACTGTGTGGCAGTCGGGGGACTAATTTCCTCTATGCCCCTCTGAAAACGGTGATAATGTATATAAAGTATGCTTTAGATCACACAGTGTTCTTCAAATTTTTTACAGCTGCGGACTAGTGAAAATTGTTGAACAATTTCAGACTGGCAGAAATGAAAGAAATAGTTTATGTACTGACAAAAATAAAAATATATATGTATAAATACAAATACAAAGGCCACAACACATAAAATGCCCAATGAGGTAGCTGAAAAAAGATGCCCTTGAGGGGCACAGAAAATCAATGAATAGGATAAATAATTTTTGTGGACTGGCAAAAAATAAACAACAGGAATTTGCAGACCTGCTGGTGGCTAAGATATAAATATAACCCCATATAGAGATGGTATAATATTTGATAAATGTAAAATTGTGTAGCTGCCATCTGAATTGGTCAAAATTTTCTGCAGACTGGCACCGGTCCCTGGACCAGGAGGTGAAGAGCACTGCTTTAGATGATTAAATTGTGTCATGATCTTATGAAGCATAAATCTTGCTGTTAGAAAAATGAATGCAATAAATTTATTTTTAAAATTAAAAATTGAATACAATCATCATTAATTTTGTGATATATTGTTCTGAACAAATAATAAAAAAAAAGAAAAAGATTCCCTTTGAGTGTAATAAGACTGAAATGCTTTCAAGAGAGAGTTTCTCTGCTCAAAAAAGAGTTTCTTTCCACTATAATATGGTTTTTATTCTAAAATCTTTAGTTTTTTTTTGCAGAGTGTTGAATTATTTGAGACCCAAATGTGCGGGGCCAACTGTGTTTCTGTTTTGTAATTTGTGTTATGGTAGGATCTTGTCAATCCAGATGTTTCTAATCTCATATGGTTTATTTTAATTTCTGTGATGTTTTTGTGTACATATTTTTTTTTTTACTGCTTGAATAGTGTGTTGTTTTTCTACTTAAGATTGAATTTTGATACATTCTAGGATTTCTATTTGTTTTTTATTTATATAGGATTGCTCATTTATTGCCTGTTTTTAGTCATAACATTAACAAAATTCATACACATTCAAAAATTCTTCATCACTTTAAAAAATGCCTAATAGTCTTGAATCATTTATTTATTATTTTTCCCAAGAGCTTTGTGATATGTCTAGGGAAATCTCTAGTTGAAGTATGGGCATGAATGCCCGAACCGAGATTCAAACCCCATACTCCCTTTATCATCCGAAAACTAGCACACTAAAAATACATCATATTCATCAATAAACACAGTACTTTAATTTACTAAATTTTATGGGTATAAACATGAATTAATACTATAATGGTTTTTCAAGTATTATTTCATGTTTATAATATTTTGTCCAATGAAATGATGTTATTTTATCAGAATGCTACACACTTGTATAAAAAAATATACTGCCTCATTTTCTGTATAAATATACAGCTTCCAGAATTATTCAAATTTTTTGATCATTTTAAAAAGACTTGCTGTAAAAACTTATGTAATTACACATTTAAAACTTAATACGGTAAAGAAAAATATGTATGAAAAGAGAATTTTTTAAAATTAAAATTTGCCAGTGAGAATCAATTTAAAAAAAACAATGATACTGTGAATAATTGAATTAATAAACCAAAAATATTTTAATTTTTAAGGGAAATTCAAATTTATTGTGCTGGAATCTTCTTAATGTGTATTTAATTTATTTTATTTAAATTTTCTTCATCACACAGTTTATCAACCCTCTATGATTCACTATCATGAAAACGTGTTGAATTTTTTTATATACAAAAATAGATGTGAATTAGTGCTGGTCACATATTTTTAATTGAAGCAATACTTTAACACAGCAATATAATTAATCACAGTAGATTTTTTATTATCTAAAGTAGTTGATTAAGGGTCAGTTCGCCTTGATTTTACTGTTATCTATAAACATAATTTTGCTTACCAAATTTAAATAGTCATTACCTTGAGCTTTATTTTCAATTCCCCCCTCGATTTGGTGCAGTTTTATAAATCTTTGAACATGTAAAATTTCAGCAGCTCTCAAAAAAAATGAGACCAACAAGGAACCAACGTTTTCTAGATTAAAAAGTATTGTTTTTATATAGTGGTATTTGTACTGAAATGACATTGAAAGATGTAATTTCTAAAATACCAAAAAACTTTAGGAAAGAAATTGGTATAGTGGGTTTTATGAACATACATTTGCAGTGATATTCAAATACAGTGATCTCTCACTATACATCTGTGCAAGGGAACAAGGAAGAAAGATGCATAGGTGAGAATATAAGTGAGAATAACATTATTATGCTATGCATTTGACTGGAAGTGTAGAAAATAGTCTTGCAACTGAGAGAAACGTATAAGTATGGGGGTACGGGTGGTATGAGTGAGAAATCACTATATACTGGACCATAGAGAGTTAAGAAAATATAAATTTAGAAATAATAAATTTATAAAGTGTTATGGTATATATAAAAATTAGACAACAAAACATAAACTATAATAATAATGGAATGATATATATAAATAATACATGCTATATAATAAATAATATATGGAATATTATTCTTATTTCCCCCTATCCTTTTATAATTGTATTACTTTAGCATTTGGGTACTATGTTGAGCAAAACTAAACAAGTGGATCCTTCCACAAACTTGAAAGTGCATATGGTCTTCATCAGACTCATAAGCTCACTCCATGTGATTGAATAAATTTTGCTGCATAAATAATGAAAGAGTAGCGAGGGAATATCTTGGTTCATATGCGATTAAATATTTATAAAATTTAATTCATTACTGAAAAACTGATTTATAAATTAGATTTACATACCATGTTCATGATTATTGTTTTTACATCATATGTTTTGTAATTAAGGTATTTTATTAGTAGAAAATGTGTGTGATAAGGTATGATAAAAATGAGGAAAAAGTAAATATATAAATAAATAAGTTAGGTCTTATTTAAATGAGTGCCAAGCAATAAATAATAATCAAATCATTGAAACACATTTTGTAACAATTGAAAAAAAATAAGGATTTCAGTGAATTCCATCAATGTTTGATGTGTGATCATGTTATGCGTTGTATTTATTTTTGTATCTCGTATCTGGATTGCCAAGTTTCTTCTGTGTTTTTTTTTGTGATCTGGTGATTTTTCTACATATAAGAAGTAAAAAAAATTATGAATATTTAAGCATTTTTGTTCATCTCATTCCTCTACCGAAATCATGACAATGTTTTTTTCTTTTTTTGCTTTAATCAGAGTATATTTGATTTTCAATATAAGAGTAATATAAATCACTCAATAATAGTGATCTTTTGTTAGACTCACAAATCAATGAATGTGTAAATTACTGTGATTTCCTGTGTATAATCCACATATGCAAATTCCATTCACAAACAATGAAGTGAAGGAATGTAATGGGTTGTTGACAACTTTTTTGAGGGGGTCAATTTTTCTATTTGCATCTATACACCATCTATAAATCTTTAAAAAAAATTACTTTTTACAAGTGACTTTTTAAATTATTCTTATTCCAACCTCTCAGAAAAAAAGAATCTACAGAGATTATGCAACAGCCTATAATCCACTTTGAGAAATTCAGATGTATTTAAACATATAATCAATAGTAACAAACCTCCTTTTAAAGGGAGAAAAAATAAAAATCCTAAAACCACATTAAAAAAAAGAAAATATAGGGACAAACCTGTCCCTGAATAGGAACTTTTTTGCCTTTGAATAAGGGACACCTCCATTTAAGGGACAAAAAGTCTGGTCCCATAGATGTCCCTTATTGAGAGGATGCACTGTATACAGTAAAAATAATTAATGATATATCCTCTGCATAATGATAACGCCTATATAACAACACTTTCTGTTTCCGATGCACTTTTCATTATGTTGATGTATACTATCTATAACACCTCTTTTACAACAACATGTTTCTATATTTAAATAGGCGTTTCACAATATATATCATACAGATCATGTATTTGTATAATTCGTCAATTATACGCAGGAAAATACAGTATAATATTTCAGAGTACAAGTTTTTCAATCAATTCTCATTTCACGTCAATTACTTTATTTCACTACAATAATTTGTCATAGTATATTCACTGTGTGTTATTTTTGTAAAAAAAAAATATATTAAATTCAATGTCAATGTAATTTCATGTAATATTTGTAATATTAGTTCTAAAAGGTTCTGGGATAAAGAGCTATGGTCCATAGGAATTTCGTCTTCAAAAATTTTCATCTGCATTGATCTTTTCTGCTGTCCCAAGATGACTGATCACGCTACCTTCATTCCTATCATGATTTAAATGCCTACTGTAGCTATGGACAAAATGCTTGGGAATTGGAACTGCTCAGCTCAGCATTTTCTCATATTGGCATTGGCCATAAAATTTTACATTTTTTGAATGATATTAATGTTAATAAAAATTTTAGTTTCTCATGCAAGTCTTCCAAACATTTAGTAATTGGAATTATTTATCTTAAATATACATGGTATATTCAATATTTGAAAGACTAAATGTATGAATTAAATATTTTATTGATGGATTTTGCTGAATATAATATGTACCATAATTTCCTACAAATAAGCCGCCTCCAAAAAAAAATGAGCAGAGTGAAAACACTTCTCATAAAAATACCACAGCTTTTTGTATACATTCTGCACCAGGACTCCTGGTCAGATTTTTGACTTGCCCCATGGTAGGGAAATACAATGTGAGAAATAAAAAATTATTTGTCCCAGGTTTGAGCTCTGTCAGCCTCACAGTTGGGGGGACATGAAGCTGCATTCAATTTTCATTGAAAAACTAAAAAATCATGAAATTTTCAGATAGAACTCAATTTTGTGTGTTTAACTTACCTTATATTCTTTTGAGATTACCAAACTATTACTGATTGAATATTAAGCATTATCCCGGAGTAAAAATGTTTATAAAAATTCGTTGGAATACCCTGAAGTTAGAATGGCACGAGAAAAACAGTTATCAGATGTGCTATGGCTCTGAATTAGCCGCAAGAGCTAAAAATCTAAATAACTTGCTGCTTTATTATGGGAAATTATGGTACTTTATTGGGTGATTAATAATTTCTATACCAATTTATCTGTCTGACTTAATTAGCTAATGTTATATAATTATATATAAATAATTGTGCTTAATTTTCTGACCATTTTTTGTAGTGAATATTTCCATTATCTTTGAATGGCAGAGCAGCTTTGTTTTTACCTTTTATTTCAAATTTCATAGATTTCATAATTAAATTGTATTTTTTCCCATTATTATTTAGAAATGTTTCAATTTCATATAACATTTATTTCATAAAATATTCAGCAGTATAAGGAATGTGCATATTATGGAATCATTAGAATATTTTTGCTGCACTCTTTTATTTATTAATCACACATAGGTGTTATTAATTGAATAAATAAATCATACCATTAAAGAAAATTTTGAAGATTTAAATGGAGCGGGGAATTTTTTTACTTATTTTTTTTTTTGTTACATGGGTTTGAATATTTCATGTAAAATTAATGAAAATATTTTTTGGTTGATGAAGGTTTTTCACTCACTGATCCCGAGATATGTAATGTGTAAATTTTAAATATATATATATATATGTACATGTTTCATCATCCTTGTAGAAAACAAAAAAAAAAAAAAATGTGTAAATGCATCTTGGCACTGTGTGTGGCACACACAAAAAAGTTATTGTGTAGTTGTTATGTTGTATTTATAAATAATGCATGTGTGATAAATACAGCTTTTATTTTTTTAATAAAAATGTAAAATCTAATGATTGTGTTCATTATTTATGAATGAAGTTACAATTCGGTTGTAATAAAGAATGGATATCTCAGTGATGTAATCAAAATGAGCCTCATAGGAAATCACTATTTGGATGAAAAAGATGGCGGCAACTACTTAATACTTTTTACATGCACACACACACAATGCTTGACATAGAGGGGGGGGGGTATCAAAAGTTCGTTAAAGCTTCAAACATTCTAGTGATGATAAAAAATTGCAGTTTGCATGCATGGAATCAGAGGGAGATTGGATTTTTTTGTAATGAAAAAAAATTATATTTCCAAAAGCCTATGATGGATTTCTCTAATACAAGTTCTTAGATTCAATCAGGAATTCAATCACATTGAGATATCAATTAATATGATTGATGTCTTAGTATAATGCATCTTTGAAGAAATTTATTAATGCTGTTGCATTAAATTCTATGGCAATAAAGAAGCATTTGGTCTTAGAATTCAGTGCATAATATCTGTGAGATGATATTATTAAAAGCAAATATCCATTAAAATTTTTCATAATACTGGTAATACTAAATGTGTGTGTTATTTCCATTAGTAATTTTCCACAATGTGACTTTTCTAGCTGTAAATAGCATGAGAAAAACAATTTAGGTTCATTGTAAATGAGTTCTAAATGCTTTTAGTATAAAGTAATAACTGAAATTATATTTCTCCCCTTTTAAATGTAGCTGGAGTACAGAAATATAATCCAGAGGTCAAAAGAAAAGTATCGGAAGCAATAATATTTTGGTAACTCATTACATCTATAAGTAAAATGGATAACTTCGGGGAAGAAAAAGTACGTAATATTCTCACTCTTTTTGTTATTTCTCAACTGTATCCATTAATATCCCATTAGGTAGCGGTGAAATTCGTGTTTAAATCGCCTTTCTTTCCCTCTCCCCCCCTCGTAACAATATCGAATTTTTATTATTATTTTTCTTTTGAGGGATTAGAGAGCCAAAACTACTGCTATTTTGCTATTTGGCAGAGTCTCAAAAAAAAAATGTTATTGAGAAACTTCGGCACGCAAAGTCCGAAAGAAGCGGAAGCGGCTATGTTATAGCTCTCATCTATAATATTTTTTTTAGCTTTTAAAGCTTCATCATTCGCTGTAAGTGCTTATTTGGGTGTTTCTCTGTCTCATAACTTTCCTCCGTCCATTTTTCAGAGAAAAATATATTTTTCTCCTCCCCCAACATTCATTCTCTAACGTGAAAAAGATTAGAAAATTATGCTCGTGTCGAACCCTCCGTTTTTTTTTTTTTTTGGTGCTCGCGAGACTAATCGGGATTTTTGACTCCCATGTCGTTCAGTTGGTATCGCGTTTGTCTCTAGCAGTAGAGATTGGGAGTTCCTCGTACGTATATATTGTGTGTGTTTAGTGCTGCCTACCTAAAAGGAGGTCCGTTGACGTAAGTCTTCGGGTCGTCTATTTTTAGCGGACTTCCCGGCGTTTTTCAACTTTTTTATTCTCTTCCACATCCTAGAAAGTGATTCCATCTCAACGAACGAATTTCTGAGGTTTCACCTTCTTTTGAAGTGTGTGCGTATGGCTCAGCGAATTAAATTATTTGAATTATTCCTACTCGCGAAAGTCTTCCGTTTTTCGTCTTTAAGTTGAAATTTTAGTATTACCCGTCAGACGAAAGATGTCTCTCGGGCGTGTTGCTCCCTAAACGATTCCGGATGCTGCGAGTCACGTCATTTGAGAATTTTTCCTTACGCATGAAGTTCCTTACTACAACTCGTGAGTAGGCAATAGAATTTTTGAATTATGTATACAACGAGTACCCGGTATGGATTACCCCGTACCACATCCTATTCGTCTAGTTCCAGGTATTCAAGTGTTGCGAGCTCGAGTCTTCCTCCCGTCTCTACACGTTATACGCCTTCCCGTTACTCGAGTTATTCGACATCGACTGTCTCGTTGCCGAGACATTCTACGATCTCATCATTGCCATCGACCCGTTATACGAAGTCACCATCGCTGGAGACGACGACGGGATGGAAACCTTCGACATCAACATTCTCATCGGCCAGTCCGTCGCTGACCAGGAAGTCAAGTGTGTCGCTGTTGACAAGGAGACCGTCTTACAGCAGTTTCAATGACCTGGGCTATTATAGCACTAGCCGGTCGGGGTCCGTGTCTTCCTTGAGCTCATCCTCGACGGATAACTACAGGTCGGGCTCGACACCTGCGTCGTATGTGTCCCCTACGACAGGTGGCAGCGACTTGTGGGTCCCACGATCGCGACGATTGAACTCTGTTTCTTCAACTGATACTCCTGATGAATCCGAGGTTAGTCAAAGTACAATTACTGATTTTTTTTATTCTATCAAATAATTGAGTAGCATGGCCGTATTTCTATTCTGTACACGACGAACTATTCTACTTGAATCAGTCGCTATAAAAATGTAACCCTGAATCGGTGGTTAAACTTAGGGTGCGCAATCGAGTAACATTTGATGTTGATATCGACACTGTGAATTCTTAAGGTGCGGTAGCCCAGGTTGATAAGATGCTACTAAAGTATCAAAGGATGCATCAGAGCCACCGGTTGTGCGACAGGTGCGGTCCATGGGCGTAGATACGGGATGTAGCATTGTCCCCCAGCGTCAATGGGGAAGCCAACTTATCTAATGTACATGCACATATATGAATTCGGACCATCAGCATCATGCTCCCCCAGGCGTTTAAATCTATCTCCCCATATCATTATGGTGCGGTCGCACCGGGCCCCGCGTTTTGGGAGGCCACGCATAATAATAATTCCTTTCATGAATTATGCATTTTCATTTAGAAAGAAATAATTATGAAATTTCTGAATTTTCATCAATTTCTGGAATTATTTCTTTCATTTATCCTGAATTTTCACGAAGTTCTTGCATTTATTCTGAATTTTGATAGACTCTGGGGGGGAATTATTTCTTACATGTATTCATTCTGAATTTTTTATGATTTTCATGTCCCGAATTTTCGATTCCCCTCTTTCACAGAATATATAAAATTCAGGACTAAGAAATCTCGAAATTATCAAGACGTCTCTGGCCCCGCTATTATTTTCTCACTGGGACCAGCGTCTTAAGAGAATCATGGGCCCCGGGCCAAGTGGTATTTCTGAAGCACTACCTCGTAAATTCTAGAAAATTTCAACCGGATCTCATTTTTGTGAGGCCGTGCCTAGGTAGGCAGATGCCTTAAGACGGCACAGGCCCTGGGATGTATAGAGGTGTCACGAGTTTGATACCCGATTCGTCCTTTTCAGAAACTATCTTGACGCATAGGTATAATGGAAAATACGACAACGTGGAAACAGAAAACTATTGCTACCGCAGGGAGTTCCAAACCGACGGGTTAGCACCAGGGCCGTCTTAAGAGCATCATGGGCCCCCGGGCCAAATGATTTTTCTGAGGCCCTGCCAGGCAAATTTTCGAAAATCTCAACTAGATCCCATTTTTGTGAGGCCCCTTTTTCTCTTGAGGTCCCCGGGCCCATGCCTTAAGACGGCACTGGTTAGCACACCAACCTCTCCGTGAGTAAAAAAAATTGATCGAGAGTTAATTCTTACTTTTTTCTTACAAATCAATGTAATATGATCTCCCTACATCCTGCAGTGGGCTAAAAAAACCATTATTTTCTTTAGGCGGAGGAGGCTATTAAGGCGATAGTCTGTTTTTACATATTTCACACTATAAATTCGCACACAAGAAAGAATTAATTTCAGTATAACGAGATCACCCCGCCGTCCCACGGTGGCGGTCGGCTGAAGTAGGTTCTTTGTGGTTCCAAACTTCAATGGGCAAAAGCGGTTCCATCTCCCCGTTAAAAGGTCTCGCCACACGCCTACAACGATACAACTATTCAATCATTACATTTCACTCATAGTTAGAAAAACTTATGGCAGATAGTGGCAATACACGTAACAAGCATTACAAAGAAACACACTTCACGTCAAGTTCGTTGCACGTACACGCACATTCCAACGTGTACCAATTAGTTAGACAGTCCGCAGAGTAATGTAGAAGAGGTGCATGTGTGGTTTAGTAGTAGTGGTACATCGGGATCCCCTCCAATAAATCTGATCCTGGGACCCAACTCCAGGATTGGCTGCAGGACCTGATTGCTGATTTAGCACTGAATTTGAAACTACAAGACGGAGAAGATCTGAGCGAGAGCTCCCTAACTCGAACTGTCAATAAAGCTTTGCGGTACATCGTGTAAAGGTCTGGTGTATTCAAGCTCCCAGAGCTGGAATGTACAGTGCAGCACAAAAGTTTAGTGCCCATAATTCATTAAACTTTTTAGTGATTTGGTACGAACTGCAAATATTTTATCAGTTTGTTAGGAAATCACGCCAAGCATAAATAACACATTTCAAAACCGAAACGACGATTTAAACATTTGCTGCTGTTTAAAATCGGAGATTTAAACATCAATCAACTTTGATTACAACATTTTACGGGGAAATAACGCAAATGATTATGATAAAATTTGTAAAAAATGTTTTCAGTGACATCTATTCCAAGATTTTTTCATGGAAAGTAAAATATTTTGTACGATTTCTGAACAAACATCACATCACGCTTTCTCAGTTGTGTCTTTCTGATTTGAACAAAAAAATATATACATATGCATTTATTTCCATGCATGACGCATGTCAGACCATGTTTTCTGGATATTCAAATCCTTACTGAGATCTTTCTTTTCTAGAATCGAGATGTTTGTAACTTTAAATCACTCTTTTTGTTGATCTTCAGGCAGATTCTTCATTATCATGCGGTGGTAAGAGGTCACGGGAAAGATTGGTGCTACACCACACTCTAGGTCAAATCGGCCAGTATATACCCAGCACCACACTTAAGATATTTTTCCAGTGTGGTATTGGTCTACCTCTCCGCTGTGTTCCCGGTAAAGTGGCCCCACGTCAGCCCGGGGCGAGTGCGGGTAAAAGCGCCTCTCCCGGACGGTGAAGTGGATTTTGCCCAAGGCTAAATCTCTTTAGCCGGTGGCGAGGTGTATTGATAGCCGTGCCACGGGAGATATTGGGGGGGGGGGCACCCTCGAATTTGCCTCCGCCAATAAACCGATTCGGGGATGTATTTTCCGTCTCGCCCTGCCTTATCTGTGTTGGGTAGGATGGCGGCGTCAATACATAAAAATAACTGTATCGCCCTAGGGCTGAGACAGGGTGCATTATCCTGCTGAAAAATTTCATCTTGATACTCTCGGAATTTCTCCAAATGATAATTAATGGTTTGCGTGTTTCTTGGTAAAGTTCTAGATTCTGCCCACCCTCTAAAGCCGAACACACAGTGTTCGTTTTCACCTCGATGTGCGGATTTTCGCTGTCTGCTGATTGGTATGTTCCTCCCCCTTTTCTACGGAAGCATCATCATCATCATCATCCCACCCTTACACACACATTTCAGAATCCCTCAGACCATATATACATTTTCTCTCTTTTAGTGTGTGTGAACGTCTCTTCCTCCACCCCTATGAGTTTTTTTTTCCTCTTCGCAATTCTCGTACCGCTTATCTCTTCGCTTCACTATAACCACAGCCTAAGAATGACAATGAAGTCTGTCCATTACAGCCAAATTTTCACAAGCCCCAACCTAGTTGAATACTGAATGAAAAACTGGCACTCTTTCTTAGATCTTGCCAATAATATGAGAAACCGTCAAGTCCATCCTAATTCCAGTCTTTTCATAACTTACGAGTACATGCAACCATTTATTTGATATGACATATGGTATCGACCTATAAATACCCTGCTTGATTAAACAGAAATTTGAGAAACAGATTTAACACTTTACAGCAGTGTTTCCTCAAAGTGTATGTCGCGGCTCCTAGGGGCATCGCGAGGAGCTGGAAATATTGATGCTTGTGTCTCTTTATGCTTTTAAGCGGTTCTTTTATGAATGCACAATATCTACTAAACTATTCTGGGGAATCACGTATGATAGGATAAGGGAGCCGTGAGTGACAAAAGTTTGAGAGCCACTATCCGTATCTCGAATTGTTCCTCTTTCGCGAGAAATGTGTGGATTCCGAGATTGTGCCTAATCCTGCCAAAAGCATCTGAGGTTCAGAGGCGTCGGAAGTGTTTTGAACTTTTGTGTGTGTGTGTGGGACAGGGGGGGGGGGTGTGCTTGTCTTGAGCTTTATATAGGAAATTTTGCTTTCTGATCAATTCTGGTGTACCGTGGGTGCCGAGCACACCTAGCTCCGACGCTACTGCTGAGGTTTATATAGCTACAACCAGCTTCCCCCCAAGATTGGGGCTTACAGGCTTCCAACTCGGAAGCCCGGACCGTTTCTCACCATTTTTCATCTTTTCACACTAATTAAATGTAAATTCACTATATAGAGAAGGCCCGTGAAAAGTCTGCCTTGGGATCCTACCAATGATCCCAGCCTGGGGCCCTGCTGCAGGATTTGAGGGCCATGGCTACAGTGCAGAACACGTCTCTGCACACGAAATATCCATGAATCCAATTCTATGTATGTTTTTCGAAGCACTTAAGGGTATGATTTTTTATTTTTTTTGTTCTCTCTTCCAATTTTCAGTTTTTATGAAACGTTCGCTGTATATTCAGTCGAACCCCGATGTAACGCCACCATCTGTTTCGCAGGATTCTGGCGCTATAAGAGTTTGGCGTTTACTCGAATTATATATTAACTCGCGTAATCCATATTGTATGAAAGATTTTTTGTTCACAAAATATATTTGGTGCGACATCGGACACGTTATAACGGGATTGGACTATATCTAGAAATTCATGTTGTCCCATCTTGAGTTGTATTATCAACTATCAACAAAATCAATAGGTCACTTTCTATTTTATTTGATTTATGGACGAATAAAAAACAAATCATTAAAATACAAGTAAAATCAAACGAGATTAAAGGAAGAAGTAGAGGGAAAAACGCCGACTTTCTAGTGTTACAGTCGAGACTAATGTAAATATACGGCATGATCAAATAAAAACGAAAATAGATATCGATTTCTTTAATGATCAATAGTTCCTGAAAAGTCGCTATTTTTTGCGTATCGGAAATAAATCGTGATATGGGATTAAAAAAAATACTGTGTATGAGATCAGTTCCAAATTACTTTTTTCTACTTTACAATAAACGCATTCAAAGCAAAAGTTTTCTGCTAATGTTTGTATCAGTTAAGTTCATAAAAAAAGTACGGAAAAATTTTACTTTTCTTTGACTGTCCATACGTACCGTTTTCATCGAGGCGTTACCAACGTATGCAACACGATACTGTTTTATAACTTCCATTGCAGAAATGCTAGTTTTATTTCCAATATACTAAGGGAAAAGCATAGCGATAATGATTTCTGATGAAAACTTGGAACTTACTGAAGCGATGCTGTGTACTAACAAGTATTTATATTTCCTTCGGTATTTTCATTCAGATATTTTCGTATAGAAAAGAAATGCGCACAAATATTGATTGAAATAGAGAAAAAAAAAATTTCGCTGTGAACCCTGCTGCCACCTATTAGATAAGAGCAAAACTATTTGTTATAAATTCTCCAAGTAAAATTGACTGTGGGTTTTATACCAGTGTCAGCTTGAAAATAAATAGTACATGGTATAATAAACATTATTTATTTTCAGGCTACATACCGATGTAAATCTTATGCACCATAATATCGATGAAAATATTTTGATGTTTGCCGCAAAATTATTTCGCGGTAAACTAAAAACGCAGGAACCAGTATTTATGGCACATAAAATTTACGGTAGTCTGTAGCACGGAAATAAAAAATACAGAATATCATACCATGTGCTATTTATTTTCATATTGCACATCTGTTGGTCTTATCAACAATCAATTTTACCTGAAGCGTTATAGCAATTAGTTTTTTTTTTGCTATGTGTCAAAAATATCTAAGTAAAAACATAGTAACCGGTATTACGACGCATAAAATTTACACCATTATGTATCATGAAAATAAAAAATACATGATATCATACCATATACGATTCGTATATTTAGTACAGCACTCGTCCGGCAAACGAGAGACCGGGACTCGAGTCCCCGTGGGGGCAGAGATGAATTTTCTTTCTAGTAATCATCATCTCCAAAAATATAACCGTCAAACCGAAAGATACCCAGGCCACATCACCATATGGCAAAAATATAACCAGTCTTTCGAGGAATCTTGTATTAACAAGTGGAGAGAACATTTCTACATACATGTTGCCATCTGGTGGCCTATGTCATTCACGGGCTGTGAGTTAATTGCTGCCACCGTCCATGTACGGAGCCTTTCAACACATATATACGCTCCAAGGGAGAAATGTTATATCTGTTTCCGTAGCTTAGTTGGTAGAGCACTCGTCCGGCAAACGAGAGACCGGGATTCGAGTCCCCGTGGGGTGCGGGGGGGGGGCAGAGATGAATTTTCTTCCTTGTAATCATCATATCCAAAAATATAACCAGTCTTTCGAGGAATCTTGCATGTACTATTCATTTTCATGCTGCCCCCTCCCCGTTAAAACGAACAACCAATTGTACTTGAAGAATTATAAGTTTTGTTCTTATCTGATGGGTGGCAGCAAGAGATCCCAGTTCAACAGTGTTTCTCGCATTATAAAATATAATCATTTAGAAAGTTAGGAAATTTTACTTCTATTAATATCTTTTTTTTTTTTTTTTGCCGTTTCACAAATTATTTCTCTAACTTATGCCGTCTACGAAAATGTTCACTTAATCTTACCGGTCCATGATGATCTACAAGGCTGTCTCAATACATTGGCCCGAGTGCCTCAAGTGCATAGGAAGCCTCGCGATAATAAGATTTGATACAATGGTTTTCGAGAGTTAGAGTTAGTATAGCAAGTAGTAGGAAGATACAATCGGTCCCACTTAATCGGATATCAACGGTTCCAGTGCAAAATATCAAATGATGCGGGGAATAATTCAATTGCCATTTCACAACGTTAGCATAGTTTGAAAACTGACGAAGGATCAATATTAATCAAGATTCTCGAATAAATCAGACATAAAAAAATTGAAAATTATATTTAATTACAATGATCACAATACCTGATTTTTACTTTTCATTAGGAATGTTAGCGCCCTGTATTGGCTCAACAGAGAACAAAAAATAAAATGATTAAATGTATTTATTGAAGACAACTGAAATATTTGGAGGCCAGAACTTTCTCAAACAGGCCCGTAACTAGGCTGGGGCACCCGGGGCCCCAAGCAGAATGAGGGCTCCTCCCTCAAAAATTTCCCCTCATTTGACATAATAACCCTTTCAAGGGAGGCCAAAAAAAAATTCTGCCCCGTTGGCCCGAGAAGGCACGCTACGGCCCGGATCTCAAATGTATTTATCTTACTCCGTAACATATTTTCCATTAATTCTAAATGTTTCATTCACTAAAAACATTATGTGCATAGTGGTTAATGTGTATTAATGATTCACGTGTGAAGCATAATATTCCATTAAGCGGGAAAGTCGTTGAAATTAGCATATTGAGCGATAAAATTTAACGTTGTCTCTATGGGAGAAATTTTGGTGCCGAAGGATTTTATCCGTTTAAGCGTGGTATTCGTTATAACGTTCGTTATACGATTAACCGGTGCCAACTGTACTTTGAGCTAGATAAGGACCCCAGAATATGACCCCCCCCCCCCCCCCATGATGCTATTAGAACAATCTGGTTGAAAAACCACGTTTTAAAGCCGAATCCTCACAAACACGCTCGCTACACGCAGAATTCTCCGCCGTAAAGGTCTTCACGTTTTCGATTGTTTGAACAGAGATCATGATGGGGGTTTGTCAAGTCGACGTCTTCAATGGTATCTACGTTCGATAAGGAAACATACTTTTATTTTTTGCAGATAAAATTCGTGAACTTTGCTTCCATTTTACTTAATAATATTTTCTACCTTTTAGTTTTTCAACGCATAAGTGCGGGTGCTTCTTCTTCATTACCTTCCTCCTCTCTAGCCTCGAAGATTCTCTCCGTCGAGATCCTGCATTCATTTCAAAGAGGTGCTGGCTGTGCTATTTTCGAATCATCATCTTTTTTCTTTTTCTTGTTCTCATCCCATGACGTAGTCAAGTGTTCAAGAGGCCGCTGTACCCTCAAAACGAAGATCCTTATTCTTGGCACGGGGTCGTTTTATTTTCGAATCGGGGAAATTCATTGGTGTATCTGAGAGAATATATACGTGGTACTACAGGAAAAAAGGTGTGAAAAAATCAACGGATGCATGTGAAATTTGTGACGGAAATTTTCCCATCCAAATGAGAAAAAAATGTTTCGGCGGCAAAAGCAAATGTCGGCAAAACCCACGTTCCAGCCATGCAGGATGGTGTATTACCCTGAAATGTGTTCAAGACAATGTGTTGGAATACCTCGAAATAACGTGGGAGAACAGAATATTCATATACGTTGCCGTGGTCGTGTTGGTTTTGACTATCGCCTTCGTATCTTTTACTTCTCGTACGGCGACTGTAACCATTCATCAAAAGGTAAAATGCATTACTTTTTGTCCCTAAATATTCTTTGTCTCCATATAATTCAGTTTGTTATTCAACCTTTCAGTAAATATGCATGAGCTAGAGCTGAAAGGGGGGCAAAAGATCTAGAAAAATCTCTCTGCTGCTATAGATGTGCACAAGATGTTCATTCTTATCGTTGTCCAATAGCTAATTCTTAAACAGTTAGTTAAGAAGAAACTTCCTCTTACAAAATATGTTTGAAATGCCACACGTACATGTCAACCTTAGGACCAAACCTCTCCGTAGTGGTAATGTTCGTCGACGGGAAGAGGGACCCCCCCCCCTCACACACACACAATTTTTTCCCCATAACTATTTTTTTAAAAATTTAAATCAATTTTCTTATTTTCTTAAACTTGACAATATCAGGCATTTACCCAGTTCTGACGAACATTTAAAGTAGTCTTTTGCTTAAGTTTTGGATCTGCTTGCCGTGAATATATCACGAAAATCAATGAAAACTCTTCAATTTCTTGGAACAGGACGCTATTACTGCTTTAGCATCGCTATCACTGCATTTTATCGGTCATTTTATCGTTCCCCTTCCGCTTTCTTTGTAGATAAATTTATGCATGGAAATATTATGAAGAAACTTGATAAATTATTACATTTCTGATCATTCGTTGTCCCCCCCCCCCTAATTCAGCAATTAAAACGATTAGGTGTATGGGCTCACCTGGGAATTCAACTTGTGGATATACAGCCAAACAAAGCAAACACTCAACAAACGACTATCAACAACAAGGTTGCTTCACTTCACTTCACAAATTGAACTGGACATTCATCATTCTTTGGAGATGTGATGTTTGCGTCACATCATTTTGTACTCGACAAGGATTATAAAATTCTGAGAAATCTCCAATCAAAAACAAATACTTTTAAAAAATAAACAGACTTCCGTAGTTTTTCACGGTTCCACCGTAGTTCCGTATTTTGAGGTAGGAACAGTGCCGTTTTAAGGCACAAAAATGAGAAGTGGTTGAAATTTTCGAGAATTTGCCTTGTAGGGCCTCAGAAAAATCACTTGGCCCGGGGTCCCATGATGCTCTTAAGACGACCCTGGGTAGGAATGGGTAGAAACTACGAACAATCCGTAGTAGTTGGCAAGTATGGCCACACACAACATCCCATAAGCCGTTTAAGTAGAAAAATTAAGAAAAAAAAGTAGAAAAACCAACGACGGTTGGTTTTCTATGGTTCGCAGCTTCTAGGCGCGAATGCGAGCAGATCTCCCCGTTGAAAAGTCTCACCACAGAGAGCAACAGGCCCACACAGCGATACAATTATTCAATCATTACACTTCACTCATAGTTAGAAAAATTGACGGCAGCGGGAGCACTACACATAACAAGTATTACACAGAAACAGACTTCACGTGAGATTCACAATACATACATTCACAGCTGCCAGCATGGTCCAGGCCTTCTTCGACTACCTGCTAAAGTCTTTTCATTTGCGACAGAGCAACGTTCCATGATATGGTTAGGAAGAGGAGGTTTATGTCTCGGAATTAAATTTTCATACATTAATATGTGGAATATAAAAAAAAAAATTCTGTTACAACTAAAAGTGACGCATCTGTTTTGATGGGGGGGGGGGGGGAGAATTTAGATCGTACTTGAAATTATTACAGAGACCGATGATTTTACAATTTTTTTTATGAGGGGCAACCTAACAACTTCTGATGTTATGCACTTGAAATGAAATTCCCAGAAAATTACACTTGTAATTGGATATAAATTTTTATATGATTTAAGCTTGGCTGGAATGATACGTTATTAGATGAGGAATATACCTAAAATTATCAAAATTCAATGTTTCAAGACTCGGTTTGTTTTGGTCATAAAAATAACTTGTTTTTGATTTACACGTGAGTGTAAGAAACTTCTCTTACTACATTTAAGTTTTAAGAATAGATATTAGCATTTCGAATGCTCGAGCGTGTAACACGCACAACCATAACATTCATAAATATGTTAGGAAACAAATTAATTATGTGTAAAATTTTCAGGTATGCATTAATTCATTGGAACTTAAGTTTCTAGTTTACGAGATCCGGTTCGACCAGGCTACCAGACTCACATATCTCAAACTCTGGGGGTTCGATATGAATAATCTAATCATTTTCTTGTTTTTATTACATTATAATTATGGGATAAAAAAATAATGATTTAATTCAGGTAATAGTTCCCCAAACTTTTTGTTCCATCGCCCCCTTCTTCAAAATTTTTTTAAATCTCCCCCCGAACTCAAGTCAACCCATACAATCATATACTGAACCAGTAGCTTTATCGTCCCCGGGGACGATATTGCCCACTTTGGGAAACAGCCATTCCAATGAATAATCCTAGTTTGTGATCTTTAAACAGAGCCGCTGTGCGGTCGTGTGGGCATCATGCTGGACTGTCTTCAGGATCCAGGTTCGAACCCCGTTGACGGCACAGTGGTGGTCGGCTGAAGTTGGTTTTCTGCAGTTTTCCAGCTTCGAGGTGGAAATGGAAGCCGGTCTACATTAGAAAAAGTCTCTCCGCAGAGAGCAGGCAGACCTACAACACGATACTGACATAACATGAAAATAAAGCATTTCCATCTTTACTTCAGAAAATGAAAGACGCATGGCAGCATGAACACTAAACAAGCGCAACTCAACAACATGAATACGCTAGGGGCCACACATACACTCAGAACATACATTCCGGCACGTGCCGATTCGTTAGAAATTCTGCAGAGGAATGTGTAAGAGGTGCATGTGCGGTTAGTTAAGTAGTAGCGGTCTTTAAACAGATTTCGACGTATAAAGCCCGCTCCAGGATGTGGAGGCTGAATCTACTTTTAAGAAGAATGAAGCATTCGAAAGTCTCAAAGCATACTTCACTTCGCCAAGCATGCATATTACCACAGTCCTAGTCTATCGCCACACACAGAGAATATTTACCATAATTTTTATCTTCGAAGAGCCGTCCAGTGGAAGTGAATTGAATGGAAGAGGCCCATGAATTCTTAATTCCCATTTTCATGCGTCCTTCGGGCCTCATGAAAATGAGATCTGGTCATGGTGTATGACCAGATCTTGGAGCAGGCGGGCTCTCAAGCCATACTTTTCACGAGCACTTCTATAGTGAATTTATAGCATATTATAGCAAAAAAAAAACCAAAAGGTGATGGGTATTTGTCCTACGCCTCAGGACTGGAGCCCTGTAAGCCCACCTTTTGGAGGGGGGGGGGATGGATCTGGTTAATAAATTTCGATAGCAACCATGCAAATTGGAGGCATTCATTTCTAGTCAGGTAGCCTCAAAAAAAAAAAAGCTCATATAGCTCAAGATGTGCACCCACAGGCTCTAAACACTTCTGACGCCCACCTCCGTCACTGTCTCATGTTGCGACAACAGTACGAATTCGAAACCTTTTCTTTAAATCAAAACCTTTCCTTCAATGAGGTTGTCGTTTCAGTGATCATATGATCCGCATCTTCCCGCAATTTCGGTCATCCCGACATTTTTATGGGAAAATTTCTTGCTTTTTTTAAATAAAATTTTCAAGGAAACAAACTTGGATTTTTTTTCTCTTCTCTGAATTGAGGATTAAAATTATTATAAATTTCATTATGATAATTATGATATGACAATTAAATTTGAACATTCATCTCACGTGTTTGTTTGTCTTGTTTCAACTTTTAAGAAGATTGAACAGGGCAGGAACAAGAGTAATTAATATAAACCGCAACTGGAGGGAGGGGGGGGGGAGCCGGGTCAGAGAGGGTGCAAATCTTACCTTTTAACCTCTCTTTCAAAAGTGCACAGGGGAGCTAAAATGCGCGCTTACCCCCAGCTGACCAAGCATATAGTTGCTGCTCTTGCTATGAACTGCTCTTGCTAAGTATCCTTCTTTCCTCTTTTGGTGATTTTAGCCGTAATTGGCAACTTTTCTCATCTCTTTTCAATTAAAGCGCTTAGAGCTCTCTTCAAGTGCTTTGTTTTCAGCCACTGTGGTGGTCGAGTGGTCATAGTGACGGACTCGCATCGCGGGGACCCGGGTTCGAGCCCCACCGTCACCACAGTGGTGGTCGGCTGAAGTTGGTTTTCTGTGGTTCCCAACTTCAAGGCGCAAATGTGAGGCGATCTCCCCGTTAAAAATTCTCTCCACAGAGAGAAGCAGTCCTAAAAACAGTACAAATGTTCAGTCGCTACACATCACTCACTTCACTTCTGAGATATAGATGGCAGCGCTCAAAAATCATACACAACACTAGATACACACTCAGACTGATAGGTACACACACACTTACACTTCCTGCACAACTCACTAGGTAGTAAGTTGCATATGGCGACCTGAGTTGTGCTCGGTTTGAGAGAGAGAGAGAGTTTTGTTTTCAATCACCAACCCATATTTTTCTCGAAGAATATAGTCAGTTCACCAAGTTGACATAGATACAGAAAAAAAAAAAACCAATATTTTGGACCGGAATGGAAAAATTTTGTATCAGAATTCACAACGCTTTTATAGTTCCCCGATCATTCTTAAATTTCACAAAAAATAAAATTTCAAGCCAATTTGCGGAAAAAACAACAACAAAATTCACACCTTAAGGCGGAAGGACCATCGGATCCCCGTGAACCATTTCCGGACATGGAGGTTATTTGTAAATAAATTCTTAAAAGTCAGCCGTTCGCCAAATTTTTGAATGTCACTCGATTTTTGTCATGAGGGGAAAAAGTAAATTGACCGGATGAGGATTGATGATGTCGGGGACAACTCAGAGAATAATCAGGATTCCTTCAAGCCAACTCAGAGAAATCTGATGTAAAACGAAAAATTCGAAGAGGTTAGTTAGGATTGTTGTTACAACATTCTTTATTTGAGAATCTCGCTTTTAAAACAATTGTTTATTAATGATAATAATGAAACGGCATAAACACACGTGCAATTGTTATTTCCGTTCTAGTTGAAAGTTATTAACGAGTTAGTTTTTTGAATTTGAAGGACTCCTTTGATGTGGTTATATCTTTACAATAGGGGTTCTCAACCATAGGTCCCCGGACCCGTTGGGGGTAGGTTCTTAGAAAGATTTGGAACAGATGCAGTATGGTCCGCCACGACTTTGGCGACTTTTTCCTCGTTCCAGTATGGAACAGATGCAGTATGGCGCCAAACATGTCTGATGGCCGACGAAGAGTCGCCAAAACCGCCAGGCACTACGGACGCCGAAAAAAAAAACGCCAGCTAGGGATTATACTATAGTTGTAAAACCTTTCGATAGTTTGTGGGCACTTGAATTAACATCGCCCCCCCCCCCCCATTGATAAGTGCCCTACAGAGCCACTTTAGTGATCTCTAAATGTTTTGCAAATCCCAGTGATCTGGAAATGTGTTCGGACTGCTTAAGGGCCCCGGAACTGTGCCACGCATCACACAAGTGATCCGTAATTATATGTTGCGAATCACTTAAATAATTGGAGGATGTGCCGCGGGTAACTTGAATGATGTAGAACCGCACTGGGGGCCACTTAAGTGCTCTAAAACTACGTCACATGCCACTCAAGGGATTTCTAAATGTGTCACGGATCGCTTAAGTGTTCTGGAACTGTGTCCCGGCTCATTTAAGTGATCTGAAAATGTGCCACAGGCCGCTTAAATGTTCTGGAAAAGTACCGCAGGACACTTAAGCAATCTGTAAATGTGGCGCTTAGTTCATTTTTACAAAATTAAGTTTAAGGAGGGCAAGCTGATGGTCCGCGGGTCAAGGGCTTTCATGCGATTTATCATTATATGGTTTAGAGGGTGGGCCGCAATGAATTTATTAAAGATAAATTTTGTGTTCATAGCCTTCAAGTAACATTGGAATTAACAGAAATTAATTATAATAACATAAAGGTATTTTCTTCCAAAATTTCAATTAAAAAAAATATTTTTTCGCATTAAAAAAATGTTTTTGATTGTCTGGGTGACACGAGGCCCCCTATGCCCCCCCCCCATGTATGTCTCTGATCCCACCAATATGCGTTAGGATTCAGAGGGGCAGAGCTGATGACAAAATTGTGCTGTCAAGGGGAGAGGGGGTCAAAAATGGCTAAAAATTTACTTATTTAATATCGCCCCTGATCAAAGCTTTTTGATAGATAAGCAGAATTTTTTTTGTCAAGAACACAACTTTCAATATTGTTTTAAACGTAGAATAATTTATCCTTAGTCATCATTGTTATGATAAATGTTATTTTTAGTAGTTTAGTATATTAATGTGTTTTTTTTACAAGCAAGATCTTTAGAGTTTAATTGTCTACTAGCTATAATACCCGGCGTTGCCCGGGTTTTCTTCAATGGGGCTGTTAGAAACACGTGATATCTCCCTCTTTCTTTGAGGGACATGCAAACCGTGTCTAAAGTTAACCAATATGGCGACTTCCTGCGCGACTCATGAAATAACCAAATCTAGATTTAAAGAAACGTGGAAATGAAGAGTTCCCCCCCTTTTTTTGATGGACGCTAGGTATTTCGATTCCCTCCCCCTGAACTTCAAGTTATCCATCTGCCTGTTTCAGCTTCCAAAAATAGTTAATTAAAGCTGTGGAATTTTTTCGATGTACTTTATGGGTCCATAATTAATGGACGACGAATGAGCTATTAGCTGATCGGTTTCACCGTCCATTGCACGGTTCCGTTCGGCATATATACGCTCTAGCGAAGGAAAATCTCTATCACCTCTGTAGCTTAGTGGTCAGAGCACTCGTCCGGCAATCGAGGGACCCGGGTTCGACTCCCGGTAGAGGCAGAGATGAGTTTTTTCCTTCCTTAAAAAAAAAAAAATTAACATCTGAAATAATAAATATCTTCACAACATCCAGTCTTCTGTATATCTTGTATTAACAAGTGGAGAGCGACATTCATGTCATATATATAGCCCTCTGGTGGCTCGTCGTCCATGAGCTATTAGCTGATCGGTTTCACCGTCCATTGCACGGTTCCGTTCGGCATATATACGCTCTAGCGAAGGAAAATCTCTATCACCTCTGTAGCTTAGTGGTCAGAGCACTTGTCCGGCAATCGAGGGACCCGGGTTCGACTCCCGGTAGAGGCAGAGATGAGTTTTTTCCTTCCTTAAAAAAAAAAAAAATTAACATCTGAAATAATAAATATCTTCACAACATCCAGTCTTCTGTATATCTTGTATTAACAAGTGGAGAGCGACATTCATGTCATATATATAGCCCTCTGGTGGCTCGTCGTCCATGAGCTATTAGCTGATCGGTTTCACCGTCCATTGCACGGTTCCGTTCGGCATATATACGCTCTAGCGAAGGAAAATCTCTATCACCTCTGTAGCTTAGTGGTCAGAGCACTCGTCCGGCAATCGAGGGACCCGGGTTCGACTCCCGGTAGAGGCAGAGATGAGTTTTTTCCTTCCTTAAAAAAAAAAAAATTAACATCTGAAATAATAAATATCTTCACAACATCCAGTCTTCTGTATATCTTGTATTAACAAGTGGAGAGCGACATTCATGTCATATTGTTAAATTAATTAAAAAAAAAAAAAAAGGCATAAACTATTATACATAACTGGCAGCATTAAAGAAGTGACAAACCATTGTAAAGGCATATGCATGTCTGAAACGCATTGCTAGGGAACCACGGTAACCAAAGTAAACGTTCGGAAAGTGATTGTTGAGGTCCAAAAACCATTGTTGCCCGACAGTTTTTTGCCCATTTGGGGCATTTGCCCTGGTCTGACGAAATTTTAAAGTAGCCTATCGTTCAAGTCGGGTCCCATTTGGTATATATGCAAAATTTTCATATACATATACCAATATCGACGATCGATCTAAAATTATAGATTTGTATAGAGAACATACAGACAGACAGAAAATCAATTTTATATATATATAGATAAGTAAACATGTGAGAACTATGCCTGTTATGAAAACTATTTAACACCTCCCTATAATAAGTTAACATTTGAAAATGTGAGGGTAAATATTGAATTTAAATTTAAAAAGATAGAATTTATATTTGATTTTTTTGGAAAAAAAAATTACAATTTTTATTAACCCTGGACTTAAAAGATAAAATTAGCAGAAATTTTGGTAACAATAATTTTCCCTCTACGCATATAAATAAATAAATAAATAAATTTTTGTTCCATGTATGACCATGCACTTATGTTTTATTTATGAAGTTCAATATTGTCTAGAAAATTGGTGTTAGTCTGATTTCTATACTTGAAAAATATACACGTGGAAAATAAAATCCTGGTACCGAGGATAAATTACTTTAGAGGAATGAAATTTAGGCAAAGCAATTGTCTAGGTAACATATTTATTTGATTGAAGTGTGAAGGTCACAGGTTAAAGTAAGGGCGAGAAAATGCATTGCACTTTTGAAATGGTGGTACGCAGGGGCGGATTTAACGGCAGGTGTACCGATTTCTAAAGGGCCCTGAAAAACCCAAACTTCACACTTTTTTTTAATTTAGGGGCCCATTATTTTCTTTTGCGCCCGGGGCCTCAGCCGACTTTAATCCGCCACTGGTGGTACATTAATAACCACTGTAGTCGCCACGATTGTGAATGAAAATGTGCATGCATTGTATCATACAGGTGCCGTATGTCATTTTGTGGGATGGAGTTCCATGCCTGTTGCACTTGGTCAGTCAAATCAGCAACAGTTAATGCTGGTTGTGGATGACGCTGGATTTGTCTTCCAGTGATGTCCCATACGTGCTCGATGGGAGAAAGATCTGGTGATCGCTTGCTGGGCAAAGGCATGGGTGACAGCAGCAGTATGAGGACATCACATGCATGGATCGCATTACAACTGGTTCAATCACCAGTCTGACGTACAAATTTGCTGTCATGGTGCTAGGAATAACGACGAGCTGTGGTGGTCGAGTGGTTATAGTGACGGACTCGCGATGCGAGGATCCGGGTTCGAACCCCACAGTGGTGGTCGGCTGAAGTTGGTTTTCTGTGGTTCCCAACTTCAAGGCGCAAATGCGAGCCGATCTCCCCGTTAAAAAGTCTCGCCACAGAGAGCAACAGTCCTACAACGATAAATCATTCAATCATAACACTTCACTCATAGTTAGAAAAACTGGTGGCAGATGGCAGCACTACACATAACAAACATTACACAGAAACAAACTTTACGTCAGGTTGCACTACACGTACACGCACATTCCCGCATGTACTGATTCGTTGGGAGGTTCGTTGGGGGGTTCCGCGGGGGGAGGGTGCATTTGTGGTGTAGCAGTAGTAGGTAGGGCATCCAAAAAATGGCTCGGGGATCCATGATGATCTTAAGTCAGCCACCTCGTTGGGCAATTTGCCTGTTGTGGCTTTGTATTTGTATTTGTATTTGAGAGTGCTCCTGTTGTCATAGGAAATCTCTCCCCAGACAATAACTCCTGGTGTGGGTCCAGTGTATCTTTTTTTCTTTTTTTTTTCCCCGAGCACAACTCAGGTCTATTGCCATAAGCAATTTACTACCTAGTGAGTTGTGCCGGAATTGTAAGTGTGTGTACCTAACAGTCTGAGTGTGTATCTAGTGTTGTGTATGATTTTTCAGTGCTGCCATCTATATCTCGGAAGCGAAGTGAGTGATGTGTGGTGACTGAATATTTGTACTGTTTGTAGGCTTGTTGCTCTCTGTGGGTCCAGTGTATCTACACCACAGACAGCTTGGTTCCATGCTCTCACCTGGCTTCCTTCTTACCAATGTACAACTATCACTGGCAGCAAGACAGAAACGGCTCTCATCTGAGAACGCAACAGATCCCCACTCCACCCTCCAATAAGCTCTAATTTGATACCACTGACGTCACAGATGGCAGTGATTTGGAGTTAGTGGAATGAATGCTAGATGCTGTCTGATTCGTAGCTGTCCTTCAAGTAATCAATTTGTTACAGTTCGCTGTGTCACTCTGGACACAACAGAAGCTCTAATTTCTGCTGCAGATACAGTACGATGTGCCACAGCAATGCGGCAAATACAGTAGAGGCCCGTGTGCGGAAGGACCCTGGTCTTCTTGAGATAGTGCCTTCCTGTGACCACTGCTGCCAGCAATTATGCACCCTGCCAAGTCTTTTTGCAATATCGCAGAAAGAAAATCCACCTTCTCTTAGCCCTATTACATGGCCTCGTTCAAGCTCAGTAAGCTGATGATACTGCTTTCTTCGTCTCCTTAAAGGCATTCTTGACTCAAACGTAGCTCACAACGTCCAATCCAGACGATAAATAACGCTCATCGCATATTTAAAGCAAACGTGAGTTGCATGATCATAGTGGTGCAACTAGCGCCACTCTTATTCGTCTAGTGCAAAATTTGAATGAGTGTCATCTTTCAGATGTGCAAACACGCCTTCCAAAATTTTGTTTATCTAACACAACTCCTTCTTGGTGTTGGGATTTTATTTTCCGCCAGTGGGTTCCGCCTTTAGGATTTAATATTGTTCGGTCATATTTAGACACAATACTCAAATTTAAAATTTATTATTTAAATTTTAGACAAACAGTATTTAAATTTTCTGTACATAATTTAAAAGTTATGAAAATGATCTCAATCCTTTTTATGAATTTTAGGTAGTCTAATTGATTATAAATGACACGTGTGTGTTTAAAAAAAAGTATTTTTTTTATTGATGTATATCTTTGTTTGCTTTTTGCTAATTTTTTTACGATTTTCTGATTTTTCCCCCAGCCCTCTTATTCATCATATTCACCTTCCTATCGATCACCCACCATTCAAACACCATCAAAACTGGCTGGCAGTCGAGGTCTCCGAAATCTAGGAAACACAGTAAGTTTCTTCCTACACAGCATTAACTTTTTCAATTATTGGTTGTAAATTGTGACTATTTTGTTGACCATGTTGCTAGGTCAAAACTTATGGATAATCTGATATGTATCAATTTAAAACTTCTGTAAGTTATCATTTGCACTATAATAGCAAGCAATGTTCCGAAAGTATTATCCATTTTGCAATTAAGAAACTATCAGTCGCATATGTATAGCAATAGTCTACTCAAGCACTCATAATATCTTGGGGAAGAGAATTTTCTTTTCGCTATGCCGATATGAATGTATGGAAAGAAAAGTTAGCTGTCTCCTCCTAGAATTGAACCTGGTCCTCTTGCACATCAGCGAGCCAAAGATTTATATTGTCAAAACCAGAAAAATCTCTTTCCCAATGTGTTCACAGGCAGAGAAAATATTTCTCTATGCTTCTTATATCATATGAACTTTTGGATACCAGTCTTGCTTTTCTCCGCCACCAGTTCCTTGCTCAATAATTTCAGTAAGTGTGACATGCCAATCAGTACGGGAAATCTGTCCAGCCGAAATTTGGGTCCATTTTCCAGACTTTTCATGAAATTCTAGACCTGAAAAATGGACCCTCCACAAAATACAAATTAACAAAACCATAAATTTGTCATTTCATATCTTTTGTAATAAATTAACTGGATTGTTTTGCTTTCCACAGAATTCTTATGTTTCACAAAATTAATGACATTTTTCGCAAAAAGAGAATTTTAATTTAAAAAAACGGGACCGTATATGAAAGGGTTGAGCCCAGCACCCGTTAGTGCAGAACAATTCCTACACTCCTGATCCATATAATTTTTTATGAATTTGACAATTGAATCTAGAAAATCATCTGTAAAGACAAGCAGGCATCATGTTCATCCATCATAATGATCATGGACATTTCCTCCCCGAGTTAAAATCTGGACATCATTTGATAGATGTCACCCAATAGCATCATGAAATTATTTATCCATAGCATCATGAAAGAAAAGAGTTGTACCACTTTGAACAGGGACTTTTATCTCATTGACATTTCGTTTCGAATATTCAAGTGAATCTAACGTGAACCTCATTTCTAAATTTCATTCACAGTATTCACATACGATTTATTCAACTTTAAAGGTATTATATTTGAATATTTTGTAGTGTTTCATGAATGCTGTCCTCCAGTGCCTGTGTCACACCAAACCTCTTCTGGACTACTGTTTGCGAGGTAGCTTCGACCGTGAGAGAAACTTGAAAAGCCAGAATGGAGGAAAGCTCATTGATGGTATCTAGTTCTGTTCGTGCTCATGAAAAGTGTCTTGTTCTTATTTTTGATGAATAAATCAATGTTACTGTTCCCTAAGAGCAATAGCTCAATTCATTAACTAGGAGAAAAACCATGTAGATATACATGGTGTTTCAAGTCTGTCCATAGGAAACTATAGTCCATAGAGAACGGTCTGCAATCGTTGACTATAGAAGTATACTTCCAATTACAAAATGTTTCCAAATGACATGCAGTTCCTTAACGTTGTAATTTTTTTGAGGTGCCGTATGCATGAAAAAATTAACTTTTTATACAGTCTCTGTGTGCTAAAACTTCCAATCAGTGAAATGTAGACGGCTTTGAAAAGTCATTTGCAGAAATTTACATATTTTTAAATGCAATATTCATTGAGATATTAGAGATAAAAAATCACAATGTTTTGGCAACTTATTGTTCTGTTGGCATGTTTTCATAGGCTTGAGAACCTCCATTTTCAGGGACCGTGCACGAATGAAATGATCTCAACTATTTGTTTAATTTATTAATATTATTTTATTGCACATTTAAAATGCTTTTCATCATCAACTGCTTCAGATATTTTTTATTCCTCTCTCACAAAATTATAATCTAATTTTTCAACCTTTTGAAAACGAAGAAAGTGAAATTCAAAAACTAAAAATGCAATGAGCTTTAAATGTCTCTTTGGTCTTTGGCAGATAGAAGCAAATTGCATAAAACATTGCTGCTTCTAACTTTGATTCACTGGCAAGCACACATTTGAGAGGATTTGAAAACTTATTGTAATTGAAAGTATATTTCTAAAGTTAACGGTTACAGAGATTTTACTCGCAAAGTACCTGATGGGACTTGGCCACATCACATTGAACGATTTTATTTTTTTCTAGAAAAAGAAATCAAAATTGAAAAGTCAATCATTGTCAAGCAATTCTCGATACACAATCACATTTACGTAGAACAAAAAAAATTGAATAGTCAAATGTGACTTGACATAGTAAAGTCTCATCTCATACTTGGAGGACTGTACCCATAATGTTATTGGTATGTTTGTAACCACATTGTAGGTATATCTACATTGTTTTTCTTTTTTATTCATTCCTTGAAAAGGTGAATAAATAAAACCTTTTCTGCTCAATTCATTATTTAACCTGTCCTGAAGAGCTCAAATTCAATTTTTAGTCTTCACCTCTAGGGCTTGACAAATCCCAGGCACCAGGTCACCATGGTGATAAAAAAATTAATATTTGTGTCTAATAGTTCCTATGTGTAATTAGTGAATTGGAATCTGAGAACAATACAAAATTTTTGGAATTTATATCAGTGTATCTATTAATACGGAAGATGGCTACTATATCCTGGAAAAGTCTAAAGAAATATTATTTTTGATAGATTTTTCGTGTAAATAAAGTTTGGCGCCTAAAACGTTTTTCTGGCGCCCTGATCTTTTTGTGATTTGTCAAGCCCATTTCAATCATTTTTATTCCTCAGTGTTGTTTAACACTAGCTTTGAGGTGCAGGCCAGCCAGGTGCAGATCCCCCCACCATGCGCAATATGCAATATTGCCCCAATGTGATAATTCACATGAAAGTTTGGTAACTTCTATATGACAATATTGCATTCTATTAGTCCGTTGAAAATTACCTGTATCAATGTTCATGATTAAATAAAAAAATGCAATAAATCTTCGACTAAAAAACAAAAAATTGGGGAAAACAAGAAAAAAGAATGGGGGGCTTGTCTCAGAAAATACGGGACAAAATGCAGGACACATGGCCACCATATTCATAATAATTTGTAAAAATTACCCCTTCCAAAAGCAATCTCTAGATCCGCCCCTGAGACCAGCTATGTTTTTTGTATACACTTATACATTCGGTACCTATGTTTTTTTAGCAGGTAATAGCTTTTTTTTTCAGTGTTTTTTGTACTTCTAGTTTTCCTTATATCATGTATGTATGTATTGATGTGGTTTTCAAATGAAGTGGTGAGAATGGTTTTTCCCCTAAAAATCACATAAAATTTAAGTGGGGGTTTTCAAGGGACTGTGTATTTACCAGCATCATGTTTTAGTCAATTGTTAAAGAAAATTAATGCATGAAGAAGTTCTCTTTTAATTTTTACTTTAATATTGTGATCCAAATATTGAGAGTTTGAAGATTTTTTTTCAAAATAAAGTGTATTCAGATGTGATTTTTTGTTTTAAGAGGGAAAAACACAGTACACAGTGACTTATCTTACTGACTTATATATATTTTTTCAGGGGTTTGCACACTTTCTAGTTTTAGGTTAGGGGTACCCCCCGAGAGTTGATGGATATTAAGTTGCATTGAATGTTATAATTTTTCAATTTTGGTTCAATGATCTCTCTTTTGCTTTTTCAGCTTTTGCCAAAGTGGTGAATCACATGTGGAAAAATAAAGCCTGTAATGTAAGCCCTCATTATTTGAAAACGGAACTCGAAAGCTATGCCCCCCAATTCCTTGGCTGCAAGTAAGAAAATACTGGCTTCTTATAATTTCATTCTGATTCTTACATGAACGACAGAGGCTTTTA
Source organism: Pholcus phalangioides (assembly GCF_987345545.1). NCBI lineage: Eukaryota > Metazoa > Arthropoda > Arachnida > Araneae > Pholcidae > Pholcus > Pholcus phalangioides. The sequence continues at coordinate 107,432 of NW_028301594.1, forward strand.
CAAATTACAATGTTTTTTAGCTCTGGAATGAGTGTTTTATAAGCAAAAGAAATTTAAAAAATAACTAAATTTTTGAGTTGGATAAATATTTTGAGAGAGAGAGAAAAAAGTTTTTATTGTGTTTGGAAATTTGTAAAACAAATTCAAATTAACAATTTAAATCTGTGCTTAGTGCTTGATAGAAAATTTTGTCAGGGATCCGTGTTAACAGTTTCTGCTGAATAGACTCCTGGTTCAAAAAGTTTCAGTTTATGCTAATGATGATAGTTTTTTTTTTCATGATGCTAATTTTTCTATGATGAAAACTTTTTATTGTGCCTGAATTGCTTAATGATTATAATTTACTGACTTGTACTTTACAGTCAGCAAGATGCCCAAGAGCTGCTGCAATATCTATTGCAAGGTCTTCATGAAGATATTAACAGGGGAAAACCTACAAGAGCAAGTAGTGGCCAAAATATCCACGAAGGCTATACGTGAGTATTTTGTTGTTTCGAATGTTTTTTTCTTTCTTTCTTAAAACAATTTATAGTTTGTAGAAAGAAAAGGCAAAGCTCATTGCAATGTCTTTAAAATAGGTTTCAACTGTTTAAATTTATTTGAAATGAGTGACATACACTGGCCCCCAAAAGTTAAGTGTGTAATGCAAATTATCAATTTTAGAAAGCATAGTTAAATTTGAGTGGCTGAAAATCGCTGCGGATGTAGATGGCAGTATTTAAATATTGTATGTTGCAGCCAATCGCGATTGACAGTGCAAACATGCTAATTAGTCAGTCATTGAAGACCAGCATTCTAAAGGGTTTGAAGAGGTGCATTTAAATTTTGATTATTTTGATGACATTCAGAATTTGAAATGATATTCATGGTTTTATGGTTGAAAAAACGTGAATGTGGCAAATAATATATACATAGTGAGTGCTGGCATGTTGTCTGACACATTGAAGTAGAACAGTGAATCAAAGATGCCACCCTTTTTTTGGCTTTGATCATTCTGTAATTTCTCGATTTTGGAAACAACTCCAAACAAGTCAAGTAGTTGTTCGGAGACCTGTGCCTGGTCGTCCGAGGGTTACCACCACCACCCTCTGATGATCACTTTATAGCTATATTAGCCAAGCAGAATTGACCAGTGACCTCCACAACTGTTACATCTATGGTTGCATCATCACCTAGGTAAGACAATTTCTGCTAGTAAGTACTGTGTTCGCCGAAAGTGCCACAATAAGAAACTGTATAGAGAGATATAGATGGCTTCTTTCTCAGCCGGAGATATCAAGGAAACAATTATTTTCCGGATATTATGCTGAGCTGAGCTTGGAAAGAAAAGTCATCACATCTCCGCCGGGACTCGAACCCAGGCCCTCTTGCATACCGGGCAAGCATGCTATCTACACCACTGGAGACACATGACTCTGCCTTCCTAATTTCACGCACTGTGTCGTGAGGCGCTGAAGTAGAGGCAAAGAAGCCATCTATATCTCTCTAAACCGTCCCACCCGGGGGCCATTTCATGAAGTTAAGAGAGGCTACTAATGCCTCTACTTCAGCGCCTCACGACACAGTGCGTGAAATTAGGAAGGCAGAGTCATGTGTCTCCAGTGGTGTAGATGGTAGCATGCTTGTTTGGTATGCAAGAGAGCCTGGGTTCGAGTCCCGGCGAAGACGTGATGACTTTTCTTTCCGAGCTCACCTTAGCATAATATCCGGAAAATAATTGTTTCCAAGAAACTGTATGTTTGAGTTCCACTAACCGTTCAATTCATAGGGGCAAGATGAAAGTGGTGTCATCGACATGTCGATTGGATTGTCTCCAATTAGCACATTGCCCACAAATCAGTCCAGATTTGTCTTAGAATCAGATGATAAGCGTGTAAGGGTCTGGAGAGAACAAAGCACATGCAAACAAATCAAGTACATTATCAAACATCACATATTCAAAGGTGACAGCATCACAATGTAGGCTGGAATTCTAAGGGGGATATTGCACTAAGCTGGACATCTTTAAAAGTGGTTCTGTGACGGCTGCACAGTGTCTGGATGAATTAGACCCCATTGTGAGATTCTACGCTGTAGCAGTTGGTCCTGATTTCCTCCTTATGGATGATAATGTCTTACTCATCAATCCAACATCATTAACAAATATGTGGAGAGTGAGGACATTTCTCATATAGAGTGGGCCGCTTATTCTCCTGACTTTAATTATATTGAAAATCCCTGAGATGCCCTTTGGATGCTGTCTCTGCTGGTTTACCTTTTACAGCCAGTCTCAGACAGTTGTGGCTATGATGGTTGAGTGGCCAGAATGACAGACTCTCATTGCAAGAACTCCGGTTCAAACTACACTACTACCACAGTAGTGGTCAGCTAAAGTTTGTTTTTTGTGGTTCCCAACTTTGAGCCAATCTCCCTATTGAAAAGTGTCGCCACAAAGTAACAGGCCTACAACAGTACAAATATTCAAACATCAAACTTCACTCAGAATTTGTAATATAGATGGCACCATCTATATACACACACTCAGACTGTCAGGTACACATATGCACACCTCCGTCACAACTCTATCAGTAGTAAGTTTCCCATTTCGATAGACCAGAGTTATGCTTGATTTGAAAGAAAGTGTGTTTCAGAGAGTTGGAAACTGCTCTAATGGAGGAATGGTCATTGTGCTAGCATTGATAGTTTATCACTTCATTGAAGGCCTGGGCAACTGTAAAGTTTGTGTGAAGGTCTGGGGTGGTCACACATATACCTTGTCACTGCAAGTTTTGTTTGTTTTTGTCTTTAAACATAAATTTGTACCTAAATGTGACATCATCATATAATTTATGAAAATTAAAATTTGGTTTGATCTTTGTGCATAAATCTTGTTTTCTTTAATGCATTAAACCTTTGCTACCTTTATATGTAATTTGGTGTTAACTAAAGCTTTTTACTTTAAATTTTTGTTTATTTTACCATCATGTACTTAACTTTTAGAAGCCAGTGTACCTTTGAATGCTCTACAAATTAAAAAATAATAATAATTATCCTAAAGAGCAAGAAATATTTTCATGCTTAGTTAGCAAGGGACATAGCTTTCATACGTGAAAGATAATTTGGTTTCAAGATTTTTTTCCTGTTCATTTCAGTGTTCTTTAACAAATCCTCACCTATGGAAGGAGTTAAAAAGTTAATATATATATTTTACTTTGGTTGAAAAAGTACTTGCATCTTTAACCCGTTGCTATTGAGTGGCCACTGTCAAGTACCAAAAAGTTTTCATGCTTTTGTTTGATTTTGTACTTGCAAGGTCTTGATTGACTTTTCAATTAAACATCCCATTTACGTAGTACTTCAGGATTAGCATTAAGTTGATTTTAGTTTAAGCTTATGTTAGACTTGCTGTAAGGGTGTTTTTTTTCTTATAACAAGCACAAAACATGCTCACGATTAAAAATATGTTGGAAATCACTAGGTGAAAGGAATTAAGTTAATCATTAGATATCAGATAAATTTTCTACATCTTTTTCAACAAAAATTATGGGACTTTATATTTTTATTTGAAATTCATTTTATAGAAGGCACTGTGGACAACATTTGTAAGCTCTTGTTCTATCAAATGAAAAAGAGCTGACCCATTGTATGTATGAGACTTTTTCAGCTATGTCTAGTTATCTAGTAATCTTCACTGGAATCACAAGAAGTGAAAGCTCTTATAAGAAATAAATTTCATGCTAATAACAGTTTCTCAGGAAGCAGAGCAAGTGTGTTAATACATATATTTTGGAATGATTTTCTTAGATCAACGCTTACCATCGTTTCCATCACTAGAGTTATTTGGTTTGATGCAAAATGTGCATATGAAAGTTTGTCATCCCATTATCTTCAGCTGTGTGTAGATCAATGTGACTATCTCTTGTCTTCATAAGTAAGTCTGTTCAGTCACATGGCTGAGTGAAGCTCAGATACTTTACACGATGCTTCATCCAATGTTGTTTCAGTGCATAAACAGGAAATGTTTCACGATTTTAAGAGTGGAATTGAAGTTCAAAGTACTTTAGGAACCATTTAGAAGCTAGAAATATCCAGTATTTTATAATTTTTTTTGCAAACAAGTACACCTTATTATCTCGATATTAACAATAGAAGGTGCAGATAGGAATGATCGTGAATTTGTTTGTTACATGCAATTTTTTACAGAAGAGATTCTATCACCAAAGAAGTGTCCTTGCAGAGTGCAAATAAACCACTTCAGTTTTTATGTGCATTTAGGACTTTTTTGCCTTGGATTTTACCAGCAATCATGTAAGTTTTAATTACATTCCAGCTGTGATATCTGTATGAAATAAATTCTCAGTCTTGAACTTTCTGACATGACTTCAAAATAAGGAAAACACCCAGTGTACGAGGGAATTTAATGATCAAAATAATTATTCGTGATGGTTTTGAAATTTGAAACTTAAATATTATGATGAAGCCAAAGAATCTGATCCTGACACTGTGGAAATATGAATTACAATTGCAACATTGAACAAGATTATCAATTTTTATGAGCAATGATTGTCAAAAATCCAAACATCAGTGAAGGATATACTGTATTCTATGAGGTTAGGCCTGTATAAAAATAATTTAGTTATGTGGCTTAGACAGAAGGGATTCACTACTTGAGATGGTACTTTCAGAAAATGTACAAATGTGTTCCTACTGGCGTCAACATGGAAAAAAACTTGTTCCACATATTTTCCTTAACTGAATAAACTCTCTCTATTTATATGGTCTTCAAAAGTCTCTACATACAGGGTGTTCATAAATTGCTCAGAAAAAATCAGAGGGGTGATAGTACCCATCAAGATGAACAATATTTACAAAGGAAACAAATGGTTGCAATTCACTCTATAGTGTCAGAAAAGCGAAAGTTGGAAACACATCCAACAAGCACAAGTCTTCACTTCTGATGTCATTCCCGTTCTGCAGAAAAAGCAGCACTTCTTCAGAACATAACTGTATGAAGTTCACTGTATGATGTCATCATGTTGGGCATTGCTGCTCGACATATTCTGAATGCCAGATATTCTGGGCGGTGGATTGGATGTGGTGGATCTGTTGCATGGCCTCTTTGCTCACTCGACTTCTTCTTTAGGGTACATTAGAAAGCATTGGTGTATGAGATACCTGTACTCTGCCGAAGATATTGTTGCAAGATTCCTTGTTGCAGCAGATAAGATCAATATGACACCATACTTAAATATAACTGGGCAATGCCAGTTATATTTAATTTTTTATATTTTGGGGGTGCTAAGCAAATTAAAGATATTGAAGATGATTTTGGATGTTTCTCCTGTTGTGGCCTTTGTGTTTGTATTTGTATTTATTTTTTATGGTAAGGTTTGTCTCTAGATAAGTTTTCCATAGTGGAAGTAACTGCTTTTAAGAAGAAATTAAATTTTTGTCTCAAAGTATCACTGTACATAGCTTATGCTTTCCAAGTCGAGAAACGTCTCAAAGAGGCAGAAAAACTCATACTTTTTTGTGCATTCAACCTAATCTACGCACTTTCCTCTATTTCCAATGCCTTTGCAATCATTTTTTGGCCATAAGTAGAGTCTCTAAAGATCGGGTTCTGGATAATATGATGCAAGAAAATCTTCTCTTCCTTAAAGAATGTGAATCTAATTTTTTTTCTAATGTGACCATAATTTATGGCATCCATATTTTTATGGGCAGTGTATTTTATTTTTCTCATTTTTTTTTCAGTTTCTTCATTGTAATCTTTTCAATTTTGAGTTGTTGTACAACTTCTGGAAAAAAGTATTTAATAATTGGATGAAGAGACAGAAGATGATGAAAATAAATGTTTATATTACAAACCAGGGAATAAACAGAATGAAATGAAATTAACAGAATATGATTGTTAGACCCATTAGAACATATTACACGTAGAGATTAGTTTTAATTGAGTTTGTGGCAATGCCCCTGTTCACAACTGCAAAAAGGAATCCAGAAATAGGAAAAAAAACATAGAACTTTGACATGATACTGATTGTCCAAATATTCTCACCAAGACCATGCTTCATCGAAGCTGCACCAGCAAAATAAAAAAAAGGAAGGAAAGAACACTGAACTGGACACCCAGAGAGCCGAGATATATTGATCATTTTTTGTCACACCACTGGCATTTTCTGCACACGAAAGCTAATTAGATACTGGGACCTACAATTTATTGCTGATTCCGAATGTCAGCATTCAACATTTTGCCTTTTGGGCCAAGGTCCATACATCCAACAATAAATAAATTAACACAGTGCCATCTTATGGCACATCTTAGAACTATAAAGAGCTCCAGGGGTTGTGTCAATGCAAGTTATTCGTAATGTAGTCAAAAAAGTTTTTTAGTGTGAAACTAACAGGTTATGTATTTTATATTGTTTTTTCCTGGATGATCTTTCAGTTTAAGCAGAAATAATTTCTGTCCCCCATTCACCTCTGACTATTAAGGTGAGACTCTACTGTAACATGACCACATTGCTGCATGATTACATGCATCAAAAACTAAAATATTTGTAAAACAATTTGTTTCTTTCATATGTATGTACAGGGAGTCTGTCCAGGCTAGCACAAGCTGGCGCCAGTACCTCAGTGCTGAAGACAGTAAAATAGTTGGTGAGCATAATTTTTTTTCATATTCATTCTGTGATATTACTTGGCTGCCTGAAACTTTAAAATCTTGTATCCCTTATTGATTGTTTTATTTATTTTATTTGTCTGCTAATGTTTTCTGTAGAGTCATATGTCTTATGTCATCATTTTTCATATGCATGCCCATATGCTTATAGGAGCCCATTGTTATTGAATCCAAGTAATACAATATTTATTAATTGGTGTGTGCACTCGAGCATTTATAACAGTGTACACTACAAATTCCCTAACTTTTCTGTTCACCCCCCAGTAAGAAGAAATTTTTTTTATCACCTTCCTCCTTCCTTCCTGACCAGTCTAATGTGATCCTATATTGTATTTGTATAGCTTTCACCACCTACCCTAGAGGTACTAAGAGATATTGTCCACTATAAAAAAACATTGGTTTACACTCTTCTGGGAAGAGCATATTTTGACTTTCTTAGCCTGAATTGACTTCTAGCAATATCGATCTTGATGACACATAAGACTTTCACCAGTGATTGGACTGCAATTCTTATAGTTGCAGGAAAAGTGGACTAATGCCTGTCGGAAATATCATATTCAGAATTGCCATCACTCAAGCCTGATTAACTCATGTCCGCCTTGAATATTTTTCCAGATGTACCTCAATTTCTTTTTCTGAGATGTTTTGAACCATTTCATGTAAAATAAAAGATTAAGCTAATAGAAAATGCATTAAAAAAAGGGAACCTATTTTTTCATAGTACACGTTACTTCAGCACAAGTCTGTCATGCCAAGCAGGAGAATTTCCTCACGATTAGTATCTGCATTGGTTGAAAGTACATGATGTGTTAATATCCAGCCTTAAAACTTTTAATTGATGCAGGTATACTTTGTAAGCGCAAAACATTTTGACATGGTGAAATGCCAACATTGAAAATGAAATGACAAACATTTTGCCAAATGAAATGACAAACATTTTGCCAAATGAAATGACAAACATTTTGCTAAATGAAATGACAAACATTTTGCCAAATGAAATGACAAACATTCTGCCAAATGAAATTGATAGACAAAATGTGTTGAATTTGCATTTATGAAAAAAGCTTCAGATTATTTCTCTTGATAAGTTTCAGGATTCTTGAAACAGTGTATTCTATTGAAATGCACGACAGGGAAAAAAGATCAGCTTTAATTGCAAGTTAATAGAGTTCCATATTTGTATCTCAGTATTAACTGATTGTCAACAGCTTCTGTACAGAATATTAAAGACATAAAATGACTTATATTGACATGTTCATCCTTCAGTAAATTTTTGTTGTTCAATTTTTCTTTTAGAATTGTTCTGCGGACAGCTAAAGAGCACATTGACCTGTACACAATGTGGCAATATCTCGATAACATTTGACCCGTTTTGGAATCTTTCTTTGCCTATACCAGAGGTATATATATTTAAAAAAAACTACTAGGACAACACATTGATAGCATTATATGCCTGTTGCAAAGTTTTTTCTCTGAAATAAATTTCAGAAATACAGTTGATGCTCGTTATAATGACCATTATACACTGCTGGCCACCCAAATTGCAACACCAAGAAAGACAAGAGATATCGCAACAATATTTATTTTGTAGATAACATGTTGACCAAGCATCAAATGATTAAATTTATAGATTTCTGTGAAGTGTGGTTCCTGCCAAAATCAGTAGCCAGAGTAGCCGCCATTGTTGGAGATCACCGCTGCCACACGCCTCGGCATTGATTCAAAGAGACTTTGGATGTGTTCTTGGGGTACAGCAGACCAAGCAGCTTCCACGCGTTGCCAAAGTTGATCTGGTGTGGCAGCTGGGGATGTAATCTGGGTCAATCGTTGAGCAACCATGGACCACATGTTTTCTATCGGCGAAAGATCCGGAGAGCGAGCTGGCCAGGGAAGCAATTTAATCTGGCGATTGACGAAGAACCTTTGGACAATGCGTGCCACGTGTGGTCGCACATTATCCTGTTGAAATATGGCTGTGGGCAAGCCCTGAAGGTAAGGAAGGACAACTGGCTCCAACACCTCGGAGATGAAGCGCTGGCTTTTTAAAGTACCGGCAATGCGTACTAGAGGAGTGCGAGAGTGATATCCAATACCGCCCCATACCATAATACCCGGTGCAGGACCAGTGTGGCGGTGCATAACGCAGCTGTTCAGCATCCTCTCTCCGCGGTGTCTCCAGACTCGAATCCGACCATCGTGGTGTTGCAGACAGAAGCGTGACTCGTCAGTAAAGACAATTTCATTCCATTGTGCCATCCACATCCTTCTTTTATCGCACCATTGGCGGCGGAGATGTCTGTGGTTCTGCATCAAGGGTAGACGAAGCAATGGACGTCTTGCGGACAGACCACTCTGCTGTAAACGGCGTCGAATGGTACGCGCAGACACTGGATGATGCGGTACAGACTGAATGTGCTGTGCTATGGTTCGTGATGTGGCTGAGCGATCCGTCACTGCCATACGCACAATACGCCTGTCATCACGTGAAGTGGTGCACTGAGGTGGATGCGATCGAACACGTCGGTCCGTCGTACCCTCCTGCATCCAACGATCACATATTCGCATCACAGCTGTTTGGTTTCGTCCAACACGACTACCGATTTCCCTGAAAGATAATCCACAATCTCGGTAGGCCACTATCCTTCCTCTGTCGAACTCGGATACTTGATCAAAAGATGATTGCTGTTTTCTACGAGGCATAATTGATCGTTTTTTTGAAAAAACCACAAGAAAAACACAATTGCCATACTTCAAATCGTCGAAATCTCCAAGCCTTAAATAGCGCTTTGAAGTGGCGCCACAGGCGCGCGTGATGTGCGTCTGCGCTGAAATTCTAATCATTTGCATATCTCACCTCCGCTAATGCATGTTGTAAATTTCATATTATTTGCATGCTTCCTTCAGGGTGTTGCATTTACGGTGGCCAGCAGTGTAATTGATTATGCCTGTCATAATGACCGTTAGAGCAACCGCGACTGGTAGGCATTACAGCGACTGGTAGGATAAATCCTAAATGTTTTCATATAATGAACAACCTATATGTTTTTCCCCCTTCGATATAACGACCTTCCAATATAACACCCATTTTTGATGGGATGATGGGAGTTGTTATAATGAGCGTCGACTGTACTATTTTTTTAAACATGTTTTTGTGACATAATATGACATTTTATTTTTTAATATGTTTTTAGCATAAGCACTGCAATGCTCTTTCCCAGGAGTTTTTATTTGATTGTTAAGGGATTTGTGAGCATAATTTTGAAATTTTAAGAAGGGCAAGAAATACAAATATTGTGATGGGTATATTCAAGTGAACGCCACGCATATCTAACTGAAATTTTATGCTACTATTACTTAACTTTCTTCCAACCAAGCACAACTCTGGTCTATCACCATGGGCAATTTACTACAGAATGAGTTGTGCCGGAAGTGTGAGGGTATCTAACAGTCTGAGTGCGTATCTAGTGCTGCCATCTATATTCCAAATACTATTATTTAATTGTATATGCACTTTGTATACATTCCTGTGTGGAATTTCAAACAAATAGGTACATGCAAGAATGAGTTTTGTGTGTGTGTAAATGTGTGGCTCTAATGTTATTTATGTCGTCGGATTTGTGCTGGTTTTGTGTTCTTGCTGGTGCTGCGATGTGCCTTCTATATTTTGAAAGGAAGATACATACATCATAGGTGCCAATGCTTCTGATTTACTGGGAAGTCTTCCGATTTTTCAGCCTTATTAAAATTTTCCAATGGGAAACTAGATTTGTCCGATTTTTCATGTATTTATAGGAAAATCCTCAAAATTCTCCCTAAAATTTTTCACAAATTGTAGCTTTGCATATGAAAAACTCAAAAGATAATCCTTCAGTCCTTCCTTGCAATCCTAGGTTGGTCAAGTTGTGTACCACCATTGTGCTGATTGTGGAGACTTTCAAATGGAATACTGGCTTGTGTTCATGCCTCAAACTGCAGCAAACCAACTTCAGTTACCACCATTGTGCTGCCATTGGCTGGGCCTATTTCATGCATGGGCAAACTGGGCATATGTCCAGGGCTCTAAAATTTTTCTGGTTTTTTTAGGCACAGAGCACATGCACCATACTCCCCTATACGTACGCCTCTGTCTCAAAGTACACTATATGTAAGGGATCAGAATGCTTGATGAACAGGCCCTGGCCATGGAGGTTCAAACCTGGATCCTCATAATGAGCATCCAGAAATTTTCTGCTGCAATAGTTAGCCAGCAACTAAAAAATAAAGTTCTTTTGTAATGCCATCACATGTACTGTGTTACATCTCCCATAATGATAAATTAGGCAATTTGATTTTTTTTTGTGGTCCTTTTGAATTTCAATTTAATGAAAATCAACCACAATTTGTTTCATTAGAGAACCTCACAAAACTCGTGCTGAGGTGAAATTTGGAGAGTTATGTTCAAATAGTGTTTTTATGGCTATATATTTTTCATGATTTCTTTCTTTCAAAGCATTAACACAATGTACTTCTTTGTCACAGCTGAAGAACAGAGTAACAATCGAAAGCTGTTTAAGGTTGTTCTCTACTGAGGAGATGTTGGAGGGCTCCGAGATGCCAGTGAGTTCGAATTTTTTTTAAATGTTTAAAAGCAACTGAATTATGCACTAAAATACCCTTTTTTTAGAATGAAAAAGATATTCATTCTAAAAAATAAAAATAAATATTGAAACATTTTAAAAATTTATTCGCTCAATTTTGAGGATCTGTTGTTTATATTAACATAAATGACTGAATCAATTTTAATTTCATTGCATCAGTGTTAAAAAGAAAAGCAGAGAGTGGCAAAAATAAAATTTATTAAAGAACAAATATGAAACTCATGATCATATCAACTGAAACCTCAGCCTCTCTCATTTACTTTGACTATGGCTGACATATCCTGTTATTGTGACTTAAGCTCAGCAACTGTGTGTGGCGGCTGTTGCACAGAGGTGTATGAATTCATGAAACTGAAAATACAGCACATTTTAAATTTTAACATGCTCTTGAGTTAATGTGGAATGGATCGATCCTAAGTTCTCCCATTTTCAGTTTATAGTAGAACTTTTATATAGTGTGGAATTAAATATATTGTGCTTACTATCATACCCTATTATTTTATTTAGTTAATAAAAGCCATTTTTTTACATATACTGTTGTATTGCAGTTAGGTTAAAACATGGGGCGCATAAACCATGCTTCCAAATGCATTTTATTGATAAACACAATGTTTAATAATGGATGACATTTCACAATAGTGAACATCAAAGACAAACACAATATACGCAAATAACCACGCTGGCCTGATCAACTCTCTTCTCTTCATCACTTTCAGACAACGTGTCCTTCGCGCCTGTAGTGTCATCTCTTATCATTAAATTGTTGCGGTGTGAATAATTTTTTTCAGTCAATATTTGTGCTTTAATACTTTTTCATGATGATTTCTACCAGTTGACTTTTTTCTTTATAGGATTGTAGTAGGTGTAAGAGAAAAACACGTTGTACAAAGCAGTTGGTGATTGTCAGATGCCCTAAGATCTTGGTTATTCGTATCCTTTTTTGTTTTTTGTCTGAAAGGGGAGTTCCTCTTTCATTTTTTATAGCATGTTTCCATTCTTTATTTCAGTAGCAATAAAATCTGCATCTCCAGATAAAAAAATTCATAGATTTTGAGGGTAAAGTAAAAGTTGTAGTATGTGTGTAAAAGGATAAATATATAGGTCAACCCAAGTAATAGAGAATCGATAGAATTTTGAATCTTTTTGTTTTGTGTCAAGAACCACAGCTATTCTCTATCTTTCTCTTCCCTGACTTATGTACAGGATCTGTTCCAAGCATTGTCTGTAAGTTGAAATCATGTTGATTTGGTTTGCTTATTTGGAACAGGAGACAATAGAACAGCCCTGTTCCAAACAGAATGTTTGACTTGAGTCGGAGAAAAATAATGCAAAACAAAGTCTGTTCTTATTAATCATGTGGATTCAGTTACTAAGCTATTTAATGATATTTTAATTGTGTTTTTAAAAAATACTGTCCAGACTGTAGATTTTTTTAAAAATTTGTTTGAGACATGAAAGTTCCTTCTGGATTATTCTACCCCCAAAGCAGAATATACCGAAAACCATGACGTACGTCACAGAAAAATCAGTGCTGCTGCGGAACAATCTGGAAGAAGTTTAAGAAAAGTGAATAGAAATTTTTACCGCACAACATTTTCGGTCAGCTGAGGGCTTATAGCAGAACAATGTAAATCATTCTGCTTTTGGACTTTCCACTTTCTCAAATCATGCTTTACTTTTATCCTTTTTTGTATCACCCACTAGTGTTGGTGAAAAATTTCATAGATTCTAGCTCAGTCAAGGTCTTTATGAGTTTATTCTTTCTCACCAATTTGAATGAGTTTAACCGTGTCTCCTAATTTAATCACTCCTAAATCAAACTTGTTCCCCATATTCCAGGAGTTCTATAACTTTTTTCAGCTGTGACCCAACATCAACAAAAATATTAGCTTTGCTACCCATAGGATTGTTTTTTTTTTCGAAATTAGCTGCACATTAAATGCATTTGTAACAGGACTAAGTGTGTATTTGTACCACCCATCTCAGAAGCCCCTACGAATCAAATCTGTGTCGCAACCCATAGCTCGAGAATCCCTGATTGCAAGTGGATTTATGTGACTCTTGGGAAAATCCTCTGCCAATCTAGTTTCAGTAATGACCCAGAGCTCAAGAGCCCCCTTGGCTGTTTGTGGATAAGAACAACCCATCTCAGAAGCCAGTGCAACCCAAGTTTAGGCTGCAACCCATAAGTTAAGAATCCTTGCCTTATTCATTTCAATGAGATTAGTAGATCATTATTTTATCATTATTATTTAAAAAGAAATCAAAACATTTCATTAAATTATTATGGATCTCAAATTTTTTGATTTTACTGTTTGCACTTATATGTATACAAAATTTTACAAATAAAATGTATTATCCTTGATCATGCACTTGTACAGATTTGAAACGTTTTGGTAATCGTAAAATAATGACAAATGTTGAGAGCCCGCAAAACCTTGACATATCTCAGTTTGTTTCCAGTTATGGCAATGGTGATTATTCTTTGTTTGCTTTCACAATTTTATGCATTTATTTTTTTAATTTCATTATATTATAGCGAACTATGTTGTTAAGCTGCACTGATGGCTTCAAACTAATTCTTTTTCTTTTATTTCGTGTATGGAAAAAAAAGGTGGAAACTTGGGCACAGTCTACAATTTGTATGGTGTGGTGGATCATCAGGGAAGTATGTCTGGTGGTCACTATACAGCGAAATGTAAGAGTCCGTATGAGGGCAATTGGAATGGATTCAACGACACGAGGTAATTGACCTTCTGGGCTTATAATAAATGGACATTTTTGATTCTGAATTTTTTGTAATGTTGGAATTTTGCTCATTTCTATCTTAGATATTATTCTGTCAAAAGATCTTGATCAGAGGTGCTCAATCTTTTTCGAGAGTGCAGAGCTCTGACGTGACTTGGCAATCTGCTGCTGGCTGTTTAAATCAGTGTTTTTTTTTCTGAACCCAAGGATCAGTAAAATGCCTGAAAGAATTTTATGGACCACTTGTGTCCTGTATTACAGGACATTCCTGTAATTTTGGTTGCTCCAATGTTTTTATGCATTTGTCCCGTTTTTTCAACGATGCTTGTTTGAATTTTCAATTTCACTAAAGTCATGAATATACAGCTTTTTCATATTACAGTATATAAATTATGATAATTCTGGAAAAATTTAGATATTTAGACCTGCCAGCTCTCCGGATTTAGGCGGAAGACTACAGATTTTTAACCTTTCCTCCTGTGCTCTCCAGATTTGTTAAAATTTTTACAGATTTTGGCAGAAAATTAGATTTCTGCAAGCTTTCACGTTGTTGTGACGTCAATTGCTACTATCATCGTTAGGAAAAGCACCCACAGAGGGCAGCGGTGGCCATTTTCGTGGAGCAGCCATAGAAAAAATTATTTGTGATCGCATTTAAGCAACTGGCAAAGATGTGACTTTGTTTACGTAGCGATCATTTATCATAGGTATGACCTTGGTTGCTGAGATTCCTGTAAAATCATTATTGTATTGCATTAACAGCTATTCCATAAACACAATAAATTTTTCCGTCAGCAGCTTTGTATTTTGAGATTTTTAATTGTTTCCTCTGATTAAATATGTTGTCTGAAAGAAAATATAAAACTGCTTTAAGAGTTCGTATACCCAAGATTATCGATCATTGATAGCATCCAAAAAGGAAACATTTATGTGCAGTATGTTGATGTAATTTCCCTATTCTGCATGGAAAGACTGACATTGAATGAATTGACTGACTGAATGAATTATATTCTGCTCAGGGACAATGCAGAACTTGCCTGGAGAGGGGGGTTGGAAATTTTTCTTAATAGATGAAGAAAAAAACATTTTGATCAGCAGCGGGGGGAGGGGGGGGGGGAGTGGTACCTCCTACCTCAACGAATCTGCTGATTTCTGGATTCCAAAAGTTGGCACGTCTGGATATTCATCTTACATATTTATCAGGTTCAAAGTTTTTTTTTTCCACAATTTTTCAGCAATTTCATTAAATTTTGGTGATTGTACCTACTTTCGGCAACGTTTTTGATCACAATTGGTTATGCTAACATATTTCACCCCCATTTAAGATCCCAATTTTCCATATTTTTTTCAATGAAATATGGCCATTTAATCATTTAAATATTTTTTCGGGAAGTGCATTTTTGTTTATGGTGATTTGTGGAAGCCCTTTATCTCTCCCCCTCCCCTTCAGCAATTTCAGAATTAATGAGAAAATTTCATTTGAGGCAATAAATAGTATTTTTCGGTGAAATTTAGTGATATCGTGTGTTTATGATTAAATGTCCCTCATTTTCCTTGATGATGTATGGTGAACCTAGGTATGAAAGTGTAATATTTATTTGAACCCATGTGACTATTACTAATATAAATTAGAATGGTAGAATAATTTTTCATTATGAAGTAAAAATTATTGAGTCTGCCTGCAGACCATCTGTGGTTCGTGAATCATAGGTTGAGAAACGCTGGTTTTGGTGGGTTGGTGAGGATACACTTAAATGATTTGATGAGAGGTCGCAGGCCACATAGAAAGTTTGGTAAGGGATTGTGGGCCACAATGAAATGTAATTGATTTCAATTCAAATTTCTTTTGCGGTTTTAAAGTATACTGTTTAAACAGGCACCCATTGGTAAAATCTTCAATCGTGACACTTCTCATAGTTAAAAAAATTGATAGCAGATGGCAACACAACACAACAAGCATTATACAGAAACAAACCATGTTAGGTTCACAGCATGTACACGCACATTCCAGCATTTACCAATTCATTTAAAATTCTGCAGAGGAATGTGTACAAGATGCGTGTGTGGTTAAGTAGTAATAGTTTCAAAGTGTCATAATGACAATTGTAAAACAAAAAACCATGATCATAATTTTTCTTTTAACCTATTGGACTTTGATTTTGATGTGGGAGGCCCGTTGATGATCATAGGCCTATTGGCATACTGACTGTTTAATCGCAATCACATGTGTAAAAATGTATAAATGACACTGACTTCACCCATTCTTCACAGTGGGCTGTGTTTCAAGTTTAATGTCAACTACTACAAACTCACGCTTTTATCAATTAATAATCAAATGAGTTTGGAGGCTGTGAATTGCATCAGATGCTTCTCATGGCAACATCTGGGGTCATGGGTTGAGTGTATATGTATGATCTTCATTGAAGAAGAGGAAACAACGTGACATTCAGGCTCTGTGTTGCACAGTCAATGTAAGCATTGTATCCGGTGTCACAGAAACTTTATTAGGCGTATAAAAACAATTAAAAAAATCCCTATTTTGAATATTATGAATATGTACAAAGCTTAAAGTGTTATGTCCTTATGCACCCGTTTTCTTTTGAACTGTTGACTATAGAAACATACTTTTGATAGTTAAAAATATCCTAATAACATGCATATCATTTTATGCATGCCATTTATTTTACTGGGGGCTGTATATGCACTGATAAAATTTAATTTTTCACACAGTTTCCTGTCCTCTAACTTAAAATTAGAAAGTTGTTCTGTTTCTTCTTATCCCAACAAAGAAAATTCCACGTGTTCAAGTGTAATATCAGCTAAAATATTCCTCATCGAAAGTTAAGAGGGCATCCCAGAATTGAAGAG
Source organism: Pholcus phalangioides (assembly GCF_987345545.1). Lineage (NCBI taxonomy): Eukaryota > Metazoa > Arthropoda > Arachnida > Araneae > Pholcidae > Pholcus > Pholcus phalangioides. Next base: position 124,349 of record NW_028301594.1, read on the forward strand.
CTTGCAGCAAGAAAGGATTAGCTGCATTTTTCTTCCATTGGTTCAAGAATGAGTCAGCCCAGTTTTTTGGCACCTTTCTTATCCCCCCAATACTATGATGTTGTTAGCTCTGTCTATTTAGAAATGCAGGAACTAACCGCTGGAGTTACCTTTGTCTAGCACTAAATGAATGAAATATTTTTTTAAACAAAGAAGTGTAGGTAAAGTAAACTAAAAAGTGCGAAAATGAAGTTGACCCTTTCTTGCTGGCTAAACATACACATAGCGCCACCATCTTGGTCTCGTTTTAAAGAAAAAGGATGAGTTTGTGGCAATACTGCTCCAACATTTATCGCAGCTGGATGTCGCAAACTGTGTATGCATAAAGTGAACCCACTATTTATCTCTGTAATATGCAGTAATATTTCTGATTTTAATGATTATTCATATCTATTGCTGCCAAATTATTTTTTTTTTGTAGCAATTTATTTATGCTGATGTAGATTTTTGTTTCTGTATCATTTTCCATAGTGTCTCTCCGATATCATCAACGAATCTGGTCACAGAGAACGCATATCTGCTGTTCTATGAACAAAAAAGTTCCTGGAACTCACGATTGTAAATTATGAAGGCACTGACTGTAAATAAGAGGTGAATTACTGTGATAATGATTTTGGTTGGAAAAATTAAATTAAAAAAAGATTCTATTTATATATTGCTGTAGTTTTTGTTTCTTTTCACCTGTGTGAGTGGTCAAACTTCTTCCACTTGTGGCTCCCCCTTAATCTATTCAGTACTTAATTCTGGTTCCCCAAACTGTTAAACAAAGAATCTCTTCGAAAAACCTTTGCCAGAACTGCCACTGCACAGAGCCTCTGACAAAGGTTGGACGTGTACCAGGGTGCCACATCACACAATTTGAGAATCCCTGACCTATGCTATTTTAAATTTATATGAAAATGATTCAGCAGATCAGTGGAAAACCTAGAGCTATAACCTAGCATTCTGACAGCTAAGACAGAAATAAAACTTAATACTTTATATATAGATAGTATTTTATTTAATAAATCTAAAATTAAACATTGCAGTTTTTTTATGTGGATCTGAGATATAAAGAGCAGCATTAACTTCTATGGTCAGGGGGGGGGGGAAGTGAGGCAAAATTGGTATCAAATGTTTTGGTCCGTATTCTTTTGAAAATAAAATTACACAAAACTTAGGCTTCAATGGATATTCAACTACCTGAAATGTATGAGGATTTTTTTTTTGTTTAAAATGTTTTCTTTAATTATTATTCTTTTTTCTAAAAAAGGTGGAAATACCTTGTTTAGCAAGAGCAGGCAGACCTACAACACGATACTGACATAACAAAAAAAAAATACAACCATTTCCATCTTTGCTTTAGAATGAAGACAGATGGCAGCGTGAACACTAAACAAGCGCAACTCAACAACATAAATACGTTAGGGGCCACACATACACTCAGAACACACATTCCAGCATGTGCCGATTCGTTAGAAATTCCACAGAGGAAATGTGTACGAAGTGCATGTACGGTTAAGAAGAACCCATGGCCCCGCGGGCTAGATGTGACCGACCATTTTTAGGAAATAGGTATTTTACATAGAAAAACGAATAAATTATGAAGAAAAAATCGTTAAAAAAGTTTTGGCCACCGTGCATAGTAGTTTAGTTTAGGCTGTGCATTCGATTCATAAAAAAAACCGTCGTAACGAATTCTCAGGGGACCCGAAGCCATATTTTGAGGATAATATAACCTCTTTTTACGGACACCCTGTCCTCAAAAATCTAATTCGGAAGTTGTTGCTCTGTCTTCCCTGAGCTAACTCCCTCCAAAAAAAAAAAAAAAAACAGTACAAATCCATGTTTTTAAATGCAATATTCGCTGAGATATTTGCATTCGAAAACTGCTGAAAAAGAGTGAAAGAACCGCATAAACTTACGGACAAGATCATTCTACACTTTATATGCAATTTTTCCTATTATTGTAAGCTATATTCGAATTAAAATATCAGCAAATAGCATAATAAAAACGTGTTTTTTTTTATGACGGCAACTTTCGGATTGGCTTTTGAGGACAAGGTGGTGAAATAAACAGTTATTTTTATATTTCAAAGTTATACAATCCCTTGAAGCATGAATGACATCCAAGTTTTAAACCTTATTTGGATACTCTTTCCATTTGGAAGTATTCTTCTAGGGTAGGACCAACGGTTCGCGAGTTATTCAACGATAAAGGAACTTATGCTTCCTGCATAAGCGAGCAGTGGCGTCGGAGCCGGATGAGCTACGGCTGCTCGAGCACCCACTGTAATTTGTGATAAGTGATAAGGGTCCAAGCAGCCACAGAATCGATTCAGAAATCAAGAGGGGTGGCGAGATGCAATTGCCCTCCCAAGAGCGTCCAACACATGTTCTATAGGGTTTAGGTCAGGAGATCTGGCTGGCCAATCCATACGCCGAATATCCTTACTTTCCAGATAACCGTTGACCAGGTGAGCCCGATGTGGACGAGCGTTGTCGTCCATGAAAAGGAACCGAGGGCCAACTGCGCCCCTGAAAAATCGAACATAGGCATAGGGCTCTATCTCCTCTCTATGCCTCCTTGCAGTCACGGACCCTCTGCCAAACACATGGAGGGGTGTGCGGCAGTCCAACATGCCTGCCCAGACCATGACACCTCAACCACCATAGTGGTCCATTTCTCTGATGTGGGAGGGATGGCATCGGGTACCAGGCTCTCTCCAGATGAGTGTACGTCGAGAATCAGTGTCCAGGCTGATTCTTGACTCATCTGTGAAGAGCACGGTGTTCTACTGAAGTCTAGTCCAAGGATGATGTTGTCTGCACCATGCTAAACGCGCACTCTTGTGTGCTGCAGTTAGCGGGACGCAAACAGCGGGTTTTCTGGCATAAAGCCTTCGGGCAACAGTAAATCGTGAAACTTGAGTTCCAATGTCAGCATGCAGCTCACGTGAGAGCTGTGATGCTGTAGCAGTCCTGTGGCTCCGCGCTGAAAGTGCCAAATAATGATCCTCATTGATCGTCGTGACTCTTCGACGAACTTGTCCAGGTCTTCTCAATATGGATCCAGTGTCCTGAAACTGTTTTCCCCAAATTGTAGATGACACTGGGCGTGACATCGAGTTCTGTAGTCACCTGCACTTGGGATTGCCCTATCTCCAATATACCGACGATTCATTCCGTCATTCCCTCATTCCGTCATCCATATGTTTGTGGGTACTCATTTTACCTGATAGCTTAAAAAATTTACCAAACTCTTGCGAGAAACACAGCGAATGTCGCCGAGGAGTACGAGCACACGAAACTTGGAAATCGCCTCATGCCTTATCATCCCCTCCGTGGTCACAGCTCCGCCTACACGCACGTGTACGCTTACGTATTCGGGGTGGCATTATTAGTACCTTTGGTTCAGTACTTTTTGTGAAAATTGACACAAATGTGCAAATTATCTTGGCTTATATTGTTTTGCGCACGATTTGATGCAAATAAATGACCAGAAATTCATATCATAATATCTTTTAATAAAACAATATTTTTATTATTTCATATCAAACGTATTTCAGAAAATAAACTTCATTCAACATATATTTTTTTTTTCTTTCATTTTTTGCTCACCGTAAATAAAATGGAATCGATCATCACATTCATAAATTATCAACACCATCATATAAAAAACAGTAGTCACACTTCTTTTTTTTTTTTTACACATAAACATCTTTTTATACACATTATCCTTTTTTTAAATTTTAGATCACATTAATACGCCATTTTATTAGTATTTTTACACGGATTTTTTCCCCCTTTTAACATTTATAGACGGGTTTGACGGGGGGAGGGGAAGGACAACGAAATACATCAACATTGATTTTTATTTATTTTTTTGCATTGATTAATGAAATTTTTTTACAATTTTTCATTTTTTTGTCACATGATATTTTATTTTTGTAAAACAATTAATGCTTACCCTGAACATTGTGCACAAACATTTGATTGATAAACATCCAGTGATATATAACAGGTTTTTTTATACACTCATGATACGATTCAACATGTTACGAATGACATTACATGTTCCCCAAAGTGATTTTTTTTTTGCATAATTTTTTTTTTTACCATAGTCAATGCAATAAAATATGTTCAAAAATGAAATAAATTTTGGCTTTTTTTATTCAACAGCATAAAATTTTTTTCTGTAAATGATTCACTATTTTTAGACTATACTTTGGCACTTCAAATTGTAAAAAAAATGTAAAGGAAAGAATTTTTTTCGAATTTTATTTTTTTACGACGATTTTTAATTGGAATTTATTTTAGAAAAATAGGAAAAGTGTGATCACATATGTACAAAATTGCCGGAATGTATGTACAGATAGATCACCGTTTATGCAGGGTTAGTCAAAAAGAACCTGAACTAAAATTATATCATACTTATATATTTAATGAAGAAATTGTGTTACAACATTATAAGACTGTGTGAATACCGCATTTTGCTCTATAATCTGGAAATTATAGTTAAAAAACAAAAAAAAAATTCTTATGGATTATAAGCTATTATCTGCACATTCTTTTTTGAGATGTTGGAATAGAAATGAATATTCTCTCAAAAACTTAATATGTAGAAAATAATTGAAAAAGGTGGCTTATATACAGGATGCACAGTTAAGAGCACGCACTGCATTTTATTAGTGAACCGTTGATCTTAGAGGCATACTTCCAATAAGAATAAGTATCCAAATAATGTGCAGAACTCAGATACATCATTCATGTTGCAAAGAGTTGTATAGTTATTAAAGTATAAAAACAGAGATATAGATGGTTTTTTTCTCAGCTGAATATAACAGGGAAACAGATGTCCCTGAGCTCAAAAAAGTTGCTACCCTGTCTCTCCTGATGCAAAAAAAAAAAAAAAAAAAAAAAAAAATTCCACGTCTCTAAGTGATATATTCACTGAGACCTTTGTTCAAAAACGGAGAAAAGTTGGGGAAAAAACAGCGTAAATGAGGGTAAAAAGCATTTTCCACAACTTTTCTCAATTTTTCGAATTGAAATATGTAAGAGAATATAGCACTTAAAACTTGGAATTTTTTTTGTTGGCATCAGGAGAGACATTGCAACAACTTTCTAATTGAGTTTTTGAGCACAGGGTTTACGTATAAAAAAAAGTTGGCTTTTATATTTTAATAAATATACAATCCTATACAATACTGTAACTTGAATGAAGTATGTGAGTTCTACACGTAATTTGGATACTTTATCTAGTTGGAAGTATGCCTTTAAGATCAACGGTTCGCCAGTAAAATGTCGTGTGTGCTGTTAGCTATGCGCCCTGTATAAGAGAATAGAAAACTCGAAAATGTGACAAATGACCACTTCCATTCCTTAAGATTTCGTTATCGATGAATGAAATTTGCATACGTAAATTGCATGCTGTCGTGGTCCATATAACGATATTTTTTTTCTGATAGTAGCGAAATTCTGATCTGTGGATTATATGCATAAAAATACGGTAAATATTATATCCCCAGACCCTTTTATTATCAAGTTTTTTAGATCAGACCTTCAGTTCTCCATAAGTATCTCTTTGTTACATTGCATATTCCTTCACATACTGAACTGTATAATTCAATTGCATTCTTGAATCAAATAGATTGGGTTGGTAATGCTGAAATTTCGAAGATAATATTCGATTTTAATGCCAAAAATATTTTTTGCACAGTTGGAATATCCCTCCAGCGAAAAATGAGGTTCGAAAAAAAGAAGAAGAAAAGTAGATGATAAAAAGTTGATGAAATAAAATAAAAAAAATTGATGATTAAAAAAAAAATTGATAATTTCATCATGATCATTTCACGCTGGTGAAAGACAATTTGATCCATAATTTTCTATTTCCTACAACTATTTCCGATTAGATATGCTTCTTTTTCTCTTGTCCAAAATTCTGATCGTTAAAAACCAGAGTAGTTCACCGATCGTTAAACTCTCTTAAGCCGAACACATAGTGAGGCGACCACAAGGTACAAGAGTTCATAAGAGAGACTAGTGACAAAAACAATTGCATTGTTTTGTTCTACACCGCACATACTCGAGGAGCGAGACAAAGAAAAGAAAGAGGCCACCTAAAGAACAATCCTGTTTGTTTTCACCGCGATCTGCTGATTTTCGCTATCTGCTGACTGGTCCGTTTCTCCCTATTTTTTATTTTTCTCTTCTGCGAGGGGATCATCATCATCGCACCCTTACATTTCAGAACCCCTCCGGCCATTTCCTCTATCCTATGATTTAGTATGTGAGGATATATTTTCCCTCTCCCCTATGCATTTTTGTCTTCCTCGTCGCTATTCTTGGAACTCGTATCACTTAGCTCCACTGTGATCGCAAACTTAATGGGCTCTGTCACACATTAAAAGCGGGGCTGGAAAAGATCTTCTCGTGTTCAAGTGGCAAATAAAAGTTCAAACTGACTAATGAACACTATTAATGATTAATAATTTATCAACCTGAAGTAGGAACGCAATAAAAATTTAAGTATATATTATAATGGTCTTTCTTTCTAACGCTGTATAATATACAGGGCAATAAGGAAAGTTTCCAGGTCACATTTTACTGGTGAACTATTGATCCTAGAGACATACTTCCAATTAAAAAAGTATTCAAATAACGTGTAGACCTCAGATACGTTATTCATATTGCAAGGGGTAGTACACTTATTACAATACAAAAACTAACTTTTTATATGGACACCCTGTCCTCAAAAACCCAATTAGAAAATTATTCCCCTGCATCTTCTAAGGCCAACAAAAAACATTCCACGTTTCTTAGTGCGATTTTCACCGAGATATGTGAATTCAAAAATTCGAAAAAACAACATAAATAAGGGATTTCTAATTGAAAGGAATTTAGAAATTGAATTTAGGAATTGAAATTGAATTTCTAATTCTTTTTTGAGGACATGGTGTCCGTATAAAAGTTAGTTTTTGTATTTTAATAACTATACAACCCCTTGCGATATGAATGACGTATCTGAGGTCTACACGTTATTTGGATACTTTTTCTAACTGGAAGGATCAGCGGTTCGCCAGCAAAATGTGGCGTGAGACTTTCCTTACTACCTTGTAAAAGTGTCGGCTGATTGAAAAACTGAAGAAAACAGAATTATAAGAAAAAGAATAAAATTTCACAGGTCATTAATTAAAATACACAGTGGAAATTATGACGGACATCCATGGCACTGAAAACTTTGCTAAAGTAGTATTGAAGTTCTATTTCATGGGCTTCAACAGTGTCACTTAACAGAAAATCCTTCCTTTTATGGTAGGATCTGCTGTATAATAAATTTATATAATACTAATTAGTAAGCACCTAACAAAAAATCACATGCGAGGGAAAACACTGCTGCAATTTTGTTGCACATCAATCAGTGACACACACTAACCAAAAATGTTGGAAAAGAGGGAAAGTGTAAAAAATTTGAATTACGCATTCCATGATACACACCGTGGTAAAGACTGATGGTTTTCCTACTACTGGGTTGAGGGGACACTGATGAGTTACAAGATAGAGTGACTTCACTGCATCATACTGATTATTAGATTTGGAAGTGCTAAAATATATTCTTGATAGCAACATTAATACCATGCATAGCATCATCTATCTATTACATTCAATGAGAGGTTTACACAAAATCAGACCCAATCATGAAAAATCATTAAAATTTCATCACAAAGTTATTTTCAGTTTCAAAGACAGAAGTATAAATAAAAAATATTTTTGTTTTATAAATGAAAAAGCACTGGAAATAAAAGTTTTGCATAGGCATTGATTTGCATTATTACAAAAAAAAACTAATTTATTTCATAAGAATCGAGTCTGATGTCACCAAATTTAATTTAGGAAATTAACTAAGGAAATTTAGTGTCATATCATACATGTCTATATTTCTTGCTAAGAATTCAAAATATGCAAGCAACAAACGTTACATGGAAAAAACGATTGAAGGGAAATGAACTACCATTTACCTGCATGTATTCAAAGTATTTCAGGTACATCCAGTAAATACTCGAGGGACGTCTCATCATGCAAAATAATATATCTTTCTCTTAATTTCCAAGACGTTAATAATTTGAGTATAAAAAACTAACGAAATTTCCTATTTCATTTTGTTTTACTTCCTTATAAAAAAATATAGACTCACATTTGAAATTAAAAAACGAAGATGATGTGAGTGCGCCAGTGGCTAAACCTGAATTCTACTTCATAAATGTACAATCAAGTGTAAAAATTAATTTCTTCGTTTAAAAATATACACAGAGAATTATACTCTAATATGTGACGTTATCTAAATTTTTCCCTTTTTTTTTACACAGAGTGCGATAGTTTCAAGAGTAAATTCCGTAATTTATAATCGTTCTATCTATAGTATTAATACTTGTTACCTTGATGATATTTTAGAATACATTAATTTACATTTTAATATACACTCTGGTTCAAATTGTTTATCCACAGGACTATCTTTGTAACTGTTGGCTTTAGGATGGGGGTCTTCAATCCGTGGCCCGCCAAGAACTGATTAGTGAAAAATGAAATCAGCATTCCATTATCTGAAACTGTGATCGTAAAATTCTCATTAATTTTGGGTATTATTTCTAATCGTGCGAACAGTTGGTATATATCTACAGAAAATCAAATCTCCACCATAATTCCTACTGTGACTAGTTTCAACTTCAAATCATAAGAGAATAATTAATTAAAATTTTCTGAATTTCATCAGAAAATTTAATAAATTATTATTTATAAATTTTCTTATTATTTAAAAATTATTATATATAATCTGAATTTCATCAAAAATTTTTTTATCAGTAGTGGTAGAGGGGAATGAATTTGCTATTTCACGATGAAAGTTTGTTTTTTTTAAACATCGGACTGATAGTTTTGGGTATTATTGTACAAAATTCTCAGAGTGAGCGAACTCTGAATTTGTCAAATTATTTAATAGTTGCTTAATAATTAATGATTGTTTATTAATTAATTATTGATAATCATATAATTTATTTATATTTTTTTTCATTTTTTGGTTAAACAGATTCAAATTTTACCATAACAACTCATGTATAGTCACGGGGAGGGGGGGGGGCTGCCCTATGATTCACTCCTCTCATTAAATGTGACCCGTGTAACTTTATAGAAATATTGATTTTTGGCCCTCGGATGCAAAACGATGAAGACCCCTACATTAGAAGTATGACGGTTCATTTACAAAAGTTTTTAAAGGTGCAGTTTCTTAAAATGTAACTTTTTTGAGTGATCGTAAATGAAAAAAAAAAATTAACTTTTTTTATGTTGTCCCGTGAATGATCCGATAAGTCATTTTCAAAAAATTCCATATTTTTAAATGCAATATCTATGGAGCCATTCGACTTTGAGGCTTTTAGCACTCATCTCCAATGATTTAGGGCCCGTATCTAGGCTAGAGGCAACCTCCGACTACTGCCCTGGTGCGGCTCATAAAGTAAAAGAGAAAACTCAGATTAAATTCAAAGTGTAAAAATTCTGTGAAATAATGTAATTGCCATTATAATCGTAAGTGAGAAAAATAAATTAATTTCACGCTTTAATAATTTCAATTGTAAAGCCTTTCCAGTCAAGTCGTTTCATAACGTAACTACCTTTTCATTTGAGTTTCTCATGTGACCAGAGGCCTTGAAGTTGGAAACGTCAACGCGTCTCCTGCATTTCATGCATGTTCTGAAGAGACATTTCACATATACCTTTTTTTCCCCCTTTATTTTTTTCATTTCACTTCTTGGTTCCCCAAAGGTTGAATAATTAAATTTTATATATATATATTCATAAAACAATTCAAATGAAATAACCGATAGTTGAGAGATCAAACTTCATTTGTGTTCAGATGGCTAAAAATGGAAATTTCAAGCCTCTAAAAACTTACAAACACAGCGATAAGTCACCAAAACATAGCAAATTACATCCCAATATCTCGATAAATATTACATTTAAAAATACGCAGTTTTTTATATTGACTTGAAGGTTTTACATTCCACCAGTGGAAGTTTCAACACACAGGGTCCAGATAAAAATGCAATTTTTGTATTTTTTAAAGTATACAATCTCTAAGGGAAAAATATGACATTTTAAGAAACCGCATGCTGTCTGAAAAGTTTTCGCAATTAGAAGCGTATTTCTGAAGTCAACGGTTGCAGAGATAGTCCTATAGCCAAAAAAAAAAACCAACCTGAATCACCCTGTATAATAAAGTTTATTTCCGTATTCTACCTTGAAAGTTTCGAAACAAATTTTTGCATTAAAAAAAAAATGAAACCGTATTAGTAAATTTAGGATTTACATTTTGATTTCTAATTTGATAGATACGTTACTGTATGTTTTAGGATATAGATAAACTTTTTGTCACGGATCTTCAAGTTGTTACTAGATATACGTAGGTATACCGTAATCTTGATTTTACATTGGAAAATATTTTTGAAAATTACACTTCTCGGAAACATCGGGGGGAAAAAAGCACCAGTTTCATAGTAAGTTTTTTCACTTGAAAAATCAACAATATGATTAAAATTAATATGCTTTTAAAATTCATGCTATTTTTTTTTTTTTTTTGACTCTGCATGCGCAGAAGCAAAAAACTTGAAAGACATTCATCACAAAAACATGTCACAACATCATAATCATGATTCATGTTTAAAAAGACACATGAAAATGGAAAAAAATTAATATAACTATATGTATAATATATATAATTTATATAATAATATATATATAATATATATAGAACGTTACCATAGAAATCAAAAATGGCTCACAAAATGGAGTGCACATCAAAACATTCATAAAAAATATCGAGTATTTTTTTTTTCACCCATGAGCAGTTTGTTTTTAAAAAAATTGCATCATAACACATGCATGCAAACATTTTTTTTAATATATATATATATTATGTGTATATATTTACGACTGAAGCAAAAAACATGTGGCATATCAGTGCGGTAACTACAGCGTCACCTTTCAAATCTTCAACGTAACTACAAAGTAGAGTGTGACATTAGCTTGTCGCTTTTCATCTGGAATAATTTTATATTTTGATTGCCGTTTTTGACAAAGGCATGAAGATTTGTCTAAGGCTTTAAACTTAACAACACACACACATACATATAAAATATATAATAACATGAACTTCTGTAGCTCGAACTGATTCTGTGTATGGGAAAAACCATACTTTGCTTTTTTGTGGAAATTAATTAGTAATTATCAATTTTCTGACCCAGAAACATTTCCTTTGGTGATCCTGGGAGTAGGAGAAACAATAATCGAACACAATAGTATTTCAGCCCATAAACTTAATTTGAAACTTGGATGTGAAATAATTAACTATATAAATCAGGTAAAATAGCTAGTAAGCAAAGACATCTCAACCATAATACAGAGTGTCCCATAAATTCCGTGAATCATTTTAAAACTCATATAAATTGGAAGAATTTGTGTAATTTAAATGTGGATAGAGGAAAAAGTTATTTTCACGAAGGAGAAAAAAACATTTTTAAAGTTTTTGTGTTGGTAGAGGGTTTTGCACGAAAGCAAATCGTCAGTGATTGTACCTGAACTTTTCTTCACTTCTTCGCCAGAAACGTTTCAGACAGTGAAGGCTGAGGTAAGACAACTTCACCAGCAGTGCTTTCCGCCAATGTCGTCACAATGGAAACCTTATGTAGCACCAGTAACAGGAAAATTGAGAAATGAGCTGTTAATCGTACACCCTGCATTTTATAGGACTCTGATTTGCATATTTTCAGTGATTTGTTTTCGTTCTCTATCGACGAAAATTTGAACTAAAGTGTTTATTTGCACCAAAAAATGCACTCTGTGAAAATAACTTTTTCCGCAAACCGCATGCAAGTATACCAATATTTTTTTAACTTCCGTGAATTTTTGAACTACCTAAAAACTTATGGAAAACCCTGTAAATTCTATGGTTGATTTTAAAATTAAATTAAAATAAAATAAAAAAATTAAAAACAAAAAAATTGTCAATTGGTAAAAAGTCTCTTTAACATTGAGAAAGAAATTATATTGCTAACAATTGTTAATGAGAATTCGTTCAGATATCAGTGGTTCTTGATTTTTGTCACTTTTTTAGTGTTAAAACATTGTCTTCAAAATTTTCAGGGCTTCGAAAAGTGGCAAAAATCGAGAATTCTAATCACTGAAGTCACTGCGAATTTGTTTTCTATTAGTGGCAACGTTCCCTCATGGTTTTCTTTTTTAAATGCGCTAACCTGATTTCTGTACGCTTGGCACAAGGCAATCTTTCATATTCACCAATGATCAATTTTTGTATTTTGCGTGCGGGGAATCACTTTCATCGAGCGCAGCTTAAGCCGGGTTCACACTGGCCGCGTCCGCGTTGAGAGGTGGAGCGCTGCTACGCGCGTGGCAATCGACAGCGCTGTACCAACATCAGCGAAAGCTGGTTTTTTATCTGCTTTTGCTGGTGTTGGCTGTACGCAACTGTACCTCAAAAACCGGTTTTTGCGCTGCTTGGAATTGCGTAGCGGGGCGGGTTTGCTCCCGGCTTTGAAGGGAACATTGGCAACTGAGGGAATTTATTTCCGCATTGTAAAGAGAGAATCACAAATTACACTAATTGGTTTTTTTTCCATTAGAGGAAATATAACAGGGCCTTATATAATTGCTAAAATTATGAATTACTATGCGTAAAAACTCTATGCTAATACTAACGTGCCACCTCTTGTAGGACACAATGTGTCACACAATAAAGATTGATTGCATGAAAACAGAATTAATTTTAATTTTTTTTGGAAGAAGGGAGGTTTAATTATCATAGAACAATTCTGCTCACTTTGCTTGTCATTTTTTATATTTTTCTTGAATTTTCAAAGGAATCTTTACAATTTACATTCCTTTCGGAAACTTTTGGCAAAACATCCTTTCCCGAATAGTTATGGAGGAAATATGTACGTAAATGCAAACTTGTGAAGTAGTGTTTGAAAAGAGGTGTGATGAGAAAGGCGTAAGCAGCGAGAGGCATAATCGAACAAAAATTTAAAATGTTATAAAAAAAAATTAAAATAATAAAAAGAAAATATCTTTATATGCTGTTTTAATCGATTTCGGTTAATTAAAATGCTTTTTGAAGGTTAGTAATCCGAAAATTTTCTGGAAGGTTCTCTGTTCCCCCCCCCCCCAAAGGTAGATGGATCTCTAGTTCAGAAGAATTATATAAGGCGTTCATTAACTTGGGGTCCACTGTTTAATGGATTTTCTGTTAGCCCCACCTGTTAAAACACCATGGATTGGGTTTTACTACATTCGAAAACTAAACATTTTGTTAATCATATATACATAACATATTTAACAAGAATTTTCATTGTGATGGGTCATAAAATTGATCATGTTGATTTTTGATTGCGGAACTACTGGCTTAATGGTTAGAAACCTCTACTTTATATGTTCAGCAATATCTTCATATCCAACCAAAAGATATTGTTTTTTGAAACTTTTCTAAAGCTGAACTCTTTCAGATAATGCCGAATACAGAAACAACGGTCAGCAAAAATCACAGAAAGTGAGCAGTTGACGAGAAGAGTTCGAACAAATGCACCCCAGAAACATAAGTACGTTATTCGTGATTACGAAAGGGGAGGGGGGGGGGAAGGCTCCGGTATTTAGGAAGTTCCTGAATTATCAGGAATTTACCACTACGCTTTTTATTATTTTACGTTTGAATGGGGTAAAAAAAAAAAATCTTTAACAAAATCACACATTTTAAAGCTTAAATGCTCAATTTTTTTTAGAGCTGATAATTTTCTTTCATAGCAATGAACAATGAATGCTCATTGAAAGCCGGAAAATGAGTTTTAAAAAAAATCTATTTTGAATATTACTGCTTATACAGGGCCTTGAAAAGGACGTATAAAGCCTCAAAAAATCACCCATAAAATAAATGTGCTGTGGAACCTTCCCTAACGGACACTCCTCGTTAAAACGGACACCTCTCGTTAATGGACACTTTTCTTATCCCCGCTCCCGTGAGTAGGGATTTAATAGATTTAACTCCCCTTTAGCGAACACTCTCGATAGCGTACAGTAAAATCGGACGAACTCTAATTCTTTTGCAAACTCTAATTTATTAATTTTTGGTCATAAATCGAGAATTCATTATATTCAACATATTCAACTAGGATTAAGTTTAATCTCAAGCTCGTATTGGTAAATATAATAAATCATCAATTAATTACTTAATTAACTGAACGTAATCATCGTTCAGGATGGTGAATTCGAATGGTAATGTTGGTTTTTTTGTTGACACACAGGAAGAAAGCCAGCATTACAAGATTGATAATGTTATGAATGTTTTCGCCTTTTCTACACTTATTTTAAGTTAATTTTTTTGCAAAATATGTGTGGAGCACGTATCGTATACGGGTAAAAATAATTAATTGGTTTAATGAAGAGAAGGAAGGTTACAAATTTCTCCGGAAAGTCTTTATCAGACTTTCCAACTTTATTTGCGAATTATGCATAATTGCCGGTAAAAGAGACGAATACAGTGAAATTTTATCAGACTTTCTTTATCGAGACGATTGGTGATTCTGCATAATCACCGGTGTATCACTTTCACAGTAACTTATACATTTTGATATTAAGATATATAGGAACACTTGCAACCGAAGCTAAACGTCGTATAAATGTGAACTTCGTATAAACGAGGCTGCACTGTATGTTGTACTTCCCATTAGCGGACACTCCCAGTTAGCGGGAAAAATTTATGGTCAAATGGGTGTCCGTTGTCAATAGGTTCCATTAAAAAGTAATATTACATTCAATATAATTACTTTCTTTTTTGTAATTCAAACCATAGTAAGAAAAACAATTCGGATTGCAAACTTCGAGGTAAAAACAAGAAATACAAACAAAACATTTTAACAAATTAGAGGAACCACAGCCGCACACATGCTCTGCAATAATCAAAAAATTGTCGATAAGTCGAAGTGGGTCTACAAGGAAATTTGAAATATTAAA
The DNA here is from genome assembly GCF_987345545.1 of Pholcus phalangioides. NCBI lineage: Eukaryota > Metazoa > Arthropoda > Arachnida > Araneae > Pholcidae > Pholcus > Pholcus phalangioides. The sequence goes on from NW_028301594.1 coordinate 139,439, forward strand.
TGGAAAAATATGAACTCTTATGTGCAAAGACAATTCTGAATTTTTAGCTTCAAACTGGCAGCAGTAATGTACGTTTAAAAATCCATCGGAACAAATGTAAAGCTGTGCATTTAAGGGTTAACACTTCTTATGCGGAGGATTTTCAACTGTTACGGTAAAAGTGTTTTATCCTTTCTTCTGGGGCGTAACCCTATCAAGGACAAAATCATTTCATACATCATACACACACTCTCGCTCGTTTTTGCTTCCCTCTCCCCTCTATTTTACATACTTTTTACTAACTTGAATTGGACAAAGAGGAGGGAAGATAAAAGAGCAAACACCATTCCTCGTTTCGAAACTGTAACAAAAGATTCCACACATGGCAACTTTTTGCAGCAAGTAAGTTTTATATTCCAGTCAGACGAAGTTGGACTGAGATCTCAAACTATTTTCTTTTGTTTGGTCGATTCGAGCCACAGCAGTTCAGTTATACGAACCAACTGTTCACTTTTTCCATATACATACGCTTAAGGGGGAGGGGAAATCAAAACAAATCGCACATCTTTAACACGCAATGAGAACATCGAATGAACATTGAATATCTGCGCATTTTATAATAATTCACAGACACATATATTCATTTTTTTCTCGTACATTTTTTTACATATCGTGGCTGTTGTGAATGAAGTCGTGCATTGTGTGTGTGTACGTCTACAACTACTGAAAGACGTGTAATATAATACTCTGGCATTGGACTACCACACACAAACCCTTATCCAGAAATCGATTTCTTTCTTGAAATGAATTAATATGTGGACACACAAACACAAAAACGCATGTACTTATACTCCAATCGTAAATGAACTTATGCGACCTATGCGAGTGAATTCTCTAATCAATTTGACTGAAGACTGAAACATTCAGGTATAATGTTGTGCGTGAAGTTTGATGACATCCGAGATCATACAATCCGTAAATAATATTTCAGTCCGCTCGAATATATGGGCATTCCGTGCCAAATCAACCAGTTTTCATTAACGATCATCTCCAGTTTAAACTTTGTGCTCAGGTTAAGGCTGAACCATAAACAATAATTTCATTTACTTATTAGTAGGGGGAAACCGTAGTAAACCTTGGAACACTTGACAGTGTTGCTTTTTTAGCCGATGTTTTTGGAGTGGAAGAGATTAGAAATACATAACCTTACACACAACCGAACGTGGTTTCAGCTCTTTGTCTATGGCTGTGTTTCTCAAAGTGGGCGATGGAATTTTCCAGGGGGGCGATAGAAGGTACAGGTATTACATAGGATCCTATGGGTTCGCTTGAGTTGGGGGGCGATGAGAGAAAACAATTTCTGAAGAAGGACGCGATCGCACAAAAAGTTTGAGAAACTATGGTCTATGGCATTGACTATGGTCTACGGCAGAGATTTTGCAAGTAGGCCCATGAAGTAAAAGAATCGTGTTTCTTCTTAACTTTTATAGTTTAGTGAACTATCTACGCGCATTCCCCTGGTGTACTGCACCAAGTGCTCAATAATACCAAGCATCATTTTTCACAAATAATACAACATCGTGTGCCTCAAAACAAAAAATACTGTGCACCTTAGAACAGTATATGAAACTTGAAATTTTCCTAGTTTACCTCGGAATACCCAACTTACACTAATTTTTAATATTTGTTTTTTTGCTTTTAAATACAGTTTATATTTAAATTTTAGTTCTATACTTTTTCCCCTATAAAAACTTCAGCTATATCCATTTGTTCTCTTCCATTAACCTTCGGTTATTTCCTAGTCAAATTTGATGGAAAAGGTTAACTAACAGTAGTTTCATGGTTTTACTTAAACATTCATTGGTAACATTCATATTGCTATGAATGTTCATATATCCAGGCCCAGACGTTTTCTCATTAGTAAAACACAAACCAGATAAACTTTATTCTGAAACAACATTATTTTAATTATTTTATTGGACTTTGGGCAATGTTAAGCACTAGGATGCCTATCATCTTTTCATAGTTGTTGTTGATTGCAATTCAAGATTATGAGACTTCCCGTGTACTACTACCTCTCTCTCTCTCTCAAGGATGTTTCTCAAATAATTCCACCGACTCGCAAATTGTTTCTCCCATTTATGCACTCCCAAAAGCGTTCACTTAATCTCACCGGTCCGCAAGTAGGAAAAAGGTTGAAGAACACGGCTGTAGGAAACCTATCGAACTTATGAATTAGTTGTACGGAAAATAATTATGCTGAATATTTCTGGGGGTTTCCAGCAAGGGGGTGTCCTAATTTTTTCGGTTTTGTAGGCCACATTGGGAAAAGTAGAGCTATTTGGGCAACACTCCAACTAAAAATGAAAGCCGATTAGCAGATTAAAAATGTTTTTACGAAAAAATAATGAAATAAAATAAAATATCGAAAAAAAACCATTTAAATGATGTTTCAATCGATTTTTAAAAATTTGAAATGCCTTTGTAAGTCAAATTTTTTTTTTGAGTTACTCTCTGTGCGCTCTCTCTCAAATCCACCAATCTGCTTTCCCAAAAGGTAGGTTCTGCATACGCCCTTGTCGATAAGAGCACTTTTTGAAGTAAAATTTACTACATAAGAACATATTAAAGTCAGAAAAGAAAGAGCTGAGTTTTTCCTCGTAACTGTTTAATGGTAAAACATACTTGAAATTAAACCGAAACGGGGGTGTTGAAATATATTTTTGTTGGTTTAAAACTGTTTGTTAGGGCATATTAATAGCTGTCTCTTCGTGGAAAACTTCTATTCTTACCGTGTATCTTCAAACTTTGAGGGATTGAACTCGGGAAGCTTTACGTGCGGGTTCTTGCCCTACAAATGAGCACCGAATTTGCCAGAAACTGACGATGATCGCATTACACACTGGTTCATTTGAAATGACTCCCGTGATGACTGAACACGAGAAGAGAATCACTAACAAATTTATGTTACGAAGTAGGTATTAGACTGCACATGCGTATGTTGTGTGTGGCAATAGTTATAGAGGAAGTAGAATCCTTATTGGCTCAGGTGCTGAATTGACAAAACTGATTTCATTCGAACACGTATCCATCGGCGTTATAAGTTAAGCAACTGCCGCATTATAGAATTATTTCACCCATTTAATAGTCTGATGCGTTCACAAAAATCCCATTGAACTACCTTCACTTTTGCTACGAAAACAGTGAGTGATCATGAATACAGCACTGTAGGCCATCATAATGCAAAAATAACATTAATAGACACGTATTCAACACCATTCACTCCACAGATATATAAAATACATCGTCAACATGATCAAACAACACTTTCCAATTAGAATATAACCACAGTTTTAAATCTATAATCAAGCCCAATAGTAGTAGTAATAATAATAATGATCTGAGCATTCATACATTCACACGAACACATATGCACGAATTCGGAAGTACGCGTGATTAAATGAAAATATGGAAAAAAAAACAGTTCAATATATATTTATATATATTTTTTGTTATCACTTATCCATAATCGGTACTTGAATCGAAGGCATTGGAGATTTGCATATAATTGTATGTACGAGTCGGTGGCGACCTCTTTTTTTTTTATCGATTGCTTTCGATTCTGGATTCCAGCAGTTTCCATTCGTCCTCTTCTCCAGCTTCGGCATTCGCACGACACTCTTCAAGGTAAGACGGTTGTATGCGGTACATTCCCGTGTCTGCTTGAAAGAGCAAAGTCTCGAGAATTCTCTCGTTACTGATTGTCTTTGTCGGTAGAATTACCTTCAATAAAGAAGATAAATAAAAACAAAATTAATTATAAGAAAAGTGTGATCATTCAAATTACTCGAAAGAAAAGAGTGGTCAAAGTGAGACTTGGACACAGGCACAGAGACAAGAATATATAGACACCATTCACAATGACAAGGCAAATTTGAAGAATGAGTGGCCAAGAAAGTTAGTGGAATGAGAGAAGGGCAGCAAAATTTATATAACTTTAAATAATTCCGCCTCTTCCGAGACAGTAAAAGATTAGGTCGAGTGACCTAGAGAGTTTTCAAGCACGTGAGTTAGTGAGTTAAAGAGTGATTTAGCGCGTGAGCAAGCATGTGAATTATCAAAAGAAACTGACCTACAGAGCAAGGGAACAAGTCAGTGAGTGACCTAGAGCGTGGGCAAGCATGTGAATGACCAAAAGAATGACCTAGGGCATGTGTAAACGTGTAAATGACCAACCCCCTTCCCCCACCCAGCAACAAATCCCTCGTACAACACTTCGATTTACAGTTATAGAAGCATCGCATCTGTAGTGGTTTTTGTAGTTGTTTTGACCAAGAGTGTTTTCTTCGGACACTTTGGATTAGGAACAAGGAAAGAATAGAAGCCTATATTATCTTTGGTTTCCACCTCCGAGACACGAATGTGAGCCGTTTTCCCTTTGGGAAAAGTCTCTCTGCAGAGAGCAGACAGTGATAGTGATAGGAACAGAGAGACACCCAGGCTCTGTCACACTCGGTGATATAAGCGCATTGTTCCAGGGGACTCGGGTGCCTCCGAGGAACCTAACCATTTATTACTGCAGAGAGCAGATAGACAAATCAACACGATACTTACATAAAATGAAAATTCAAGAGAGAGTATTCACCATTTTCACTTAAAAATACAGGAGACAGGTGGCAGCATCAGTATAACTCGAAACAAGCATTACTACGATAACATAACTACTCTGTTATTGCATGTAAACAAGTCATTAGAAATTCCGCAGAGGAATGTGTATACGAGGTGCATGTACGGTTAAGTGGTAGTGTCTTTAGTTTGTGAGAAGCGGTGACGTTTATCTAAGTATTGAGCCCACGTCACAGCCCGACTGTGATATGGGAGGACTCTGGGCACAGTAGGAACCACTAAGGGGAGGGGGGGGGGGCTCTCTGCGACTTAGATGAAAGATGTTTGGTTAGTGAGTGAGTATATGCAGTTTAAATTTTGTGGTCCCCAAAATCCTGGGCCAAAAGTTCCCAAAGTTACTGGAAAATCCTTCTGACTTAGAGGCCAATCAGGCACTGGGAATCATATACATAATCTTTCCTTAAATTATAGTACACAATGCTGTATAATTCACTACGCTTTTTCGACTATTACTAGTACCAAGCCACACATGCACCTCTTCCACATTCCTCAGCAGAATTTCGAACGAATTGGCATATGTTGGAAAGAGCGTGTACGTGTTGTGAACTGCCATCGACCATCAATTCTTCTAACTATGAGTGAAGTGCAATGTTTGAATAATTCGACCGTCGCGTCTTCTGCATGCTGCTCTCTGTGGCGAGACTTTTTGAAGGGGAGATAGGCTCTCACTGGCGCCTCGAAGTAGGGAACACATTGTTTTGACCGTCCAAATGGCACAGAGGATAACATGTATGTTGGTCTGTATGCAGTTGTATAAGGATACACGAGCTGAGATATATTCACATTTAGGGTAAGGGGTTACCATGGGCTCTTAAGTATCGTTAGGCTGCATTCAAAGTGGAGCGAAGAGGTACGAGTTACAAGAGTTGCGACTAGGAAGAAAAAAAAAATGCGTAGGGGTGGAGGAAGAGACGTGCACTTAGTAAAAGAGAAGGAGGATAGAGAAAATATGGCCGGAGGGGTTCTGAAATGTAAGGTGTGATGATGAACCCTTCGCAGTCTGTGTAGAAACATTAAAAATTCATAAAAACCGGAAAAATAACCGAAATAAAAAACGGTTTGCAGGGTCTAGGTCATGAGAATTTTTTAAAGACAGGAAACAAATAACTCAAAAAACAGCCGATAGGTAGCGCTGGTACGAGCTTTCGGTGGAAATATGCAAATGAGACGGTTATAAGAACTGCGTGCGTGCTCCTATTCCACAACCAATTCACCGTTGTAAACCGTGTATGTGGACCTGCTACACTCTGCCATTGCTGGATTTGTGACTCGCCTGCAATGTGTTATTCCCTGTGGTGGTGGTCATGTGGAACACATATTGCTGTAATAAACGATTTGGAGGCATTCTGCTCGTTATTTGCGTATCTTTTCTTTGACGTGTACGTCAGCTCTTCCTATCGGCTGTTTTTTGAGGTTTTTTCCCCGTCTTAAAAAAATTCCCGTGACCTAGCGATGCTAACCCTGTAAACCGTTTTTAATTTCGGTTATTTTTCCGGTTTTTATGAATTTTTAATGTTTCTACACAGACTTTTTGCCCATCCTGTATTTACATTATTCTATACTGAATATTATTCTGTAAAGCAGTCCATGGCCTTCCTCTTATGGGTGCAAAAGGATCCGTGCAACACAAAAGGTTAAGAACCCTTGATGTAGACAAATAATGAAACAAGAGAGTGTGTCAAAGCGTTATATTACCTTGATTAAATCTTGTGGAGGAATTTTATATAGCTTCAATTCTCTCGTCAGCCTGTTCATTGTGCAATGCAGTTCACGTTGATCTGCAAAAGGAACAATTGAAAAAATCACACACACATAAATAAATATTAAAGTGTTAAATGTTCATTCAAATTTCTTCCAGCAATGGTCTCATAAAAAAAAGTAAAATAAAAACGATTTTTAATATTTTTCTTATAACAGTTATCATCGAGGGCTTTTTTAAAAATTTGTTTTAGTGAAAATGCTATTTGAGAAGTGCTTCTTAACTGTGCTTGTACCAACGCTGGTTTTCATTAAGCTTATGTTAAAATATTTTCTCTGCAGTACTTTTAACTATAACTTGTTCTTCAATAATATTTTCTAAACAATATTTTTTGAAACTGTTTTTTTTTCAGCAGCGTTCTTGCAAGTAACAGTTTTTACGTTATTTGATAAAAAAAGTGTTTTTTTATTAAAAAATCTCCAGACTTTAATTAACAGTTTAACAGAATGAAATGAGTTTTAAAATATATATTTGCCAAAAAATGATTTTCAAACCGCAATTTAATAACAGTTAATAAGTTTTTACACTTATTAGTTTAACACTTTAATAAGTTTTTCTATCGTTTTTTCAATATTGCTTTTAAAAATAGTTATTTTTCAACAGTGTTTTCAAGAACAATTAATTTCATAGAATTCTTTCGAAACAATTGGTTTCAAGAGTGTGTTTTACAAAGCTCTCAAAAACAGTTGCATTCAACCGTGATTTCGACAATGCTTTCAAAAACAGTTGCTTTTCATTTCAAAAACCGTTGCTTTTCATTTCAAAAACCGTTGCTTTTCATTTCAAAAACCGTTGCTTTTCATTTCAAAAACCGTTGCTTTTCAACAACGCTGCCGACAATGCTCTCAAAAACAGCTGTTTTTCAATAGTGTTTTTGACAAAGCTCCCAAAAAATATTACCATCAACAGTGTATTTTACAACGCTCTCAAAAACAGTTGTATTTAACAGCGCTTTCACACACAAAGTCAGTTGCCCTAGTTATTGAAAATAGTAGTAAGGTTTAGTATATAAACGGTTTATATAATAGTTTCTTTTTTTACAAAATCGTGTAAACAGTGTGTAATAATTTTTTTTGGCAACAACTATAACTGTTGTTATAGTCGTTGAATATTATAGTTGTCAATAACTGTTGTTATTTGACAACTATAATATTCTGATAGGAATTTAGTGACATTAGCTCTTTATGACAACAATATCTCATAATGAGTTTTTATGTAAAAAAAAGTATAGAATATATTATTATTCGAAAAGACGGTAGCGAAATCTCAAAAAAAATTCTGATTTTTCCAAAAATAACTATTCTACTGTATGCACATTAAAAATACGACACGGAACATGCTTCAACATGAAGATCGAGCATATATGAATTTAGGACGAACCGATTTTGCCGGTGGAGCCTTTGGTCTTGTTCTTGGCCCATTGCAGCATAACTTGGAACTTGGTGACTTCAGAGATGTTGAGTTCACGGCCGACTATCATCTGGAACATGGACTCGGATAAGCCAAGGAACTCGGATCTACTGAATAGTTGAGCTGCTCTGTTGTCTATATACTGCAAGATGGTATTAACCAATTCGGACGCCGAGTTGTACCGCCAGTAATAGTTTTCCAGCGTGTTCAACATCGAGCATACCTATAGGAGTGATATTTTGATGTCATGTTAGAAAATAATTATATGATGTTGCGTCACAACAGAAACTTCAGTGTCAAAAAATTGACCTTATATTAATAAAAAAGATATCAGTGCTTGACCACAGTGCCATTTTGTGACTTAATGGACAACTCTGCTCTTCCCAAACTGTAGCAACAATTTAACGAGGAGCTTGTTTTCGTTTCAACGTGATCAGGCACCAGCCTCAGTACTCGTGCAACATACAACATTGCAACTGGTTTTTTGGAACGAATATTCAGATATCAGACTAGTATGCCCAGAGCTCAGAATGAAATACTATTGCGCACTTTTGGGATGAATCGGAACGCCACAGCTGTGAGCCAGGTGTAGATTCAGACATTCGAGAATTGGCGGAAAAGCCCGATTAAGGGAGTAGCAGCTGTGATATTTAAAAGTAGACACATATTTTTAAAGGTAAACAAAAAGGTGGACCCAGCCTTTATTAATTTCTGTTTTATGGGCATGTAAAACATTGAAGGGTCCGGATACTCAGGATCAAATACTGCACACAGCGTGCTGACACCATTAAGCCAGTCGTCCACTGGAAGCGATAAACAAGTCGTGCGCAGATGCCTGCATTCGCAAGAATGACCCCATTGCACAGAAAGTATGACAACCTCGTCCATTAGCAGCGATCTTCATCTAGTGATTTCCTGCGAAAGACGAGAAAAATTTCCGATTTAAACGGGATCGTACGCCACTTGCCATATCTGCGTAGGCGCAGTATGGTTGTTTACTTTTTCCTCCTCACTTTGGTTTCTCTCCCTCCTGTCCTTTGTGAACATGGAAGCTGAAAAATTTGACAATTGCCGTTCATGGTTTGTGATGGTAAGTAGTAATCGATTAAATTGTGATTATTCATTTATTTACATCAAGAACGCCTTCTCCGAGTTTGTGGCATTAAGTATGGACTTTAATAAATAAATAAATTTAATTAATAAATTTTCTCAAAAGTTTTAGTTTTTTAATATTCCCTGAAGATTGTTTAACAAACCACACTCGTCTGCACGGAGTGCAGTTGCGAACTAAGTAGCGTATAAAGGTCGCTTTTAGTGGACGACGTCAGACGCCCTTTGTGTCGTCGTACTCAATGTCGGCTATTGTCGCTCGCGTAGCTTGTCATATGTTGTCGCTTCCAGTGAACATGACCGGCCTTATCTCTATAAAAAGGAACTCAAATAAATGAACTTTAAGAGTTTAAAAATGGTGTTTGAAGTTTTAATTTTCAACCCCCACTTACCACCGAAAGCCTTAAGTGCTGTTTCGCATGGTGGAAACAGGCCTGAAGCAATTCTGGAAGATCATAATGTTCCGCTGCGCATATGAGACCCGGCACAGTTTCGCAAGTCAACGGACACGAGCCACTCTGAAGGTACTCTAGCAATATCATAAAGGTATCACTGTCAAACTCAATGATAGTGAACTGGAACGAGAAGCAAAATTCAAAACGTTAATGTCGCAATCTGCCGGAAACACGTGTCATATCTATCGGTCACTTGATTGTGAATATTACATCTGCGTTACATTCGTCTCACTCATTCGGATGTTAGGAAACGTAATTAATAACTTGTTGGTTACTTACCTCTGTCTGGCTGAGTTTGGTCCTGTCGACTTTTCCCGCATCAGCGCACATACTCAGAGTGACTTCAGCCGCCGCGACTGATTGTCTCCTTTCCTTCTCTTTCTCTTTACCTGAAATCAAAGTTGAACAGACATGTCCGATATGCATATTTATAGTACTTATTATTGATGAAGTGGTCTTTCCTCTAACTCGGTGAAACAAACACTCACATGCCTCTCTTTCCTATCCGAATGAAATGAATTCAGTGTAAAACCCAATGAATCGATTTAAGAAGATAGTCTCTAGCGATTTTCGACTACCCCATAATTTTTTATGAATTAAATTCAATAGGGCATTATTGAAAACGTCGTGGGGTATTTCCAAAAGGACTTCGTAACTTTGAAACGACATACCTTGGAAACAGTGATAGTTAGAAACATGGAACAGGTAGTATGTTTGATGGGCAGGCGTTGAATTTCAGATACACCGGCTCTTGTAAAATTAATTAAAACTTTAACTAGAAGATGGATATTTCGTAAATTTTTTTCTGGGGAGCCAGGCCATTTGAAGTTCATTGTTTACAGCGAGGGTTCTCAAATGTTGTATAAGCTTGAATAGCTCATCTGAAGGCATACGCTATTTATATGAAAACAAGAACGTGACTTAAAACTCCATTCTCCTCTCTTGTCATGTCGTTTCTAGTGAAGACAACCTTTTTTAAATCCATCGCAATGTGATTTGACCCATGTTTGCAAAGGACAATATCAAACACTGTTTAAAGGACTTACGGAATATCTAATGAATTGATGCGTGCCAGAATGTGTTTTCGAAGTGTATGGGCGACATGTTGTGTCAGTACCATTTTGTAGGTCTACCTGCTTTCTGCGGAGAGACTTTTTTGAATGGGGAACCGGCTCACATTCACGGCATGAAGTTGCAAAATTGCAGAAATCCAAGTTTAGCCGACCACCACTCTTCGTCAACGTGCGTTCGAACCCGGATCCTCACGATGAGAGTGTTTAAAGGACTGCAGCGCCATTTATTAGCCGAAGTTAGTTTCGCCAATACGCCGCGGCGTATTGAAACTCCAGGGTCTGCTTATAAATGAACAAGCACTTACTTGTTTCGTCTTTTGATCTGTATCCAAAAGTTATGCCATTTCAAAGTTAGGGAGTATTTTCTGAGACATCCTGCACTGTGTAATAGAAAATCAAGATGCTTTCTAAATATTTTTGAAGAGATTGAGTGTTTCATTTCTATTTCTCGTCTATGCATCCGTTTATGGTGATTCAGACTTGCTGAAAATTATGCACTTCATTCAACTGCAAGTAATTTTGTTTGAAACAAAACTCAATATGATGGACATTCATAGTCAACAATCATCTTAAAATGAATGTTTAATGAAATGCTGTAGAGCAGCGTTTCTCACCTTTATGAATCCTAGGACCAGTAAAATGTTTGAAACAATTCGACAGACCACTCATGTCTCGTTTTTGTATTTTTGTTTGTTCCGACTTTTTACACACCATTTGCCCTGTCAAAACTGCTTATTTAAATTTGTGATTTTTACTAGATCGTGAATAAAGAAAGTTTTCAAAGCTTATAAATTATATTAAATAATTATGGCTGTAAAGAGAAAGAGAGATATTCATCTCACATATTTGTTAGGATCAAAGTTTTTTTTTTGTGCACTACATTTTCAAATCGCTCTTTCCAGTAGTCCTTCATTTCCTCTACTAATGTTATTTTTTCAGCAATTTCAACAAAAATTGGAGATTTTGCCGACTTAAAGTAACTTTTTTGGTGAAAATTAGGGATGTTCCTTATTTTAGGGTATTTAAGATCCCATTTATACCCGTATTTTTTCTCAATAAAACTCATTTTTTTACCATTAAATTATCAGATCTGTATGTGCTTGTGGATCAGCTATGACATCGTCACGGACCGCCTCTGATCCGCGATCCAAAGGTTGTGAAACGCTGATGTAGCATGACATGATTTGAGGACTGAACGTTTTCCCTCAGTATTTGGTGCTCGATGCTTTGTTCAAATTCGCAATACGGGACAATTTGTTTGCAGCAGAAGTTTATTCGAGGAAAGTGGCCAGACAGTTTACATGTTCACTGATATTCAAAATGGTTAATATTCATCCTTAGAAATTTATTTTCCATTTCGTCCTAAGTTAGCCTTCTCCATGAGCCTACTTCTATCATAATTTCCTGCTGATTTTCATTCTCGTGAAAAGTTTTGCTTCGTTAAATGGCAATCGCTTCCATTATACCTCCCTTGATTGTTTTCTTTTTCAGTGACTGCGATATGATGTCGTTCACGGTTTCCTCCAAGGAAAGAATATTTTCATTTTCACTCGATATAATAACTCATTGAAACAAGGCGGAAAATCGATCGAGGACTCGGTTCCCCGCCACCTATCAACAACATGGCGTGACATTCGTTCGTGATCCGCATACAAAAGGAGCGGTGTTGGTTATTTTCCATTGATGTCAGCTCTAGTTTCTACGACGAAGAATGGATGAAAGGGAATCACCAGTGAGCAGTTGATAGTTTTTTTTCCTCCCGTTGATGTTGTGTTTTTTGACCCTTACCTCAGGATCATGTTTTTTTTGAAGGTACCAGTGATCGATTATCGTCTTTATGTGAATGAACATTTTTTTTGGGTCTTTTTTTACTTGTATGCTCGATAACTACACACAAAATGTGATCTGCCCGTATTATACGTATGTGTGTCACTCTCTGAAACTTCCATTACGAGGAAAAACTCCCGCGAACCCAATACTAACTTATTTTGTTCATTTATATTTTGTGAGAATTCAGCTAAAAAAATAGCCTTGAACGGTTTTTTTATATGCAGGGTGCCCCAAAACGCCACCTCAAAAATGAGAGGATTGATGGCACACGCGAAAACAAACAACTTTCACGATGGAAACGAGGGCCACCACCGACTTATTGGAGGGATACGTGCATTACCCTACTACAGAAGTCGCCAAAATATTGCAACCTTACTCGCATCATCCACCTCCAAATAATTACACTTTTGCCGCTGTGGTGGTCGAATGGTTATAGTGACGGACTCGCGATGCGAGGATCCGGGTTCGAACCCCACAGTGGTGGTCGGCTGAAGTTGGTTTTCTGTGGTTCCCAACTTCAAGGCGCAAATGCGAGCCAGAGAGCAACAGTCCTACAACAATAAATCATTCCACTTCACTCATATCAAGGAAACAGTTATTTTCCGGATATTATGCTGAGGTGAGCTCGGAAAGAAAAGTCATCACGTCTCCGCCGGGACTCGAACCCAGGCCCTCTTGCATACCGGGCAAGCATGCTACCATCTACACCACTGGAGACACATGAATCTGCCTTCCAAATTTCACGCACTGTGTCGTGAGGCGCTGAAGTAGAGGCATTAGTAGCCTCTCTTAACTTCAGGAAATGGCCCCCGGGTGGGACGGTTTAGAGAGATATAGATGGCTTTTTTCTCGGCTGAGAAAAAAGAGACAGAGTCATGTGTCTCCAGTGGTGTGGATGGTAGCATGCTTGCCCGGTATGCAAGAGGGCCTGGGTTCGAGTCCCGGCGGAGACGTGATGACTTTTCTTTCCGAGCTCACCTCAGCATAATATCCGGAAAATAACTGTTTCCTTGATATCTCCGGCTGAGAAAAAAGCCATCTATATCTCACTTCACTCATAGTTAGAAAAACTAGTGGCAGATGGCAGCACTACACATAACAAGCATTACAGAGAAACAACAAAACTTCACGTCAGGTTTCACTACACGTACACGCACATTCCCGCATGTAGCGATTCGTTGGGGGGTTTCGGGGGGGGGGTGTGTGGGCGGGGCACATGTGTGGTGTAATAGTAGTAGGTAGGGCCTCCAAAAAATGGCTCGGGGATCCATGATGTTCTTAAGTCAGCCACCTCGTTGGGCAATTTGCCTGTTGTGGCGTTGTATTTGTATCATGAAGAGCAAAAGGAAAATTTCATCCTTCCAGTCACAGGAAAACAAGAAGGAAAAAAATATTGTCCATTTTTTTCTCTCTAACAGTATAATGTGTGTACGGGGGAATATTTCCCCCCTCGCACCCAGGGCTATTCTATAGAACCTCTTCTATCTTTCTAAGCACCAGTGGCATAAATTCCATGTTAACAAGAGCTGAATATAAAAGTAATTCTCAATTCTAGACTTCTTTCGGAGATATTAGGGTCACCAAATTTTCTGTAGCACAATATAGCTTTTATTTTAGTATTTTAGAAATCTACTGAATTCCCGGATTCTTGTAAATGACAAAAAAGTAGCTTTTCATTTATTTGCTGAATTTCGTGAAGGCAGAACAAGCCTAGAAGATTAAGGCAAATCAGTGTAATAGAAGAATGCTAATCGGGTGACCAAGCTAAGCATTCCGGGGCCCAGCTGTAATCAAAATATGCTTCGTATAGAAGCCGCGTTGAAAGAGGATCCCGTATAACTTTTGAAGAAATTTCTAGAGTTTTAGACTAGGGCTTTTAGACCGAGAAATGTTGAATTGCAAAACCCATCCCCATAATTTTCTCACGGAGGTCATAAATTAGTTCTATACTCGTTAGTGTATCAGCAAAAAAAGACAAAGATAAATCGATGTAAATTTATGATAAAAAATTTGAAAATGGTGTTTTTAAACAGATCTGGGGCATCTCCACCGCTATTACATTACCTATGGAATTCAATAAATAAAAAAAAATTTAAGGTTTAAAATTAAACTATAAAAAGTTAAAGGTTTGGCCTTCAGCGAATGCTGAAATACCGAAGAATGAAAAAGGTTCTCTAGACGTGTAAGCCACTAAGAAATGTTTCTTTCTTTGGGAAAAAAAGTAACCATTGTGTGTAATTATTTTCATAGGCCTGTATGAAAACTCTTCTCTGTAGTCTTGAAACTATTTTCCCGTTTATGCTATTTTCCCTTCCAACCAAAAGTTCATGTAAACATTTTCAATGTAACCATGCAATTCACGGACATACAGTTATGCAATATATCACACAAATGGTCATACGAAGTACATGCATACACGATATGCAACATTGCAGTGATATAATACATTTTACATGTACAGCAAGCACACGAGTAAACATTTTATCATACACAACAACACGGCGTTACTCCCTTCCAGATAACAAATAATTCAAGTTACAGAAGCATATCTCTGAAAGAAATACACACATTTACATAGAAAAAATAGGTTGGGCACAACCATTTCATTACTGAAAATTTTTCTAAGTTAAAATGTCTTAAATGAATATTAGCCCTTTTACTTGGCAGTGTTGTTATCAAGCACCATAGTTATCTTATATTTTCAAGCAAAAATATTTTATACTTTTAGTTAGTTTCAGCATTGAGGCTTCTAAGCAACTCCTAAATGTTTGATTTTCACTTGTGAACTAAGCGTGAAGTTTCTATAGTCGCCAGCAGATGGCACAAAAGTACACGTGCCTTCTACTTTTTGAGAATGGCAAACGAGAACGATTGTGAACCCTTAGATTTTTGAAGTGAAATATCACGTGTGGAGGAGAAATATTAATGTGTATTGTTAAACAATGATATAAGTTCGTTTTTTAAAACAAAAAATAATATTTTTTTGCTACTATTCCAAACTATGTAATTTATATGCTGCCTGTAGACAACATTCCCAATTATAAGCATGATAGACAGGTCGTATTGCAACGATGAAGCAACTTTTACAATATTTTTTGTCGCTGTCACGTGTTAAATTACTAAAAAATGTTTTATAAATTTAACAATGATAGTGATTTAACATGCTTCTAATGCAGGCTGTTAAGAGCCGTATTCACCGACATGGTTTAAACTATAGTCACAATTTTTGGATAAGAGATGAATATGGATTGGTTAAAAACCTGAATTTAACCAATCCGTGTCGATCTCATCAAAAAATTGTGACTATAGTTTAAATCATGTCGGTGAATACTGCCCTAAGACACTTCGAAGAAAAAATGTTTGTCCAAATTTTGAACCGGAAAAAAAATTTACAAAGAAGTGCTTTTATAATACTACTACTACTATTTAACTCGTGAACATTCCTCTGAGAAATTTCTAATGAATTGGTGTATGCCGGAACGTGTTAAGGTGTGCTTTTATGCTACCGTGTTTACCCGAAAATACGACCCGGTCTTATATTAATTTTTTGCTCCAAAAATGTTCTAGGGCTTATTTTCGGGGTAAGGCTTATATTAGGAGCGTCCTGAAAAATCCCGTTGTTTACTAATGACAACTGCATTCATTAGGTAGCCAAAAATGCGTCATGTATTGCTTTTTTATTTATTGTTAGAAACGCCGTCGCAGTAAATCACTGTTAGCAAGCGATTAACAGGATGAATCCGTAATCTAATGAAGCCCCGAAGAAATGTTCAAGATCTTCAACAGTGCTCAAGAATGAATTAGACTGGGTGGATTGAACTGCCCGAGCGGGATGGGGGTGCTCCTCCTTTCTGTCATACAATCCTTGATTGATCAAACTTCTGATTGTGCCTTTTGCGATTGTGTCGTTTTATATAATTTCCTATGATTGTTTATTATTGGTGCCCGTTTCACACACACACACACTTTGACTTTCAATTGATTCTTCGATTTACATAATTTTAAATACGATGCACTGTATGTGTAATCTTTGACATATAAATAAATTCTGGTTTTGCCAGAGATGTCAGGGTTCCCCCTGGGGGGTCGAAGTGCTTACGTTCCTTCTACCGACAGAGCCTGGGTGTCGTACTTTCTCCAGAAATGTTTTTCATTTTGCTTTGATAAAAGTCTAAGTCTCAAATTTATCTGTTTACGTAGGTGTTCATTTCTCGTCCAACGATGCCTGATTGGGTATTAACGACAATTTAATTATAGTTCATGTTATAATTTATTTTAAGTGCTGTAAAACCCCATCTTGATGAACACCCCTTAGATGCAGTCACCACTGTTTCACGGATGAATTTTCTGGTCCCGCCGGTATTCACGAAAGAGAGGTTTTACTGTATTAATTTGAATGAAATCGTTCATTAACATTTTTGTTTGATAATAAATAACAATAAAATCATCATTTTGTATGGTTCAATACATCCGTCCTGTGTTGCAACGACGTACTAAATGCGTCTGATTGACAATTTTAACTCGGGCTTATTTTCGGGGAAACAAGGTACGTGTGTGTAGAACTACCAAAACTATAAGCTTTAGATTTTTTCATCAGGAAGTAAATAATTATTTTACAGTTCGGAAAGTGATGCAATAGTTCCTGACGGACATGTGTACTGACAAAGAGCACAAAAGCAAAGCAAGAGCAGGAGAATGCCAGAACATTTGAGTGGGTGAAGCTACACAACTCATCCACACTTTTGCAAACTCATCTGAAATTTCTATTGCAGTGAAGGCAAAACTGCTCAGCAATATTCAAATTACACTTTAATCTTGTAAATGAAAGAGTATACTAGATTTACCCGTATTCTGTGTAACCTATAGATTTATGCACTATAAATGAATGCAATATGTATACAATGCACTTGGCAATCGACGTGAATGCAAAGAAACAAACCGTGAGTCAAAAAATTCGAAAGAGTGCATAATTACGTATTAATTAATATCTTATAAATGTTAGCAAGAAAAAAGAAACCGTAGGCAATCTTTGGACCTGGAACAACAACCTAAGAAGAAGTTACCACCCACTCCCTATGCAGGACAATCGATATATGATTCATATGACCACTGGAGTGAACATGGATCAAGGGGACGATGTAAAATAGGTACTCAACTGTGTTTTGCTCAAATTTGCGTAAAAGGGTTTAATGCTTTTTGCCACATAGGAACTATTTCAAAGCTTTTCACATCAAGCAGTAAATTTTTCAAAAAATGTGTACCTTATTATATTTAAATTCTCTGGAAGTACTCAGAGTATATTTTTTCCACGTCCAAAAAAATTTGAATTTTTATTTATGTTTCATGTTGTTTCTTCTTATTTTGTCAATTTTGCTTAAAGGCAACATTCTTTTCGTTTTTGTATATTACTACTAGTTTGGCAATATTGCTTTTAGGCAATATTAATTTCGTTTTTATTTATATTGCTACTGAGTTGGCAATGTTGCGTACAGGCAACAACCAGCATTTTTTTTTAAAATACTAACACAAATTTTTTTCTCCATGTAATAACATTTAAAACATCTCTTTTACTCTATATATAACTCGTCAAAATTTTTTTCAATGCCTATTTCAATGTTTGCCAATTAAAGAGGGTTAAAATGATCCGTACTAGAAATTGGACGTGGTTGGATGAACGGACATCAGAATGAGAGAATTTTGAATCCAACACAGTGTGGAAAAGTGTTTCTTTGGCTGCCTTATGCAAAGACTCTTAGACGCTACCTGTCTGTTGTTCACAGTAGGCATTTTACGACGCAAATTTTTTGAAGAGAATTCACTGAGTTAAAAGACTTTGAAATGGGCCGTGGATGGCTTAATTGATGAATTATCCCCTATACGTTAGAGGTTTCTTGAGAATATTAACTTGGGGAAGTGTCTGGTTTTCCACTGTAAGCGATTTTGAGCGAGCGACAACAGCAGACAAGCGCGATGTAGTCACTTGGAATGGGATTTTCACAACTTGTATTATATGCACACGCGTAGTATGGTTGTTTACTCTTTTCCGGGCAGCGCTCCGTTTTTTTCGCTCCTTCGGTCTTTCTTCTCCTGCAGACGAGTTTACCTACCCTTCTTTCCACGTGTGAGGATGAAAGCTGAAAATTTAATAACTGCCGTTCGTGGATGCAAAATAGTGTGATAGAACAGTCGCGCTAATTCAGTATCGTGTATAAAACCCTTCTTTCAGTGCACGTCGTCAAATGCTCCTTGTGGTCTGACTCAATGTCGATTGTTGTCGTTCGCGTAGCCTGCCGCGTGTTGTAGCTTCCAGTGGACGACCGCCTTATTGTCAGGCCCACCTCACATGGAGATACTGATGTTGCTTAGGTACCAGAAAACTGTATCAAGGCAACCTAACATGCGTATTTCTATGGTGCAACTCCGACGGATGTCGGAGTATTGGTGTAGTTGGTTGGTGTTGGTTATCATTGAAATGAAAATAGAAATTATGGGATCTAAAAATCTAAAGAATATCGACTTATTCAGCCTTATATAACGATCGAAAGAGCATTTGAAAAGTTGAAATTATTTTTTCAATGTCAATATTGAAAGAAGACATCCGAGTGAACCATTGTAACACACACTATTCACATACATTTTTATACCGATGACACACCTGTCCATATTTTCTCCATGCTTACGACGACACCTCATGCAAACAATTGCTGTGCATGCACACATCTCATACACACATACCATAAAATACATAGAGAAAAAAAATAAATTAAATATCGTTTCAGGCATAATAACCAGTGTAATATGTGAACAGGAAAATTCATAAAAATCTTCAAAAGCAGTAAAAAGTATTCAAAATAAAAAATCAATGAATCAAAAAAAAATTTTTTGCATGAAAAAATACCTGATGCAAAAAAAGTTGTGTAGCCACACCAGTGAAAATGCAAAACGTCTAGTAAAAAAATTATGTAAAAAATTCGTAGGCGAACAAAATTACTGTGCTCAATCGAAATGTGCGTTTAATCGGATAAATGATGCATCGAGTTACTAGCGTCGGACTAATATATAGTGTACATTGAGAAATTTTAACCTGGCTATAAATGACAAAAAAAAAAATTAATTAGATTAGTTTATACTGGAATTATAGATCAATAACATCT
Organism: Pholcus phalangioides; assembly: GCF_987345545.1. Taxonomy (NCBI): domain Eukaryota; kingdom Metazoa; phylum Arthropoda; class Arachnida; order Araneae; family Pholcidae; genus Pholcus; species Pholcus phalangioides. The sequence goes on from NW_028301594.1 coordinate 158,895, forward strand.
TTTGTACCATTATATACTCTACTAGATAAATTAAATTATATGAGGGGGGAGGGTACATTTATTAGGTCAATAAAAATTTGCGTTATATCAGCTGGATACGTACAGGGTGATCGTAAACATTTCAGCGGTGATGGTGTACGTTGTGGCGAACAACATTTGCAATAGAACCACTCTCAGTGCCAATAACGATTACCGATGCTTATTCTTCAACAGTCGAAAAAAAATGAGACTCACCTCATTGATGAGTTGTACAATTCCATTTTCAACAGAGAACGATTCGAAATGCTGTTCATTGTAACACAGAGCATGATGGCGATTGAGGATTGCCTGCGTGGTTCTCACTTTTTCGAAAACTGCTGGAGTGGTGTTAATTTCGCTGGTAGTGTTTCTCTTCCAATATCTTCCATTGGAGTCTACAAATATATGTTTCGCACGCTTACTTCACTTCCCTACACGAGGTTCATTCAAAAAGTATTCGACAATTATTTTTCATGCGTGAACAATGAAAGTAGGGAGACGTGGTTTGGTTCACGTATGTAGGCAATCCCAGTGCGTATGCTTGAACTTTTCCCTGCCTGCAGAAGATGCAGTCATCGGAAGACTGGCAATCATGGCGGAGATGTGCCCCCCCAACGTCAAAGGTGAAGTTGACTGATCTAATGTATATAAGCATATATGAATTGACATCATCATCATCATCGTGCCCTCCCCCAGAAGTAACGACCATGCTCGCCCCCCCCCCAGACTTCCAAGTCTATTTACGCCTATGCTGGCAATGAGTGAAGAAGTGTAAGTGAGCGCGTCGCATTTTCGTTTTTGGCAAAACGGCTGGAAAAACTTGAAGCATTAATAGTGATGGAGCTGCCAATTGCGACGCAGAAACTGTTGGAAGTACTCATTGGTGATGGCTGTGCCGTGCGGTGCACACTCATGATGAACCAAGCTATTAGAGTCATAGAAGACAGTCAGCATACCTGTGCCCGAGCGGCATGGTGGTAAGATACACGATGTCTACCATCGTGAAGGTTGTTGTCTGGGTCCCGGGTTCAAACCCAAGGGACATTGTCATTACAATAATTGTCATTACATTGTCATTGTCATGACATAACATTATCTTATCTAATATATTAGATAAGATATTTTCCCTAACGAACTCGAGGCGACCACCGATAGACAGCGCCTTCACTTCCAACCCATCTCACTAATGGCAGTAAATTGTAATATAGCGATATGGCCAGAGTTGGTGTTTGGTGAAGTAGTCGGCATGCCTTTCACATTGCATCTCTTCCAGACCAAATCGTCAGTTGAAATGAGTGGGTACAATGCGAATTTTTACCTCGTCTGCAAGTTCTGTGATCGTGATTCGATAATCCTGCATCACCAAAGTCCTCACTTATTCAAAACCGATCTCATTTCTTTATGTTGAGGGTCTACCAGAACGTGCTTCACTTTCAATTGATGTGCGGCCATTTTTAAAGTGATTGTACCACTCCGTAATCTCGGTGTGGTGTCAATTTCTTCATCTCCAAAGGTCTCTTGAACCTTGTGAATTGTTCCCACTCTGGAATCACCAAGCTTCACGCAAAATTAAATGCAGTAACGTTGTTCAAGTTTTTCCTGCCATTTTGTCGAAAAAGAAAATGCAACAGTGCTCACTAACACTTCCTCATTCATAGGTGGATTGGCAGCTTCTGCAGGCAGATAAAAATTCACGTATGTGTATTAGGATAACCTAAATACGCGAATCAAACCACACCTCCCTAGCTTCATTAGTTTAAGTACGGAAAAATTATGGGCGGAATACTTTTTGAACAAACATCGTATGCTAATCACATCTATGGGAAATACAGTTCTTACTACTGTCGAAGTGGATAAAGGTCGGGAAAACATGGAGAATAAACTACGGGACCGAATTCCGATTTAAACTTGAGAGAGCTCAGGGAAAAGAAAGCATTAACCTTTTCTGACCTGAATCTTTTTTGTCAATTGAAATTTTTTTTTCTATCAATTAATTTCGTCTTTAAGTCGAATAAAACATGAATATCAAATATTTTTCCGAAAAATGCATTTCAGTCTTGAAATTATGAAATGATTCCAATTGGCATCTCATTGAGAATTTCGCAGGCAAGTATTCATATTCCATTTTAAATTCATAAATATATTTCATGTGTACCATTCTTTGAGAAATAAAAATCAACATTGGTGCGATTCAGATACACAATAAACAAAGAAAATGAAGTTGAGCTCATGCAACCGATCGCGATGAAACAGTAAACCACTGCAATTTATCAGTAAAGAATGGACCTGCAACATACAATACTAATTGGCATCATCCTCTCTGAAGTATGATTGTGAAAGCCGAAAAACCTTGGTGGTTCAAATTTGAATCAAATTAGGTCAGAAAGGTTTAGGGGTGCTCTTAAGATCAAGAACCAAAGGTGTTTGATTATTCAGTGATTAGTACCTTGGTTTCCAACTTCTGAGCGCGGATTCCAGCCGATCTTCCAGTTAAAAAAAGCATCGCTACAAAGAGCAACTGATCGTACAAAGGTACGAATATACAATCACAATTCACTCATAACTTGAAATAGAGATGGCGACACTAACTTGACACACAACACTTTGATACACAAGGACTTCCTGTATAATTCGCAGAGACAAAAACGATTGTAAATTTTCCATAGTGGTGATGGACCCACGCTGTACTTGATTTAGAAATGAGTATAACTGATGTAATTTGAATATGGTCCGCCTCCAATTTCCTCAGTTTTATGGTGCCCCATTTATTCATGTAGAAATTAGATACGCATCATTTTCACCATATCCAATACTGATACCATGAATACGATGTTCCATTGCAAATATTGTTCAACAATATTTTTTCTTGAAATAGTCTTGGTTATTACCATTAACCAGATCAGACCAAAATTAATCCTTTGATTACTAACGGGACATATATGCCCCAAAAAAAAAATCCAAATGCTAAATTTGCCCTACTTGTGACTTATTTTGTTCATTTTCTATATATCTTGACCCACCTATTTACAGTAGGTTGTATTTTAGCTACAAAAAAGTTTGAGAAAAAATTATTATTTATCAATAAATTTGAATATATATATTAAATGAATTTAAAATTTGAGCAAAAGGTAAATATTCCTCTTTAAAAATAAAAATTAATATAACATAATTTTAGTTACTAAATTTTCAAAAATAAAACTGGTGCAAAAATATTTTTTTCATGAATTTTAAAAAAAATTTGGAAAAATCTATTATATACTATCACCACCAGGTTGAGCCACCACGTGAAAATATGATCAGTGGCGTGTATGAGAAGAAAAATGCACAAAAACAGGAATATCAAAATACTTTTTGTTTGATGATGAGTGGATGAGAAACGAAAAATAGTTTTGTCTATCAAATAAAAGGATAATAAATCGACATTCCAAAATAAAAAGTGCACGTGTTAAATCGGAACTTAATATAAAAGCGGTTTGGAACTCAAAACTTGTTGAAATCAAATATTAATCGCAAAATCAAAAACAGTGAGACCACATCGAACACTTACAATCAAACTCACTCTGCCATCGTTTAAGTTTCGCCGCTTCCTGGTTCAACTTGGACCTGCTGCCCATGCCCCATCCTGCCCAATTTCCTAAACGCGAGAAGTACCTGAACACTGTCGGACTAGATTGTGGCGTTTTCGGCCGCGTCGTCTCGTACGCATCTGGAACCTGATTATAAAAAAAAAGAAACGATTAGATTTCATGATACGTACACAATAAAAATCATTAATCGATTAATTCCGAAATAATTATGCATATGGTAGTTATATGTTGTGAGAGACGCCGGAACCAGAGATACGAAAAGGAAATTGCCCAGGTTTTTTCTGAAATTGGGGAAAGGAGGTTACGATTGTGATTTCAGTTTTCTATCACCTACCCAATTATTCTGAATCGTTTTGACATGTATCATGCCATGTCTATGTTTTTAAGAACTTGATAAAAAAAAACAACATGTCATTATGTTGGAGTTATTCTGACAAATACCCATTACTAAACTTCTGGTCCCTCTGCTGAATTTGGGGGTGCGTTAGCCCAGGTCGATGAGATACTCGCCTGAACTACCAAAGGATGTTTAGAGGTGTCGCGAGTTCGATACCAGGGTCGTCCTTCTCAGAAATTTTCTTGACACAGGGGTACAACAGAAACGGCGACATGACCGCAGAAAAAATTGCTACCGTAGGGATCCAGTCCCCCATCGAGGGGTTAGCGCACCAACCTCTCGATGAGTATAAAAAAAGGCTGTCGTTCGGAATTGGCAATAAATTTTAGGTCCCGGTCCAATTAGCCCTCGTGTGCAGAAAATTACCGTGGTGCGACAAAAACGATCAAATGATCTCTCTGCTGAATTTCTACCCTTCCTGCTCTTTTTTGATCATTTGATCATTTTTGTCGCACCACGGTCATTTTCTGCACACGAGGGCTAATTAGACCGGGACCTACAATTTATTGCCGATTCCGAACGGCAGGCTTGTTTTTTATACTCGTCGAGAGGTTGGTGCGCTAACCCCTCGATGGGGGACTCCCTGCGGTAGCAATTTTTTGCTGCGGTCAAGTCGCCGTTTTTTTGTTGTACCCCTGTGTCAGGAGAGTTTTCTGACTAGGACGAACCGGGTATCCTCTTTTTTGAAATTCAGCGTCATTGTTTATCTTTTCTAAATTTCTGCCTTTCTTCCCTTTTGTAAATTTGCTCCATTTCTCACCTTTCCCCGAATTTTCGCCTCATTCTTTGTCTTTTTTTAAAATTTCTGTCCCTCTTCCCTTTTTCTAAATTCCTGCCCCCTTTATGAATTTTGAACCCCGTCTTTTTCTGAATTTCTGTCCCTTTTCCCCTTTTTCAAATTTCCGCCTTATTCTTGACTTTTCTAAATTTAAGCTTATTTCCTTGTGTTTTCCGAATTCCCGGCCGATTCCTTGCCTTTTGAATTTCTGTCTAATTCCTTGCCTTTTCTGAATTTCTGTCTAATTCCTTGCCTTTTCTGAATTTCGGTTCGATTTTTTGCCTTTATGAATTTCTGCCTCTCTTTCTTTTTGTAAACTTCTGCCCCATTTCTTGCCTTTCATGAATTTCTAACCCCTACCCTTTTTTCTTAATTTCTGTCTGTTTCCTTTTTGAAATTTCTGCTCTCTCCCCTTTTTTGAAATTTCTGCCCTCTCCCCCTTTTTGAAATTTCTGCCCTCTTCCCCTTTTTTCAAATTTTAGTTTCGCTTCTCTTCTCCAAATTTCTGCCCCTCTTCCTCTTTTTGCAACTTCTTCCCCATTCTTTTCCCCTTAACTAAATTTCTAGCTTTTTCCTTTTTTTTTAAATATTCTTTCTTTGCCCAAAGCTTTTTCGACTTTCTGCCCCTTCCCATTCTTAAACTATTGCATCTCTTTGGCCTTTTCCGGCGTCCCTGTATGTAAGTTTTCCAACCTGCAAAAACTGGCTTGATTTAGCTGTGCTCGCGATGCTGCCTCTCCTTTCTTCTTCGGATTCTGGAGGTGCAAGACACGAACCATATCCCGTCGTGAAACCGTACAGCATCTCAAGAAACACCCTGGAAGTGAGGTAGATATTATAAAATTAAATTACACTAAAAAAAGTTTATCCATTTTCAGCAACCAGTAAATTAGATATAGGCAGGCCTCCACAGCTAGCGTTTGATGGATAGCTAGAACTTCCCGTGCTATTTGGCCATTAAAGAAAAATGAAAGACGACCGACGCATAAGAGTCTGGGTTATTTCCAGCTATCCATCAATATATTAGTATATATTTTCCGATAAAAAACGATTTCCGATAATGCAAAAGACATAGCACTTAAAAAGCAATTTGCATACCTGCTGCGCACTCCCAAAATTGCTCTGACTGCATAGATTCTCGTTTTTTCTTTGCCTGTGAAGATAACAACATCAATTATATCATATGCACTTCTAAGCACACGAGAAGCCTGACATTTTCACACCTATTTCGTCAGAATAACCTAATTTCTATATCTTATCAAATAATAAATGAGGTTATCTTATAAAATAAATCCAATTTATGTCGCCTTTTGGATCTTGGTCCCTTTAAAAGCAGCAGCAGCAACATCGAATATATTTGTAATAGTAATTTTTTTTCGATGGCAAAGAATAAATTTGTTTCTAAAAAAAAAAGAAAGAGAAGAAAATTCTATTCTTAAGTGCACTTTGCATTTAAGTTTTTTATTGACAGTGACTATCAGTGAATGATGTAAAATGGGGTGCTGCTGTGTTTTTTATTACCACAACGTTCCCAGTTACGTCTATGGATGAATAAACTGAAAGCAATTTATTGGCTTAAACCAAATAAGCAATTTGTAGCAAAATGTACGTATAGGATGTCCCATAAGTTCTTAAATAGTTTAAAAATGCATAACAATTGAATGAATTGGTATATTTGAATGCAGTTTGCGGAAAAGTTATTTTCACGAAACGGTATTTTTTCTGGTGTGGGGAAAACTTAGTTCACATTTCTGTTGATAGAGAGCGCTGCGCGAAAACAAAAATAACAGACTTCCAGACTTTTTTCAATCTCTTCTGTGTCTGAGCAGCACCTCCTAGAGATAGAACGCCTCCGTAGACTGCAGTCCGCAGTACGTCAGTAAGTAGTCCATATTTTCTCTCCGAATATTCAGGGGAAAAAAATTCCCTGCTCGTACCAGTATCATTGTTGTTAGGAAAAGAAATGATTGTGCTCAGAATTGGCGATTTCTATGCCCCACATCCAATCACTATGTGGTATTTGTGAGCCAATCAGGAAGGTTGTCCGCCAAAATAAGAAGAAACGAAATAGGATATGCTGTGTTCCAAAATGTGGCAAACTTGCTAGGTAGTCTAAATGACGTTTATGGCAAACAGAGAGGCCTTCTACCTCTAGGAGGTGCTGGTCTGAGTCGTAAAGCTTCAGCCGATGATTCGTAGCTGCGGTAAAACAACTTCACCCCAATAGTGCTTTATCTGCCAATAATCAACATCACACAATGAAAACCTTACATAAATCCCAGTAACAGAAAAATTTAGAAATGGACTGTTAATGTACACTCTGCATTTTATAAAACTCTGATTTGCATATTTTCAGTGACTTGCCTTCGTGCAGTACCCTTTATTACCAAAAAAATTTAACTAAAATTTATTTCTACAAAAAAAAACCCCTTCGGGAGAATAACTTTTCGCAAATCGCATTTAAATATATCAATTTTTATAAAATTTTTGAACTGCAGTATTTACGAATTTATAGGCTATCTATACTTCAGATTTTTTCTCATACTGAATATTGGACGGACGTAAATTTTTATTGTGTTATATAATGTCCAAATTAAACTACTCTAGTTACTTGAGGCACACAGATTCAACTTCATTGATGGAACTTGCGATTATTAATTATACGGAACTTGTTATGAAAGTTATTCATACATGGTGTTTCAGAAATTATTTGATTTCGAAACAGTGATGCACAGAAAGATGAAACAAGTAATTTGTTTAAATGGCATACCTGGAATTTCAAACACACAGGTTTGGGAAATTATTTACAATTTTGATTAATAGATGACACCACAGTCTCGATATAAATTTTTTTTTTTTTAAACTAACTAGTAGCCAATTTTGGAGAAAGAGAAGACTGATTCACACGTGGATCATCCGAATTCCGTACAAAAACCGTACGCAGATAAATATGAAAAGGATCTTTTGAAAAAAAGTAGCGATTTTAATCAATAAAAGTTAAATTGTAGGGATTTCTCCCTTTGGAAAAAACAAGTCACCAATTATAGCCAAACATTAAGGCTTATTTCCTGTCATTCTCACACTTAAATCAAAATCACGCCAACAAAAATTAGATTAAAAAAAATCGGACCATAACAGTACATATAGCCATCCAGAATTACGCTAATCTCTGAAATGACAGTGGTCGAAGTTTTTGTCGTTATTCTCGTCAAAATAAATAATTTCTTAGTTTGGTGCAATAGCAGCAATTTACTTTACACATGTGCGTCATTTTGGGTGAAAAAATGCAACGGACATTTTTTTCGGGTAATTTCTTTAGGAATAATCTTTACCCAAAAACTAGGGTTTATTTTGCCATCCCGATCAAAATTCGGGGAACATGAATTTTTTGGGAGTTCGGGAGAATTGTTCTGGGCAGACATGAGTCAAATCACATTGCGATAGATTTGAAATGGTCGTCTGGCTTATGATGCAGCGTTTGAGGCCTCCCGCTGCAAAAAAATTATTTTCAAATGATCTCACAATAGGGTTACTAGATTTGAAAAGTGAGAGAGGACGTCTGCGCGCACCCTTAGTGACGTCACTTTCCCCAATTTTCACAACAGATGAAGCCACTATTCTGACGGATAAAACCGGCCACAACAATAATTTTTGCCGACTGAAACAGGACCGCAAAAAAAAAAAATCTGGAAATTTTGACGGCTATTAGTCAATAGATGAAAACTACCAAAGCACTCATGTGAATGAAGTTATATGTTTCAAAGTGGGAGAAAAATTTCTAGGAAAAAAAAGGAATATAGTTCCGGAAACACATCTGAAAAGGAGGATAAAAGAGCGAATTACCCGAAACATAGGAGGACGCTTGAAATGATATCAAAAAGGAAGACATGTGCTCTTAAAGTAGGACACCTGGCAACCGCATCTAACATGAAGTAGTGAAATGAAACGAGTGTGCTAGCATCTGCTAGTAAAACTGTAATAAATTTTATAAATCCATGTATTCAAAATTCTAGGCCTGCCCATTGTACGTACCACCTGTTCCATTATTTCACTGTTTCCAAGTGATGTATGTCGTTTTGAAAGTTAAGTTGCCAGGTCAAAGTTAGGTATATCACCGTTGTAAATGATAAGCAAAAAAAAGCATTAAACAAAGCTCTTAAGAATTTTTTTTTTCAATGAATTAACCGAGTACTCTTGGCAATGCTATTTAACGGAAACATCTAAGCAAGATTTCACTCCTCATTTAGATTTCTGGGCGCCATTTAATACTCAGAGATGTCCCCATTAACATCAACGATGACAAATGCTTTGATGCTTAGTCAAAACATTTTCAAGTTTAATTAGTAAATTATTGCATAAGCACAACAGCTGTCATCAGATATTAACCTTAAATCCCTGTTTTGCAGTCTTTATGAAATGCTTAGGAATGATTTCTCTCTCTCTCTCTATAATGTATCTCAACGACTATCTGCAAGATAACCTCTAAATCACATAAAGTTTCGTAATTTACATGCATTTACGAAGAGCTAATTATAGCTAATTCCTTTCGTTAGTACTAGTTCGAGAGAAGGTTATACGAAGTAAGTGCTGTCATTACGAAAAGTTTTCGTCTCTGTATAGTTACATACGCACAGTATATCGAAGGTTAGTCTATCAAAACGGCTTAACAAACATCTGAAATCGTATAAGGCCAGGATTACGCTATAAAAGTTTTGTAAAAGTTCTTTTATAAAACTTGAAAAATGCATATCGATTACATTCACTAGGATGTAACCAACGCTTTTATTGGTAGTTTTTTCTTCAAGTTTTGCAAAAGACCTTTTATTAAACTTTAGTGTAATCCGACTTAAGAAAGGGTAGTGGAGCGTGTAGTAAAATATGAGAGTACTTTTTATATATACAGTCAAACTCTGTCATAACGATATCAAAGATTCCACACAATTTCGTTGTTTTAAACTAGCTATCGTCCTAACCGAGGTTGACATTTATCTAGACCTTTTAGGAATGAAAAACATTAATCAGATGAAATCAAATATTATTACTACTATTTAACCATACATGCACCAAGTACAAACTCCTCCAAGGAATTTCTAACGAATCGGTACATGCCGGAATGTATGTTCTGAGTGTATGTTATGTGTGCTCCCCCCCCCCTAATGTGTTTATGTTGTCAGAGTTGTGATTATTTCGTGTTCTGCGGGTGCTACCGTGTTTCTTCCTATTTTGAAGTGAAGATGGTAAATGCTCGGATTTTCATGTTATGTAAGTATGATGTTGTAGGTCTACCTACTCTATTTATCAAATGGGAGACCGGTTCATGTTGCTCCCTCGAAGTTGGAAAACCGACATAAATCTACTAAATTTTGTCTCAAAATATAATAAGCTTATGCCATAAAATAACATATATAAACTGCTACTGAACAAACTCTCTTTAGAAACAAAGTCTGGAATTGTGATTCCCCCTCCCCAGACCATCCATGATCCCCTCTCTGTCTCATGGGGGGGGGGGATATAAACTGGATACTCCTAGAGAATATGGGTCATGGTGAAACTGATTTTCCGGTAGAAGGGTTTTCATTTGAAAAATAATACCCACCTTGACCAACATTGAATATGACGTCACACAGATGTCTGCTTTCTTGGAAAGCCCTGCCAAAATCCTTTGCAAGTTGTTCGAAACCTTCGAAAGTGTCCCGTACGCTGTCCAGCAGCGGACTCGAAGCTCTCATATGACCTATTGGTCGCCACGAACCTCGCCTGTCAGAAATAATTCACTTGATTATACAAAGAAAATCAAGCAATTGTGTTTTACCGCTGGATGGAATGCTTGGGATATAGACAGAAACAGGGTGAGAATGAGCACACATTCAATGCATCAAAACAGATAAAGAGATATACAGTAAAAGTCCGTTATATAATAAAAGCTCACAAGTACTGGTAAAATTGTCGTTATAACGGACTTCCCGTTATTAGCGAACTTGAATTTTTTCCTGTAAGGATGTAAATGATAATTATATTATAATGGCCGATGATCATTTTGCTGCAATATTAGAGAATGAACAGGACTATCTCCAGTCGTGAAATTGATTACTGGTCTCACAGCGGTTGATGCTCAAAGACGTTTTTCGCACAAATAACAATTGTGCGAAATATTATTTTCAAACAACAAATATTTTTCATTATTGTATATCATTGCTCAATGTCATACCTTTATGGACCATACAAAAACTACCCGCTAATATAGTTCCTTTCAATCCCATGTGATCAAAGGCCTACAAATATGAAAAGGAGGGGCGGAAAATGTGAATTTTCAGTGTCTATCCTTTGTTAGAAGTATCTCATAGTAATGTTTTCGAGGACCATGTGTGCGATGATAAGTGATAATAATCCTTTAAGTCCAGTTCTTGATGGGATAGAAAGAAAGACGTATTTTGGAAGAATTTTGCTGATATTACAGCGAAATTTCATAATTTTCGATTTACTATAATCGGGTATTTTCTGCATTTTTAATAATAACTATTTGGCAATCCCTCGTTTTTGTAAACTTCTGCCCCATTTCTTGCCTTTTATGAATTTCTAACCCCTACCCTTTTTTCTTAATTTCTGTCTGTTTCCTTTTTGAAATTTCTGCTCTCTCCCCCTTTTGGAAATTTCTGCCCTCTTTCCCTTTTTTTCAAATTTTAGTTTCTCTTCTCTTCTCCAAATTTCTGCCCCTCTTCCTCTTTTTGCAACTTCTTCCCCATTCTTTTCCCTTTAACTAAATTTCTAGCTTTTTCATTTTTTTTTAAATATTCTTTCTTTGCCCGTACTCGTTATATCGGACCAGGCCTATTCATGAAGTCATTTAAGTTATTTCCCTTAACAAACTGTTATTATGAATAGCTTTCTCATTCGTAAAATACGGATAATAATGAAAGCAACTTGTGTAAACTGTAATGAAAATTTCCCTCAAATTAACGTATCCAGGGACATTACCGTATCACGCGATAAGCTGACACACCCGTCTCACGAACGCCTGGAAGTTTGTTTTGTGGTAACATGACTATAATTGCAGTGAATCAAGTAAAACGTTTTACAGGCGCAATCGTAACACGTCCAACATGCAATTGGTGCTTAAAATCTAGAAATACACGATTAGAGTAGCCTATTTTAGGAAGCTGGAATTTCAGTATTTTTATGATTTTGACTTAAATTCATAAATATTAACTTGAGTAAATAAGAAAAATGAATATAATGTGTGTACTTAGTATGCAAAAAAAATAAATACCATATAAAGTACGTGTTTGAAATATAATAGGTTATGTAGAAAGTCACACCATGTCAATATGGTGTGATTTTCCGTGAAGTCAGCTTGGGAGATTTTAAAAACCAAATTAATGGCAAAAAATCCTTTGGAATGTTGTTGAAATGAAAAAATAATAATCTAAGGTTTGTTCTAAAGGAAAATACAAAAATGATGTTTTTTTCCTGAAGAATCTACGTTTCGGCCGTATTAAAAAATAGTGATGGTTATACAAGAAACCAAATAATCCATTTACTAATCTTAATCACAAATAATTAAAAATAATTAAAAAAATAGATATTTGCTACTGAACTTTTTTTTATGGATATATATAAAAATATGCAAAATTTGAATTGGGGAAGAGCTGAAAAAATTGAAATTCATAATTTTAAAACCGGAATTGAAGCGCTCAAACGAAAATTGATTTTTAATGAGTTAAGAATAGCAAGAACTCTGAAGAAAAATATTCTGATTATATGATACGAATATATAACAGAAGAAGAAATAAGAAACTTCGTTACATGAACTTTCTTAATTAAAAAAATCGTTTGTACATGCAACTTGAATTTATGCATGGGCCAGGGATATTGTTGACATGACTACATGACTATTGAGCTTATAGTCATGTTAACTTGAATTTATGTCCTGTATGGACAAGGGATATAGCTAACATGACTATAAGCTCAGTTTAACTCGGGGCACATACTGCTACCATGACTCATGACTTTAAAATCAACCTATCAAAAATCATTTACCTAATACCGAAAAATATTTTTTACCGGTCAGTTCTTATAACAAGTCAAAATACTATGAGCGATGTCCGAAAACACTTAAAAGCGTGCATATACAGCCAATCGGGGATTAAAAGTTAAAATAATAGAATCCTAATAAATGCAAACAAAATGTAAGAAAATAGTAATATAAGAACAATATCTAAAACTGCAGTGCCTACATGTCTTCCTACCCCCCCCCCCCCAAAATAAAAAAAATAAAAAAAATAAAACAATAAAAGAAAAAATAAATTATGTCATATACCTAGCAATATAGTTGCACAGGATATGAGAACCATCAGTTCGATTCCGTTCCGATTAAAAAAATGCACGAATAATTTGCCGGGTAAACAACCAAGTTACACCACCATCTCAGCCAAGAACAAATTTGTAGAATATTTTTAATCGGTTCGCTGACGTGAACGAGTGTACTCGTGTTTATCGAATCGAAAAGAATGTATTTTAGTGTTCCTCCTTTTTTTGAGTAACAAAGGGAGAGATTTGAGAAAAAAATATTTTTTTTCTCAATTTATCTAATCTTTCCCCCTTTATTCTCTAATGAGAAATAGGATTGAAGAGAAAAAAATTTACTATGAGCAGTAATTTATATAAAAGAATTGAAAGAAGACGCTTGAAATGCGATTGTTAGCCAGTATAACAATAGAAGACTCCCATCACTCTAACCTTTTCCCATATTTTTCCACATATATAAAAGAAGAAATGATTTTTTAAGATTTATACTGTCAACCTAAACTGTATATCATCGAAATTCTTTTGCCCAAAATCCATCAGGAAAAGGGTTAATGTGCTATCGCTATAAATGTCAAAGCAAAACATAGAAAATGACAAGGCAGACAACAATAAAATGTTAACAATAATCAAAATAAAATATTCCATGAAAGCAAACTTCTAAAATTCCACAGAATAAGAATGATTGTGTCAAATGGGAATCTTTGATTACACTCACCTATAAGGTTTCGGTATTTGGCCTGTTTCTACGTAATTCTGCAAGTTTGTGACTATGTCCTCCAACATCTGACTTCGAGTCCGATCCTGAAATATGCGGGGAGTCATTACACAAATCAAAGCATACATACTAAGAAAAAATTATGGCGTTACTATACACAGGGTGTCCTGTGAGTGCTAATGCATCCTTTATCTTATCAATCGGTCGTCGTAGAAATATGGTTCCAATTTTAAAAATGCTCAAAATGTGTCCAAAAATCCCCCTGTGTCATTTTTGAGAGTGGAAAATACAGTGTGTCACAAAATAAAATATTTTAATTTTTATACTAGTACCATGTCGCCTAACTTCTATATAATTATAAAGTTATTGCCCTGTCTTTTCTGAGCCAAACAAAAAAAAATTCCCATGTTTTTAACTGCAATATTCACTGAGACATTTGAATTAAAAAAAATAGGAGAAAAGTTGTTAAACAATAGCATAAATAAAAGAAAGAAGCTTTGTCTGTTAGTTTATGCTGCTTTCTTTTCCAATTTTTCCTGTTTTTTTAAATTGAAATAGCTTAGAAAATATTTCACTAAAAACATGAGATTTTTTTGTTGGGTTCAGAAAAGACAGGGCAATAACCTTCTAATTTTTTTGAAGTTAGAGGACATATAAAAATTTAGATTTTTTTTTATTTTGTGACACACAGTATTTTCACTCTCAAAACTTGTACAGGGTGATTTTTGAACACATTTTGAGCATTTTTTAAATTGGAACCATACCTCTACGGCGACCGATTGATGAAATAAAGGCTGCATTAAGATTTAGAGGACACCCTGTAACCCTGTGTAGATCAAATGTTTGCATCAAACTAAATTATTTCTAGTACATGTGTTAAGCATATGGACGATCTGGATAACAATAATAATAACTAATTTATCTAAATAGGAAAAAAAAAATGAGTGTAAAAATTTACAGTATTAAAAAGGGGGATACACCAACAATCGTGATTACGTTCCGAGTAGAAGGTAATTACGATTGTCGTGGCTTTCAAAATAGTATTTGTTTATCAAACATGACTTTTTAAATTATTGTTTATTAGCCATGAAATTTGGATTCAGTGCTTATCAATAAAGATTCAGATTGCTACCGCAGGGAGTCCCATACCGAGGGGTTGGCGTACCAACCTTTCGCTGAGTATAAAAAAAAGTGCCGTTCGGAATCGGCAGTAAATTGTAGGTCCCGGTCTAATTAGCTCCCGTATGCAGAAAATGACCGTGGTGCGTCAAAATGATCAATAAAGATTCTTGAAAAGGAATCGTTAATCCACAAAGGTTTGACTAAAAGACACTGGCCCACAAAAAAGTTACTATGTAAAATCATTTTATGATTTTTTAACAACTTGCTTATCAACAATGAATGTGAAATAATTTATTGTAAGCAATGGTTTTGCAATTTTTTTATGATGGTTTTGAAATATAACGTAACAGAACTTTTGCAAATAAAATAACATTATTTTTTTGCAAACCGCATTCTCTTGTGTCAATTGGTTGATTTTTATAAATTTTTAAAATACGTCATGAATTTTTTTTGACCGTCCTGCTTATTCGGAATACTTTTATTTTCCTTATCGAGTATTTTTAAATTAACTTAAAGAGTTTGAATAATATTATGCTATAATAATCTTGCATAGAAAATATCACGCCTTATAGTAAATGCCTCATTTACCAAAACGCCTCAATATTAATCATGAAATGTTGCTAGTCGACAACAACTGCGTCGAGTTATAATTTTTGGCAACTCAGGTGTATTTATACTGTACCTGCATGCGTGCGAACTTGGGCGCAGAGTAACTCGCACGTTCACCATTAACAATTTTCGTCAGGAGCCATTCTCGGAACAGCAAGTCCTATAAGAATACAAATGAATCTATGTAATACGATTTTTGTCCTTGGTTAGCAGACCTTATTTCACAATGGCTTATGATTATGAGGCCTGAATAAAGCAATTTTAAACTTTGCTTTTGCGACCAGGAGAGCGAATGTTTTGCTATTTTGGGGGTGGGGTCAAATATCTGGAAAAAGCAAGACTATGTGAGTTGTAAGGAAATATTATAAAAGTATTATGCGATAACTAACAGTCTTTTCTTATAAATGCCAGTTATTAATCTCATAAATCATTGATACCAAAGAGTGACCCTTATGTCACTGAAGCTATAGCGAGACATACGGCCAATCGTCACCAATCAATCTTCAAAAAAGTCAAATTGCATGCTGCTCTCTAAAGATTCACCAACGAAAAAATATCAGATTTGACACCAAAAACTGCAGATATACGTATTCAATGCTATTATCGCCGTCAACAGCCTCCTTTTATTCTGCATTAATATCGCATCGCACATGCGATATTAAAGTTTTCACAAAACACTAACATTTTCGTCATTTCACATAACTGATTTCCAAAAAGTGCTAATGCCACCATTACATATAAAAGCTGGTAACATTAAATAGTTTATCACAGTGCTTGGTAAGAAATCATCGGTGCTAAAACACCTACAACATGTCCCTTACGTTTTGTATGACAAAGATTAAAAGAGGGATTTTATCATTTTACTGAGTAAAGAATGTAGATTACAAAGAAGATGCTGCGAAAATAAAGTAAAAACTGATAAAGAAGCGTGAAATATATATATGGTCAGAAGCTTAAGGCATCTTCTTAGGTAATCGTTGGATCAAAAACCATTTTCATTTTTGAGAAAAACATAAAAATCTATGGAAAAAAAAAGGAATTTCCAATGTTTCTCTGAATGGCACATCGCGTCCTCCGCACTCATCCTGAAACATTCAAAGAAACCTTGGGTGCTTACCTAAAAGAGCACGCACCTTCACCAAGTGATTCTTAACTTGAAGCATCTTTATAAGTGAGAACACGTCTAGAAAATACCATGGAGATTATTTTTGGGAGCTGAAACGTGAAGATGGAGTGTGTATGGGAATATAAAAATAGGTAAAATATATTCATTTTTAAAATTTTAAATTTTACTTTATCTCTTATTTTATTTTGTGTAAAATGTACAGATACGTATCTTGTATTCTAAAAGTTATTTATAGTTTTTAAATTTTTTATCTGTGCAAAAAGTTCTCTTTCAGTCATTTTCAATATTCCCGTCACCTAATCAATGGTATAAACGAGAAAAACGCAAATATCGATTCCCTTTCCACAAAAGCAAAGTTTGAGAGGCCAAGAAACACAGAAACAACTTTTCCCAAGGATGAAAAGTTTTTGTTACATTGTGTTATCTCGGTATTCAGAAATGTATATATTTAAAGAGAAAGAAAACAATTTTTTATTTCATAATTTTCGGAACAAAAATGAATACGAATGATTTCAATGAAAATGAACAATCATAAGATATTACAGAAAGAATTTTTGAAAGGTTTCTTTATTAAAAATGAAGTTAAAAAATTCAGGAATATTGCGAAACAACATATACTCCGCTGGTTTTTACACAAAGACAAGCAGCATCAGCAAATATCATGCGTTACCTTTACAAAGAAAGACCTGTGCCACAAATAAGGCTTGTAGGCACCAACTTCATCTCTCGAGACTACGGACACCTGATTTGAAACAAAATTTATATCAATTTTTTAACACAATCTATATGATTTACAAATTTATTGATAGCTGGACGGATTAAAGTTACAGTGGCGTAAGCCTAATTTTCAACAAAGTCCAGAAATGCCATACAAAAATGCTGAAATTTTGAAGGAAAAAAATGAACTAAGTCGCAGCTTCACATTAGTTCGCCTCTAAATTATGAAATCCCGGAATGTTTAACATGGGAACCTATGACAACAATATTCCATCAAAACCTTCTTTTCTCAGAATGAAGATTATTGACTTACATCACTGTAACTTTAACCCGTCCAGCTGTGACTTATATTCATCAATTTAGAAGTCAAATTGCATTTTAAGATATAGAACAATAGAGCATTTCTTATCCGACGAAAATAGGTTTCAGTCGGTTTATAGAAAATTCGCTTTATCGAAGCAGAATTTTGAACCAGTCTGTATTACGTGTGTGTTTGATATAGGTATTTCATAGAAAAAAAAATTTAAATTATTTAAAAATTAGGTAAGTATATTGTGGACAAAAAAAAGGTTACGGATTTAATTTTTTTAAGATGAGAAAAACATCGCTCAATCTTTTAGAAATATTTGTGAAAAATATAAAGGAGAAAGATTTTATGTCCATTAACGTTAATTACGTTAATCAATAAATTTATTTTGAAGTTTCTTTTATAAAATTTTTCAATCAAGGAATTTATATCAAGTAGACGAGGATAAAAAGGGATGATTTATTGATGACCATGTAATAACGACGGAAATGTAGAAAACCAAGAACTTACCATTCGAAAATTAGCATAAATTCTAAGTACACCTAAAAGTAATTTACATGAATATTCGGAATAATTAGTTAGAAAATATATAATCAGATTCAAAATACATCTGAAACGCAACGAAAAATCTGAACTTTTAAGGCCTTGCTTGTCGCTTAGTTACTCAAAATAAATTACATGAGATGCTTTCGACTCATTTACATTCATTTCGCTAAAAACTACTAATGTAGGACAATCATTCGCTGATATAGATGTTGTCAAAAGCCTCCGGACGAGCTAAATTTTACGAGTACGGAACATTGTAGGCTCTCGAAAAATAACTCGCGGTGAGGAAAAAAAAATGGAGTAACTGAAACTATAGGAGGTTCTCAAACTTTTTTCTTTTAATAAATAACTTACCACTCGTAAATTTCAATCTGACCCACACTATTTTTCTTACTTTTAGAAAGAAGCAACTGATTGGATAGTACTACTGTACTATCTAAGTACTATCCCGGATAAAATTTTGTAATAATATTAATTCTGGAAAAAAAAGAGCTGTATAACTTACTTCATAGACGCTAGGGTTTGTTTTGGCAGTAGGGCTGGCTCTTACTACGATGAAAGTGTGCAAAAAATGGGATTTTATACAAGCTGGTGAGAACATCGTGTCGTCGGCTTCGAGGAAAGCTACACACACGATGTCATTGCCGATGTGCCTCTTTTTCTGGAGCTGGAATAAAAAAACCATTAAATTATTTTTTAATCATTAATATCCATGTTTACGCAATTTCTAATTTAATGAATTTAATTCTACGAAAACGTTTGGGATTTGTAGCAAATGGCATTAGGTTATGGTAAATGACGTAAGGTAATATGAAGCATAAATAAGAAATGCTTATAACAGGTAAATTGTTATCAGGGGAAAAGTAAAATTTGCACCTTCTGTGGATCATGATCTTCATGTGGCAGTAATGTTGAGACGTGGAACATGATTTCAATGTTGCGCCAGGAAGTATAGACTGATTCCGTTCCTGTTAAGTCATGGACGCAATCTAAGCCTCCTTTATATCTATCAAATCCTATTTCGAAAAACATATAAGGTACCAGAACTTATAAACTCGAATGATCTTTAATTTGCAGTATACGTGGTATTTGGGTATAGATGAATTTGAATGAAAAAATATCTGAAGAGAGAAGTTCATTTTTTTTACGGAACCTTTGAGCCTAATCCTGTCTCCGAGAATAGAAAGGAACTCGTCGAACATAGGCGTATGTTCTCTGTTTTCTAGAATCTGTTCCTCTGATGACTGACCTTCTCGAACATGGATGACACCGACCTTCAACTCCGTTTTGATGAACACCTACGTGAACAAAGAATCAATAATTGAGGTTAATATGAATTTGTAAATCTATTTTTATAATGTCATTGTTTATTATTTTATCATGCAATCAAATCATTTTCTCCATCACTATTCGGGATTTTAAGATTTGTACGTTAGCTAAATTCCCAAATTTTGGAAAAATTGGTATAGGTGCTTATACAGTAGATATCTCTTTTCACCCTCACCTCACGGTATGAGATACATTTAATTATCGTTCAAGTGTATCCCCCAATACATCTGCAAGCATCCAAGACTGATGAAGAGGCTTTCTGACAGATTTGGCCTGTCTTTCGCCACTACAAAAGTCTAGATTCATCAAATCATGGTTTGAAAGATGTTCATTTGAGGTATTGTTCGATGAAACATCAAATCGCGTTCGGAAAATTCGAGGTGATATCGAAGGCTTTGCGGAATAGGAAAACCCAGCAGCCTGGGATTCAAAAGAATTATGTACTGCTCCACGGAGTATATGGTAACTATTATACCAATTGCGTAAAGAATTTTTCCCGTATGCTCGTGAAGTCCATGCTATTTTGTGCTTCAGAAGTTCTGCATGCCAGTATGAGCGATACCGATTTTTTTTATAATTTTGTTTGCAATCGAGCGCATGTTTTTAAGCTATGAATTTTTGAGCACTGATAGATAGAGAAGACACTAACCTGGTCTAGCTTTATAAGCTCATCCGGAGTCGAGGAAAGTTGTCCAAGCACGAGTGGGGGCTTGAGGCCGGCTTCGCTCCCTAAAGATTTTACTACAGCTTCTCTATCGTACCGGTCAGCGCAAATGCATGATGCAGGAACGAGGCCGTGCAAACAGTAGCTGACCGTCCTCAGCATTAGCCTAGAGAAAAAGAAAAAAAAAGTTGAGCATTGTGACAAATTCTGAAAAAAGTCCCTCTTTTCGGTATAAATTAACTTCTTTTTAACGAATCCTAAAAAATAACCAAACCCCAATCAAATCCGAAAGTGTATGTACACCAATAAAAACCAAACTTGTTTTGTTTAAACCAAAGTTTGGTTTTTATTCGTGCGTAGACCATCAAGGTCCAGACCACCAAACAATGACGGGCCAAGCGTGGATCCATAGAAATGTGTTGGGAGGCGATTTATTGTGTAGATTCGTTTGATTTCTGTGTAAAATACTGAACACAGCAATTTTTTTCCACATTATTTAGCTCTTGGGGGGGGGGGGGAGTGATCGACCCATCGTTTCTCTCTGGATCATTGCTGTGACAATTGCTTGACACGCGGTACAATGACTTGCGGTAAATTTTGCGTTGCACTATGAAGAAACCCACCAGCAAACAAATTGGAAAAATTTGGTATTTTCTTTTGGTGAAGTACTATATTGTGCACTCATTAAAAAGCCATTATCGCCTTTGCTATTGCGACTTAACCAAAAAATGATTTTTGAGGTGTCTTTTATTACATTTTAAGGTTTGCATAACAAACCTTAATAATTAATAAGTAATAATTTAGAAATTAGATTCAATAATTAATCTAATTATTTAGAATAATTAGATTAATTTAGAATCACCCTGTATAAATAACGCATAATAATTTAACCATTTTCCTAGTATATTCTATTTCCAATTTCCTTGGAAATTTCACAAAGCTGAAAATAAAACGATGATTTCTCAGATACGGGAAAACAGCTGAGTATATTGTACCTTTTTAAAATAAAACTTTAGAGAAGAGAGAATCAACTTTATATTTATTTCATGAGTTTATCAATAAATTAAAAATATATATATTTGAAAATTATTTGTTCATGCTAGATTACAATCTTATATAGTGATCGCTTATAATATTATTCAATTATACAGCATCTCTTCAGTGATGATGGTAATGCTCAGTCTCCATCAGGATAGAAAGACATTCCATGCATTTCAGTTCATATCTATGAAAACCGCATCGATGCATCGATACATGGTGCAACAACAATGCATGTTGTAGAAATAAGTTTATTTTCGACTACATTTTTCCAGGTTTTGATTTGCACACAGTACATCATATCCAAATTATTTTCTATCTTAGAGGAATATTTTAGTGCATGACTTAAGCAACGTATGCATTTAAATGGAAGTAATAATATATTGAAAATAATGGGACAAAAATCGGTGAATTTTTAAAACTATTTTATATCCAGGGGTATTATAAATGTACGGTAATGTCAAATTTTTATTTTTTCTATTACTTTGAGTAACCTAGTGTAAGTCAAACGTAATTTAAAGTAAAGTACTTCATTTGTGTGATATTTATTTGAAAATTTACGTACGTAGCTTTTGCTTATGTAGTGATCACAAAATTAGCCCGCTTATTCGTGCGTAAGTTGTGCCAAGAGGCTGGACTTGAGTGTAACCCTTCTATCAGAAAAAGAATGTGACCGTATTTCTAATTTATCTAAAATACTTTTATAATGCATCACCGATTTTGTGTCATTCATCTTTTCATCGGACCGAAAAGCATCCATGTTAGCGCCAATCTACTGATGTTGGCGAAAAAAACTAGAAAATCTATTCTTTTTAGTTAAACTATCTCCATTTAAACCAACAGACGTTACCGACTAACAACGACGAGTATTTTTTGAGTTTCCAATCATCATGTATAATAATCAATATCTTTCCACGCAATTTAACTTAAACGTTTTTAGTTCAGCAGATACCTAATTTTAACTGATTTATTTAAGCGAATATTTAACTTGGGAATTACCCCTTTGCTGTACTAACACGCGCCATTATTATATCTATGAAAAATAAGACTTTAATACATAAAAAAAAGAATTTATGAGAGAGGAAATTGCGCAAATACATTTTGAGTAGGTAATACCTATTTATAGCACCATGCGTGGGATAGGTAACGACGATCTCGAGCGCGTACCGCGTGGGTATTTAATTTAATTAGAATATCGAATGTATAATTGGTGAAAAATCTCAAATCCTTTCAAAGCAGTTGAATCGGGTTAATTTTTTATTAATTTTATTGCTAAGTAATTACTTAATTTCCTCTTT
This sequence comes from Pholcus phalangioides, assembly GCF_987345545.1. Lineage (NCBI taxonomy): Eukaryota > Metazoa > Arthropoda > Arachnida > Araneae > Pholcidae > Pholcus > Pholcus phalangioides. The sequence continues at coordinate 181,450 of NW_028301594.1, forward strand.
TATCCCACGTAATACATTAATTACTTACTAAAACATCATTATGGTTATTATAAACCACTCTGCACAGGATGAAAAATACACGCATTTTCGTCGATGAAGACTTAATGCTATTTTAATAATAAGATAATTGAAATAATATTACAGAATATCAGCCCTTATTAACGAGGCACAGGCAGGGGGCGTATCGCGCAGATTCGACTTTGGAGCGGGGGGGGGGGGCACAAGGAATATCTTTCAAAGAAATTTTGAGTTACTAATCTTCAAAAAGGACTTAAATTAACAGAAATTTATTAAAATAGCACATTAAAGATACTTCCTCTCCATATAATCCAATTTTTTTAATATTATTCAAAATATTAATCATTTTTTCGTTGGCTTATGTGGGACACGCACGAATCCCCGCCTCCCGCCTGATTCCCCGGGGAGCACCTCTGATTAAAGACAGCAATAATAATCAAAGACTAAAATTGTTATAGTACCAATAAACGTTTAGAATAAAAACCTTATTTTTCAATGTAAAAACTATATTCCTTTTTCTGACCTATTTCCTGCGGAATTTCAATTTAAATTTAATTTTTGTATGCGCCATCTGTCGTTGATTTGCTTTGAATTTAGTTTCGGTTTTCGCAAATTGCAATAAAAACTTCAAAATGGTGTCGTAATGGCAAGAACATTAAATTCCTGATTTTAAATAGCAATTTGAGAGGAAATTATCCCAATAAGTGGTTTTGTAATCAATTTAATTAATTTCTCTAAATAAATATTAATCGGTTTCGCTCTCAAGATTAAAATGCTAACAGTATCAAAATGTGATATTAAAATATTATGTATTAGCATTTAATGCTGGAATTCCTGTTGTAAATACATTTAATCGCGTTCTAAATTAACTTTCATACGTGGCTGTGATACTTTTTTAATTGTAAATATATGGCTGTAATAATTTCTAATTGTAAATATATTGTAAAAGAGCCATTGTGTGTATGGTAATCAGAGCAATGGGGGTTTAATAAGTGGAAAAGAAATATCATTTTTCAAGTGCCATTTTTAAAAATTTTCATGTTCGACCATCTCTGGGCCTTCTCCTCCAGCATCGATAATTACGACATAATGTTTTCTGTGATAAATGGGTATCTTGTAGTGTTAGTTTTACTTGCCATGTCTTAAATAAACTAGTCGACTATATAGGGAAAGGGAACAGGTAGGTGAGGGTGAAAAGAGATATCTACTTCGCACCTACTCTCTTATCTGTAAAAAGAGAGAGAGAGAGAGATAGTATAATAGATAAGTGTATCTCTTATACTTATCTATTATACTATTTTCATTTCATTAGGTTTTTTCTTACTTTTCTACTTTTTCCTTCTTTTTTCTAGCATGCGGTTAGATTAGGACAAGGTTACCATATTCATCGCCGATTCGTCAAACAGGGACCATCCGAATTTCTTGCCGATCGCTTGTAAGCGAAGGGATTACATTTCTAGAGTGTTCTTACATGCAGTGAGATGGAAATAAAATTCATTAGGAATTACAATTTGAAATCAAATCAAATCAGATAAGACAAAAATTTCGTCCGGCGCTACGGACTTCCAACCTCACTCTACCGATCTGGTAGAGAACTTGGAAGAAATCTCAAGAAGGATTCTTCAAAAAACCCTTAAGTCATATTCTATGGACTTCTGCCTCTAATCTACTGAGTTAATGGAAAGCTTAGAAGATTCTCCGAGGTTATCAGACAATAGCTATCCAGTCACCAGTAAGCATTTCTGTTGTTGCCAACTTCGAGGCGCGAATGTGAGCCCATCTTCCCGTTAAAAATATCTCACCACAGAGAGCAACAGGCTTACAACGACAAAGTTATTCAATCATTACCTTCACTCATAGTTAGAAAAATTTATGGCAGATGGCAGCACACTACACATGACAAGCATTACACAGAAACAACCTTCACGTCAGGTTCACAACACGTATACGCACATTCAACTTGCACCAATTTGTTAGAAGTTCCTCAAAGTGATATGGATGAGGTGCGTGTGGGGTTTAGTAGCACATTGAACATAACAAGCATTACACAGAAACAAACTTCACGTTATATTCACAACACGTTCACGCACATTTCAACATGCACCAATTCGTTAGAAGTTCCACAGAAGAACATGGAGGAGATGCATGTATGGTTTAGTAGTCACCAGTAATGAGACCGAACAAAGCACGCCACACTATGCGTCCAAGACAGCAGTTTAGCACTCCTCGTAGTTCTGACTTGTTTCTGATGTTCTCGTCCGGATTCGAACCCGTGGACCTTGACGGTAACCTTTAAATCCAAGACAACAGACGGCTGTTTATTCTGACTGCGTGGCAAGTACAAACTCAACTTATGAGATGTTTGAGTTTGTAAAACTATGTTATGAAGATGTCATGAAAATGAGTCCACGCACACAAAAAAAAGTGAGAGCTTACCAACAAATTATTTCTGGAAGCTCGAGATATAGTTTCGTAAAGTAACAAGACTTGAACTCTCCTGAAATTCTACAGGTAAAGTGGAATTAATTTTCGCGAAATTGTGAAATTTCAGGCTGACTTCTGTAGGCATGACCATTACCTCGATTTTGTCAAAAAATTCTATTTCTCATCACACTACACACGCACACACTGATACACTAACTGACTTTCAAAAACACGGTCTGCTTTTTCTTCTTCATAGGTCTGTGGGGCCCATTTATAATCTCACTATTGGCCCCGGGGACGTCAGCCCCGAGCAACAATTTGATTCTGGTCTGGTCTGAAATCAAATAAGACATGGTTTCCCGGGCAAATGTAAGTAAAAATTGTCATGGAGGGATCGCCTAGGAATGCAACGGATATTTAAATGATAAAAAATAGTGTGATCTCTTTTTTTTTTTAAGATGAAATAATTTGAAGTAATTAGTAGTTGTAGGGGAGAGTAAAATCTCCATCGTAATACTTTGAGATGACGTAGAAATGTCTCAAAATCGGACAGAATTTCCATGAGATATTTCAGAGCTAAAATAATTTTTAAATGATGAATAAGAATTCCAACCGACTTGTTGTAACCCACGTGTGTTACCGTTCGTGTGATCCACGTGTGCAGCTAAAATGTGTTGAGACGACATGATGCTGTGATGTGATTGAAATTCAAATTTTGTTCTAAAATTTTCCAAACATTTTATTCAAAATTTTATTTAATGCTGTAAACTTTAAAAAAAAGAATCCTTGGTCTAATACCAATCCATTTTAACACATGGGTTCAGGGCCGGTCCTAGAAATTCTGCCACATGAGGCGAATAATATTTTGCCACCCTAGGACTATCTGAAAAGAGTTTTCTTTCTTCACCTCTATTACCTTGATACAAATACAAATACTATACAATGGTTCCCAAAGTGTTGGTCACGACCGTTGGTCCGTAACGTTGATGATTTAAGATGTCGCTTGAGAATTTCCTAAATAAAAACATTCTGTGAGAGTAAATATATCAATTCAATATAATAACTCTTTTTTGAAGAGGGAGAGTGGTTCCATAGTGTGGGCACACCTTTTTATATTTTTTTCTATGGGTATTGGAATGTGTTGGTTTGAAACTTCTGCCCTTCAAAGGGTTAACTTTGCTATTTAGCAAACATATATCACATAACGCATTAAAATTTTACATCAAATTTATAAAAAATAATTTGAGAAAAAATCTTATTCAATCAAGTATCACAAATGTGGTTTTGCTTACTTTTATATTATATATGAGAAAACATGGGAAATTAATAAATTAGTATTTATTCTGAATCCAAAGACAAAGTTTATTCAATGAAAATCCAAGAATCGCTTACCTCATTTCCTAGTTTTTGAAATCGTAATAATCCACATTATGTTGCCTATATACACGCGTAGCATAAAGCTAAGTTTTTCTTACCTTTTTATTTATACGTTGCTGCGAAATTTTCTAGCGAACTGCCCTCAGTTCATACGTTTGTGATCAGAGACATAGTACGAAGGAGGCCCGTGTCCTCCCCCAAGACGATCAAAAATTAAAAATATTTTGGGCCGCAGAGTATTGTAATAAAGTAGTAGTAATAAAGTATTGTAGTAAACTTGGGTAACACAAATTCTACTACAAGTTATTGTACCGCTTAATCATTGTTTGGTGGAGCATAACCTTGACAGTCTTTGCACCAATAAAAAAACAAACTCCAATTCAATCCGCAGGTTCATATGCCTCCTCGAATGGTTGATGGCACATATAGCGGCAAATCCGTTGGAAAAAATATGATTTTTTTTCGCGAAAGTGCTGTTCTGCTGTAAGAACACCCTCTACCGCCTTCGCAATTGCGATTCGACCGCACATTCTGTGACAAAAAATGTTATATTAGTTGTCTTATATGTCCTCTTGAAGTTTGTCCCATAAACTTAGAATCACCGTAAATTAGTAAGCATTACATACGAGAAACATCAATGAACTAAAACCCCTTGCGTGTTGCATGAAAAAACAATACAACATGATATTAATTATTATTTTATAACCAATAATACTAGTTGAATTATCAAGTTTGTATCGAAATTTCAACAGTTATATTTTGTGCATGGTGAATCAACATTAGTAAAACTCGCCCTTTCGCAGGTTTTACTAACGTTATTTTACCGTACACAAATAACAACTGTTAAAAATTCAAAGCAATATTGATAATTCAATCATGATATTTAAAATTTATATCAACCAATTCACAATTGATTATTTAATAACTAATATTATGTCGTATTTTTATTTTCATGCGACACATTGATGAAAATCCGATCGCTAATTTCAATGGAAGAATTGTAACAATTTTACTTAGGTCCCCCACCTGCATACGCTTCTGATAATAGGTTGCAATGATATTCAATCTGAGACTGAAACTGTAATGGCACTAATAATAATCTAGAATGAAAACGTCCGTATTCTTCAACAGATTACTTTTTACAGTCCATTTCTGCATAGTTCCGGCTTCAATTTGAATTTTTTCGAGCGCAATATCTGCCGTTGTATTGTTCTAAATTTATTCTGGGTTTTCACACATTGCAGTAAAAAATTTAAAAAGGAGTCATAATGAAAACTGTTTTGAATTTTTCGGTGTTTGAAAGTAATTTGAGAGGTACTTATATCTCTCAAATGAGATTTCGTAATTAATATAATTAATTTCTGGAAATGCATATTAACCGGTTATTTCTCAAGATGGAAATAGCAAAAATAATTTATTAACAGTAGCCTACATTATTTGGTTCAATACCGACTGTTCGTTTCAGTTTCAATATTAATTAAAAAAGAGTTTAAAGAGGGTTGATAATTTTTCTTAAGTATTCAAAATATAAATTTGAATTTCTTTCTTTTGTAGTGCCCTTGCATAAAGTGCTATAGCTAATAAAATGTATTGTTAATTCCAATTTGAAATCCAACAAATCAAACAAGATACTTCAAGAGATTTCCCGTATTTACAATGAAAATTAAGGACCTTGGATCGTCTAGAAATTCAACAAGATATTCTAGGGTTAAAATGATTTTGAAATAGTAATTAATGGAAAACAAATCCCCGTCGTAACACTTTGATGTGTCGTTGAAATGTCTCAAAACCGGATAGGATGCTATATTAAGAGCTAAAGTAAATTTTAAATGACAAACAATTGAGACAGTGATTCTCAACTGGCGTATCAAATTCCATTATGATACTACTGAAATTTATCAAGATCGAGCAGGCATTGATGGTGTGTTATAATTAAAATTCAACTTTCACATTCCAACGGGTGATGTGAACGTAGACAAAGGGAATCATTGATCTAAATACCATTCCATCTGAGCCAGTGTGTTGGTAACTTAGTTGTTTTCCAACTAGTTCTAGTCTTTTTTTTCGGCAATATAGTTGGAAAAATACCGATCTAATTTACTAGTTATTTTCTAATCCTTTTAAAAAAAACTTTCCTGGAGAGTTTAAAGAGGTTAAGAGATTGGTCCTTTTCAAATGCTTATTTATCTCCTGACAGTCGAGTGGTTAGGGAGCTAGCCTCCCACTGTGCAGGTCTAGGTTCGAATTCCGGTTTGGGCATGGGTGTCTACTAACGAATTCCCTGGATGGATTATGCTGATCCTTTGGGAATACGTGAGGATCACGTAAGTTTTAAAGAATAGAAAATCTGTGAAAAAAAACAAACTACTCCGATAAGGAGTAATTTTCACTCCGTGGGTCACCCAGGCACGACTCGCGGGACCTCATGTAAGTAGATGATGATGATAAATTTTTTACAGTTCCTTTTTTTGTTCGCTTATGGGAGACGGAGTGACACGAGAACCCTATGCCTTCCTCCTTCCATCTACGCGTATACGCCTTTGATTATAGGTAACAATAATAATCTCAGACTAAAATAGTTATTTACCAACAACAATCCAGAATAAAAACCTCCGTATTATACAGGGTGTTTTAAAACATAGTCACCCGATTTGAAATGCGTATACTACGAAAAATATTGAACATAGACACTTAAGATTAATTTTATATTACATGGCTAATCATAAAGTTTTTTTTTACAAACCAAATTAAAGGTACTGCTCAATATATTCACCTTGGGATGCACGGCATATGTCTATACGGTAGTCAAATTCGTCCCAAACTTTTGCGAGCATGTTTGCATCCGCTGCTTCGACGGCTGCTGTCAACGTATCTTTAGTTCGGCTAATGTAACTGGAAGGGGAGGCACATGAACGTAGCTTTTTGCAACCCAACAAGACGAAATCGTACACTGTGAGGTTCGGCGATCTTGGAGACCAGTGATGTTTAACTGAATCGTCAGGTCCCGTGCGGCCGATCCATCGTTTAGGAATGCGATTGTTCAAAATTTCTCGAACTTCCAAGCTCCAGTGTGGTGGAGCCCCGTCCTACTAGAAAATGAAGTCATCCGAATCAGTTTCTAACTGTGGGAAAATCCAATCCTGACAACACTGAAGTGGTGGCCGAAGGAAGAGCGTTAGCGCTACCTGTCGACAACTGCGTTAAACTCGAGATTTCTCCTCTTTCTACCTATACATAATTCGATCAAAACGGATTAAAAACTGAATATTTATGATTTTTTTTAAATCGAAAGATTCTTTTTGAAACACCCTGTATAAAAAGGGTTTTTTTTCTAGTTCGTTTCCGCGTGGTTTTGGTTTCAATTTTAATTTGTTTCAGCACCATCTGTCTCGTTCAGATGACTCAAATTTGGTTTTTGTTGGCACAAATTACTTACAAAAACGAAACCTACGGGACCTACAATTTATTGCCGATTCCGAAAGGCAGGTTTATTTTTTATGCTCATCGAAAGGTTGGTACGCGAACCCCTCGATGAGGACTCCCTGCGGTAGCAATTTTTTCTGCGGTCATACGTCGCCGTTTCTGTTGTACCCCTGTGTCAGGAAAGTTTTCGGACAAGGACGAACCGGGTATCGAACTCGCGACACTTCTAAACATCCTTTGGCACTTTAGGCGAGTATCTTATCGACCTTGGCTATTATTGGAAAATGGAATTCTCACCGTAACACGAGATGCCGTAGAAATGCTTCGAGATCAGACGGGAGTGCTATGAGATATTTTTTGGAGCTGAAATAATTTTGAAATGATAAAGAAGTGATTTCCAATCTGCTTGTCGTAACCCATTAGCACGCTGCTGAAGTGTATCGAGCAGGCATGATCTACCACGATATTAAAATTCAAATTTCTTTCCAAAGTGCTTTGAAAAAAAAAAAAAAAAGGAATCCTTGATCGACAACCATTCCGTCGCAATGCATGGGTCTCTCCGGGTCATGATGGACCTCACTTGCATGGAGGAACCGTGATAATAATTAATTTCTTAGAGTTGGCACGCGAATTGGTAGGCTGCTTATTTCATACAGGGAACGGGGCCAAACCGGCTCATTCGTAATACCATTTGGTATTACGAATGAGCTATGAAAATACTTGATAATTTTTAGCATTGTGAATGCAGTGGAACCTCAGTTAACGGACTCCCCATTAGCGGACACCTCCCGTTAACGGACTCCCCATTAGCGAACACCTCCCGTTAACGGACACTTTTCTGATCCCCGGTCCCATGGAATAGGGCTTTAATGTATTTCACTCCCAGTTAGCGGACAGTAAAATCAGGAAAACTCTATTTCTTTTCCAAGTTCTAATTTGTGAATTTTTACTCGTAAATTGGAATTTAACATATTCAACGGTGATTATGTATAATCCCCCAAACTTTTGTATTGGTAAATGTGATAATCCGTCAATTAATTGCTTGCTCAACCATATCCGCAGTGTGCCTTCTCAGGCCTCCGGGGCAGATATTTTCCTTGGGACCACTCTTGAAAGGGTTATTATTATGCAAAACAAGTGTAAAGTGTTTTGGTACCCCTATTCGGCTAGGGGCTCAGTAGCAGTGCCCCGGTTGCCCCAGCTAGTTAGGGCCCTGTAATTAATTGAACTAGGTTATGGTCCGAGATGCTGATTCCGGATGGTAATGTGGGGGTTTTTGTTTGCACATGTTGATATGTGTGAAGAAAGCCAACATAACTGATAATGTTGTTATGAACGTTTATTTCTTCTTCAAACTTATTTTAATTTTTTTGCAAAATATGTATAGTACACGCATCATGTTCGAAAAAGAATAATTGATTGGTTTAATGAAGTGAAGAAAGATTATACAACTTTATCGAGACGATTGGTGATTATGCATAACCATCGGTATATAATTTTCACACACAGTAACCTATACAGTAGGAAACAATTGCGACCGAAGCCAAACGTCGTACCTCCCCAATAGCGGACACTCCCCGTTAGTGGACAATTTTTTTGTTCTCAATGGTGTCCGCTATCGAGAGGTTCTATCTTAAATATTTTATTCATATAAAGAATTATTTATAGTATTGTCCACCTGGGATATTCCAATCATTTTTCTTTTTTATGAATTAACAAAAATTAAGAATTGATATTGTTAATAGATGAGGTTGATATGTTAGTACTTTCAGCCATTAAAAGTGTACTCCTCCTCTACCACCAGAACATCATTTTGCACATGATTCTACGTTTCTTTCGTTCTCTCGAACATCCCAGTTCTTGCAAAATAATTCAAAAATTTCGACAGATAAAGCAAACGAGATTGAAACAGGAATGCGGAATTTTTTTGGGGGTTTTTTTTTTCCCGAATTTTTTATTGGTTTTAGATTAATGTTTGAAATTGTTTGAAAAATTAAATTTTTGTTGGCTTGGGGGTAGGAGGGCTTACCACTCATTCCCTCACGCTACTAATTAAAAGTAGCAATAATAGTCTAAGATTGTATGGTACAAATAGCAATTTAGAATAAAAACCTTCGTATTTTTTCAAAGGATTATTTTTTTCTAAGCCATTTCTACGTAATTTCGGTATGAATTTGGATTTCTTTGAGCGCCATCTCTTGTTCGATTGCTTCGAATTTAGTTTCGGTTTTCCCACATTGCAATGAAGACTTTAGAACGGTATCGTAGTGAAAAGTACTTGGGATTTTTCGGTTTTAAAAAGTGATTTGAGATACACTTAGCTTGATGAGATGTCGTGATTAATCTATTTGATCTCTATAAATACATATTAACTGATTTTGCCCTGAAAATGTAAATGGCAAAAATTACTTATTTTTATTTGGTTCCATGCCAACTAATCGTTCGAATTCTCATTTAAAACAAGAGTTAGAAAAGGATTGTTTATTTTTTTTAACCCTCAAAAATATTAACTTGAATTTTGAAATTTTCTGAAGTGGTAACAAAAATGAAATAGATTCGTATCTAAAATATAGGACATAATACTCAGAAGAAAAGTTCCCACGAAACAGTAATAGTGCCATTACATCGCCCAGGAATTCACTGAGATATCTTAGGGATAAAATAATTTGGAAAAAACTAGTAGAGGGGCGTGAAATTCCTGACCAGCGTGTCATGTCGTAACACTTTGAGATGCTGCAGAAAGGTCTCAGGATCTTATAAGATATATTTCGTTCCCATGAGATACGTTAAAGGTAAAATCATTTTGAAGTGATAAATAGTTAAGACAGTGATTCCCAACTGGCATGTCGTACCCATTAAGATGCTGCTAAAATGTCTCGAGATCAGGTATACAGTGATATAATTGAAATTAAAATTTCATTTTCAATTCTGACATGAACGTTAAAAAAAGAGAAAGGAATCCCTGATAAACCACCATTCATGTCTGTCTTTTAATCCAGGCGTCACCGCCAGATACGATAAGAATCCATGATAAGGAGATCTACACTATTATTCAGAGTACGTTCGTAAATTGATGTACTGCTTATCTCACATGAATGACAGATCATTTCTAAACAGCGTTGCAAACGAGATGTGAAAATACTTGATAAATACGCAAAATTGTGAATATAATATTTTATATACGTAAATAGTTATTTATAGTACCGTCAGCCAACCAACGATGCCATGGCCATGTTCCAGTCAACATTACTACAAATAAACATCTGAAAAAAGTAAGAGCTGATATTACCTATGGGTGATATTTCATGAACTTATGGTGGATTCCCCTTCTCCCAGAAAATCTCTTTTGCTGCCATCATCCCGAAAATTCCAATTCTAATTTCTTAGATCTAATTACATTATGATGCGGTTGCAAGTTACATATACTAAGTTTTCTGTTTCATTACTATTAAAATGACTATTAAAATCATATTAGTATTGGCTATTTTAATCAAATCACAAATTACTTAAAACAGAAAATTACAAAGAGCATGGCATCTTTTTATCAGCCACCTCGTTGGGCATTTTGCCTGTTGTGGCGTTGTATTTGTATTTGTATTTGTGTGGGCATTGTGCTGTACAGGTTATTGTAATAGCATATACATAGAAAGCAAGGTGGATAAAAAGCTCATTGTAAGGGTTATTACGGAAATTTTATACGAGAAATTTTCTACTAAATCTGTTGATATACATGATTTCCATCTGAGAAGCAATATAAAAAACATTTAGATTATTTTGCTTAGAAAAAACAAAATAAAATAGGAGATTCTCTCGAACACTCTATCATTCGAGAACATTTTCGCTGATAGATGGCTGTAGATTCTGTTGTTATAAATGGGGGGGGTCCACGGCAGACACTAATATTTTCTGGGTGTCCATGACTGAAACTATTTGGGAACTTCTGTTCTGAAGTGAAAACAATTTTGAAATGAAGAGTAAGTAATTTTGAAATGAAGAGTAAGTAATTTTGAAATGAAGAGTAAGTGATTTCTAACCAGCATGTCGTAACCCATTATGATGCTGCTAAAATGTATCAAGCAGCAATAATGTGTCGTGATATTATTGAAATTCAAATTTCATTCCAAAGGGTGCTGTGAACACAGTGTTATCGAAAATATATTTTTGAGGAGTAATTTAACTCCTCTTCAAAATTTTGAGGGGTATTTTTTTTAATCAGTGAGTAATAACTCTGATAAAAAAATAACCAGTAATTTGAAGGAGTATTTTCACTCTCCAACGAAATTTAGGAGAGTGAAATTGAATTTTGATATTTGAATCACGCATGTAGATGCTTATGTGCAAATACAAATACAACGCCACAACAGGCAAAATGCCCAACGAGGTGACCGAAATTGCAAACACTGTGTGAACGTAAAAAAAAAGGAATCATCGTTGATCTTACTATTCCATCGAAATGGCATGGGTCACCCCGGGCACAACTATTGGGCCCTCAAGTGCATAGAGGACCCACAATAATGATTTATTTAGAGTTGGTACATGAATTGGTGGATTGCTTATCTCACATAAGTGACGGGAATTACCAAATGGTATCACAAGTTAGTTATGAAAATGCTTGATAATTTTTTGGAATTGTGAATAAATATTTTATACATGTGTAAATAATTATTTATAGTATGTTATAGTCACCAGGGATGCTCCAATCAATTTTTTTTAGGAATAAAATCTTCAAAAAGAGTAAGAGCTGATATTACCAACAGTTGATATAATATAGCATGGATTATGCAGCTAAGTTGGTACTTTTATCCATTCCAAAAAAATAAGAACCCTCTCTCTCCCAATCCCCAGAACATCATTTAGCCCTGCGGTCCTATGATAACGCCATTATCCCGAACATCTCAATTCTTATTTCCGTGTTATAATTGTATAATGATGCGGTTGCAAATTACGTATATCAAATTTTCGGTTTAGTTGACAAGTAAATTTGGGTAAAGTCCTGCATTATTTCGTTTTTTGACACAAAATAAAGTGTTCCAGACTCTGCCACGAAGCTGGGCTGGAAGAGATCTCGGCAACGGGATAAGTCCAGAGGCGAAGTTCTGGCGTTCATTCATTCACTGCATTGTTTCGCTTCCGAATTTAGTTTGTGTGTGCGCCATCTGTTGTTCAATTATTTTGAATTTAGTTTTTGTTCACATAAATTGCAGTAAAAATGCTATAGATATTTTTTTGAATTGAACAGTAATTTAAAAACACGTTTATCTCAATAAAGTTTTGTAATTAATTTAGATTAATTTAGTTGGTTTCTTTAAATACATAATAACCGGTTTCGCTCCTACGATGGAAATGACGAATAGCCACCAGGGATGTTCTAATCAATTTTTTTATGAATAAAAGTATAAGAAAATTAAGAGCTGACAGTTACACTAATTGGGGCTATTGTGAATGGACTATTCTCGATCGGTAATTTGATACTTTCAGCCATTGAAGGTGTAGACCAGTGATTCCCAACGTGAGCGTTAACGCCCCCGGGGAGGGGGGGGCAATGGAATGTTCCAGGGGGGTGGAGGCGGTAGAAGCTACGGGTATAACATAGGATTCTATGGGTTAGATTGCGTTGGGGGGCGATGGGACAAAAGGTTGGGAAACTATGGTGTAGACTCTTCTTCCAGAACATCATTTGCCCGGCGCCCACATGATCTCAATTTATATATATGTATATATTTCTTATTTCGAGATCTTATTTCTTTATGATGGGGATGCAAGAAACGTATGTTAGGTTTCCTTTTTCGTGGTTAATTTAAACCATATTAGTATTTGGTCATTTTCAACACATCACAAATTAGTTAAAACAGAAAATTACAAAGAGAATGGGCGTTATGCTGTATAGATAATTGAAATGGCATATGCATAGAAAGCAAGGTGAATAAAAAGCTCACAGTAAGGGAAGTTTTCTACTTATTCTACTAGGATACAGGATTTGCATCTAAGAAGCAATATAAAAGGCAATGTTTAGTAGATTGGATTTATTTTGCCTAGAAAAAATAAACAAAGATTGGTGATGGGAATTTCTACAGATAAAGCAAAGAGGATTAAAGCAGGAGAAGGTGGAATTTTTTTGGGAACTTTTTTTTTTTCCGAATTTTTTTATTGGTTCGAGATTTATGTTTTTCTCACAGGAAACCTACAGCCATACCTCAAAAAATCCCCTTCGCTTCTTCCTCTTGTATTGTTGTTAACCTGTAGGGTTTGTTCATCTTCATTTCGTTCTGAATCGCTGTCCGATTCCAGCAAAGACTCCAGATTCGACATAAAACTGAAATAAATTATTTCTAGATTTTAATTTATGTTATGGTTTCCAAAAAAATATTTTTCACAAAAATTTCAAAATTCAAAAAGTTTTTTTTCTATACAATTTTTTTTCTAAATTTTTTCCCGATAAGGTCAAAAAAAAAGCAAAATCAAAATTCCTTCAACAAAATTTTCGGTAGGCTGTAATGACTGGAGTCAAACAACTAAACTCTAAATCTAATTTTTTTTGGAGTCAGTTATACCGTATCAACCAAAGTCTGTAATTCTATGTCAATTCTTATAGGATTGAGCCAATAAAATCATTTCTGAGAGTTTAAAATTTATATTAAGGCCTATATTGTTGGAAATTTCAACGTCACTTTCACGTGCACATGGGGTGTAAAGTTATCACTCTATCTCATAGAAAGTTATCATATCATTGTGTATCGAAAATATGTGCATACTGTAGTAGGTATCTCGAATACCATGTGGACTTACGAATTCAAGGGAAAAAATTAAAAGGAATATTTTGAGGAAATGGCTGCTATATAGATGTAAATTTTTTTTAGTTAGCGGTGATTTTATTACTTTTTGTGAAGAAAAATTGAATAAATGCTCACGTATTGAAACACTGTAAATATTTAATCACTGACACACTGGATAAAATCGGAACTTTCCGCTTAATTTCAAATCTTTCAAACGTGATTTTTTTTAGTGAAAATTTTCAGAGGGAAAAGAAAACTTTCAGAAAATAAATGAAATTTCTCATAGTTCTTTGTGAAAAATATACATAAAATGGTGCAAGATTCTTGCACGTGAATGAGCAAAAATACAGTATATCATCCGATTTATCTTCAACCTTAACGGTACTCGAAAACGATTCAGGTAGCATCAATCACAGCTTTCTACGACAGAGAACATCTTCAATCTTTTCCGAAACAGTTTATGCTTTCAATATCTAAAGAAGAGCACTCGTATACCAATTTTTATCATATATTTTAACTCACACTAGTGTAATATGAATTATTGGCTGCAACTTGAATAGGATGAATTGATTAGGACGTCACGAGTGTGAAATTCTACTTGCGAGTAACTGGTTCAAGATCCTTTCTTATACGGTGTTAATAAGACGACATTGCAAACTTTATTTGTCTCTTGATGGGTTTTTTAACAAGTCCCGATTTGCTCTCAGTAACTATCAAGGTCCATGTTAAGCCTCACTCAAAGTGGTGTCTGTTTATATTGAAGAAATATGGGGAAAAAAGGGGAATGTGTAAAGTTTTGTATTCTTTGTCACAGACCGAAATTATCTCAAAGACACCCATAAACCTACTTCTCTCTCTCCATTCTCTCGATCACTTTTGTTATTCACTTTTGAGACAGCTCTTTCGTATTATTTCAATTCGTAAAAAAAAATTGAGAAAATGAAAAAAATATTCTTCCAATCATATTATTTCCATGAGCGTTACAAGGAAATTCAGAAGTGAATTTTTCTAAACTGTATTGGACGAGTTATTTCGTGCTCATCAGCATCAGGAAAGAAAACGATTTCAAGTTTTCGAGAAAGCGTAATTATTTTTTAATATTTCGATTCGATTTTTCAGACGTAGCTCGACATACGAATTACAGTTCAAGACCTGAAATTTATTTCTATCATGAATCTCTGTATAAATAAGCGAGATCTTCCTGAAAAAAATTTTCTTCATATAAAAATTGCGTATTCGTTCGATATCCTTACAATACTGTATTTATACTCGTATGAAAACAAAATAAAATAACCTGATACACAATGAAGTGTATTTACGTGGAATATAAAAGTAATTTTTCTTACAATAAAAATACGAGGCACAATAGACTTCGGTGTCGGTTCCAATTTGTTCATGAGCTTCACTGCAAAGTTTCCAAGGGTTTTCTTTGCTGGTTACTCGAATAAACGCAAGTTCAAGCATTTTTATTGAATATATTTCTCTGGTAACTTGAATTGCTTATAAATCGAGACACTTATTAAACGAGTTATTAACATATTTCTTTTATCATCGACCGATTAAAACTTCTGTAGCACTTATTAAGAACATTGCATTGAAATCATATAAAAACACTTTTGCTATAGCTCGGAACTCGACTTGTAATTAGAAAAAACAATTCCACAAAAATAATTGAAATTACATTTCCTTTTGCATATACAAAGAGTTAACTTGCTATTGCTAGTTGCTACTATCTACACCACTGGAGACACGACTCGGCCTTCCTTATTTCGTGCACTGTGGTGAGAGGCACCTGAAGTAGATGCATTAGTAGCCTTTGTTAACTTCAGCAAATAGCCCCCAGGTGGAACGGTAAAGCCGCTGTGGTGGTCGAGTGGTCATAGTGACGGACTCGCGTCGCGCGGTCCCGGGTTCAAACCCCACCGTCGCCACAGTGGTGGTCGACTGAAGTTGGTTTCCTGTGGTTCCCGACTTCAAGGCGCGAATGCGAGCCGATCTCCCATTTAAAAAGTTTCGCCACAGAGAGCAACAGACCTACAAACAGTACAAATGTAATTCAATCATAACACATCACTCACTTCACTTCTGAAATATAGATGGCATCACTGAAAAATTAAACACAACACTACATATGCACTTTGACTTTTAAGTATACACACACACACACACAGTTACACTTCCGGCACAACTCACTATGTAGTAAATCATAGATGGTGATAGACCTGAGTTGTGTTCGGTTTGAAAGAAAGAAAAGGTGGAACGTTAAATAGAAAAATAGACAGTTTTTTCTCAGCCCATTATATCAAGGAAATAGCAGGGTCGTGTCTCCAGTGTTGTATATGGTAGCATACTTTTCCGGTTTGCAAGAGGGCCTGGGTTCGAGTCCCGGTGGAGACAAGGTGACTTTTCTTTCCGAATTCCCTTCGTCATAATATCCAGAAAACGTCTGTCTCCTTAATAAAGGCACATCTTTTTTATTTAAAATTTTATTGAATATGGTCGATTGTGCACCCGAATTATCAAAAACTCTTTGAGTCCTTTTACTTATTTATCATTCACGAAATTATTTTTCAAAACTTTGTACAAATGACTCATACAAATAAGAAAGAAAAAATTCAAAGTCATATTTAGAATTAAATAATATCGGCTGTCTGAAAAATCGGCAAATTTGACAATTATCATGGCCGGGATCATTCCCACATTGATTCATACTAGCGGCTGCTCATTAGTTGGAATTCAAACTCATGCATAATTAAAAATAATATTCTCCACTGCGTCGTCCTCATGAGAAAACATGGAATGTTTTTCTTTCGTAAAGATTAAAAAAAAAAAATTATGCTTCAGGGTTTACGAGAGTATGTCAGAAATGAATTCCGAAAGACAGGAGAAAGGAAAGGAGGGGAAAAAGAGAGAAAATATGCAAATACTTTCCTTATGATAATATTTTCACCGAGATCATCTCGGGTGAGATCCATCGGCGATTATACCTGAAGCCACTAATTACGAGTCCTCGACGCATAAATTCCGGTAATCAACGTTCACCCAGATGGTGAGGTATACTCGCGAAATGCAATCAATTTACAAGCGACGAGCAATTAATTGCTGGCGTAAAATTATTTAACGCCATATGCTATATATATATATATATATGTATGTATGTATTTACCTTGAAGTGATCATCAGAATCCGTCAGGAAATTGTTATGAGTAAATTGTGAATCTAGAACGAAAGATTCGGACTTCGGGTTTATAGAGAATCGGACGGAATATGAGATTAGTTTGGCTCAGATTTTTTTTTTTGCTTTCCCACCATTCCCACACAAAGCTCCCAAGATCTGTAATACCCCCACCCCCTCTTCTTCCTAATGAATGTAATGCCCGAAAAAGAAGCTTTTAAATAATTAAAAATACATAATAAAAAATTAATTAAGAATGCATAATAAAAACACAGCAAATACACCCTAAATATTTTAGGGTGAATAAAACCAAAAATATCAACGTAATTCACGACATTCACCACTTCATACACCAACCAGAAAATTTCAAAGCGCAGGAAACGTCATTGTCATCAACTAAGCGTTCATTGTGTTTTTTAGTCTTTGAGGTGGTAGAGGTGCCCTCAGTGATTTTTTGGGTTCCTTTCGCCTCACATTTCTTTAGTTAATTTTATCCTTTGAGAACAAAACCCATAGCGTTTCGAAACGATCGTAAAGTTTTATCTCATCATTTGATTTCAATTCGTCGAAAAATGTTGATACATCACTGGTTTTATATACAAATACACAAAGTTGCAACGGAGAAATTTACGGAACTGGGTATATCCCTATTACTGAGAAGTTTCAGAAAATTTTTTGTGTCGCTCTAAGGTTTTCGAGACATTTTACACAACCGGATCAATTTCATATTCTACATCTACAGGGTGTCCCACAAATTCGTAAATAGTTTAAAAATTAATAAAAATTCATGGAATCGGTGTATTTCAATGCGATTTGCGAAAACGTTATTCACACTTAAAAAAAATTTATTTTTGTACAGGAGCAAAAAAAATTAGTTCAAATTTTCGTTGATAGAGAGCGCTGCGCAAAAGTCCTGCCGGAGTGATTAAACCTTTCTTTAATCTCTTCTGTGTCCGAAGCTTCAGCCGGCGATTCGTGGCTCAGAGGAAACAACTTCACCAACAATGCTTTATCCACCAACGTCAACATCACAATGGAAAACTTATGTAGAGTGCCAGCATGGGCGAAGATATGGGAGGGGTATGCCCGCTTCCCCAATTTCAAAGGCGGAGCTGATCTAATGCTATATAAATATGAATTGGCATCATCATCATCATCATCTTGCTCTCCCCCCCCACCCCGACTTTCAAGTCTATGTCCGCCTATGACATGAGTGTCAGTAACAAAAAAATTCAGAAATGAGCTTTTAATCGTTTATCCTGCATTTTATAGGACTCAGATTGCATATTTCCAATCTCCCTATGTGAGAATAACTGTTTCGCAAACCGCATTCAAGTACACTAATTCCTTCAATTTTTATGAATTGTTAATACTATTTGTGCGAATTTATAGGACACCCAATGTTTCGAGTCTATAGTGGTACATACACAGATTAAAAGAGGCTTTACTGCCTGTACATAGTGCATAACTTTATCATTTTGGGAAAGAATATCGAGACTGAGAAAGTCTCAACTTGCAATACACAGTAATGTTCTGTTCCGTCATTTCTTTTCCTTAATAAAAGAGGCATATGATTCCAACGGGTCTTCTAGATAAGCTTATCATCAGTCAAATGGATGGTTGGGGGGGGGGGAGGGGGGGGGGAATGCGGTTTATTTGGTCGCAATCTGGGTTGCTAGACGTCCTTCTTTTTAAGAAATAATCCAGTGTACCTAAAAATTCTTTTAGGGACTCTTGTTTGACCCGTATTTAAATTTTCGGAAAAATATACGATATTCGATCACTGTTCTGTATTTCAATTTCCCATCACTGTCCCGTTTTTTTCCAATTTCCATGTTATGTCCTACAGCCTAATTTTCAGACATTTATAACATATTAACCCATAACAAACTCAAGTGAAATGAATAATGATATTGATAATATTATTATATATAAAATAATATATGTATCTTAGTAGTAGAAGAATATTCTAATTTTATGCGTCACCTGTTGAAGAAAGAGGGACACAGTCGAACCCCGTTGTAGCGCCAATCTCGCTTAGCGCCGAAATTTTTAAGTGAACAAATCTTCCATATACAGGGATTACACACGTTAATTTGTAATTCGATATAACGCCAAACTCGTTCTAGCGCTGGAAATCTGTGAGACAAATGGTGGCGTTACATTGGGGTTCGACTGCACGAGAATTAGAGAAATTCTCTGACTAATGCGCATGATTCTGCATGTTAGCTGGCGCTGCCTTCAAGTTAGCAGCTCTAATATGCGTCCCATATTTTTGATTTTTGAAATCTAGCTACCCTGGTATTGATGATTCACACACAAAAAATATTCACCTGAAAAATCTACATGAGGTGGAATAATGTTGGACTATGCTTTTCCAAACCAAATCTCACACTTTTGCAGAAGAAACTCAATAGCAACTTCCAGCTTATTCAGCTCTACTTTTGACAAATTGTTCGAATTTCGTAGATAATGACGACGTGCGGACGGACATGTCAAGATACTCTCCTCAGCCGAGCTTTCTCGAAAAATGTCAAATTGGATACCAACGTAAAGAAGGATAGAAGAAAAAATTCCTCACCTGAATTGATCCCTGTTGAAAACGTTCTCTTGTTTGATACTGAGGATAACTGGTCCTAGAGCCTCGTCGTTAGTGAAATAGTTCCAGTGCTCGGTGCTGTAGAAGTACTTCTCGTAGGTCTCTTCTTCGACCGTGAGCAGCTCAAACTTTCTCTCCAGTTCGGCAGCGGTGTAATTGACGTTCGGAGCCGCAACTGCTTCTCCATTGTTACTGGAGCTTCCACTGCACTCTATCCAATATCCCGGAACAGCTTTAATGGTGTGCGGGTAACGGTCGCAGGACTCCTTACCCGGACAGGCCTGCACCGGCACCGGGAACTGCAGGGTGGTCGAGCTCTTGCGCCTCGCCTCGGCACACCCGAGGCTCTGGCGCTTGTAATCCCTCAGCTTCTGCATGAACTCGTCGCCGCTGCTGAGCCCGGACACGTCCGCGTAATGGAGAGGGCAGTAGATCTTGTTGTGGTATCGTCGAGACCGGCTCGGACCCGAGAGCCTGAGCCCGCAGGTGTTGCATATGAGGCAGTCCTCGTGGTAGGTCGAGCCTCCGATCGCCGTCGTCGAACCGCCGGCGGCCGGTTGCTGTTGTTCTGGTACAGCGATGGCGAGTCCATCCTCCAGCGATTCTTCGCTAGGCGAGGGAGGTGGCCATATTCCATGAGTTTGGTAACTGAGAATTGGAAGCTCGCATACGAAACACAGGGAAGACATCAGAAACAATTTCTTCTTCTTCTTCTTTTTATACAACAATATTTTTTTTTCCTAACTAATGCATGTAAAAAAATGGCGGAGTTCGAAATTGTCTCCAAGGAATCGGTCACAAGTCCGTTACGATAATGAAAACCCTAAGAAATCGACAGCCTCGTCGATCACAAATCGCATACTTGGCAATGATGACTGTTTTTTTTTACAAACGAAAACAAAACAAGGCAGGCTTGGTACGTATTCAATATTTACTGCTTTAAACGCAGTTACTTTAATCTTCTTACTGTAACAGCAAAATGACAGTTATTTTATCTATTTATTTTTATTTCTCCACAGCTTGTACCAAACAAAAAAATTTCACTTATATTTCTGAGATGAGTGAGTTGCTTGCGGACCGCTGTGTGTTATGGACTGCTTTATCTTGGACCTTATGATGAGTTGGTGCGACGTCGTTTTGTTGTTGTTTGGAGGCCCGATAATAATCCATGGAAATGATATGAAAAAATATATAAAACCTTATCTTGATTGTCGGCTCTTTTCCTTATATTCCCCCAAATGTTATCTCAGTTTTTTTTGATCAAGTCTTCAGCTTTTTTTACCATAGCCCTGGCAGAATTTCATCGAATAAGATATCCCTTTGAACGTACTTCGTCCTGTGACTTTCTGAGGTGACCACATCTTCCTGAAATTCCAAATAAATAAACTGATTTCAAACAAATTGAAATTATTTATACTTTATATAAGGAAATAAAATTCAAAACTCATTCAAATATGATTTAACATCAATGCCCTGAACAAAATGTGATACTTATGTCCGGTTTTGTCTACGATATCCTTTTTCTTCTGATGAAAAGTATTTATCATTGTAAAATGCCACATTTTCGTTATCGGTGAATTTCTAAACTATCAGAATCCTTCTTCTGGTGCGAAATTCTAGTTTAATTATGGACACTCTGTATATTAACCGATTGACAAAACATCTTCGTCTGCGAGGCTCTGTAATGAGTGTTCTGAGAAGCGGGGAGGGGGATCTCCTCGTAGGATTCTGCATTAAAAATCGCCCGTCAAAATATCGTTTGTCAAGCCATCACCCTGACGAAAGTATACAGCAAGGCTGTTCCTCAGCTGCACACAAATGTTCCTTCACGTGTGAACGGACATCAATCATATCAGCGCTCTTGGCCAAGTTTTAAGAAAATTATAGCAAATCTCTGTTCACATTATTGTTCCTTTGAGTGTTTATGGGTGAAGAATAAAACCAATAGCTCTTATTCGGGCCGTAAATAGTTTTTGATCGAATATCCACATGGTATCGATCCCCGCAGTACAAGAATCTTTCTTTAACGTAGGGGTTCTCAACTTATTTCTACTGCCTTTTTGTGCCAATAAGAGAAAGGCCAAGGACGCCCCTTAACCGATAATATGAAGCCTACGGATATGCGACTGAGACCGGAAAAACTGGGATATCTTGAAGAAGATTTTCAGAAGGCTTATATATACTGTCGAATCGTAAGGCAATGAATAAAATTACCTACTACCACTAAAAGGTTGGGCCTTGTACGGTTTAGAGAGAGAGTTCAGTTCTCTTCAACCTTTTTCCCTCATTGAAGACCGCTTGAATTAAGAGCAAATTTTCTCAATTCAGCGGGAAAAAAAATGGAGGAAAATTTCCCAAGCACATCCAACTTAATACATTTCATATTTTCTATACATTGCTATTATAAATACAAAAAACCGCTTTCAGCTAGGACTTCTGTTGCCACCTATTGAATAAAAACAAAACAATCTGTTTCAATTGTTAAAATTAAATGATTTATGGATTTAAATCGGTGTGTGTAGAATGAAAATGAATAACCTGTACAGTCGACCCTCGGTTTACGAACTTAACCTTGTAAGCGACATTCACGAGATATTTCGTCTTCATAAAAGACTCTTATTTTAGCACTGACAAGTCCAGATATTTTTTAAAGTTGATTTCTCAATGAAAAACTTTTCCCTATACCCATTAGTAGAATTTTAAACTTCATTAAAAAAACATTGCATTTTGAAGAAAAGTTTAGTGATTTTTTTTAATTGCCGCTGAAAGGGTTAATTCTTTCCTGAAGTCCGTTCGTAAGTAGCATTGTTCCTATACCGAAACAATTTTTCCCATAGGAATCAATGTAAAATGAATTAATCCGTTCGATTATAGTGTGAAGATTTCTAGTTTTTGCAGCAGCTTCAGTGCATAACGTGAAACTAATGAAAATCATTAAAATAATAAGTTACTGCAAAAATAATCACCGTATGAAAGAGACAAAATGGAAACATTGCAAGGGCCATGTGTGGTTTCATTAATATCATCTACAATTTCACTGTAAAAGAATTCAAAATCTAACCACAAGTTAAATTCAAAGTTCTGTAAAATATTTACTGCTAAACTTTGTCAGTCAGAGCAAATGCAATGCGCAATTTGCAATGTGCAATGAAGAATATGAAAATTATATTTTGCGAAGTGATTGAAAGTGTTACTTTTATGTCGAAAATTATTGTAAAATATTTTTGGAAAGTTCTGTGATTTAGAACTTCTTGAAGTTTAAAATGACCTTTCGATAGACGGATCACAGATCGGATAACAAGAGCCATATGTGAAGGCGTGAACATTAATTGGATTAAAATCAAATTTTTCAACTAACTTGCCTCTGAAATGAAAAGAAAACAGCCACTTAGTCACAGACTTCGCCGCTGTGGTGGTCGAGTGGTCATAGTGACGGACTCGCATCGCGGGTACCCGGGTTCGAGCCCCACCGTCACCACAGTGGTGGTCGGCTGAAGTTGGTTTGCTGTGGTTCCCAACTTCGAGGCGCAAATGCGAGCCGATCTCTCCGTTAAAAAGTCTCGCCACAGAGAGCAACAGACCTACAAACAGTACAAATATTCAGTCACGACACATCACTCACTTCACTTCTGAGATATAGATGGCGGCACTGAAAAATCATACACAACACTTGATACGCACTCAGACTGTTAGGTACACACAATTACACTTCCGGCACAACTCACTAGGTAGAAAATTGCCTATGGCGATAGACCTGAGTTGTGCTCGGTTAAAAAAAAAAAAAAAAAAAAAAAAGTCACAGACTTCGCCGCTGTGGTGGTCGAGTGGTCATAGTGACGGACTCGCAACGCGGGGACCCGGGTTCGAGCTCCATCGTCACCACAGTGGTGGTCGGCTGAAGTTGGTTTTGTGTGGTTCCCAACTTCAAGGTGCAAATGCGAGCCGATCTCCCCGTTAAAAAGTCTCGCCACAGAGAGCAACAGTCCTACAAACAGTACAAATATTCAGTCACTACACATCACTCACTCCACTTCTGAGATATAGATGGAAGCACTGAAAAATCATACACAACACTAGATACGCACTCAAACTGTTAGGTACACTTACACTTCCGGCCCAACTCACTAGTAAGCTTACTGCCATAGGTAGTAAATTGCCTATGGCGATAGACCTGCGTTGTGCTCGGTTTGAAAAAAAAAATAGTCACAGACTTCTGAAATATCCTTCCCTCGAGGGATTCAGTCCTTTTTTAGTGTTCGTAACCCGAATTGTTAGCAAACCAAGCCATTCGTAAACCAAGGGTTGATTTAATTAACTTTACATCGGTATGCAGCGTGAAAACTAAAAATTTGTAATTTCATATCACATTTTGCTCATTTTCATGCTGTAGATTGATTTAAAACCAAAAATAATTTTATTTTAAAAATTATGACACATAGCTCTGCTTTTGTTTGATAGATGGCAACTAAAATCCTAAAGCAAAAATGTTTCTTCCGATTTCAAGCAATACTTATGCGCATTTCTCTTCTATACACAAAAATATCAATACGTAAAAACTAACAGAATACAAAGAACAATACGATTATTTTTCCTGTATCTGGAAAAGTGGTCCTGATTTAGTACTGCGCTGACCCCACTGTACCGTAATGATGGGTAAGATACATATGCTGTCCGAACTTGCGGTCGTGTTGATATTACTGCCCTCTCGATTCGGAACCAGAAAAAAGTTGAACACTGCAGTTTGGAGCATAAAAATAAGACAGTTAAATTTTTAAAATAATTTGATTTCATTGAATCTTTGATTAGCGGAGAAAAAACCGGGACAAACAGCTATTCCAAATGCATTTTTTGGGACAATGCATTTACATGTTAGTCAAATACCGAGACTCCCTGAAAACCGGGACGTCTGAGCACGCGATTTTGGCATGAATCTCATTATCATTTTTACCGAAAGTGTTAAATTTACTAAAGAGGTAATATTAACCGAGAAACTTTAGGGGAAAGACCTGTAAAAATGTTTTGCCTGGGAACCTCCCAGCTCAAAGATCCCAGCCTATGAGCCCAGTTGCAGTATATGAGGAGGCTGGCTTCTAGTCCGCTAAGTATTTCAATCAAACACATGTGCTCACCAATAAGGTGTTAAGCGAGATGACTCACTCCGATGGATATTTTATACAGTATTTCACGATAAAATTCTCATTTCGTGGGTTTTTTTGTTTTTTGTATCCTGTGTATATAATATGGTAAAGTGTAAGGTAACAGATGAGGTGGCATGGTCCTCCCTCCCACTGCTTTTAAAACATACCTCCATCCTAATATGTGTACATTCATTTTAACTAAACCCCGAAACTTCTCCAACTCCTAATCCCATCTCGTCTGTAATCACCATAAAATTTGTGAATCGCGACAGTATATACCCATTGTATGTTTTTATTTTTTGACACAAAATAAAGTGTTCCAGACTCTGCCACGAAGTTGGGCTGGAAGAGGTCTCGGCAACGGAATAAGCCCAGTGGCAAAGTCCTGGCGTTCATTCATTCAGTATATGAGAAAGGTCCCATGGCCGAACTGGGCTGCGAAATATTAAGATCGTATAAATAGATCAACATAGGTTTAATACACATTTGCATTATGGCTGCCAAAGAAAGCATTTCTGTGGAATTCCCCTCATGTGTGTAGGAACCACTTGCATCATCATCTATCAAAAATTGAAAAGAAGTGTTTGAATTTTTTTTTAACATGCATCAAGCATGTGGTCGAAAAAAAAAAATGCTTGGCAGGGCGGGAAATGGATTCGTCCCGTCCTGCCACGGAAGCCTTCCTATTAAGCGTGGACAATTTCAACAACTTCCACAATTCCAGGCCTTCATATTAAACGTACTACTTGTTTGATATTTCCATCTATCACTCTTTCCAAGTTATGGAATACTTTCTGAAAAATCCCGTATAAAACATGCACTGTAAAAATCATACATAATCATTCCCTGTTTGAACACATTTTTTTTTGTAATTTCATTAGCAAAAAATGAAGTTCCAAATTTTTCGTTAACTAAAGCCAATTAGGCCATCTTCAAGATAATTATTGACACTAACATCATCATCATCTCATGCAGTGAACACTAAATTAAATATCCAAATGAACCTTTTACCATCCGAATTAAGATTTCAATTGATTTTCTTAATTTTTTTTTTTTTTTGTCTTTTTGTCCTTTTTTTAAATCCTCTAGTTTAGAGAGAGAGAGAGATATCAGCCATAAAATTAATGAAAAAAAAATTCCCATGCGTTTTCTGGACTTGCCCATGCCCATAAAAGCAAAAAAAATTTAACTTTATTTTTCCATAAAAACAGAAAATTTAAAAAAATTAAATTTATGTCACAATAGTGCTGAAATTAATAAAATTTTTGTTTAGTAAATTAAGTTTGGAATCTCACACGTTCAGAAAAAAAAATCAAGTGCTTTTATGTGAGAAAAATGTTCTTTCTAATTAATGAAACTGATGTTCCCAGTGGCCGTTAAAAGGTAAAAAAACACCATGGCTCACAACAGACATATTATTCAATTGGTTCACGTCTCAAAAACTGATTAATTAGAAAACAGTAATACTAAATCAAATTAACTCTATCCTAATTTAAAAACAAAATTGATCCTCGTATAGACACTAATTCAGTACTTATTAAACGGGGAAATAGTTTAAAGTTAGGAAGCGTCTCAGAAATTTTTCCGACAGGACCTTGTCTCTTTTACGCACATTCAGTAATCGGCTTCTGAAAAATTCCAGGATGTCTTTCTCCTCTAACCCACAACCATTCGCGTAGGCACACACACACACATACAGGCAGCCAAGAAATTTCTGGATCAGGAGGTGGAGGAAAATATTGAAGACGGTTACTATTAATAGAAACTCGGGTAAGAAGGCATCTGGAGATGCGTGGGAGAGGCTCAAGAGAAATTGTGGGAGAGAAGAGAATCCACTCTTCCCACGTAGTTTCTCATTCCATAAAGTTCTGCAACAATTTGTGCCCACCTCCTTCTCACTATCTATCTGCGTTTAATAATACATAGATATGTTGTCGATGTTTCTTTTCCTTTTGTGAGCCTCTCTCATCGAAGGAAAAAATCCGAGGTATTCAATGGTGAATTCAATAAGAACTGCATCTGCGCTGACAAGAACCTATCACTTTCCATCCACCTACGATCCTTTTACCCCCTAAGAGGAGATTCTCATCTCTCTCTCTCTCTCTCTTAGATTTATAAAACGAGAAACAAATGTTTCTTTTAGTCTTTTTTCCTTTATTTTATTTTTTTTACTAGAAAATGTGGATTCCCTAGCTATCATAGCTCCTGGCAACGCAAATACCTACCTACTACTACATTCAGCAAAGAACCACAGAGCGTAACGAAAGAAATCCTAGGCGTAGGTGTTGGATTTCAAGTTACCTATGAAACAGTGAAGGAATTTACAAACAAATATATACATAGTTTGCTACTGTGTGTGTGTATGTGTAGGTAGTTTTTGTCGTAGGAGAGGAAGAGAGACAGAGAGACAGAAGCTTGAGGCCTTGTTGTGGAAAATGTTTTTTTTGAAACTCGAATGAAGCGTGTGGGTCGAATTTGTTTAATTCAGAATAATAACTGGTTAGAATTAAAAAGATGCTGTCGTTCACTTTAATTAAATGAATAGAAAATTTGTACTGAATGAAAAAATGACAACAGTTGGTTTTCTCTTTAATTTTTAATTCAAAAAAGGTCTGAAATACACTCTGATTTATACAGGGCAGGTGATTTACATTTAAATACAGTGAAGAAATCTCTAACGAAAAAAGACATCTGTTATTCGTAAATACAATAACATTAGTTTTCTAGTGCCAGCTCTAGAATATAATGTTAAACTTCGGAAAACCAGAAACTTGATTTATATGAGTGTTTCGTAAAAGTTTGCTTTTTTCTTAAAAAATAAATAAATTTTGACTCGATTAACGAGCGATGTCTCGCAATATGTGTGTACATATTTGTATTTATTGTTTTTTTTTCTCTTGTCCATCTCTGTTATTCGGCAATGCTTGCCTGGTGGGGTGTGTTTAAAAAAGTACAAGGTGTCACGTAAATTCGTAAATACAGTAAAAACCCTTTAACCAACAACACTCAGATGCGGTTACCCCTCTTTTACGGCCAAATATTAATTTCCCCTTGTATAATAAAAGTATGCATGATTAATGATCATCCCTCTTTTACGGACGGATTTTTTTGCTCCAAGGGTGTCCGCGAAAGAGAGGTTTTAATGTAGTTCAAAAATTCATAAAAATTGGAAGAATCGGAATGGGTTTGCAAAAAAAAAAAAAATATTATCACGAAAAGGATTTTTCTTTTTTTTTGGTGCAGAAAAAAAAATCAATTCGAATTTTGTCGATAGATAGAGTACTGCACGATAGCAAATTACAGGAAATATGCGCCACAGAGCTATGTGTAAAATGCAGGTAGGTGTACGATTAACAGCTGATTTCCGTGTTTTGCTGTTACTGTCTCTTACATAAGGTTTTCATTACTATCTTGACATTGGTGGATAAACCTCTATTGGTAAAATTGTTTTAACTCATCTTCGAATCACGGACTGAAGCTTTATGAACGTTTCGGGCACGAAAGTGATTGAAGAAAGATTCAGGTTCAATCACTACGGTAGAACTTCCGTGCTCACTCTATAAAAAAATGAACTTTTCATGAGAATAACATTTCGCAAACCGCATTCAAATGTAAAAATTCCTCAAATTTAAAAAAAAAAATTTTTTTGGGTATTTATGAACTTATGGGGCAACCTGTCTGTACATAGGAGGAAAACGTCTCGCGATACAAGCAAAGACTTTAAACAAATTTTGACTGGATAAACGAGCGATTGCTCGCCAAACGAGCAAAAATTGTCAACAAATTAACCAATGGTCGAGCATGGCCCGGCGATCCATGTCCCTAAGAGATCTATACCGCACAAAGTTTGGTACTATAATTTTCGAGGTCAAGTATGTAAATATGTAAAATGTTATTTCCAATCACAAGTACAGGATCTCCACAAAACATCACTTTACCCGGGGGGGGGGGCATAACATTAAGACATCCCGACATAGAACCCCTCCCCAACGAAGATCACGAGAACTGCTCACTGAACCATCAGTGTTTTCCACCGCCGAGCCTTGCAAAGTCGAATCAGGCCGGCAGCGATTCCACTGTTTCATTTTTCCTCATTTATGTTCCATCAGCCGTGTGTATGACCGGGTCTTACACTAACAAAAAAAGAAATCAACTGGACTGACTGCAGGCTTCCAAAGTTGGGAACCACTGCAAGGGTCCGGAGATCGACTATTATTTATAAAAAAATTATTGTTTATTATAAATTTACTCAAATAATCAATTCAATAAGCAGAAAAGGGAACTCGCTTCTGAATGAGGGGGGGGGGAAGGTAGATTTTCTCAGTATAAAACGGGGGAGGGGGGGCACGAGCAGAATATATATATACATATCCATCCTAAGTGGGCCGTGGGAGAAAAGAGGTCTAGAAAAGCCTTGCGTTATTGTATAATCCTTGTTATGAAATGATACATTTAAGTCTTTCCAAGAAAAGCTTTCTCTCTCGAAAAGCTTTCTCTCTCGAAAAGGCTTCATTCGAGTGGTTATTTCAGAAGGAGAGACATTTTAATTTATTTATAGTAATAACAGTTATTTTTTCACTTTCATGATAATCTCTCGAAATTAATGAACCTCACGTTTTCGTTGTAAAAATAAAGATTTAGTCGCTCTATTCTTTCATCTCCTCTGGCTCCAACTGTTAATATCCGTGTAAATCCTTTTACTATTTATGATATACAGTGTTTTCTTTAGTTATTCGAGTATTTATAGGCACAGATAAAATCTTTTATTATGTATAATGAACTTAAATTTGTGAAATTACTGAGGAGAGTAATTTATGAATCTTATTTTTGAATATTTACTTTGTACAGGATGATTCTTAACACTCAACACGGGGGTCATGAAAACAATTATTTAATTATTTTTGTGTGATGTATTTTACTTGTGTTCATGATCGAAGCATCAGTGTGCTAGTGGACACCCGGTTTGAAGTAATACAATACTGACAGTGGCCCACAGGCCACATGCGGTGCCGCTGGGGTGACCGACTCTTATTGCGAGGACCAGAGTTCGATTCGCACAGGCGTTTTTTGTGTGGTTCCAAATTTCGAGACGTGAATGCGAGCCGATCTCTCCCTTAAAACGTCTCGCCACAGTCACCAACAGGCCTACAACGGTACAAATGCTCAATCATCACACTTCACTTCTGAAATATAGATGGCAGCACTGAAAAATCAGACAAATCACTAGATACGCACTCAGACTGTTAGGTTCACACAATTTGGTCCAGTCCGGTACAAAGGTTCACTAAAAGATATCACGGCAACGGGATAAAAAAAGCGGCAGAGTCGTGGCGTTCATTCAAGCCACATGCCGTCTTTAAAGTTTTTTGCACTGGCCCGCACACGAAAAGGATTGCATAATTGAATAATTTATAGAAATATTGAAATGAAACGAATGAAAAAATATGGGCCAGAATTTGGGAAAAAGACGTAATTTAAAAACTATACTCTTAGAAAACATTTCAGAACTAGAGAGAGAAATTATTTCATAATTAAGAATATAATGATATAATATAATGATTCATAATTAATAAGAAATATTTTCAGAGAAAGTGAAAGAAATAATTTGCTGCATTAAATGGAAAAAACATTTCCAGAATTAATTTAAAATATTTTCACAATTTATTAAAAATATTTTCACAATTTATTAAAAATATTTTCACAATTTATTAAAAATATTTTCACAATTTATTAAAAATATTTTCACAATTTATTAAAAGTATTTCCACAATTTATTAAAAGTATTTTCAGAATTAATGAAAGAAATAAAAAAAATTTCAAAATTAATGAAAGAAATAAAAAAAATTTCAAAATTAATGAAAAAAAATTTCCAAAATTATTGAAAAAAAATTTCCAAAATTAATGAAAAAAATTTCCAAAATCAATGAAAAAAAATTTCCAAAATTAACGAAAAAAAATTTCTTTAAAGATTTTCAGAATTAATGAAGATTCATATTCAATGAAGAAATAACTATTTCAGAATACATAAAAATGCCCAATGATATAGAGTCCTCAACCCCCCCCCCCCCGTTAGACTCCTGGACCCTATTCGGCTCACCCACTGGGCATTTGAAAAAATGTTGACGCCACTGTGTGAATTTAGATGAAGAAGATGGAAGTTTTTTTGTTTGTGAAAGGCTAAGTAAATTTCGTTTATTTGCTACGAGTTCATAATTGCTATGTATTAATTAGATAATACTGTAACAACTCTGTATAACAACAATTTTGTATGTAATAATCTTATTCTTTAGGTCTGGAAGATTTCCCATAGCCATAATGGGCATTAAATTATATTTATCTCATGTATTCATCTGTCCGTTGTGGAAATCGTTACATAGAAATTCACTATATTTTTTTATAAACACATGCAAATCATACAACATATATAAATACTTTTTTTTGTGATAAAAATTCTATCTTTGGCAGGAACACATACATTGCTCTCTCTCTCTTTCTATTGAGTTTCGAGTCTAACTCGCTTAAAAAAATTACTCTTATCATAGAAAAGTCATTTGTCGAATTATATTTTCTAATTAAAATAATGGTAACCTGCATCATCACAATATTGATAATTGTATAAAAATTAATTACAATTGAGTCAAGGACTTCGGGGCCCATAGAGGGAGGGAGCAAAGAGACTATTGCCCCGTTGCCTTTTATAGAAGCAATTTCTGAGTCGTTTCTTTTTTTGCTAGATTTCTGATTTCTGTGTGCGATTCGTTTTTTTTTTTTTTTTTTGAATTTCTGACTCCCTTGTTTTTTTTTAATTTGAGCTTGTTTTTTTTGTTTTTGCTGAATTTCAGCCACGCTTGTTTTTTTTTTTTTTTTCTATTTTTTTGCTGAATTCCAGATTCGCTTGTTTTTTTTTTTTAATTTACGATTCTCATGTTTTTCTACTTTTTTGCTTAATCTATGACTCGTTCGTTCATCTATTTATTTTTTTTCTGAATTTCCTATTAGCTTGTTTTTGCTGAATTTCCGACTCGCTTGTTTTTTTTCTGAATTTCTGACCCCGCTAGTTTTTCGATGGATTTCTGATTCGCTTGTTTTTTGTTGCTGAATTTCTGATTCGCTTGTTTTTTGTTGCTGAATTTCTGATTCGCTTGTTTTTTGTTGCTGAATTTCTGATTCGCTTGTGTTTTTTCTGAATTTCTACTCCTTTCCTCTCTCTTTAGAATTTTTTCCACCTCTCCCCTTGCTCATTCCTGAAAATTTCTGTGATTCGTTTTTTTCGTCTTTCCACCCCCCTCTGCTCTTTTCAGCTTCCGTCGTCTCTGAGTGCAGTTTAATAATAAAATATATCTCTGAGATAAAGAAAAGTGCTAGTTTTACATGCAAGCATTACTGCTCGACAATCGCTCTATGCCTCGTTTGTTCAAAGTACCTGAGCTTTCGTGTGTTGAGCGAGCTTTTTGCTCCTGCGTTTCAAAAGCTCGTAAGTAAAATATTTTCTCCCAAGTTGAAGCATTTTTAGCTTAACATTTTTTACTGCTCACTCGTAACATCGATTTTCCAATTAGCAACGTTATATCTCAGACAGGAAACCAACTGAGGACTCAATAGACCGAATACGCAAATTTTCATACTGGCATGAGGCATGATAGAAAATTTTTCAAATACATACTACGTTTTATTAGTTTATTCAATTATTTTACTTGAATACTCATTAGCGTACAATATCAAATGTAGTGGGAAAAAACACAATTTTTATAACACACATTCCCAAATTTTTCACGTTAGTAACACAGCTCAGAATTGGAAGAGAAATACAAGTATGAAGTACAGCTTGTTATTTTTGTTGGTTCAAAATCATACATAGTACAAGTTCTATCACTTTAAGTAATTTTAACCACAATGCACTCATTATCTTACCTACCATAAATTTGACCATTTGTTCGTGGATTAATTACGTTTTAATTACCTGACATGAGCAAACGTATAGTTTTGATCGACTGATTAAAATCTCAGCGGTAGAGATTAAGAGATAATTATTATAAAATCAGTATAAATTAGGCATCGAATAATAGTTATCGTTTCTATAAATTTATGCATATCTTAATTACTTAAACATATGGAGCGTTTCGTGAGGAGTGTCTAAAAGTAGTAAAAATTCAACCTTTAATTCGAAAATTGGAGAAAAATAAGAGAAAATATCAACAAAAGAGGTACCATGAAATCGAAGTTTTGTTAAATTGATAATTAAAATTTTGTTAAATTACAAATTGTTAAAATAAAATTTGAAATTTTTTTAGTTTTCTTGAATTAAGAATTATTAAAATAGAAATTAATTTTTTTTTAAATTTTGGGTTTAATTAAAAAATATAAAATAGTTTTTTTTAATTTTTTGTCGAATTAAAAATTATAAAAATAAAAATGTTTAATTTTGTGTTTAATTAAAAATTATAAATTTAAAATTTTTAATTTTGTTGAATTAAAATTTATTAAAATTAGTACTCAAAAACGTAAATGATATAATTATAGTAATCAAGATTTCAAGATTATATTATAAAACAGTTAATTTTTTAAAATTAAATATTATCAAAGCTACCTGTAAAAAATTAAAATTATAATAAGAATAAGAAAGATTTAAAATATTTTATAATTTTTAAATTTCATAAAAGAAATTAAAATTTTTATATTTCTCAATAAAAAAAATTTCTACTATAATAAAATTTGTGCTTCTTTTTAAAGTAAATTCACCGAGATATTGATTAAAATATTTGATATTTTATACTTTACAAAATTTTTTTAAGACATTTTAGCAAGTAATGAGACAAAAATTAAGATATTTTTTAATGAACGACTTCTCGGTGAATTTTCGTTGAAACTTTAGCGTTTACATTTTTTTCGTTACAATAAATAAGTGCAAAAATTCTAACTGACGCGTAAAAATATTTCAGTTTTTATACATTCCCAAACAATTTTTTTTTACTTAAACGCTACAAATCAAAGATTCAAAGTTTTTCCTGATCATATATCTCAATTTTAGAACCAACCAGAATCATTTTCATTCCTTTCGGACACTCTTCGTGGAGAACCCCCACATAAAAATATCATGCAAATGAATTTATTCTCTTATTTACTACCTGTTGATCGAGTAAGACGTGACTCGAAAAACTCTCGCACTTAACGAAGTCGCTCTATCCAGAAACCCTGAAATTGGTGCTCAAAAAAGCGCCGCACGTAGTAAATACAAATGAAAGAGAAAGAGAGAGAGAGAGGTATATATATACACATTCATATATACAACAACAACACATCCTATAACGGACTGTTACTAAAAATAAAACCTTGAATCGATCAACGAAACCTGGATGGTGGTTGGTAGGGAATGCAAAGAATGCGGCTTTTCTAAGGGGATGAAGATATTGTGTAGAGAGAGTGAAACGTGATACTTCTTCTCTGGAAGGATGCCGTAACGTTAGTTGTCCCACACGACATGGAAGTCCCAAATTCCTACTTGGACACTCGTTCTAACAAACGATGGCTAATGTTGTCGTTTTTTTTAATCATTAATGGTAGGTACGCCATATTTACAGACAAGAGACACTCACCTGTTACACACCTGGGGCCCTTCCGTCCTGGAAAGTATGAGAGAGAGGAGAGAAGAGTACAGAGTCGAGAAGATCTATTTTGGGATGTAGCACCGTCAACGGTGACGGCAGTCCTGGAAGAATGATGATGATAATAATACACGGTTATTTCTCCTGATGATCCTGGGCAGGATCCTCATGAAGGAATTCGGGATGCGTGTGGTGGGGACGAAGAATAATCTTCATGGTCCGTCCGCATCCAGGAGGGTTGCCGTTTGCCGCACAATATGGTCGTGGTGGAGGCGAGAACAGAGACGACGACGACGATGGTTTTGTGCGTCTCATTGTAACAGAAACTGACTGTGCTGCTGCTGCAACATAACAACCACCCTACTCACGCTCGCCAACCAACGTCGTCCTTTTCCAGGACACTCCCTTTTTTCCTGGTTACCATGGCGACTATCGTATCGGAGCGGCTTTGTCCGGAAAAGGATAGAAAGAGAGAGAGAGAGACAGAGAGAAAGAGATCGATAGCTCCCGTCCTAGAAAAGAGTGTCCTGTCCTTTCTGTCCGTCTTCCACCATTTACCCCACATCGCGGATGGAGTCCGTGAGTCCGGCCCGCGCAAGAAACAACGTCCGTCGAGGACAAGACTTGTCAGAAGTAGAGCGAGAGGGATGGAAAGATAGATAAACAACTGATTCGATCACTGGAGGGCTGATATTATATATATTTTTTGGTCCTGGAAGGGTAGAAGTGGTGGTCCCGATGACAGAGAAGATACTGGGGGAGAAGGAGGGTCCCCTCTCTCTTGAGGAAGGACATAAAAAAAAAAAGAAGTGGTAGTCCCGGCAACAGCCTGTTGCTTGCTATTGCTGTAACGTCGTTGGAAAGGAAGAGATTGAGTTACAGGTAGTGGGAAGTGGCCGGGCTATTTGGGAATGGGAAAATTCTCACCTGTTTGATCGCCGCTTCGGTTGCCATTCACGCCGTTCCCATTATAAAAAAAAAAAAAAAAACCTTGAGGGGATCGAAAAAACTTTTATTGCAATCTTTTTTTTACCGTTACTAATTGAAAGAATGGAAATATGCTTACGAAATTTTAGTATTTATAAATAAAAATTGTATACTGTATAATCATTCGTTTGGAGCAAATTAAACATTTTGCATCTTATTATGGAAAATATACCGAGTATTTAATACTGTGATTTTTTATTTTTTTTTCTCAGCCTGAATGTGCGATGGAAATGGAGAAATGGAGAAACTGCGAGACGCGAGACACCCAGGCTCTGTCGCAAGAAGCAACGTAAGCACTTCGCCCCCCCCCCCGGGGGGGTGGGGAAACAGGGCATCTCCGGTAAAACCAAAATTTATTGATACGTCAAAGATTACATATAGTGCAAGGAAATCAAAAATTATGTAAATCGAAGAACCAAATTAATCAAGTTAAAGTAAAGTGCAACGGGCACGGATAATAAATAATCATGGACAGTTGTATAAAAATCGTATCGCAAAAGGCGCAATCAGAAATTTGATTGATCAAGGGTTGTATCAAATGACAAGAAGGAAAGACTTTTTTTCTGGATATTATGCTGAAGTGGTAGGAAGTAGCTCTGAAAGAAAAGTCTACTGGTTCCACCGGGAATCGAACAATCGAACCCAATCCTCTTTCTAACCGAGTAGCGCGCTCGCCCGGTTAGCAACAGAATCCTAAAAGCATATTTACAAATACGTGTAGTGAAATTTATAAATGAAAAAATAACTTTTTATTCGACCACCCAGCTTTAAAAATCCACTTAGAAAGTTGTTGCCCTG
Source organism: Pholcus phalangioides (assembly GCF_987345545.1). Classification (NCBI taxonomy): domain Eukaryota; kingdom Metazoa; phylum Arthropoda; class Arachnida; order Araneae; family Pholcidae; genus Pholcus; species Pholcus phalangioides. Next base: position 217,764 of record NW_028301594.1, read on the forward strand.
TCTCTCCTGATGCCAAGATTTCAATGTATTTTTTTAGTGCGATATCGCTGTGACATTTGAATTTGAAAATAACTAAAAATGAGGGTGGGGAGGGAGGGAGAACAGCATAGGATGCCCGGAATTAGCTTGCTCGTTAGTTTATTTGGGTGTTTCCTTCATTTTCAGTGGTTTTGGAATTCGAATATTTCAGTGAATATTGCGCTCGGAGACATGGAATGTTTTTTGTTGGGTTTAAGAAAAGACAGGGCAACAGCTTTCTAATTGGGTTCTTTAGGATTGGGTGACCAAATAAAATGTGAATGTTGTATATTGAAAAATAACTATATGTTACTGCAAAAGCCCGAAATCGGTCAGTTTGCGAATTGGCCAATTTCGTTGCAAATTGATCTGTCCAGTGTCCGAATTTCCGACTTTAGCCAGCCAGTTCGCAAAGTGGCCGGAGATCCCTGGCCAAAGTTCGATAACAAAAGATGTGATTCGGTGCCATCGGCAAGTTGACGTATTTTTTCGTGATCGTTATAACCACATTAGTTATGGTCCTCATTTTTAAGTTTCGAAATCTGGTTACTCTAAATTGACACGATCAAGAAAGTAAGAAAAATATTCTTTCATAGTGTCAAATTGTTTCATAATGAAAGCAAATTCTTTCATTAAAAATCCCGTGGAGATAATTAATTACTTGAAATTTGTAGTCACGAAGCAGTAATATCCCCCCGCCCCTCAAAATATATATATATAGGCATATATCACACGTTGGCGATGAAAAGAAATGGATTTGGCGCCTATCGGACCGTCTTACTTCAGCACATCGAACTTTGGGAGGAGGTCTTCGACAACTTTGCGAATTGACCTACCAAAGCCGAATCATTTCTCAAAATCGAACTTTGGCCGAAACTCTCGACCAATTCACGAGTTGGCCGCAATTCGGGCTTTGCCAGTAACATATGCATTACAGCACGTTGCAATATGAATCACGAATGAGGTCTATATATACTGTATATACATTATTTGGATAATTTTTCTAATGGGAAGTATGCTTCTAGGAACAACAGTTCGTGAGTTATTTTGGGGTAAATGGAATTTTCTATTCACCCTGTATGCATATCAAAAGCGGGTTCTGTTTTGGTTAGAAAACATTCGTTGTTCTTTGTAGGTATAGTGGCACCATCTATTACACACACACACACATGTGTAATTAATGTGGCTAACATGCACACGCGTCCTCATTTTTAAGTTTCGAAATCTGGTTACTCTAAATTGACACGATCAAGAAAGTAAGAAAAATATTCTTTCACCAGTGCCAAATTGTTTCATAATGAAAGCAAAATCTTTCATTAAAAATCCCGTGGAGATAACTAATTACTTGAAATTTGAATTTGATGAACTTTTTATAGGATTGATTGACTGATGACCGCTCACGTCCAGAGCTTTTGTGCAAGACAACTTCCTGTCTTCACCTCCTAGGAGGCTGGGTCGTGTCAGAGAGCATCTTCTATTTATTCAACAAAGTTGGAAGTTGTTTCCAAAAAAGCTAGTTATTAATTATCATCCAGCTCGTACCGAACAGGGAAGATTATGGGAATCTATAGAGACTCGGTACGCCCTGAGAAAGTGCATCTACCACAGTCGATCATTCTTTACAGGATGGAAGCTGAACTTGCATTGGGCAGTGCCGAGAGCAGGGGCGTACGCAGCAGGATCGACCTTTTGAGAGGGCAAAAGGGCTTGGGGGTTTTAATGTTTTCACCGAAATACAGTATCAATTTTTGTTGGCTTGTGAGGGGGGGGGGGAAGAGAGAGAGAGAGAGGCACAAACATTTTCTTTTCGAGAAATTTTGAGTTACCACCCTTCAAAAAAGAATTTAAATTAACAGAAATTGGTTAATACTCCTATAAAGGGTATTTTCTTTCAATATTTTCATTTTTTTCCCACCGAAATATTAATTTTTGGTTGGCTTGGAGGGTTTCCCCCCCCCCCTCCTCCTCGTACGTCTCTGGCTGACAGCAATTTTCGTGGTCGCTCACAATAGAAGAGTAACATCTGTGCTCACGCGGGAAAGACGACCAAGTTATTGTCCAACGATCAAATACTCGAGATACTCCAAAAAGAGACCGGGTGGGGAGGGGAAGGGGGGGGGGGGGTTCAAGCAAATCTGAACCTTCATACTTACACAAACACATAGATAAGCTGCGGCATTGTGTGGGATTTCACTATGGACATACAAGAACGAAAAACTATAAGTGTAACATCATCACAAAAGGATGTAATAAAAGCACCTCGGTCTTCCCATCTTTGACGGAAACAAAACGACGCGCGTACAGGAAAAGAGGAGAGGAAACTTATTTAATCCACGGACAACACAAAAGCTTTAATTAATTTTCTCGTCGGAATTATGCCGCAGCTGACGTTTATACGTAGCTCAACGTTCGTCATAGGTTTCTATACGTAAAACGTCAATAAGGAGGAACACGGCGTGGGTGTGGAGAGAAGCTCATAATAACTACCTTATTCTATGCAGATGGAAAATCAGTGTCGTTTTATCAGGTCAGATGTTTCGATTTGTGGTGAATTTGCAAACGGAGCTTGAGATTCAAAATTTGGTGATCATTTCCTATGAATTGAATAGTTGAAGCCACGTCTTGGTTGAATGTTCTGTCATTATGCATCCTATTTTTTTTAGACCGAGGCAGCAATAAGAAATAAAAATGTGTTGTGTGTCACCCTCTGGGCAACACCCTTTTTTCCAGGACAGGCGTATTTACAGGAGTGGGGGGCGTTAGTGGGCGTAAGTGTTGCAAGTTCGGAGAGGCGGAAAATTTGAGGAATTTCGTATAAGGAAAGATTTATCAATAAAATTAGTAGAATTGCCAGCAAAATTTTTATAACACTCCCATACAAAGGCACAGACATGATGAAGGCATTGAGGGGAGGGAGCTGAAAGTTATGGGTCACACCGTGGGACCCAAGCCTATGGTCTATTCTCAGGAGAAGGAGGGGTGCATTGCATTGCATATTAATTAATTATTGGGGGGGGGGGCTCACCCATTGGAGAGGGCGTCCTTGACTACTCATTCCTCCAAATTTGACATAGCCCGCTTTGCCCCCCCCCTCCTCTCACTCCGCTAATATGCCTCTGTGTTCACGTCACTCTTCAACCGTTCACATGCTTTCATACCCTCTAGTTCACATTTTTGTTCCCCTCGCTCGCATACTTTTCGTCACTCTCATACTTGAACTTGTTTTGGTCACTTACATGCCTTCACACTCCCTAGGTTAGTCGTCGAAGGGGGTCTGAATATTTTCGGACGACACAATCGAGTTAAAATTCAAATTAAAGAACAGTTTTGTGAGTAACAGGGAAGTTTTCTTCTTCAAAAGCTCTCCGAGTTTCCTTATTTTTAAGTGTTCCGTGGTGTTTCATCATGCGGAATCTCAAAAAAGCTGTCACGGAATTTCACGCCAGAAATTCCTAAACTTGGTCTGAGGATGCATGTGCACACACCTTCGGCTATATTCCTTTTGATATATTTACAACAGATGGTACTACTACACCAAAAAAAATGAAAAATGATTATTTCCCAACTAAAACAGAACCGCTTTTAATATGTGTGCATTTTTATAACGGTGCTTTTCAACGGAAGGTATTTATTGATTATTAGGCATTTCATAACTTCACCCATTTCGTTTTTTTCTGATTTGAAGAAGAAAGAGATGACCTGATTCTTTAATAAATTCTTTAATATCCCCACTTAATGTATGCACCCGCTAGACAGGGCCCAAGTGACCTTCTCGGGCGCATAGTGGCGCTCCAAGGTAATGGGCTCGGGTATGATAAATAACAGTTACGGCCTAATGCCTCATTTTTCCAAGCGAAAATTCTAGCAATTAATGTGGGCCACATAATTTTAGAGCCCTCTGATTGGCTTTTCCCGGCTTCCCTCCCCCCTTCCAGAGATATATGATTTTATGGCCTGTGTGGGCTATACACATTTTTCAGCCCTTCACACATTCTATTCTTGTTTCTGTGACTACTCATTTTTCTAAAAATCAGCCGCCCTGGACTATAGCCCGCTTAGCCAGTCGCTTAACTTAAACCGTAAATATTCCTCCGTGTCTAAGTTACTATAATACTTGTATTTTGGTCGTTCACATGCTTTCACATCCTTTAGGTCACTGTTTTTGTTCTTCGCTCATCGGATCATTCGATCATTCTTTAGGTCACTCATATGTTTGTTGCACACTCTCTAGGTCAGAAGATTCCAACTTAAACTTCTCGCCAAAATTGGCTATTTTAAGACTTTTTCATTTTGTTGATGGTGAGTAATTCTTCATTCTCAAAAGAGCAAGTTTTTATTCCTATTTGTGAGCAGGGTACTAACTAGGCATTTCCGAATAAAAAACGTGCAAAAATTCATTTGCATGAGGAAAATTTTTTTGTAAATGGATATAAACTAAAAAATAGAAAATATAAATTTGAAAAACATGTTTTTTTTTGCGGGATATTTTTAGCGTATATTTTCTAAGTTACATGCATGGGACGAGAAGAGTGACCGTGTGAGTGATCTAGAGGGTGAAGGACCAGGTCGATGAGCGACCGAAAGAGCGTAGGGCATGTGCAAGCATGTGAGCGATCAAAAAAAGCGCAAGCATGCAAGCGATCGAAACAACTTGCAGGCATGTAAGCGACCAAAACAGTACGCAACCATGTGAGTGACCAGATAAGTGAGTGACCACCAGATAAGTGAGTGACCAAAAGTGTGACTTGACCAAGTCAGTGAACAACCAAAATACAGTAGTTACTAATAAAAAGTGCAAGCATGTGAATCATCATAGGGATGACTTGAATGATGATGGCATAAAAGAATACGACTAAGATCAGTGAGCGAACAAAAGAATGACCTAGGGATTGTGTAAGCATAGGAGTGAAGTGTGTAAGCATAGGAGTGACTTAGAGAGTGAGGAACTACTTCAGTGAATGACCGAAAGAGTGATCAAAAAATGACCAAGAAAGTGTTCAAGCATGGGAGACCAAGAGACAGGAGTCTTAAGACCATACTGGGTCCCGCGCCAAGTGATTTCACTAAGGTCCTACGTGGAAAATTCTTGAAATATTCAACAACTTCTCATTTTTCTATGGCCCTCTTCTCTTGAGGGCTCCGGGCCGTGCACGGCTGAGCCCATGCGTTAAGACGACACTGCCAAGAGAGTGACTCAAAGACATATGAGTATTCACGGGGGCTGGGACTAAGCGGGCTTATAGCCTAGGACGGAAAATTTGAGTAATGAGTGGTTCAGAAAATTCGACTAGAATAGAAGGAGGGCAGCAAAACGATAAATACGCCACTGTGTAAAATCCACAAGTTATTCGCAGTTCCGGAACTGCACTACGTGCCACTTAAGTATTCTGGAACTGTGTTGCGAGCAGGACAGCTACTGGTGTCGGGGAAGGGTGGATCTGGTCGACATCCCCATACAGAAGAATGCCTTCGCACGAAGCTGGTGGCGTGACTGATTATGGCCATCTCACCTATAGACATTGGATATAGCAGGCCGACGCATGTGCCATCTTCACCCTTTTTTTGTAGTAGTGCAATGGCTATAGGTGAGATTACCTTCTTAAGTGACGTCACAAGCTTCGTACGGAGGCCTTCTTCTGTTGGTGGTGTTTGTCTGATGTCCCGGGTGCCAGAGGCGCCGACATGAGGGAAAACATTCAGGAGGGCTGAAAATATCTATTCATCCCGTATATATGGGACTCCAGCCCGTACGCAAGAGGCGTAACGGTGCGTTCCATTGTATATTCATTAATTTGTTTTGGAGGATAAAATTAACCTCCCTTCACAAAATTTATTAGTGGGAGGGGCTTAAATGGCCTCAGCTTCCAGATTCTCGCACCTAATACGGGCGCCGAATCAGAGGGGTACAAATTTCACCTTCAACCTTTCCTTCAACATTACAAAAGGGGTGCCAAAATACGTGCTTGTCCTGGCTGAAAAATCATCTAGTTGGGGCCCTGGTCGCAAGTGACTCAAGTGATCTCTACATATGCCGCGGGCTACTTAAGACATGTGGAAATGCACAGTGGGCTGCTTAAGACGTGTGAAAATGTAGTGTGGGCCGGCTCGCGTGATCTTTAACTGTTCCACGGGTGTGATGTGCAACTGCACCACGGGCCATTTGAGTGTTCTGGAACTGTGTCGCGGGTCTTTCAAGCGACCTAAAAATGCGCTTCGGGTCACTCAAGTGATCTGGAAATTCTCCGCTTAGTCCACTTTTACAGCATTGAGGTCGCAGACCACACATCAGATAACTCTACGGGCCATGTGTGGCCAACGGGTCATGGATTCAGCAGGTATATGCAGGGGTGGGAACTCTGCGCCAATTGCTCCACTCTGCACCAAAATTAACATTTTGCGCCATCCCGTTCCAATATTGTATTTACGTATTTTTCTGCTCCAAACAGCCGAAATAGCGTATTTTGCTTCAGTGTATGCCCGGAATTTCAGAAAGAACGCCAAAAAAATTTTGTTCCTGCTTGCAACGAAACGATTCTTTCCGAGAAGAGCGTGTTTTATATTCCTCTGTACTTCTATCGCCTTATTTAACCTAACGGCCCCTCATCGGACTTTCCATCGCGAAACCCCGATAATATCTGTGATTGTGAAACAGAAGATAGTTTGTAATGGTCTTTCAGCTTTAAAGCGCAAATGTGAGTCAGTTTCCGTTTTCAAAAAAAAGAAAAAAACGTCGCCGCTGAAAGCAGCAGAAATTACTGCAGTTGATCGTCATTACGTCAAATCCTGATGTTTCGTGAAAAAATTTCATTCCGGGAGTAAAAGAGCATTCGGCGGACCGCCGAATTACGAATGCTAATTTCGAAACTAATAAAGAACCGAATAACCAGCGTTAAATCGCTAATGTTGCCAAATAACGAATGTTAAATCGCTAATGTTGCCAAATAACGAATGTTAAATCACCAAAATCGCCAAATAACGAGCGCTAAGTAAAAGAGCATGTCCGCCGAATTACAAATGCTAATTTCGAAACTAATGAAGAACCGAATAACCAGTGTTAAATCGCCAATGTTGCCAAATAACGAGTGTTAAATCGCCAATGTTGCCAAATAACGAGTGTTAAATCACCAATATCGCCAAATAACGAGCGCTAAGTAAAAGAGCATGTCCGCCGAATTACGAATGCTAATTTCGAAACTAATAAAGAATCGAATAACCACAGCGTTAAATCGCCAATGTTGCCAAATAACGAGTGTTAAATCACCAATGTTGCCAAATAACGAGTGTTAAATCACCAATATTGCCAAATAACGAGCGCCAAGTCTCCAATCCCGCTAAATAACGAGTGCTGAATCGCCAAACATCGTGTTGATTCTTCCGAAATTCTCTCCCATTTTGCAACAATTTCTTTCCGAGTTTAAAAAAACTGAAAACAGAAAATTTTTAGCCCATTTGAACAGCTGCTGTTCCAGGCAGCAGCAAATAGTGTGTGCCCTCAGTAAGCAAAAATCATCTTAAATAGACTGGTGTGAAAAATGTTACGACAGCCTCTCTTTCAAACACGGTGCCAAAAGCCTGAAACACCAAAAACAAAACAAAAGATGTTTAATAACAACAGACAGTGCAGGTGTTTTATTTTGAAGAGAGGTGGGGAGTTAACGAAAATATTCTTGTAAGTTAATTTCGCTCCAGTTTATAAATATCTGCTCCAAAACTGCATCGAATCCCATATTTTACTGCTCCGAATCCTGAATTTTGCTGCTCCAAAACTGCTCCTTTTCTTTTCACGTACCCCGGGTTGGGAACCGCTGCTGTAGAAGGTGTTGGCTTGGATGAGAAAACAACTATTTCATTGTTTTCCCGTATAAAATATTATTAAGCAAAGGAGGTACATGCAGGCCCGTGGCCAGAAATTTCATTTCGGGGGGGGGGGGGGACCAAAGCGATAGAACAATAGATTTGGCCATCTTTTCCCCCTTTCTTTGGTCATTTTCTCACATTTCGGGGAAGGAAACAACATCCCCCAAGTCTCCGCCTCCGCAACGGCCTGGGGTACACGCAAGGTTTCTAGAATATATACCCTAGGGCAGTGGTTCCCCTCGGCATATGGCTCCTAGGGCATATGGCCCCCTAGTGGTACTGGGAGCAACAGGCCTACAACGATTAATTATTCAATCATTACACTTCAGTCATAGTTAGAAAAACTGGTGGCAGATGGCAGTACTACACATAACAAGCATTACACAGAAACAAACTTCACGTCAGCTTTCACTACACGTACACACACATTCCCGCATGTACCAATTCGTTAGAGGTTCCGCAGAGGAATATGGACGAGGTACATGTGTGGTTTAGTAGTAGTGGCACTGGGATACTTCAAGGGGGCCACGGAAGAAAATTTAGAAAGGGGCCATGACAAATGGTTTGGAGGGCCGCAGAGAGCTGAGAAGAAAAATTAAAGTGTGAAGAAATAATTATATGCTTTTATATTAGTGACTATACCCTTACAGAACCCACCAAAACCAGGGCCGTCTTAGGGCATGGACCCACCCGGGCCTCACCGCTTATATTTTGCAGCAGGTTCCTAGAGGATGGAGTTTTTCGCAGACCCCCTCCTCTATATTAAATTTTAGTGTGGAAAAAACAAAAAAATGAAAAAAACCATATCAGGCCCCGGGCTGCAGCTCTGTCAGTCCCACTCTTGTGAGGGATCATGCCCGGGGGTCTCATGTCCATAAGTGACCCCACCTTATGATATTTTGTATAGTACAATAAATTTTGAAAATATGTAGGCTATTTATTTCCGGCTAAGTATGGGACCAACCATAGCATCACTTTGCCTACGGGGCGCATGATGTTGAGACGGCCTTGAATAGAACTCGGATTAGCGGGCAGCTCAATAAATTCTAGGCCAGCGGTCTGGAGGCCAATGTTATTTGTAAAATTTTCATTCAGTATAAATTCACTGAACAATTCAATACGTATAAAGGATCTTGCTTCTAGATGAGGGTTGAAGACTCTGGGTAAGACGGGGGGGGGGGGGGGGGGGGTGCCCACGAGAAAAAAAAAATGTTTCGAAGGGGGCCACGGGCAAAAAAGGGTTAAGAAACGCAGAAACGCTGCCCTAGGGTACATGGCCTTCATTTTCTTCCTATTATTGGCACGGGGGGTCCGTGGACTTCATCTTACTGGCACAAATTGTTCGTGGAACAGAAAACGTTACACGAACCCCTGGTCAAACCCCTTCCAGAGAAAACATTGAAAAAGAAGTCATCACACACACAAAATATTTTTTAATAATTTATAAATTTTAACTGATGTAAAAACGGTTGGGGTTCTGAGAAGTTCCTTAAAAAAAAACCCTAAATAGAAAAACTCATTCTCAAATTGGCTCCTTGTGGGGAGTGGATCCCACGTTGGGAAACACCGGTTTAAAATGTGAGAAGTGCGAAAGTAGAATGAAAAAAAAATATTCCGCTGTTCCTGCCAGGGCTCGAACCTGGGACCTTCCGCGTGTTAGGCGGATGTGATAACCACTACACCACAAGAACATGCTTATATTAACGGTAAGTTTATATAAATAACAAAATTTTATCGTTAATAGGACAAAGAGAGAATGTCAAGTACACAATATTGTCAGTAATTATATCCACAGTAATCGACAATATAACTTATAATTTGCTGATTATCCAGAGAAGAAATACGACATCCTCCCATACTGCTCTAAAAAGGAAAATAATATTTACCCGACAGGACAAAGAAATTTGACAGGATTTTTTAGTGCTGCCATCTGTACTAAGATTTAGCAACTACAATTTTTCTGTTTTAATTATTAATCGCGTGGATTTCCAACGAAAATTTTTCATTCGCTCGGCGCACAACCACGGCCCCAGGAACGAATCTAGAGTTGGGAGGGACGATTTATATTGTGCGAGTTCGTTGGATCGTCCCGTATTTTACGGGGCACATCAGTTTTTTTGTGTTATATTTAGTTCTTCGGGTGGGTGACGTCGGAGCAGGGGGTGCTCTCGAGCACCTGTTGTACTTTGCGTCAGGCCTCAGAGCACCACAGAATTAATTCAAAAATCAAAGTCCCCGACCATAAAAACTAGAGTCAAGAGCAATCACAGGCATGGCCCCCACAAGGACAGGGTTCTAGCTCTGGGGCATGGCCCCCCACATCCTGGAGCGGGGCCCCTTCTGGAGTTAATTTATAGCGTGAAAAAACAAAAAATTATGAGAACTGTTCCGGAGCCCTGTCAGCCCTCCTTCGTGGAACCATGCTCTGGGACCGGGACAATTCTCAGTTTCCGCACTATAAATTAACTATGGATTTGCCCGTGAAAAGTGGGACCGGGATCATGCCCACAGGTCTGAAACATTGCCGGAGCCCTTGGGCGAATGCACGCCTGCATTGCCCTACATCCTGGAGCAGTCCCCCAAACTTTCCATAGTGAATTTATCGCACGAAAAAAACAAAAAATAACTGCCCCGAGCTAGAGCCCTTTCAGCTCCACCCTTGTGAGGGAGTAAGCGCTACCTTTAGGGATGTGTAGGACTGAGACTTTATTTGTATACGCGCGTTTGTTTTTTCTCTTTCTTGTTTTTTTTCAATTATTAATTCACTTCAGAGGGGGCGTATCAAAGATTCCAGCCTTGGGGACCGGCTGCTGGATATGGGGGGGGGGGCGCATAGCAGGACCGCAACTAGAAGCTTGGTCAATCGGGGCAAACATGCATTTTGGCACTCGCTTATGATGTTAAAGGCTGAAATTTGCGCCCGGTCCGGTACCCGAGACACCAGACCAGCTTGCTTTCCCTCTCCCAAGTTGCGGCCCTGGGGATGTACGATTGGTGCGGTATCACCTGGTCCCACACACACGTAAGATTATTGGAGACTATCACCAATATTCTGAAATTAATTTCATTAATTTTTAAAACTCTTTCATTTCTAGAATTATTTCTATCACTAATTCTGAATTTTTCATTTCACTGGTTGTGAATTTTCATTAATTTCGAATTAATTCTTTCAGTTTACTGAATTTTCATTAAAATAATTGAAAGAAATAATTCCATAAAAATCATGAACTCTAAAATTTTCATTCGCTTTCCGGAATTTTTTTTCTTTTTTCGGGAAAAATTTTTTCTATAGCAAAAATATATTTATATAAGGCCTATATTAAGCCTATGCAGAAAAAAAATTATGAAAATTAAATTTTTAAAGAAATTACAGCTCTGTCCATTGAGATTGACACTGGGTCGCAATGGTTGCAAAACTCCCGTTTCTGATTTTCAAAGTCTAAAATGATGTATCTTGAAATGCAGATTCAAAAATAGTCATGCCCCTGAATGCAATTTACTCATGGCCAACATGTAAGTACCCTCTTGGACATGGGCTGGGAGCCTCTAAAGAATTCTCATAACACTTGTAAGAGAATTATAAGGGAAGGGATTAATTGGAGACATTGGATTGCTCAGCGAGGGGGTTGGGGCCCACGATGATAAAAGACACTAAAAATGAAAAGTTATGCAAAAATTAAAAAAAAAAATTATGCATTTAAAAAGGTGCCAAATTTTTTCTTTTTAAATTCATGAAAATTATGTGAGAAAATATGCACTTAAAAATACTGAAATATTGATAAAATAAAAATATCTCAAAATTCTTCCAATATTTAAAAGGCCATGTATAAGATCTCTGAAAAATATACATTTCACAAAATATACAAGTAAAATGAGAAAAAAAAATGCATTTATAAAATGCTGAAATTTCCTTAAAAATAAAAACTGCACAAAAGGTGGGGGGGGGGGGAAAGAATAAACCTATCAAAAGCATGAAATGTGGTCTAACCTACGAGAAAAAAAAATGCAGTACAACTAAAAAAAAATATGCACAACAAATGAAGGAGACACCCATTTAGAAGTGCAAAAATATTTGCATTTAAAAATGCCTGAAAATAAACAACTCAATAGTGGAAATATTTTCTTGAAAAAATTGAAGAAATTCAAAGACTAAAAATAATCTTGAAAACACTGGTACAACGCAATAGATATGAAAAAAAAATGCTAATTATATGCACTTATTCTAAAATTTTGATTTCATGCATTTATATGCACTAACTATAAAAAGTGCTAAAGTATGCAATTGCATGTGTACTTATGCATTTGCGTGTAATCCAGGCTCTAGTCATCCCTTTCTAACATGACAATATCTGATGCATCAGATTCAGTTATCCAAGGTGGGGCCAATAGCCATTAGCACATTTTGTAATTTATCTAAAATCAACCAGCTTACGAGAGGGCAGTGAAATAAACATAATGCTAGATTCGTTTTTTCTTCTGGAAAACGAAAAAGGTCCTGATTTCACGTATAGATTAAATTTTACACTATACCATTTATAATGGGTTAAATGGAGTTGGCAACATATTTTCAAAAAATGGGTCCACACTAGGATCCTCAAAGTAAAATATGCTGAAAACTGCAAATGTGTCACTGAACAATCTCTGGAAAAATTTTAACACTGGGTATTAACACGAATCTGGCTATTTTCCCTAAAACTTATAAATTTTATACTTACTGTTATTAATAATTAGTATATATTATTATTATTATTACTACCACGGCTGGACAAATCCCATGTGCCAGGTCACCATGGCAAATTTATAAACGTGGTTGAACTAAATTTCTTAATTGGTGGCAAAAGGTGACACAAAAGTTTTTCTGATTTCACTAAGCTACATCTTTCAACATGGGAAAAAGTAAAAGAAAACATTATTTAAGACCGTTTTTTCTGAGCAAAATATCATGCTTGGCTCCTAAGAAATTGGGCTGGTGACTAAATACTTTTTCGATTTGTCAAGCCCTGATTACTACTTCATGCTTTACTTATGTAAAGTGGTATAAAGATGTTTCAACATTTGTGTAAAACGATAATTCTCGTTTCCGGACGACAACTCTCATTTTTAAAAAACAAGAATTTGTTTCATAATGCGAATGTTTAAGTGTGGGAAAACACCATTGTGGGGACTTTTTACCACTACTAACCTTTGTAGGTCTATTTTCTTGACCCTTTACAAAATTCTGGATCTGAAAAACGAACCCTCCACAAAATACAAGTTAATGGAACCATAATTTGGTATTTCTATTGTGTTTAATTAAATAGTTTATTTTTTGCATGCCAAAAAATTACTTATTTTTCACAAAATTGATAACCTCAATTCTATAATTCTTTTCACAAAAGTGAGGGAAATTTTCACAAAAACATGACCCTATAAAAATGTCTCGGCAGACCCCTGGTGATATGCAATATCATGTTGAACATCTGCCTGCGTTCTGAGGTGAAAATTCCAGCAGAAAGCAGGCAGATGTTCAACATGATATTGCATATCACCAGGGGTCTGCCGAGACATTTTTATTATAAGGTTCAAGTTTATTCAAGGTTTATTAAAAATTCATGACAAGCAATTCGTTGACAAAGTGATGTAGTGAGTAAGTGAATGATCAAGCGAGTCGGAGTGAGTAAAAGGATGAGAGTAAATAAGTCAACTCTTACGGTCACTCGCTCACTAGTTTTTTGGTAGCTCATTCACTAACTCATTTTGTCACCATTACTCCCACATTAGGAGCTGGAATCTTTGGTGGTCCCCCAATCCAGACTTCTCATGGGCCCTTCTATAGTAAATTTATAGCATGAGAAACAAACTGATGGTTATTTTCTCGGGGGCAAGTTTTCTCGCGGACAGAATTCTTTGCATTGTCTCGCTATGAGCGGGACAATGCAAAAAATTCTGTCTTTGGAGGCTAGGATTAATAATGTATTATCACCTTATAATGAAAACCTCTTATCAATTTTTTTTCGAAAATGGCTTTTGACTGAGTTTTAGATTAAGAACATAATATCTCACCTGTTACAGCTTTTGAAAAAAAAATCTGCTCTCTATAGAGGAAAAAAATAAAGAACCCCATCTGTGTGCTATTCAATGGGATGTCCCACATCCCCTTTTTTCGCTATTCCCGTAAAGTTGAGAATTTTTTATGTACAGTTTTTCATTATAAGGTAAAATTCATCAATTTACTAATGGGAAAATTCGGACAATTTGTCATCAGTATGCGAGTGACAAACATAGCCCCCACAAGGATAGGGCTGACAAGGCTAAAGCGCTGGGGCCCCCGAGAAAATAACCATCAGTTTGTTTCTCATGCTATAAATTTACTATAGAAGGGCACATGAGAAGTCTGGATTGGGGGACCACCAAAGATCCCAGCTCCTAATGTGGGAGTAATGGTGACAAAATGAGTTAGTGAATGAGCTACCAAAAACTAGTGAGCGAGTGGCTGTAAGAGTTGACTTATTTACTCTCATCCTTTTACTCACTCCGACTCGCTTGATCATTCACTTACTCACTACATCACTTTGTCAATGAATTGCTTGTCATGAATTTTCCAAGCTGTCAATTGATGGCGATGAATCTTCCCGCATAAGCACGAATCTTCTATACAACAGCATCCTAACTCAATGGTTCTCAACATTGGACCGTATGGCCCCCTTGCAATCATGGGATATTCTAAGGGGAGCCACAGTGAAAATCGGATGAAAGGGGAGCCATGACATGTGGTGAAAGGAAGGGGGGGGGTCACAGAGAGCTGTAAGGAAATACAGCTTTCAAGTGAAATAACATGCAGGAAAAAATGTGACTACAGTCGGCCCCCTGTATTTGTGGATTTCATATTAATTTTTGTATTCACCGTCTTTCCTAGTCTTTTTGGAAGATTTCACTGTTGAGGTAATAGTTCTCATAAAATGGCACAAAATATAAGGTATACGTGTTAAGTAAGCATTTAAAAAATCTCTCATGAAGATTTTTCCAGTGCTTCTGAAAATATTTATGCAAAAGATTGTTGTTTAAATATTTCTAAAAGTGAAAAACCTGCAAGAAAAATTCAAAATATTAACAAAGGTTAGCTTCATTGCTGGGGGTCTCCATTATTATAGCATCGATGAGTGTGTACACAGTCATATCTATCAAGAAAATTTTTTTTATTAACCATTGCTATAGCTACAGTTGCTACTATATAGCCCCACATATCTCTACTATATGGATCCACATATCTCTCATATAGAGAGTGCTGTTTTTCTCTCTCTGTGGGTGCGACATAAAAGGTATGTAAGTTATGCATTGCATAATTTGCACACCATATTGCCGCCACTATTTAATCTGCAAATCCTGAGAATTAGAAGACAAGTTTATTATGAGCAAAATAGCAAAGGAAGGCTTCCTAAGTTTAAATCGGCAATGGATTGTTTCCATGAAATGTACCACCCATCTGTGGTACATTTTCACATGTAGAAAAATTGGTAACGGAAGCCTTGTCACTACATTCTGACAAATTAACTGGAGTTAAGAAGAAATGACTAACACTGTTTTTCTTTCCAGAAAGCATCAATCTTGAATCACTAGATTTCCCCCTTTTAAAAAGGTGAGATGCCTAAAGAACAAAATTTCAGGGTTTGGGTAATTCACAGTCACCCCCTGAAATGTAGCCCCTGCGAATACGGAGGGACGATTGTACTTTCGCAAGACAGCAGAGCTGTCCATAGAGCTAGGGTTATCTCACTCCATGGCCCATGGGAACATGATCCAAGGACTCACATCGGGGCATACACAATGAGATCTGATGCTATGATTTTTAAATGTAAGTATATAAATTAGCTGTTGCTTCCAACTAAGCAAAGTCGCAACTTGATATTTTGTCATCGGGAACAATCCAGCATTTAGGTGTCCAGTGTAATGTAAAAGCAGTTAAAGGATGAATTCAGCTGCATGATACTGAACCAGAGGGTGCTCTGGTTCAGTATCCAGGGAACCAGACACGCCTATTTCTCACTAGTTGTGGCCCTGCAGTTAAGTATGGGAGGAACCAGAACATCACTTCGCCTGAGGACCTATGATGTTCAGACACGTGCACCCGGACATGCATAAAACCTCCACAAGAACAAATTTCACTGAACTCTAGTCCACTATAAGAATGGCCCCAGGGTGGCATGTCAGAAGATTTGATTTATTGGGTAGATTCTCATTGGATCTTCCTGTATTTTACAGACCTATTTTTCCTATATAATTCGGCTCTTGGGAAGGATTATCACCTACCTTCCAAATATGTGTCTGGCCCAGGGTTTCAGAGATTAAATTCCTATCGATAAGTAGAAAGGGTCTCCATCTTGGGTGGGGGGAATAACACTAGAGGGGCCACAAGAACAAAATATAATCCAAAGAAGGCCATGAACTGAAAAAGTTTGAGAAACACATCCCAGCTGACCAAAAGCAATAATCAGTCGAATCTATTACAACAAAACATGTATATTTTAGATAATTTATTGCAAAAAACAAGGTCCGTTCGCAGAAATCTCTGTATGAATTTGCAATACTGCATTTAACGAGAAAATTCATTCGATTCGCTACCTATTCAATTTCTTTTAAAGAAAAATATTGTTTAAAAAAATTTCTCAAACTGATCTTTCAAATTGGCTCTAAATATTTCAAATGAAATCACAGTTTGATAAAATTTAATAGGAAAAAAAAAACTGTTGTTTCTCAATATTTTCGCCTGTAGTGTCTAGACGATGATGATCGATACGATGACCACCTATCTGGTGTGACTCTTCTTGGACGTGAATAAGATGTATTGCTCGCTGCTGGGTCAAATTCCTCAACGACTATCCTTTGACCGTCTATTCTTCCACCGTTCATGTGATAAGCAGCAGCCTTTGCATCACGAGAGTGTTTGTATTCTACGAATGCGAATCCTCTCGAGCCGAATCCTCGATAATGGTCCACAGGAAGGTCTACGCGGGTCACATAGCCGTACAAACCAAATATTTCATATAGGTGACTTCTGTTTACTTTTTCAGAAAGACGACCCACAAATACCTTATTGCTGTAGCCCGTGCCACCCGCTTTATGACCGTCTCGTGAAGTGGACCTCTGTCTTTCCCGATCACGATGGCTACCGCGATCATCACGGGATACAGACCTTTGCCTTTCTCGTTCACCCCGGCTATCATGCCTGTCCCGGGAGGAAGATCGTCGTCTTTCGCGTTCACGATGGTTATCACGACCGTCAGGGGATGTAGATCTTTGTCTTTCTCGTTCACGATGTTTATCTCGGTTATCGGGTGATAGAGATCTTTGTCTGTCACGTTCATGACCCTCCCAGCGCTTCTTTTTAGACGAACGAGATGATGTTGGGGATGACGACAGTTTTCTTTCCCTTACAACAACTGATTTCTTTTGGTTAGCGGAATTCTTGGAAGATGCTGCAGAGTGTTTCGAACTACCGCTGCTAGAGCTGGATGCACTGCTACTACTTGATGCGTGGCTGCTGCTAGATGAACTCCTGGATTGTGACTTGCTACTGCTGCTCGATGCATTGCTTGGGCTGGATGAAGCGGCTGACTTTGGAGATTTGTTTCCGGATGATTTAGAACTACCAGTAGATGAGGACGAACTTCTAGAAGGTGAAGCAGTCATTCTTTTTGCCTTTCAGCTTTGGCTTCAGACTGAAGCTACGACGTTTCTTGGATGTTGAACTCTAAAGAAAAGTAAATAAAAATTTGTTGATGCAACATTGAATTAAGAAAAACAAAAGAAAATGGTTGTACATAAATATTACTCATGTAATAAAATGGTGTTGAATGTTGGAATGGAGGGGAAAGGGGAGGCAGTCAAAGCTACAGGTTCAACAGAGTTTGAGAAATTGGGAAAAAAAATTGAGCGGCAAATTTTTTAAGAGCCAGGCATGTACAAAGGATCCCACTCTGAATGTTTTTCTGCTCACTATGACTTATTTATGTGGTCCTATCTTTTACTAATACTCATTGAGATTTCCTGTTTAAAGCATTTTCCAGCCTTAAATTTTTTATGATGGTTTATTGTAATGTTATAAGAGCTGGATCCACTGTATATATATATATATATATGTTACTGCCAAAGTCTGAAGTTCGCAAACTGGCCGGCACAGATGACCCGGCCAATGTTCGAAATTCCGGCTTTTGCTGGCTTCTATGTATCAATCCCTATAATTTGAGGTCATCGCAACAGTGACACATTTTTTTGAGCTAATTATGGTCATTTATAATTAGCAAAGCTAATAATAATACATAGCTAATCTAACCATAGTAATTATGGTTAGATATGGCAACCCTAACGATCAAAGAAATCTGGATATCTATGTCTTATTGATCCATATATATGGATCGACATACAGGGACTGTCAAAAGCAGCCCGAAATTCAGACATTGGCCTGATCAACTGGGCCAGCAAACTTTGGGCTTTGGCAGTAACACATATACAGTGGAATCTTGATAACTTGACATGTGAATAACTCGATATTATTTATTTTGGACAATTGCACTGCTCATCCAAAAATGACGGACCTTTCAGCAATCAAACTATGCTTTTTACCGCCTAATTTTTCAACAGCAATTTCACAACCCCTGGATCAAGGAATTATCTTAAGTTTGAAAACTTTTTAGAGAAAATTACAAACCAAAATGTTGGAACGGATGCAAAACTTTGTTTTAGATACTGTTGAAATGATTGATTCTGCATGGAAGCAGTCACGAGTGCCACGATTCGGATCTGCTTCTGCCATGTTGGTTTTTGTTCCCAATCTTTGTAAAATGAAATTTCTCCAAAGATTTCTCTCAGATTACGTGTGAAGAAAGCATAAACAACGCTATGGGTGATTTTATCGAGGATGAATTTATGAACATTGATTCTGATCTTGTAACCTCAGGACTTTTAAAAGGTAACAATATTCTAGAATCAATCAACCAAAAAGCAAGTGCTTCATGTTCCGAAGAAATAGAATCACATATACACACACACACACACACACACACAGAAAATTCAGATGAGGAAATAGTATTTGCACCATCTTGTTTTGTGGCTAACATCCAAATGAACCAAATAAATTACCAATCCCAGCCCTGATGTCAAAGTTGGGCTCTGTAAACCAGTTTACATGGGTTAAATAATTTAGTAGTTTTAGGTCAAGTACTTTTTAATACCTGTCACAACGTAAGTAACAAGTAGTGAATGATCATTGGATAATAAAAAGTCACATTCACTGGCATAGTGCCTATGTAATCCAAAGGATACACTGGATTTTACTCTACTAATCTGCTAAATCACTTAACCTATGTAAATGGGCATTTACGTTAAAGGCCTAGGGATGGATTTTAAAGTTCTTGACGACTTACAATTTAATTAACTACTAAATCATTTGACTCATGTAAACAAGCATTAACATCTGCCCCAATTTAAGTAACAAATAGTGAATGATCATTGGACAATATGAGTCCACGTTTCCGCAGCACACATGCACATAGTTCCTACTTAATCAGTAAAGTAGAATTACTTTCTTTCAAACTGATAGTCTGGTCTATCGCCATGGGCTATTTACTACAAATTGATTTGTGCCGGATGTGCGTGTATCTACCCAACAGTCTGAGTGCATATATAGTGTTTAAGTTTTCAGTGGTGCCATATATATTTGAAATTGGGAGTGAAGTTTAATGATTGAATATGTGTACCATTGCAGGCCTGTTGCTCTCCATGATACGACTTTTTTCCTATGGGGAGATTGGCTCGCATTTGTACCTCAAAGTTGTAAAGCACAGAAAACCAACTTCAGCCGACTACCTCTGTGACATGGGTAAAGTTTGAACCTGGGTTCTCGCAATTTAAAAAAAATGGATTGGATCTTGGATCTTAAGGCTCACATACACACATTAAGTGATTAACAAATTTGAAATAATGAAGTACTCTAAAATCTGCCTTAACGTAAATAATCAAATCATAAATGCTCATTGCAAGGCCGGCGCCCACTGGTCCATGTACATAGTGCCTACTTGATCGAAAAAATAGATCTGATCTTATTCTACTTAACCACCAACTAAGTTCCTGGCAAAATGTGCTTGATAATTTTTCCCCTGACAAAAAATTTTCCTAACTTTCAAATACAAATACTATTATTAACAACAGGTGAAACGCCCAATGAGGAGGCTGATTTCTTCGACAACCCCCCCCCCCCCACCCGGAAGAAATGCAATTCAAAATCTTAATCTTCAAAATTTAAAATTTTTCGAGTTTCAGTTTCCTCCTTCACAGAAATTTTCCTTGACTTCTATCAAATATTTTCCCGACTTTACAGTCTCCATGACTTTCCTGGTTGTTGGTAGGTAACAGTGTTATATTAAAGGCCCGTTTACACAGGTTAAGTAATTTAGTAGTTAACTAAATTTTTAATGAATTCAGAGCGTGCAAACAGTGCATTCAAGATGTTAAGTAATTGAATGATTTCTTGGTAGTACTTCAAACAAAATAACTAGATTTATAGAAAATCACACAGTAAACAAATTGCTCAAGCCCCCCCCCCCCCTCCCCCCATATCCTAGTAGTAGTCATTGGCAGCGTTCCCTAGGTTTTTCATAGCCCCTTTCTTTTGTGTTTATGGTGTAAAAATAGGGGGATTGATCCCCTTCCAAGGGGCCGGCCAGAGCTCTTTCTGCCTCCACCCCACCCCATAGACAAGTGAGCTATGTTCAACCAGAGCCAACCAACACAATATATTCAACAAATAAAGAATCAATTATTGCTGAAAAACCTCTGATAACACAAAAACGGCCATTATCTCATATACAAAACAGCTTTGTCCATTAAAAACACCATATCAACAAAACAATCTGCTTATCAATCAATATATTTTCAAAACAATATTCACAACATCGAATATTATCAATCAAAAAAAAGAAAAACATAAACGTGATTTTTAATGCTGTGTAGATACTCACGGCTTCAATTAAATTCAAAGGTTCCACATATGCCGACGAAATACTGTGTGCATCCACATATTATTTCCGCCATTACCGTGATGGTCGGTTGAGTTTTTTTTGTTGTTTGCGTTTACGGACGTGACGATCACGATATCCGAACCGTCAACGAATCAGAATGGATCTTCTAATTTCTTGTGGGATTGATTATTATCTTAAATCATCTCTTATTGGTTGTCAATGACGCTCAGGCGTCTCGGCTGCTTTTTTTTTTTTTTTTGTAAAATTTATCATCTTTCTTTTTCTCTCTTATCCTGTCTTCACCTGACTGACTAACCATCAGTTTCCTCTCCCTCAAGCTGAACCGTTGCGCGACTTGCCCCGGAGAAAGAGAGAGAGAGAAAGAGAAAATAATAGACATTGATTGAAAACGTTATGTGTATGTGTGTGTGTAGACCGATGGTGATGAATCCTCCATCTTCCCTTTAATAACAAGGAATGTCGTTAATTTTCTAGCTATCGAGGATTATGCATCGTTTAATCCTAGAATATGACTCGAGTTTGTGGATTGATCATTCTCCTTCGTGAATTCCTCATCTACTGAGATATTATATATATACACAAAAAAAAACATCATCGCGGAGGACATGGCGGAACGCGATCAGGTATGTACTCCCTTGGCAAAGCCCAGTTTTTAAGTACTCGCTAGTAACGATCCCGATGGATTTTGTAATGGTAAAATGCAACAGGGAGGTTCGTGATCGGTTCTTATTTTGTAATATCCAAATAAACAAGCTTCACCCTTTATTTTCCATTCAACTTTTTTGACAGTAAAATATGCCTGTGTGTGTGTGTGTGTGATGATGACCGCCTTGAGGCATTTTTTTTTTGTTTTGTTAGTGGAGCTCGTTTTTAAAAACACTGTTAAGATAGGTATTATTAATGATTTCAATTTTTATTTTATAGTTTTTTTAATTTCAAATGCTAGGCTTTTGATGTTGGGAAATGTTTTGTTTCGTTGTGTTCGGTGTTTTATTTAATGGTGCCTTTGTTCCGTTTGTCCTTGCGCAACTGCTACATAACTGTGTTGTGTGCAGCTTTTTTCGTTTCCTGTTGTCAGGCTCAAATATGTCGTCGTTGACGACCCCCTTTGTTGTTTTGTTTTTAAAAAATTGATAATTATTAATTATTATTATCATTTTTTAAAATTATTTCTACGTGAAAGACCATATTCAGTTATAATATGTAATTATGTTGTGATAGGTATGTACATTGTTGCTTCTCAAAAATGGAGTTGCAATTAATTCGATCTTTTGTAATTTTCTAAACATTTTAATTGTTATGATGTGTTTGTTAAAAAAAAAAAAAACTTGAAATATAATTTTAAATATAGAAATACATATGGATTATATATTATAAAAACAGTTATTATTTGTTTATTTTAATGGTTAATGTCTCATTTATTCATCAATATTGTTTTTTAAGAGAAGCTTGTTATCTGGAATAGCTATTTCACTAATTTATTTCTTATTTAAATATTTGTTGAAAGTACGGGGTGGACGATAAGTCCTGGACGCATTAAAAAAAATCAAACCAATTGACATGAAAAGATGCAGTTTGCACTAAAATACTTAGCCTAGAGCTGGTTTTTTTTGATAAATAAAGAAAAAGTTCAAATTTCAGTCACAGAGGGTGCTGTTATATAACACAAACAACTCCGCAGAACACATAAAATGAAACACAAGCAGTGCATTATTAATGTTTGTGACAATTTGCATTGCATAAAACTACCATATTTTTCAACATGAGCATCGTTTAGATGTAGCCTGTGATGTAAAAAGGGCCCCCATAATTGAAATCAGATAAATTTGTGTAACGCAAATTGCCACAAACATTAATCGTACACCGTTTGTGTTGCATTTTATGTATAATGTCAAGTTCGTCATTTTATAGCAGCGCTTAGGCCATCGTAACTAGGATTTTTGCTGATGGGGCAAACATTATTTTGCCCCCCCCCCCCACAAATTTCAAATTAGATAATTTTATCATGTTTGTTTCATTTTTTCTTTGTTCCCACCTAAAATTGCCACCCAATGGCATTTGCCCTCCTCTAGTTCCGGCCCTGGCAGCACCAGTGAGTGAAATTTGAACCTTTTTTTTAAATTTATCAAACAAAACCTCTTGGCCATGTGTTTTTTGACATTCGAACTGTACATTTTTATGTTAATTGGTTGATTTGTTACTAATTTTTAAAATGTGTCCAGGACTTCTCACTCCGCCCCTGTAGAACTTTTGGTTTTCGGAGCCAGCTGTTTATGAATAAGGTCATTCGTCCATTGGAAGTGACAATAGCAGCTCGCGTAGCTTGCTGCATGTTGTCCCTTCCAATGGATGACAGCTGACATTGAGTTATACGAGGCAGAAGGCTTCTGACATCATCCACTAAAAGTAACCTTTACACACTACTAGAGTTGCGACTGCACTCCATGCAGATGAGTGTGTTTGTTGAATGATCTTGAAGATATATTGAAAAACTATTGTTAAAACTTATTAAGTCCATACTCAGACACCTGACACAAACTAGGAGAAAGTGTTCTTGTTGTAAATAAATGGTAATATTTAATTAATTACTACTTACCATCACAACAACGATAATTATCAAATTTTAGGTTTCCATGTTCACGTGGGAAAGGTGAGTGGGGGAGACTGTCTGAAAAAGAGGAAAACAAACAGCGAATGACATGAAAGAAAGTAAACAACTACACTCAGGGCTGTCTTAAGAGTATCATGGGCCTCCGGGCCAAGTGGTTTTTCGGAGGCCTTAGCTGGTAAATTTTAGAAAATTTCAACCGGATCTCGTTGGTAATATTTACTCTTTTTGCTTTGTGAGGCGCCTCTTCTCTTGAAGGCCCCAGGCCGTGCTTGAGTGGGCCCATGTGTTAAGACGGCACTGACTGTACTGCGCTTGCACATGTATGGCAAGAGGCTCAAGATCCTGTTTGAATCGGAAATCTCTGTCATCTGCTGTTATAGCTCAAAGTCGTTTCTGATGGCCGAAGTTCTCATACTTTCTGTGCAAGGATCAGTCTTGCAAATACCGACAATGTGTATGACTTATTTATCGCTTCAAGTTGCTGCCAAGTTGCCAATGGACAACTGGTCCAAGAGTCTCTTGGTTCGGATCATCACAAGTTTGACTAGATTTCTCCAACCTCTGTGATTGGTGTCATCAGGAGTTATTAACTCAAAAGTCGATACTCAGTCTCATGACGACCTTTGACCAAGATGACCATTATATAGTCATTGAGTCTCTTATTTATCGTCATTGAAAGTTTGTTGGCAACAATATTTCAGTATTGAGTATTTGCCAGGGACGACCCCCCATTCATGTTTTAATGTTGCTAAACAATACTTATCATTTATGGTGAATTTTGGGTGAAATCACTCCAACTCGCCTGGGTACCTGCAACTTAGGTTGGCAAAAACCAGAGTCGTTATCAAATGAAAAAGTACTGTAGGTATATGAAAGAGGGTCAGTATGCCCTGAAAAAGTCGAAAGAAGCATTATTTTCGATCTTTTTCATCAGGCAAAGGTTTTCTTTTTTTTTTTTTGGTGCCTAAAGAGCATAAGTATTATGATGGACAGTTTTTATTGAGGGAGAAAAATGTTTTGCTTCCTAGAAACTTGGTTCATTTTTTTGGATTTGTCGGGCCTCTGTGCAATTCAATTGGCACATGAAGTAATCTTCTCAATTATTTATAACTGGTATCCAACTTTTTGGGTTTGTCTGGACTATGTTAAAGACTGGTTTAGAAGACTGGAGAAGACACTAAAGATGCAAAGGCAGCTGGTGCGCCTAAGTCAAACTTACCATTCCAAGCCAATTAAAATGAGCCAAGACTAAAGATCCTTGAGATTGAAATTCAGTAACTTATAATTCAAGAGGTGAAAATGTCACCTGCAGCTTCCAGATGCACATCTATTGAAATACAGTGAAACTTCGATACAGCGATATTTTACAGACTCGAAAAAAATGTCATTGTAGAGAGATTATTATTATATATCGAAAGGTATCTTTATCTCATCATGTCGCAATTATTGTGCTGCGGGCACTTCTTTCCATTGTTCATAATCAGTATCATCAGAAATTTGATAATCATAGGTGTATGTGAAATTTTCTAGAATGGGAGGGAGTTCATGTTTAACTAGTTTTTTTTTTTAAATATCGGCTCAAGGGAACCCCTCCCGCTGTTATTCACACCAGTGTTCACAACAATAATTAAAACTACTTTAAATTGGAAAAACATATAGGCCTAATATGAGAATGGAAATTTGAATGAATAAAATTAAAGGAAATATGTGCCATATCCATGTGCCTATTTTATTTGAAAATACTGATAAAGAAACTTTTATCATTAAAATTGCTGACCAATTAAGATGGCTGATATGTGTGACTTTGATTTATAATTGATCAACATTTAATCTATTTTGACACACGAAAACGTGTATTTAAAGATGAATTAGTAAAATGTTGAAAGCAAAAATTCAAATGATTTTCGCCTGTTTGGTCAAAATATATCATCATGAACAAGAGATGCTGAAAGTCAATTTTTTTTCCCAGCACAGCATATAACGACCTAGAAAGTAATCCTACTGACGTCGGAATTTCTTAGTTCTGACCCTCTTAACTGAACATTCGAGTTGTAAAAAAGCCTACATTGCCTACTGTAGTTGTTGAAAACCTATCACATAGAGGGGAAAAAAATTAATCCAGAGGGTTTTCACGTTAGTAAGCAGAAGACATTGAATTTTAGGATTGGGGTGCCTGGAGGGAAAAAAAGACAAAAAGGAATGTCTGGAGTTTAGACAGTTGGTAAGTGCTCAAAAAAAAAAGGACAAGGTGGGTGGTAGAGAACCCACATGCAACTACCACAGTAAACAATTAGATTGCGCTACTATTCTGAAATAATGAGCAAAGCCTTTTGCATGTGGACAGACAATGCCCAAAAAGTATTGTTGATAATACCATAAAGAAGGTTGTTCAAGTGTTCAAAAGAGCTAACTAATGCTAGTCTGTGGGAGTAGCCGGAATAGGAATGATGGGAGGGGGGTTCGGGGGGGGTAAAAAAATTCTATAACACACTACAGCAAGCGTTCAGGAAAAGAAAACTTAACGAAACTGGTTTCACAGAGACTCGTTGAAGAAAAGAGTTTGAAAAAATATCTAAGGAAACGGCCAAGCTGAAAAAAATTTGTTACACCTCTCTGAAAAATATTGTTATGGAAAGAGTTATCATTGTAGAGGGAATATTGTCTGAGGCTTTCATGGCCGGCGTTAAACGACTTGCAAACTGTTTCCGGGTTATTAGGCCATGGTCTAGGAGATTTTCTTCCTGACGTTTCGCCCACATCTGTGGCAGGCATCATCTGAGGTTAATTCGACGTAAGTCTCCGCGGCAAGCGAGAAAGGCTTCGTACATCTACTGTCATCGACTTGTTCTCTATATGCATTTCTGAGACTTGATCGGCCGCAGACAAGCCAACCAATGCGGTTCTTCTGCGGCCGATCAAGTCTCAGAAATGCATATAGAGAACAAGTCGATGACAGTAGATGTACGAAGCCTTTCTCGCTTGCCGCGGAGACTTACGTCGAATTAACCTCAGATGATGCCTGCCACAGATGTGGGCGAAACGTCAGGAAGAAAATCTCCTAGACCATGGCCTAATAACCCGGAAACAGTTTGCAAGTCGATTGTAGAGGGAGTTATCGTTATATCAGGTATCGTTGTAGCGCGGTTTCACTGTGAATATATTTAACTGTATTGTTTTTTATGTCGAAAAAGGCATATTAAAACTTGAAAGTAATGTGAAGCTTTTGAGTGGTTATGTGGAACAATTACTATTAGAATTCTTGTTTTGTGGTTTTATCCATGGTTTAATTGAAATATAGATAATGCAAAATAGCCTGAAAGACACCATATAAAGCAATTTTGAATTGTAATTAAATTTTGTTGCACTGTTTTAGCATTGTCCGGTCCATGCTATTATTTTTCCTGAAAACAAAAGAGAAATTAATTTGTTATCAGATTGTGATAAGAAATCAAATAATTTAATTTCTTATCACTGTAGGAGCAGTTAATCCCGATTCCAAGCGTTCCAGAAGCATAACCACTGTCGGCTCGCCTAGTGAGACTTTTTAATTTTCATATGCACATGGCTTTTGGATCCCTTAGTAAGTTTGATGTACAATCTGTGTTTGACATTTTGTATATGTGTAGGTTTTTAGATTGATTTTA
This sequence comes from Pholcus phalangioides, assembly GCF_987345545.1. Lineage (NCBI taxonomy): Eukaryota > Metazoa > Arthropoda > Arachnida > Araneae > Pholcidae > Pholcus > Pholcus phalangioides. Next base: position 244,907 of record NW_028301594.1, read on the forward strand.
CTGAGACTCCTCATAAGTTGCTTGGGATTTAACGTTATCTTGTGATTAAGATTTGTGTGGATTCTGTGATCATTTCTGTTGATGTAGTCTGCACACAGGCTAAGGCAGTTGCTGCTCGTAAAATCTTGAAAGGAGATCTTGAAAATATCATAATAGAAAGTAGACTATCTTATGTTTTTTTATGATGATCACCGGGGCCTCACTTTAACTTGATGCGAGGCCTTGGGCAAAGCAGGTATTGGGGGACCCCCCCTCGACTGTAGTCAAAGGTTTATCATATGTCAGAAAACACATATTTGTAAAGACATTTCAAGGGGATACAATAAATTTTGGATGAAGATTTAACACAAATTCTTCATTAGATATCTTAATTTTTTTTTCATGCTCTCGTGTTACCAAAAGCATTTATAATATCAAAAGCTAATTTTTGGGTTGTCTCAGCTTCAATTCACAATAAAGCTAACACTTTTTGTTGTACAAGATTTGTGTGAACTGGTGATTTTATCCTATTAAGAAGAAGGATCTTTCTCCAAAATAGTTTGATATGGGTGATGGTAAAAAACAATTCTCAACATTTAGGGAAATGTCTCTTCTCAACTTTTACCCTTATTTAGCATTTGTAAAATTTTTTCACCAACCTGATCTAAGGATGAAAAATTTTCAATTCATCTGTAAAGGTGTCTACGCAATCAAATGCAACTCACGATGCCTGGCAGTCGAGCGATAAGGGGAGCTAGCCTCTCTCTGACTATGCAGGTCTGGGTTTGAATCCTAGTTCAAACATGAATGTATACTAACACTAACAAATTCCCTGGAGGGACCATGCTGATCCCTTGGAAATACATGATCACATTATTTTAATTTAAAAAAGTGCAAATATGCAGAATCTTCATGCAGATTTAAGGATCTCCATGTTGGTTAAACATTCAAACTTGTTACTCTTTCGTATATAATTTTACTGTCAGAGAAAAATGTGAAATTGAGGAATCACACAAAACATAGTGACTAGTGACACATTGAAATATATTATTCTCGGGTAGTTAATTGCATTTATTATTTGTGGGTCTCTTTGGTGTTCCTGTACACTGAAGAATTTCATAATTTTGGTTCTCATCTCTTAATTCCTCTGCCAATTTTTCATACAATGTAAAACTGTCAAAAAGACATTATGTTGTGTTAAAGTCTGCTAATGACTGATACAAAGGAACAGCATGAGCTAAGTTTGTAGATACATTCTGCAGTTATACACTTGTTGCCAGATTTGTTTGTCTGTTCCCAACTCAGTTTATGAGCACTACTAAAGTTGTTATCCAATGCTTCGACCCATCAGCCAATCAAACAGAAGTGCATTCAAATTCAAAGAGGGGCAAAAAAAGCCACTCGATTTGAGGAAATCAAGATTTGATAACTAATGATGGGTACTTTGGAAAGATTATAAATGTGATTTAGAGATATTTTTTGACTTTCAAAACTTCTATAAAAACAGTAAAAATATGTATTATAATAAATTTAGGGGCTACCCTAAAAGATGGGGTCCTGGGCAAGTGCCCTTTCCCATGCAGAAATTGGGCCCTGATCATCACATTCTAAAAGTATTCATCTGATTTGCTATGGACCTGATGGCTGTAATCCCATTTATGAACATTTTATCTGATTAGATGTCAAAAAATTGCTTTTATGGGTCATAAATTTAACACCATTTCATTTTTGTATGAGACAAATCTGGAATAATTTTAGATAATTTTTTTTCATAATTTAAAGTGCTGTCTCAAATCTTATGTTAAAAATTTTGTAACACTGATGAAAAAAACTTGCTCAGTGCACACACACGTTGGTCTACTATTAATTATTCTCATTGAACCAGTCGATCTCTTCTTTTTAAATAAACAAATCTAAATTAACACAACAAATTAACAAAGCTGATGGAAAGCTTATCAATGTTCATCAGAACTATGGGGGTATGGCTCTCTTAGAACACCAAAATTTTAAAACTACACTGACTGTTTGTTCTGCATTTAAAACATTATGGCCTTGACGGAAACATTATGGCACATGCACGTATTAATTGTTGGATTAATTAAGTATATATATATATATAATATAAAAAATTGGTTAATCAATATTTAACAAAGTTGGCGATAGTGCTCATTAGAAGAGGGCAGTGGAATCAATAAGTTTGGGAGACTCTGATACAAGTCATCGAAATTTCTGCATAGATGTTTGTTACATAGGTTTATCCTACATGGTGTTTATGTTACATAGCCCCAAAGCAGAATGTTATGCATCGTTCTGCAACGAGCCCCTGGCTGACTGGAAATATTCTGCGGTAAAAATTCCCATAATAGAGTTTTCTGTACCTTTTCCTTAAAATTCTTCCTGATCTGCAGTAGCACAAATTTTTCTGCAGATTTCGGCATGCTCGGCTTTGGGGCTACATCTTGTACCACAATATTGAAAAATGTTGTTTATATCAATTTAAATATTCCATTTTAAAGAAATTAAAATTTAAAAACTGGTTGTCTAGTGAAAAGCTAGGCCCAGGCCTGTGTGCAGTGTTCCCTCAAAAATTTATTTTCCATGTGCAGACCTCATTTTTGTGTATGCTATATGGCAATAAACCACGTACAGCAATTGTATATTTGTTAATTTAGCATGCACTGAAGTTTTTTTCTTTTTCAACTGTGCATATATGTGCAGCTTAGCAGTAAAATTGCCTATGTGGTAAGAAACTGTGTGGCAAGGGCTGCAACTTCGGGGTAGAGGGGGGGGGAGAGTAGGTGGGTCTGGTGCTCCGGGCAGTAGACCAAAGAGGGAGCCAAATTCACTATTTAATTGCTCCTTTCTGCATTACAAGGGGTGTCAAAATGCCTGCTTGCCCTGGCTATCAAAGCATCTAGTTGTGGCCCTAGTAAAAAATATGAATATTCATCGGTTTTGTTCTTTGTCAAAAATTCTACTACAGGGCTTGATATATCCTGGGCACCAAAACTTTAAATTGATTTTGTTAAATATTTCTATACTAAATTCTGCAGAAATACCAATTTTTTTTCTTTCAATTTCAGGAGGATGCAGATGCAGACCCTGATGGTTTGGACAATGACCACGAAGGCAGCTATGCTGAAGATGGTGTGCGCCGTCCAATGAATGCATTCTTCATCTTCTGCAAGCGACACAGGGATGTCGTGCGAGAGAAATACCCTCATCTTGAAAATCGCAGCATAACTAAAATACTTGGTGAATGGTGGGCCAACTTGGATTCTTCAGAGAAGTCTTCCTATACTGACTTAGCCAAAGAAGTTCGTTCAAACTTATTTATTATTTTTGAAATACTTTCCTTCAGGGCTTGACAAACCTTAGGTCACCATGACAATAAAAAAAAAAAGAAATTTAATTGGCGCTTAATTTTTTTTCTTTTTGTGCATGCTAACTGAATTGAAGCCACTGGACAGGAAATTATTGGAATAATGTTATTAAGTATTGGAAATTATTTAAGTGTGTCTGTTAGTATGCTGAAAGGATCCTAGTCCCAGACAAGTCAAAGGATACATTATTTTGGACCAATTTTGTCTGGGGAAAAAAAATGCTGCTTGTCCCCTACATATCCTTTTGATTTGTCAAGCCCTACTTTACTGTTTAATAATTCTATGATGAAAATAAAAAAAAGCATGGCAGTTGTATAGAAATGAAGTTTTTTATTTTTCTAAAAGGCTTTTTGCACATAAATGTTGTGGATTCTATTCAAGAAGTTTTCAAGACATTTCCCTCTATCTAACAGGTCTTATTGACATATTTCTTATTTTCCCCCCACCATACCAAAAGGGTCAAGAAATTTCGTAGCTCAGTATGTTTTTATTGACAATATGTTCCAATGATGACAGATAAAGTAGAATTAACTCTACGGAATTGCATTAAGCTATAAAAAAAATTGAACAGTATCAGGCTAGTGTATTAAAGGAATAAAGAATTAAAGAAATGTATTGTATAATTTATAATTCAGATACTACAGATTTCTTCCAGATCACTATTGCCTATCCTACATCACTTATTGCCTATCAAATTCAACTTATCGTATTCTGAAGTAAAAAAAAGTAAAAAGTATCGTATTTCTGAAGTAAAGATGGAAATGCTTGAATTTTCATGTTATGTCAGTATCGTGCTGTAGGTCTGCCTGCTCTCTGCGGAGAGACTTTTTAAATGGGAGTTTTTTTATGGAGTTAAGGGAGGTTGCAATGTCTTCACTTAGAGCTTCACACTAATAATGCATGTTATAAGGAATTGGAAAGTGTGTCTCTGGTGTATTGGTTGGTGTACTTGCCCGGTATGCAAGGGGATCCGGGTTTGATTCCCAGAGGAGACATCTCATTTTTCTTTCCAAATATTCCTTTCAGCATAACATCCAGAAAATTCAATTTTTCAGTATGTTTCGGGCCGAAAAAATACCATCTCTTTTAATTTATGTATTTGCATTCAAATATTTTTCCTGCTCAAAATTTTTTTTTTTGTATAATTGTAGAAATTTGTTTAAAAAAAACTTTTCTACAAATTAGAATGTTTTATATTTTGAAACATTTCTTAAAGAATTAGTTCTTACATGTATATTTCACACTGTGACATTAACCTTATTGATTACAATACACATAAGTATTTTTGTAATTTAATTGTAACTTTTCAACCTCCTCATACAGTACAGAAACGTATTTATGAAGGCTCATCCCGATTTCAAATGGTACAAAGCACCAAGTGCTCCAACTCGGACACTGGTCACTCGACCATCCAACAGCCGGTGCGTGCAGATCAAAAAAGACAAACCTGGTTCCAAACCATGTGGCATAGCTCTGGGAAAGCTTGCTGGTGAGTGTTTTTGGAAGTCTTTTTTTCTTTTTTAAAGTGAGTTGTGTGTAGTATACACAGTATAACCTCTCAATAATGGACACCCCCTAGGACAGAAAATTTTTTGTCCGCTACAAGGAATTCTAATTATAATATAGCAAAATAAATTGAGGCCTGTTGACATAATTCAAAAAGTGGCTGCTAGTGGGAGTGTCTGTTAGGGGCCGTTCAAGTATTATGTAATCAAAGTTTTGGCCATTTTTGACCCCCCCCCCTCCCTTGTCAGCAAAATCTCGTCATCAGCTCTGCCCCCTCTGAATCCTAACTAATATTTTCATAAAGAGTGGTTGCTGACATAAGCATTATCCAAATTCCCCCCCCCCCCCCCCCCCGTCATCAAAAGTCAGCAAATCGGAAACCTCCTTCCCCCCATCAATGATGACATGATACTTGAACAGCTCCTTATGGGAGGTTCCACTGTATACATATTATAGCAGGTTTTGTCAATCTAGTCTTTTGTGCCCCTGATGCTTAATTTCATTTTAAATTTAATCGCATGAGATTTCTTAGCAATTGAAAATTATTTCAAAAAAGTCTCAAATGTTTGAATAGTCACTGGGATACCTTGGCCTGACTAGTCTCTTGGGCTATGTACTGATTTCAGTTCAATCTTGTGCCACAACACCCATCTGTTTGAGTTATGCTTTATTATGTGCTAGCTATAATACCCGACAGTATTATAGCTAGCACATAATAACCGGCACTGTCCAGGTTTTCTTCAATTACTGGGAGGATTGAAAAGCGACAAACCAATTATAAAGGAATAAACTATTATGCATAATACTGGCAGCTTAAAGTGAAAAAAGCCATTGTAAAGGCATATGTCTAAAACACATTGTTAAGGAACCACGGTAACTGAAGTAAACATTCTGAAAGTCATTCTTGAAGCTCAGAAACCATTGTTGCCTGACAGACAATTCAGTTTTTCAGCCCATCCAGTTTTTGACCCATTTTAGGCATTTGCCCAGCTCTGACAAACTTTTAAAGTAGCCCAATTTCACATATATGCACAATTTGGCGATGATCGGTCTAAAATTATAGTTTTGTATAGAGAACATACATATACACACAGATAATCAATTTTATGTGCATGGATTATTTGACAATAATCAATTTTGATTGAGTGCATCTTTTTTTTAGTGGGTACAGGACATAAGTATTTTTTTGCAACTTGTGTGTTTTCAAAGAATACAGTGGCCTCACAATGTATTAATCTATCACTGAACTAATGTCAAATAGTTCAATTCCTGGAACTAGCTCAATTCCTTTGAACTAGTCCAATTCCTGGTGTATATTTTATATTACCAGATTTTGCTCGTACAATATTAGAATGTTTTCTTGTGGAATTTAATTTTTGCTTGTAGTGATTTGTGCAGTTCCTCCCCCCAAAGGACTGAACAATTTATATAATAAATTAATTTTGTAAGAAGTTCATTTATGTTCTTTATTCAAGGGAACCTGCTACTCAAAATTTGATTCAAAACACAGCAGTGTTTGGAATTCTCTTTTGGAAATACAATGGAATGTTTGGAATAAGGGAATGGTCTTGGATTGTAGATCTTTTACAATAGCATTTAGGTTTAAATGTGTAATTGTTTAAAAAAAGTGGGTAATATTTCATCGAATCATGTTATAGTTATATTGAAGTAGAATTAAGTGTCATTTTCGAATTTCTCATCGTAAGCAGATGAAAAGGAACTGGGTAGTCTCAGCTCTCTGATCTCACCGAATGTCTCAGAGTCCACATCTCCAAGTGCCACATGTGGTGATGCATCCCTGTCTCCCATTCCTATCCCTTCATCATCACCATCCTCATGTCAAGCATCACCAGCATCTACTTCTATTCTGAAACCACCCAAGAAGCGGTATTTAGTCAATGGGGAGTTCAAGTGTGACTCCAAAGAAGATGAAAAAAGGGAGAACAAGGAATACCAGATGCAAAATGCTTGCTCTGCTCTAATGGAGTTGGCTGAGGTAAACTGATCATATATTTTCAGATGTACTTTGTGCATTGTGATTTAAAACATGCACACAGCACTTGAATATGATTATAATTTATTATAATGAAAAATAGTTCCAAATATAATATCTAATTTCATGAATTTTTATGATGATAGACAAACTTTTGAATTTGGTTCAAATCTCATTCTTGTTGCTACTTAATGAGATTAAAATGAGTACTAAAAATGCTTCTTTTCGATGATAATACAGTCAAACCAGTCTATAACAATACTGTAGGGACCTAGCAAAATATTGTTATTGACAGGTTATTGTCGACAACCTGAACATTTGTGCTACTATTTTCTATTGAATAGGAATTCTACCAGGACCAAAGAAAATATTGTCAGAAGCAGGTTTATTGTTATAGACAGTATCATTTCATATTCAAACCAGAGGGAGGATATAGATAAGATATTTCCCCTAATGAGCTTGAGGCGACCACCGATAGACAAAAGTTTCATTTTCAACCCATCTCATTAACGGCAATAAATTGCAATAGTGATATGGCCAGAGTTGGCATTTGAAGTAGTATTTCATAAAGGTTTCTCTGCACTACTGAAACGAGAGATAGCCAACTGGTAGGCTAGAGTGGCGCATAAAGGCTTTCTTCAAAAATTGAATAAATGTTTCAATTTTTCACTCAAAGGAATTCTCTGATTCTTGAACAATTTGACTTCTTATCAATAAGTATGTGGTGAAGTTTATGTACTCCATGTGTTTTTATTTTGTTTTTCATCTTAGAATAGCCAGTCCAAGAGGCATTCATTTTAGGAAGTGTGGGTCCAGGGTTGCTGGCATTTTATGAGTGCAGGGTTCAAGGACATCTGCATAGGAGGGGACATGCATTGCATTACCAAAAATTCGTGGGAGTGGGAACAAACACTCCGAGCCTTCATGAGATTTTCCCCTTTAATGGGATTTAAAAACAAAAAAAATCCTACTCAAAGTAACAAAACAAGCATTTTAAGGAAAACCAGGTGGGGATTAATTATATTGAAAAAAAAAAGGGGGAGAAATGATAATATGTCCTGTAAAAATGGGATGCATGATCTACATGTCCAAAAAATTAGGGAATATAGTGGTTTCGGCTATAAAAAGCAGATCAGGGAAAGTTTTAGTGGCTGAAGTGCGATTCAGAGGTGTAGTACAATATGAGAAAAGATAATCATGCATGTGAAACATGGAATAATAAAATTTTATTTGAGTTTCATGCTGAAGAGCAGAATATGCATATTTTGTACATTAAAAACAAGGAAATGTGTTTGTTTTTGTCTGAAAAAATATGTATTTTTGGCTTTCCTGGATGGAAAGAAATGTTTAAACCCCTGTTAGGCAAGAACTTGCAGACATTATTGATGAGGAACTGAGCTGTACTGCCCTACTCATCAAAATGGAAGTCATCCACAAACCGAGCACGATGTGGGGTAGCATTATCATCCATGAAAAGGAATTCATTTCCAACTGCTGCAGCATAGGGGGATCGCAAAAGGTCTGATAATCTCATTTCTATAGCTCTGAACCATCAGTGATCCATTCCTGATGATGTACAGAAGTGCCATTTAGTGCGGCCATTGTATGGCGATACCCGCCCAGGCCCAATTGGCTCGCCTCCTCCATACTGTGTAGGCTACTTTCACGCATGAATGTCAGATTGTTTCCAGTGCCAAGTTCTGTCCAAATCAAATGTTGCCTATTGTCAGGTTGAAAAGTGAAATGGGACTTATCAGAAAACAAAACATTGGACCATTCATTTTGACCCCAACTGACATGTTCTTGTGTTCACTGTCTGCGGTCAACACGGTGGTGTCTGGTCAAAGGAATGCACACCATAAGTCTACAAGCCTAAAAACAAATAGAGTCGGTTTCTCAGTTGAAACATTGGTTCCAGTAACTGTTCGAAGTTGTTGCTGTAGATTAGCACAGGGCTCTCACTCAAAAAAGTGAAGGTAAGACGGGGTATTCCCCCTTCCCCTAGACAACATAATCATGGCAAAATAAAAAATAGAAATCTCTTAAAAAATTAAATAAAAAAATTCATAGCACTATTTCAGTATCATGAGATTTTGATTCAAGCCAAAGCAAATTGACAATAAATGACTTGGTAGCAAAAACAATTTTTTGGCCACAACAGTATACTTAGAAACCACAGATAATTCTTTTTTGTCTCTCCTCACAATATATATCATATTCTTTTTGGAGTCTTCCACAGTCCATGCTGTCAACTTTCTTTGACAATGCACAGCAAATTATGAAAACATGTAAGTTTTTAAGAATGGTGCTCTTTTGAGACCACTTTCAAAAGCACAGTGCGAAATGTGTAAATTACAAGATCCGATGTGAATAAGTCAAGGTGAACCAAATCATTTTACTGCTTTGTCTATCCTTTTTTTTAAAGGGATTTGTTTATATTTTACTGTTCAATGCCAGTGTCATCATTTTTGACCAATGAAGCATTTCAATTCTAGCTCTTTGCAGAGCATTGTAAATATTGTTTATCACTCTGCATGCCCTAAACATACAGAAGACAACTGGAAAATACAGAAGCTATTGGGTAGCATCAGAATCACAAAACCTAGAATAGGCCTATGTATCCAACTGCTTTGTGTTGTTTCACCTATACACAAAATATGCACCATAATTTTGAATGTTACTGTCCAAGACCATGAAGTAGCAAAGACAAAATTATTTTTTCCATCCACACACACAGAATTTTTAATGACCACTCTACTTGTTATAAAATGTTAAACCCTCGAACTAAGCAAAAGAAAAATTAATAAACCAAATGGCCCACATACCACCCTAAATAACCTGAAAAATGATTGTTTCTGCCTTGGCAGAATCGTTAATCACAATCTACTACACTTGTATTATTTGGCAATATATCAATGATTCCTTTCTCAATTAAAATAAATTATGCAAATTTTGTTGATAGGATTTGGTGAAAAAAAGTAAGACAAAATCTAGAAAGTAGGGCATTTTATAAAAAAGTAGGACCCCTATGAGTAGCCTTCATTCTGCAGTTCCTGCTGACCGTCAGTCTCAAATATTGATAGTTATTTTGTGATGTTGAAGGCCCCGACCTTGCCCTGGTTTTTAACTTACATCTCCAGTTTCCAAACACTGATTCCATAGACGAATTGACAAGAAATCGCTCTTTGAGAACCGCCAATGGCTTCCACTACAATGGATTGTTTTTGACCTGCTTCCAAATGACAATAGCCCTTCAGGTTTTCCATTCTAACAAATGCTATTCAGACATCACACTCATTTAAGCAATCAAGAAGCATTCAATCGTTTCTTCCTACCACTTTTATAAAGTTGATTGTTAGCCATGTTTCATTGGCTGCCGGTGACACATGGGTTTTGACTTCACAGAAAAAAAAATCTGCATACTCTGAAGTATCGAATGCGATAAATTTGCATTTCAATTCTTTTTCTTTAACCATGGATAAAAAAATGAAGTTGTTGTGTCTCTAATTATCACCAAATTTGCAATATCCTCTAATTGTTTTGAGCAGTGTACTTAAGAATACCACATGACTAACCTGCTAGAACTGGTGTTGTCTGAAGCAAACACATACACCCTATGCGTGAATGCTTTGTGACTACAAGACATTCTAAGCTTTCAGTTGCGAGCAGAAAAAATTTTGGGTCCTGTTTGGAAACTTTTTGTCGAGATGTTAAAAATTATTAAGTCAGCATATAGGGTGGGAGCAATGGGGTTAAACCCAAAGTAATTTAAATCAAGCTGATTTAAATCGGTGTGCCCTTTTGGCACTTGTAATGGATGCTCAGAATGTCTGCTAAAATAGCACAGCACATATTAGACTGAGGTGTCAGTACCTTTGCAAACGTTTTATTACAGCCATTTTAAGTAATTAATCCAACAGTGGTATTTTTTGTTTATTTATTGTGGATGTTTAGAGAGGCCATCCCATTATTTTTTATATTTTGCTGTTTTTTAATCCTTGATGCAGCTCAAACTTTAGTTTCACTTACTGCTTTTTTGCAACATTCGCCGTTACTCAGTGAAGATTTTTCTAGCAGGGCAAAAAAAAAAAAAACCATATTTTTCATTAAGACACAAATACCTAAATGGCCTACAATCACAATATATACACATACATAGATGTGCTTGATTCGGTCAGGCCTGGTTGGTTTGTCACACTTGTAAGCAAGCTTTGTTTAATTCAGTGGTAAATGGTGTAACTTGCTCACATTTGACGCATACAGCAAAACCTCTCTGGGGTCATTTAAGTATTACGTCAGCATCAGGGTGGTGTTTCAGATTTGCTGACAAGGGGGGTTTGAAGGTTGCTTCATCATCAACCACCCCTTTTTGAAGATATGAAATATTCTAAGCTGCTGATGGGGGGGGGGTCAGTGTTTTGCTGACAAGGGGGGAGGAGGAGGTCAAAAATGGCTGAAATTCTGCTTACGTAATACTTGAATGGCCCCTCTTTGGTGGACACTGGTGGTCTTTAAAATAGCAGTGACCACATCTGAGGGAGTTGTTATTGAAGAGTTTTAAAAAATGTACTTATTTTTGGCCATTACAAGGGTTTCAATGTATTTGAAAAGTTCCAAAACTTCTCAATTGCACAAGTATACAATCTCTGACAATAAAGTTCGGTGAATAGTCCTGTAACATTAACGTAGATGAAATGTTAACGAAAGTTACCTTACTGTCCTTCGAAATAGTCACCTCCCATTACTATGTACCACTGAGATCTCCTATACATGTCTTGGAAACTTTGAAAGAAGTCTTCTTTTGGGATGGAGTTCAAAAGCCTCGTCACGTTTCGTTGGATGTCAGGAATATCGTCAAATCTCTTTCCTTTCAAAGCGAGTTTGAGTCGTGGGAATAGGAAGAAGTCTGGAGGATTGAGATCTGACGAGTATGGTGGATGTTCAATTTGCACCACCCCCCTTTTTTGCCAGGAACTGTTTGACGATATTGGCTGTGTGAGGGCGAGAATTGTCGTGAACGAGAAACCATGAACCTTGTTGTGCGTTCTGAGGTCGTACCCTGCATAGACGTTTCATGAAATGGGTCAAAATTTCAAAATGCCTCATTCATCGTCGTTCCCTCAGGTAGAAATTCCTTGTGGATAATGCTTTGACTATCAAAAAAGGTGATTAGCATCATTTTGATGCGTGATTTTTTGCTCTGACCTTCATGGACAGTGCTTGATCTTCATAAACACGTACCAGCATCGCGTGAGTTTCTTTCGGTGTCTTGCCAAGCTTAAAACAAAACTTTAAATTGATCTTTTGTTCGTTCATTTTCCTGTTCTCAGTTAAGAACCAATGCACTAAACAAGCACTTTGTAAAACAAGTCTTTCACGGAACACAAACGACGCTCAACTGAACATTGGTGGCAGCAGATGGTTAACACCTGCTGCTACGCATGTGCAGTGTTTTGTTTCGCCAGTGTTGCCAGATCGGCCGTTCTGACCTCATTCATCGAACTTTATTGTCAGAGGTTGTATGTATGAGTGCCTGAGTAGCATGATGCTTGTCTTCCGCTGTGAAAGTTGCTGTCAAGGTCCATGGGTTTGAATCCAGCCAAAAGAACATCAGAAAAAGTTTACCTATCAAGCCTGGGACAACCACCTGTAGATATCGCCTTCATTTCTCACCCAACTATTCACTAGTTGGAAATTGCCATACGACAATATATTACTGGAGTTGGTGTACATTAAAGTAGTATATGTATGACAATTTAGCTATTGTAAACATCTTTTGTATGAAAAACTTGGATACTGTAATATTATATGAACATTTTTGAAAATGTGATTTATTGGTTTAATTTTTCAGATATGTGCAAATACAGCTCCCCATACACAAACTGTGGCAATACCGGCTGTTGGTACAGCTATCAATGAAGGACATGGACTTTACAAAAGTATTTTCAGCTTTCCAAAATTGACTAATTATAAGTCTTATCCTAGGCTTGATACAAGTGCTAGTAGCAGTAGTATACAAAGTTCAACATACCTTAACCGTGCACCGAGCTCTACCTCTGTAACTTATATGGGACCCACATCACCATCGTGTTCTAGGGAGTATGCACCCCATCACAATGCGTCCAGTGTACATGATTACCAGGAACAGCCATTAAATTTGTGCAAAGAAAAAGAGAAAACTTTCAGGACCAGTAACCAGCAGATCATCAACCACTTGGTGGATAAGTTCCTGTGTGATAGTCCATCTGCACAGAGCACATCATCTACGAGCACAGCAGACTCTCCAATCACTTCCAGCACATCACCTAGTTTCCCCAAAAGTAGTCAGTTGCGACAGGGCTTCACCTTGTCTGCTGCCATAGAATCGGCCATTGATCAAGCATATAGTAGGACTCCTTCCACGGCACCAACGGAGAAGAAAGATGATGTTGAGACGGATGAGCCAGAGACCGGTTTCATTGACAAAATCAAAAAAGCTTGTCTGGCAAGCTCAAGAATACAATCTGAGAAGCGTAAAACCAACAACCGTTACAGTTTGCCATTGGAACTACAAGATGAGAGTTCAAAGCCTCTTCCGGTGGTCAAGGAAGAGGAGTCGGATGAAGCAAAAAGTGCGACCGAATCAACAAAAACGGAGAGTGTGAACAATGATTCTACTGGTGAAAGTTCCGGTTCCACTAATAACTTGAAACGCGAAGTCAAATTTAGTTCTAGTAAATATTACTCAAAGTATGTTTCCCCGCCAAAGAAATCTCGTGTGTGGTGCAATTTATTTATGAAAGAGCAATTGAGCAACTGTGACTTGGACTCGATCGATGAGAAAAATGCATTGTTGTTTGATTTAGCATCCCCGGTTCGGAGGAATTCCACAAGGACTTGCAAGGGCAGGAGATATCAAGCTCTAATCACAGAGGGGTTGTTGCAATCTACAAAAGAGAGAAAAACTGCTACTGGTCGTAAAACTACTCCTCCCACTGAAAAGTGCAGAACAAAAACCAGCCCAGTGCCAGAAAGTCCACCACCCTTGCCCAAATCTAAACGGAAAAAGAAAGATCATGCTTGGAAAGCAAAAGCACCTGAAGCCGAGGAGTCCAGTGCAGCTAAAAAGTAAGGCGTTACAGTGTATAATTATTTCAAACCATAGAAAATAGATTACCATTGCTTGGTTCTGCCAATTTTTTTTTACCTAAGGTTTTCTTATTTGAAAAGTTATTTTTACTGTGTATGCTTGAGAATATTATTGATTTCATTGCCCTTTTTTTTATTTTTATGCCATACCAAAATCAGACCTACAGTTTATAACTGATGTCAAATGGTTATTTTTCTATGCCTTTCTCAGAAATATTAATGCACCAACTGTTCAGATTGAGAACATTTTTTGCAGCAGCCATGCCCTATGAAGCAGTTTTGGTGCTCTTCCTCAACTGGAAATACACTAGAACCCTTTCTTTCAAACAGAGCACAACTCCGATTCATCGCCATGGGCAAGTGAGTTGTGCCGGAAGTGTGTGTGTGTACCTAACAGTCTGAGTGCGTTATATAGTGCTGTCTGATTTTTCAGTGCTGCCATAATCTATCAGGAAGTCATTGTACACTGATTCAAGAGTTGCTTCCCATAGTGAAGATGGCAATACATTTTCCAAAATAAATTTAAAGCAATAAAAAACTCAACGAATTTAACCAGTCATCAAAAAGTTTCGCCACAGAGAGCAACAGGCCTACAATGGTAAAAAAATTCAATCATCAAACTTCACTTCTGAAATTTAGGTTGGCTCGCATTCGCGGCTCAAAATTGGGAATTACAGAAAACCAACTTCAGATGACCACCACTGTAGCGACGGTGGAGTTAAAGTGATGCCAACAGCATACAGTGTTCCCATGTGCTCACCCTCCCAATTACTAACTTTGCTTAACGGATGGGAACCTGTTTTCAGCATGGTATAATAGCTGTTGGCTTATAGCCCAGATAATCCAAGTGACTTGCCCACTACAAAAAAAAGGATTGGAGAAATGATATTGGTCTATTTTCCAGACCCTTCACAAAATTCTGAGTTTGAAAAATGAAATTTTTCTGAAATTTCAGAAAATAAAAATTAGTCAAACCCCATAAATATTCGATTTCATTTCTTTTGTACAAAATTAACTAGATTGTTTTGCTTCTAATAAAATTACTTTTCACAAAAATAAATACCTTTTTAAAGGTCCTATTTGGAAGCAGATAAGTCTGAGTCAGTCTGAACTTAGCGTGATTCTTAAATAACAAGGGAATTCAAGCATTTACCATCTTTACTTCAAAAATATGGAGCACAGATGGCGGCACTAGCAAGGACATGAAACAAGCGCAACTGTAACAACATTAAATACATTAGGGCCACACGTACATATACACTCATGTTCCACCATGTAGCAATTCATTATAAATTACTCAGAAGAATGTGTACAAGGTGCATATTCAATTAAGTAGTAGTAAGAACTTATATTGCAGCGTAGTCTGAACTGGTCCCTGTAAATCGGTGGGTGCAGTTGGGAACACATGGCATTGGGTCCAGAAATTTTGAGATGTACGAGTATGCAAAGATGTGAAGTCAGGAGATTAACAATTCTCTGCGTGTCTATCATTGGTTTCCATGGGTTGTCCAGGAACCCCCATATATCTGCAGGATGTATTTCAGAACAAAGAAGGCAGAAGTAACTAATGACACAAAGCAAGGGGTCTTTGGCTCTAACAGTATTCAGTAGGCCCTAAGTATTGTAAAATGCTGCCATAGAGGATCAAATGTCTGTATTTTAGTTTGATTAAAATCATAGTTGTTCGGTCATGTTCTTTTTGCAACCAATTCCAACGATTCCCTGTGAAGTGAGTATACTATGTTCACCTTAATTTTTCCAATTAAAATATACTGGAAATGATCAATCAGCAATGAACTAATAGACATTTAATTGACGTGCAAAATAACAATGAAAATATATGTAATTGATTTTAAGTACACCACAATGTATTCTCAGTATTAACTTCGAATTTATTGAAGTTATATGAGTGTAGTGATTTTAATTTTAATGAATGGTTGCTACCATTGCAAGGAGGAAAATAGCATTTAAGTCATATGTTCGAAAAGTTCCTTTGTTTCAATTTTTTTAGTAATAAATGTATTGGGAAATTATATTTTGATAATCAGGTGCCTAATTTGTGTGTTATTGCAGTGATTTTGATCTGAATGAGAAAATTGCATCACTTCCAAAATGTAGCCTTGAAACTTTGAACAAAAAGAAGAGAACTGCCACTTCGTCAGAATCATCGAATGATTCAAAATCCAGCTCAAACTCTTCTAAAGCAGCTAAGAAGGCTTCAAAAGAAGCGGCAATAGTAGCAGCAGCTAATGCAGAAACTGACATTGTGTCAGAAAAGTCCAATGAAGACAATTCCTCATCTGCGGCTTCTAGTGGGAGATATAAAACAGGGCAAGTTTCAGTGTTTTGATGAATTTATGTTATCGAATATTTAAGCTTGTTTGATTCTGAGCCAATAACTGTTGTCTTTCCATTTGAGTTAATCGTGTCGGTTACATGTCAATGTTAAATTATTTTCTTCACATCTTTGCTATTGCTCAAAACCTGCTAATTTTCTTGATTCTATACATTTCCCATACTTCAATGTTATTATTCTTTTAATCATATGATTATATCTATTTTTGCATGTTTTTAATGTGTAACTATTGTTCTTTGCAGAGGTTTTGATCTCGAACAACACATAGCTTCTCTTCCTAAGTGTGATATTGAAGTATTAAACAAAAGGAGGAACAAGAAAGAATAATTTTTTTCCTGTAAGTAATAATAGAGTTTTATAAGTTTATTGATACAAGAAACAAATTTATATTATAGCAGGCGGCTCTTAACCATGGGTCCTAGAGTTGCAAAATAAGAAAGGTCACACACTTTTTTCACAAATCAATTTTGGAATTTTTCCAGACAAGTTCCTGTATTTGGTTCCAGGTATTCATACCAAGTTCCAGGTATTTCATACCTGGAAATTGTGGGCACCTTATCGAGCTTCGCATCCTGAAAACTTGATGAATAACTCATGATCATGCAGTGATGATTGGCTACAACAGTGTAAATATTCATTCATTACACTTCAATCACTGAGTTGAGAAAAAACTCAGTTTAAAAAATTGATTACAGATGGCAGCACAACACATAACAAGCATTACACTGAAACAAACTTCACGGAAGGTTCAGTATATGTACACACACATTCCAACATGCACCAATTCGTTGCAAGTTCCACAGAGCAATATAGGTGAGGTGCATGTCTGGTTTAGTAGTGATGATTGGCTGTAGATTTATTTTCAATGGTTCTCTGACATGAATGCGAGTCGGTAGTCAGTTTTGTTTCAAATACAAAAAATCAGCAGCCAGCAGCAGAAACAACTAGGGTTCCTATTGTCAATTGTCTTTGCGCCAAAGCTCAACAAAATTGTTAATTTTGCAAGCAAAAGAGATGTTCCAACAAATAACAAGTGTTAAATTGCCAGTGTTGTTACCAAATACCATATACTTGTATTCTGTATGAGCAGACCCCAAAAAATAGAAACAAATTTTCTCTCCGAAATGTGTTCAAAGATATGCTGATATAAAAAATGACCAAAAAAAAACCACTTCAAAATACTTCCATTCAGGCGACCTTTTACGAGACACAGGGCTCCCACTCGTCCTAGTTTTTGGTAAAATGTCCTACTTTCTCGGTTTTGTCCTACTTTTTTACCAAATCTTATCGACAAAATTTGTGTAATTGATTTTAATTGAGCAGAAAATTATTGATATATTGCCAAATATTACATATGTTGGAGAATGCAATTAATGATTCTGCCAAAGCAGAAATTGTATCATTTTCAAGGTAATTTGGGGGGGGGGGTAGTATGTGGACCATTTGATTGATTAATTTTTCATTTGCTTAGTTTCAGGGTTCAACAAGTATAGTAGTCATAAAAAACTTCTGTCTGGATGGAAAAATAATTTTGTGTTTATTACTTCATGGTCTTGGACAGTAACTTTCATCATTCAAAATTATGGTGCAAATAGGTGAAACAACAGTTTGCATTTCATAGCAGTTGGATACATAGGCCTATTAGGTTTGGTGATTCTGATGCTACCCAATAGCATTCAGTTGTCTTCTGTATTTTTAAGGCATGAACAGGCATAAACAATATTTACAATGCTCAGCAAAGAGCTAGAAATGGAAGTGCTTCATTTGTCAAAAATGATTACACTGGCATTGAACAAATGTGAACAAAACAGAAAAATACCTACAGAGTGAACAATGTGAACAAAACAGAAACACAATGTGAACAAAACAGAAACACAATGTGAACAAAACAGAAACACAATGTGAACAAAACAGAAAAATTTAAAAAATGATGAGCAACGTAGTAAAACTATCTGGTTCACCTTGCCTTATATACGTCGGATCTTGTAATTTACACATTTTTTGCATTGTGCTTTCGAAAGTGGTCTCGAAGGTACATCATTCTTAAAAAATGTATGTCTTCAAAATTTGCCGTGCCTTGTCGAAGAGAGTTGACAAGCTCGTCACTTTGGAAGACTCCAAAAAAGAATGTAATATACAAATACAACGCCACAACAGACAAAATGCCCAACGACGTGGCTGATAAAAAGATGCCCATAAAAATATGGTTTTCATATATTTCAAAAATACAGCAACCCAATTAAAAATGCAATTAACACAAATTATAAACAATATATACACATGATAAAATATTATACAATGCCCATAAAGAATACTTATGGTTGTCTTATTCTAAGAATGGATAGCTTCTCGATTTACCCCAACATGTTTATCGTACTTCTTTTTAAACGTGTCAATTGTGTTACAATTTACTACCTCCGGGGGTAAGCTATTCCATTTATTAACAACCCTATTCGAGAAAAATTCCCTGCGACACCATAACCTCGCATTGTCCCTCACCAATCGATACTGGTGTCCCCTTGTAAAAGCAGTCGATAGGCGGTGTACTAAAAGTTCATGGTCCATCCTATTGAAAATTTTAAACACTTCGATCATATCTCCTCGACACCTGCGTTCATCCAATGTAAACATATTCAAAAAATGAAGTCTCTCTTCATAACTCAAGCCCTGTGTGCCAATAAGGACACACATAGCTCTTCTCTGCACCCCTTCAACCAAGTCTATGTCCCTCTGTAGGTATGGTCTCCAAAACCTTACAGCATACTCTAGTCCAGGACGAACTAAAGCCTCGAAAAAGCAGAAGAATGATTTTAGGAGAACGCGAAGAGACCTTTTTGAAAATGAGACCAAGCATTCTATTCGCTATTTTGACCACCGCTGAACAATGTTCAGAAAACCTAAGTTGCTCGTCAATGAGAATTCCCAAATCGGTGACCCTAGTTGAATTCAGGATAGTGACACCATTCAACTCGTAAGAGAACCGTGGGTTGTTCAAACCAAAATGAGCGACCATGCACTTATCTACGCTAAACGTCATGCTCCATTCATTTGCCCATGCTGCAATCCTGTTTAAGTTGGTCTGGAGCAACTCCTTATCGCTTTCATTCCCGATTAGCTTCACATCATCTGCGAATTTGCTAGTAATCCCATCGATACCCTGATCGAGTTTGTCGATAAAAAGTGAAAAAAGTATGGGGCCAAGGACACTTGTGACGTCTGTCCAACCAGAGAATTCCCCGTTCACCATAACTCGTTGCGACCTATCTCTTAACCACGATTCTATCCAATTCAGCAAGTTGCCCCCAATTCCAATCTTGTGTAAACGCTTCAATAGTTTGCCATGTTGGACCCGATCGAATGCCTTCTGGAAATCAAGGTAAACAACGTCGACATTTTTGCTCTTACCCAAAGCCTTAGTCACATGATCATAGAAGCAAAGGAGGTTAGTTACACATGACTTCCCCTTCCTGAACCCATGCTGATTATCCGACAATATTCTCGTCTTATATATATATATATATGAGGAGAGACAGCAAAGAATTATCTGTGGTTGCTAGTGCACTGTTTTGGCCAAAAATTGGTTTTATAACAGAGTCATTTTGTTTTGGCATGACTGGAAATAGTGCTAGGGGGAAAAAAAAGTTAATTCAAAATTTTTATTATTTTTAAAAAAAATTGTTATTAAAAAAATTTTTTTTAGGGATTTTTTTCCCATTATGCTACGATTATGTTGTCTAAGGGGGTTACCCTCCCCCCATCCTACTTTTTAGTCCTGCGTTTTCTTACTTTTTCTCATTTTTTGAGTGGGAGCCCTGGAGACAGCATTAATATGATTTTCTATCATTTCAATAGCTATAGTATGAGCAAGAAGACATAATTATACAAAATGCTTAGTTGGCTGGCCAGATATGCTACTGTTTGCAGGTCACAAACTTTTGAAATTATCATGTAGATTCATACTTTTTAGAAACCCTCTTCTACATACAGCCATCTTAATGCATGGCCTCACCTAAGCACTGCCGTGAACCTCCTGGTACATGAAAGGCCTCAGATTGTTACATATCAATTACCATTAATTGTGTCCCACTTGTGAAGGTGTCTTAGTTACATTACTAGACCAGAATGCTCCCATGGTGCTGAAACGTGGCTTTTTTTTTTGTGGGCTAAAATGAACCCACTTTACGAGTCGGAATTGGTGCACTTTTGCTGTTGGGGGTGTTGTAAAACTTGAGTCAAGTTTTTTCTTCTTCAAAAACTCATGTATAGCGCCCCACTGTAGATGAAAATGCAACAACCAAAGATATAATACCTTTTTGTCTCTCTTTTCCGTTATTATGGCATTTTCTCAAGAAATTCATAGAAATAGAACTCATCAGATTGAGGCAATGTTTGTTGATATATTTGTCTAACTTTGAGGAGAAAATAATGTCTTATATGTACGATAAGGAAAACTCAGAATTTTCCCTTGGATATGTGGTAGAGACACTGCAGTAGTCATTTATAAATAAGTAATTTTTAGCATCAAAGCTAAATTTTTCACGATTCCTGTGTTCAAATCTACCTTGTTCTGCACCATGCTTGTACAACACTATATTGCAATTTTCTAATTGTATTAGTTTTCCCTCTTGTGTTTCTCTAATGCAAATATTATTTTCTTTACAGGTCATAAATGGTGTCTCGAGATATTGTCACCAGTTTTATTTTTCCTGATTACATCAAACTTATTCTTATTACCCCAGTCATTTGCGGCATGCTAAGATTTGTTGAAAATTACTATTTGTTTTGTTGGTTTTTTTGTATGTGTAATATGTATAGATAAATAGATCAGAGAGATGTTTATAATTTATATTTAAATACGAATTTTTTTTTTCTATTTTTGTTGTAATTGTCTTTTTTCTGCATTTATTGTTCATTGTATGTATTATTGTACAGTGAGTAAAAATGAACACATATATATGAAAATATTTGACTGTTTTTGAAATTTTTCTCTAAAAATTATACTAAAATATACAGGGGCTGTAATATGAAATTAAATTAATAAAAATCAACTAATTGACACACACAAAAAAAAATTGTTTCTGCTAAAATACTTGTTTTTTTTTCTTTAAGATCTAAAAATTGTTTGAGATTTCACTCGCAGATGGTGCTATATAAAAGTCTCTACAATACATAAAAGTGCAACATAAGTAGTGTAGATGGCATGATAGATCACGTTATGGTCATCTCTATCTCCACGTTTAATCCTTGCTCTCTTGATTTCATCTCATGGGGACATGTCAGAAACAGTGTTTTTGCCTCGTGTAACTAACATTGAGAAACTAGACAAAAATCAAGGAAGTGAATAAGGCTCTTCTGCAATCAGTGTTAGTAGACATGTGGGTTAAAATTGGGCATTATTCAGATGTAGCCCAAGATATAAAAGGTGCTCATATTGAAATATGGTAATGTTAAATGCATAAATCATAACATAAAATTGCACAATTAATGTTTTATGTAAAATTTGTGATATAGCGCCATCTGAGGATGAAATTTCAAACTATTTTTAATCAAAAAATAATTCCATGAAAAAAATTATTTTAGTGCAAACCATGTTTTTATTGTGTATCAACTGGTTGATTTTTGTATAAATTTTTTAAATGTGGACTTTTTGCTTACCCTACACAGTGGAACCTCTCGATAACAGGCATCATGGGGGCCAAATTTTCTTCCTAATGGGGAGTGTCTGTTAATATACAGCAAATTATACTGGGGTAATTTTTCTCAGACTTCAAAAGCATTGCCGTATGCAAAGGGGGGGGAGGGTTCTAACCCCCCAAGCTGAGATTAGTGTTATTTTGGAGGAAAAACATAAACCCCCACCCGAGAAAATTCTGTGTATGCCTATGTTCAAAAGTATCCATTAACAGGAGTCTGCTTATGGTGAGTGTATTATGGAGGTTACACTGTATAATAGTTATCTTGAATTTTTTTCTGATTTCCTATTGAATGAAGCTAACTTTATACACAATGTCAGGATTATTGGACCGATTTTAATCAGTGTATAAAAACAAAGTATATACAGGGTCGGCAAAAAGTCCGTAGAAACTGGAAAAATAACCTAAATAAAAATGGTTGGCAGGGTTAGCATCGCTAGATCATGAGAATTTTTTTAAATAGTAAAAAAACAGCTGATAGGTGGCGTTGATGTACACAAGTCAAAGAACAGATACGCAAATAACAAACAGAATGCCTCAAAATCGTTTATTACAGCAGTATGTGTTCCACACCACTACCACAGGGAATAACACATCACATATGTGTTACACATTGTTTGAGTATCTGTCCTTTGACTTGTGTATGTCAGCGCCACCTATCAACTGTTTTTCAGGGGTTTTTTCCTATCTTAAAAAATTCCCATGACCTAGCGATGCTAACACATTATCACACATGTGTTATTCCCTGTGGTGGTCATGTGGAACACATACTGCTGTAATAAACAATTTAGTGGCATTCTGTTCGTTATTTGCGTATGTCAGTGCCACATATTGGCTGTTCTTTTTTCCTGTCTTAAAAAAATTCCTGTGACCTAGTGATGCTAACCCTGCAAATCTTTGAGTTATTTTTCCGGTTTTTACAGACTTTTTGCCCACCCTGTACAGTCACATAAGTGCTTAAACTACATTTTCCAAACTGCTGATAATTAAAACTATGGATACAGTCCGCAGATACTGTGACACTACTTTATAATTCGAGGTCTGGATATCCAGAGGTACTGAAATTTTTCATCATTCCTTTTCTAAAGTTGTCTTTTGCAAAGAATGAGTTATATTAAATTATGTATCATTTTTTTCCATTGAACATGAGTAATTCTGATGAGAAGTAGGTCTTCATCTCTAGGCTGAATTGTCATGGCCAGAATTTTCCACAGGTCCCCTCTAAAGTAAATTTATAGTGTAAAAAAATATTCATATCGGCCATAAACATGGAGCCCCTGTCAACATTTATACAGAATCCATGGTCAGTTGTTTGATGAATTGAGGGCAAAGCAAGTAAGAGTGAACACAGTTTCTTCTCCCACTTAAAAAATATTTTTCTATTACTTTCGGATAATCTGAGTTTCCAGTTATCCGGGGTGGTCTCGGTCCTGTTCACTTCGGATTATCAAGACTCTACTGTATTTGTGTACAATGGTCTCAGCAATTCAAATGCTGGATAGACTTATATTGAAAACATTGTCTTGAAATTCAACATTGCGACAGATTGGTGTGGAATTATGATGCACCTGTTTGCAAAGGTGCATCATAATTCAGCACCAATCTTCAACGCACAAATAACATTTTAGGTTTTGGTCATGATAAAACCTGTTCTTTCTGTTTGTTGCTTTTTATCAGAGAAATGCTAAATGTTCTGATATCTTCTCTTTGGATAATTTTATTTGCGAAATCTCTCTGTAAATTAAATGAGAATAATCAAAGATGAAATCAGAACTCATAATAATATTACAACCTTTAATTGTTCAAATAAACACCATTAATTAGTATAAATAACTGCAGTAAATAACAAAAAAAAAAAAAGTTAGAACTTAGCGACATGGGCTTTCATGGATCCAAAAACTGTTTGAAGAAGTTTGGCTTCACCATTTGGCAAGCATGCAAAAACATCATCCGTGATTAGGCGCCACTTTATCAAACTCTGCAGGAGGGATGGAGAAAGATGCAATCAAGAATAAATACAAAGTCTAATACTTGTAAGAAATATACAGAAATATTTATCTGTAAGCGTAGCATAACCATTTTTTATCTTTTGTGATGAAAATCTGAAATTAAACCCATCTGAGAGAAATAATACTTGGTTACATTTATTAATAAATCAGTGTTTAATTCTCTGAAAAATGTATGAGCTCTAAAATAAAATGAGTATTAAATTAATACTAATTTTTACATTAAGTTTTTAATTCGTTTTTTTCTTTGGTGATATATGTTTTTGTATTTGGTTGCTGTATTTTAGTTATGTTTGACATTCATATTTTTTATGAGCATCTTTTCTCAGCCACCTCACTAAGCAATTTGCCTGTTGTGGCATTTGTACAGGAAATAAGTGTGCTAATCAGAAAAAAATTAGGAGAGTGTCTTGAGGAAGAAATTCAAAAAATTTCAGTGCCTCAAATTATACAGAACATTAAGATTCCATTACAGTTTCTAATTCTGAATTTCCTTTTTCTGTTTTTTTAACCCAATAAATAGGTTCTTCCAGGGGCATGTGATCATTTGTTGATGATCATGGTCATTCATGTTGGAAAGTAAAAGAAGGTAATAATATAACCTTAAAGAGTATTCCCAAAGAAGCATCCATAGGGTAATGAATATGCCAGAGTTCTACTTCTTTCCAAGCCTGGTCCGTGTTCAACGAGTCATCCATGTAACCACAATGAATAAGTTCACATTGCACCTCTTTTTCCGGAACACCATACTCCTTGAAAAACTAAAATGTAAAAGTTCAATGAATAATCAAATTTATAAGCATGATTTTACCAGTAAAATTCAGCCACGGTGAAATTTTGCTATAACAATATTCAATATTAGCAAAAATACCTTATAACCTGGAAAAGTTGTGAATGGGCAAAATAGGAAGTTTCCGCTAGCCAATATATATACACTGGAGAAACAACTTTCTTTCCCTTATAACACGCATTTACCCAGGACAAGAGCAAGTAGGTGAGTGGCCATATGAGTGAATGATTGATAGTGAGTGGGTAAGTTACAGACTGAGCGAGTACATGTATGAACGAGTCATTCACTCATCAGTCCATTCACTTGGTCACTATTTTGGTCCATATTTTGAAGTAAAGATGGTTGAGTTTTCTTGTTATGTCAGTACCTTGTTGTAGACCTGCTTGCTGTCTGAGGAAAGACTTTTTCAAATGGGAAACCTGATCATATTCGTGCCTCAAACTGCAAAAAATCAACTTCAACCAACCACCACTGTGGGGTTTGAACCTGGATCCTCACGATGGTAGTCCAGCACGACACCCACAAACAGCGGCCAGTTAAGAGACTGCAATGACTCCATTCAGCACATCATGATACTAATGCATGTCATAGGGGAAGGGAAGTTGTGTTTCTGGTGTACTACTTAGCACACTTGCCCAGTATGAAAGAGGGCCCAGGTTCGATTCCAGAAGAGACAACAAAGGTTTCTTTCCAGTGGCTCATGTTGGCATAACATAAGAGAGAAAAATCTTTTTTAATGTATTGCAGGGCCCAGAAAATATCTCTCTATGAAGTTTATTGTTTATCAGAAGAAAAACTAGCAACCAAACAGAAATTATTATCTATGGAGGTTTCACTTTTTATATTTATAGAAAAATAATAACCAGGAACCCGTAATCTGTGAAGATGACATGATATATGAAAATCAAGAAACGAATGGTCATACAAGAGTGCTAATTTCTATTACGTGACAAATGAAGCTGAATCATTTGACAGTGTTATATATATGAATCTTGCAGAAGATGGGATGTCTGATACTTTCGGATATGTACATTTTGTATTTACGAAAGAAATGCAACAAATACAAAATTTAATTTTTTTACAACTTTTCTGCAAAGTCTTGATAACTTGCAGTTTTATAAGAATAAATTGGTGATAATTTTGGTCAGTACTAGCATCTTGCTGCCTATTATGTGCTTAAAAGCCAATATTCTCTTACATAAATTAGATCCACCCTGTCACACGTGATTGTTTTGCAAAACATGTATGGTTCAGGTAATTTTTTCCTCTGCAGTTTTTTTTATAAGTTCTAGTGCATAAAATAGGATTTCAGTTGACTTTTGCTTGTGAGTTCTGTAAGAAAATTAGGAACTAATCAACAATTAGAAACAATCAAACATTCATTCGCACAACTCTAGAGCATTTTTGAAAAAAAGACAAATTTTGAGAAATGAGAATGATGTATTGAAGAAGCGCACAATATTATGCTCAAGACATCAGCAGATAACTATTCAAATAAATTGACTACATGTGACATCCAACACAACGAATGAAGCCTATCAGCATATAGGTATTTTGGACATTTAAAGCCGTAACACCTACATCATCTTTGTACTGGAAGCTTTTCCGAAAAATATTTTTTAATGACTTGACGTGGGATGGGGGAAACTATGCAAACCAACAGACTTTTGGTTGTCATGCAGACTTGAAATGTCACCAGTATATAACTCTTAACATGCATAACTTTGGCAAAATAATTATATTAGTGCCATGCGTATGTACACACACTCACTAAGTCTTGCATGTATTAATTCATTAAGAATTCCCCAGAGGTGAATAACTTTCTCATGAAAGAAGAGATAAGCAGTCACTGCTGTTTTTGACAGAAAATAATTATGTATACACTTTATTTATATAGTTCAATTTTTTTCATTTACACTGGTGAAATAAATTAAGAGAATTTGCATATTTTATCGAATTTTATGAAAAGAACTGAACTGAATGTAAAACCACTGCTTCTAGACAAAAATGCAAATCTTGTACGTCAAATACGTAAGCGTACACGTGTGTGTAGGCGGAGCCAGTAGAGAAACAGGCTTTATAAGCGTGCGTAAGTTAAGACGCATTTTGTTCGCTAGCACACCTCGGCGAATTTCTTGGTGTTATTTTGCAGCAATCGGTTAATTTCAAATTGTAACAGTAAAAATGAGTAACCACCAACGTTTAGATGATGGAATGAGGTGGCGAATTGTGGGGAGGCTAGAATCAGGCCAATCTCAAGTCCAGATTAGTAGAGAGTTCAATTTAACGCCCAGCGCCGTGTGTAACTTATGGAAACAGTTCCACGATACCGGATCCATCGAGAGAAAGCCTGGGCTAGGTCGTCCAAGAGTCACGACGGCCAGAGAAGATCGCCATTTGTCTATTATAGTGAGGCGTAACACAGGAGTGCTACAGCTTCTCAGCTCTCTCGTGACTTGTATGCAGTCACAGGAACCCGTGTATCAAGGGTGACTGTTTCCAAAAGACTTCATGAGAGAGGGTTGTTTGCAAGAAGACCTGCTGTTTGTGTCCCGCTCACTTCTACAGACAGGAGAATCCATTTATCATGATGCAGAGACCATAGAGATTGGAGTATGGATCAATGGGCGACCTTCTCTTCACTGATGAGTCCCGGTTCAGCCTAAGCACCGATTCTCACCGTACGTTCATATGGAGAGAACCAGGGACCCGCTACCTACCCTCCAATGTCCGCGAAATCGACCATTATAGCGGAGGAGGTTTAATGGTCTGGGCAGGCATCATGTTGGATGGCCGCACACCTCTTCATGTCTTTGAAAGAGGCACTGTGACTGGTGTGAGGTATAGGGATAAGGTCTTGGAGCTCTATGTTCGCCTTTTCAGGGGTGCAGTTGGCCCCGAGTTCATTTCAATGGACGATAACGCGAGGCCACATAGAGCTCTTGTGCTCGACGATTTTCTAGAGAGTGAGGATATTCGCCAGATGGATTGGCCAGCCAGATCTCCAGACCTTAACCCTATAGAGCATGTCTGGGACGCTCTGGGGAAGGCAATTACAACTCGCAACCCCCCTCCGGGAACCATCCAGGGAATGAAAACAGCGTTGCTGAATGAGTGGGACCAATTACCACAGGAAATGATAAACTGCCTTATTTCAAGTATGAAATCACGCTGCCAGACCTGTATATCTGTAAGAGGGGACTATACCCTCTATAAACCCATTTTTTTGTTTATTCTGCAACCGCTGTTTCATACCTTCCGACTCCAACGAGTGATATGCACGATCATGCGTGTGTATTACACAATTATTGAATGGTTATTTGTTTTGTATTGTATCAATGTATGTACATATCAAATTTCATTAAAATCGGTACAGTAGTTCTAGAGATAATCGACCAAGTCTGCAAATTCTCTTAATTTCTTACACCAGTGTATATGAGTATCATGTATGTGTCTGTTTCCATAATGTATGTACATCTAGTTTTTATTTCTAAATATTTTCATTCAATAATTAAATATGATTGAATTAGAGTAACTGATATTTTCGAATTTCTTCATCTTCAGTTGTATGACATGTTTTAACTAACAATGATCATGATCTAACATTAACTTGAACTTTTTTGTCGACTGCTACACATTCGACATAGAGATTTGACTATAGCCTCTTTAGAGAGCTGGTAGTACAGTATATCCTAATTTTTTTAACTTGGAAAATGATACCCCATAGTCCAGACTGTAAGATAACAAAAGATTGCAGCACATGAGTGATAAGAAATGATTGCAGAGGGATGGCGGGAGTTACCGCTGTCTCAGGATTGGCACTGTCATGTCGCTCTCCACTTGTTAATACAAGATATACAGAAGACTGGATGTTGTGAAGATATTTATTATTTCAGATGTTAG
This sequence comes from Pholcus phalangioides, assembly GCF_987345545.1. Taxonomy (NCBI): domain Eukaryota; kingdom Metazoa; phylum Arthropoda; class Arachnida; order Araneae; family Pholcidae; genus Pholcus; species Pholcus phalangioides. Next base: position 273,644 of record NW_028301594.1, read on the forward strand.
TTTTTTAAGGAAGGAAAAAACTCTTCTCTGCCTCTACCGGGAGTCGAACCCGGGTCCCTCGATTGCCGGACGAGTGCTCTGACCACTAAGCTACAGAGGAGATAGAGATTTTCCTTCGCTAGAGCGTATATATGCCGAACGGAACCGTGCAATGGACGGTGAAGCCGATCAGCTAATAGCTCATGGACGACGAGCCACCAGATGGCTATATATATGACATGAATGTCGCTCTCCACTTGTTAATACAAGATATACAGAAGACTGGATGTTGTGAAGATATTTATTATTTCAGATGTTAGTTTTTTAAGGAAGGAAAAAACTCTTCTCTGCCTCTACCGGGAGTCGAACCCGGGTCCCTCGATTGCCGGACGAGTGCTCTGACCACTAAGCTACAGAGGAGATAGAGATTTTCCTTCGCTAGAGCGTATATATGCCGAACGGAACCGTGCAATGGACGGTGAAACCGATCAGCTAATAGCTCATGGACGACGAGCCACCAGATGGCTATATATATGACATGAATGTCGCTCTCCACTTGTTAATACAAGATATACAGAAGACTGGATGTTGTGAAGATATTTATTATTTCAGATGTTAGTTTTTTAAGGAAGGAAAACCTTGTATTTTCCAGTGGAGTATTAGCTGATCGGTTTCACCGTCCATTGCACGGTTCCGGTCGGCATATATGCGCTCTAGCGAAGGAAAATCTCTATCTCCTCTGTAGCTTAGTGGTCAGAGCACTCGTCCGGCAATCGAGGGACCCGGGTTCGACTCCCGGTAGAGGCAAAGAAGAGTTTTTTCCTTCCTTAAAAAACTAACATCTGAAATAATAAATATCTTCACAACATCCAGTCTTCTGTATATCTTGTATTAACAAGTGGAGAGCGACATTCATGTCATATATATAGCCATCTGGTGGCTCGTCGTCCATGAGCTATTAGCTGATCGGTTTCACCGTCCATTGCACGGTTCCGTTCGGCATATATACGCTCTAGCGAAGGAAAATCTCTATCTCCTCTGTAGCTTAGTGGTCAGAGCACTCGTCCGGCAATCGAGGGACCCGGGTTCGACTCCCGGTAGAGGCAGAGAAGAGTTTTTTCCTTCCTTAAAAAACTAACATCTGAAATAATAAATATCTTCACAACATCCAGTCTTCTGTATATCTTGAATTAATTTATCAAAAAAGGTGTTTATATAGTTAAATTAATTTGTTTTCATATCTCTACATAATTTCTTTCAAGTTTATTTTCCACTTTCATGCATTAAAGCCTTGAATCTGCGATGATGCAGCGTAAAACATTGGCATTTGAAGAAAAACTAAAAATAGTTTTAAAATTTTAACGTCGAAGTTCTTAAAAAAAGTTTAAGTAATTTAAAGTTTATATTTTATACAAGCGAGTATTTGTAAGATGAATCCATAAGCACAATAAAATTAGTACTGTATGAGTTATTACATGCGCACATTATATGTACATACGCAGTGGATGCGCAAATGCTTAAACTGTCTATAATGATAGCCTGTCTATAACAATATTTTTATAGGTCCCTACAGTATCTAGTATCGTTATAGACAGGTTTTACTGTATCTCTACTGATACTTAAAAATTTGCAATAGTTAGCTAGATTTCTTTGAAGAAATTTATCTAGCCAAAATCAAATACAGCTGTTTTATTCTGATAGCATATTCTTAGAGGTGTGAGGTGAGAATCTTCTCTGGATGTAAAAATTGGAGAATAATTTAGAATATTAATTTTTCCTTTAAATAATTTAAATTTTTTTACTAATTTTGTTTATATTGCAAAATATAAATCAGTTTTCATTGCCTGAAACATTTACAACAAAAAAATGTTTAGTATAATCATCCCCAATGGCAACTTTAGTTCGAGAATATTCTTGGTCATGATGAGAGGTTTTAAGTTTGGTTATAAAGATTTTAGAAACCTTTAGATTAAAACCTTAAAAAATTATTTTAAAATTAGATAAATTTTCAGAAATAAGTTCACAACAAAAGAAATTAAATCAAAGTTGTTTGACAAAGGAAACTATTCTTATGCAATCACTTTCATTCTAAGAAGATAAAGAACTGTTGTTTTCTTCAATGCACAAACACTTAAATTCTGTATCACTCACATTTCTTTAAAAGTTGTACAATTCAGCCCTATTGGTTTAATTTTCTTATACAAATACAACGCCACAACAGGAAAATTGCCCAACGAGGTGGCTGACTTAAGAACATCATGGATCCCCAAGCCATTTTTTGGAGGCCCTACCTACTACCGCTACACCCCCCCCCCCCCGCAGAACCCCCAACGAATCGGTACATGCGGGAATGTGCGTGTACGTGTAGTGAAACCTGACGTGAACTTTTTCTTTTTTTTTGTTTCTCTGTAATGCATGTTATGTGTAGTGCTGCCATCTGCCACCAGTTTTTATAACTATGAGTGAAGTGTTATGATTGAATGATTTATCGTTGTAGGACTGTTGCTCTCTGTGGCGAGACTTTTTAATGGGGAGATCGGCTCACATTTGCGCCTTGAAGTTGGGAACCACAGAAAACCAACTTCAGCCGACCACCACTGTGGGGTTCGAACCCGGATCCTCACATCGCGAGTCCGTCACTATAACCACTCGACCACCACAGCGGCCTTGCTGTCAAACTTTATTAATATTGTGGTCTATAAACTTCAATATTCCCATCTTCTTGACAGCAAGAGACGGGGACACAGAATATTCAATATTCTTGAGAATATTCTCTCAAAGGGCTACTATTATAAATTACTAGAGAATATTCATATTGAAAATAATAAGTCAATATATAATTCAAGTCATTCTTAAGTTATTTTATAGAGATTACTTATAATACATGTATATTGTATATTCTTGTATATTCTTATATATATACTTGTATATTGTCATCAAGGAGAATATACAAGAGCACTATTATTAATAACTTCTGAATAATTCTTATTATTTTATATAAGAATATTCTCCAGTAATTTATGAAAGTAGTCTTTCCAGAGAATATTCTCAAGGATATTATATGTAACTACATTATAAATAAGATGAAAATATTCTCATCCAAAAACTTATAAGAATATTTTCAAGTTATTTATAATAGTAGTCCTACCAGAATATTTTCCGAAAGATTATTCTTGAGAATTTTACATCGCTACATATTCTTAAAAGAAAATTTAATTAATTAAACTGCATTAACGGAAACAAAAAAACAGTAGACCATGCTCACATTAATGATGTTGTGCTTCTCTATCCAATCTGATCCAGATTTAAACTCAGGTTCAGGCTTGGACTCAAGTTCAGATTGCGCCTCAGACTGTAATTGCTTATGAAAGCAATTTTGAATAACGTGGTACTTGTTCTCTTCCCGCACAAAGCCCTTCAAAAATTATGGGATGAAAACCAATAAATAACTAGAAAAAATTAAGGAAAATAACAGTGAGTACTCTATTAGTTTAGTTGCTATGGAACCAGAAATTTGACAAACCCTGGTGTATTTGAATTGTTACAAATATTCAAAATAAAAGGTATTCGTGATAACTTTGATACGACTACAAAAAAAATTTAATAAGATTTCCTAAAAACCTAATTAGCCATAAAATTTCATACGCTCATGAATTAGAATATAATGCAGCCAAACTCGATTACTAACCCTACCTTAGCCAAAAAGTCAATAATTGGTGTAAATTAGCGAACTGATTCTCATAGAGCAGGGGTTCTTAAAGTGTGTTTCACCAACCTTTGTCACAGTGAACGGAGGATATTGATGTGTTCCTGTTTGGTGCTTTGGAGGATTCTCTGTTAGACTATTTTGAAAAGCTGCAGATGAGCAGTGATCAAAGCAAGGGAGTCAAGTCAACAAAAACAAATAAACCTTACAACATCGATGAAAATACAATGACCTTGGATTTAATGACACATTTTTCATCAATTTTGCTCTCATTTCTATGGCCTGTTCCCAACGAAATCATAGAATTAGAGTTGATCACACTGAGACAATGTTTGTCTGCTGTTCTATTGATACTTAATGATAAAAAGAGATTCATTGCATGTTTGATGCTCTGACTCACTCCTCTTTGACATGACCCATCACGTCAAAGAAAAACGAGACATTGGCATATTTTTCTGCAATTTTATCCTTCCAGATTTTTTGAACAAAAATTTTGTTTTCTTCAATGAAGTTTTTTATCGAAAAACTTGTGTTTTATAAAAATTGTGTTACAGTAGATCTTGCTTATTAAAATCACAGATAATGTTATTCTCCTGGTATTACTATCACCTTTGCTAAGTATGGAACAGACCAATATATGAACGCAGGAAAAAAATGGTTTATATTTATCAGGATTATCAAGACTTCGGTTTATGTTAGCAATTTTCTTTTGTCAAAAGTTGTCTTTTGCACATTTTGAAGTTAATGTGGAAAACCAGACTTTTTTCCCATAAGTTATCATTATTAATCTGCAAGACTGCAGAACAGTGTTTCCCAAAGTGGGCGATAGAATGGTCCAGGGGGCGATAGAAGCTACAGATTTAACATAGTATCGTATGGGTTCACTTGAGTTGGGGGGGGGGGCGGATGAGAGAAAAAGATTTCTGAAGAAGGGAGCAATGGAATGAAAAGTTTGAGAAACTATGCTGTAAGATTAAAAAGGTGCCCTATTCGGGCAGTAGTAGCTGTTATAATTTATGTCCACATGAAACTACTTTTGCAAGGGTCTGCCTATAGTGGGGATGAATTAATGTGATGTAAAAAAAACCCTTCCTTCAGATCTTGGTCAGTTTCTTTCAGTTGGCCAGATTCACAATTACTATGCCAAAACACTTTCTTTGGGCATCTATGGAATATGGATCTATATATCGTGGCATTTAAAAAATATAGTAATTTGTAAAACACAAACGAATTTCTCATTAGTGGCTGAATAATAATAAAATATACAGAAATTCAACTTGATTTCAGAACAATATAAGAAAAAAGATGGCACGACTATATAAGCATTTTACAACCAGTTATGTGGAAAACAATTCAGTTGTCTCATTTTTCTATGTCCTGTTTGATCCGAACACGCAATCGTCCCAGTTTGAACTGAACTGATGGTCATTGTATTTGCTTTCAGATTTCTTTTGAATTCTGTCAGCAATCGGTTATTGTTATCAGAAACCCAAGTCCTGATGTGATCACAATGAGCAACATGCACTGTACATGATTGCATCTTATTGCAATTTTTCTTCGAAAAAAGTAAACCCTCCGACCTCGATTGTAACAGCACTTAGGTCATGACAACAAACTTTTGCACAATTTTCAGTGTCATTAGACCTGACTAGTTACATACAATTTATGGATCAATATGTGACATATTTAGTGATATTCTGCTAATTTTTATGTGAAAATACATGCCATAATGCTGAAATGTATTTTCACATAAACATTAGCAGAATATCACTAAATGTGTCACATATCACATATTGATCCATAAATTGTATGTAACTGCAGTCAGGTGTAACAACATTGAAAATTGTGCAAAAGTTTGTTGTCCTGATTTAAGTGCTGTTACAGGCATGCAGCACAGATGTTAATTAATGTGGCTTTTTGCCTGCGATCTCCTCCACACTTTATTAATATTTATTTCATAAGATTACCATTTGGACAACAGCTAAGGAAAAAACTGAATAGAATAAGAGTTTCAGTATTTCATAACATTTTGCATCCTGTTAGGTAATACAATATGGAATTCTATGTTTTCTATAGAGATCCACATTACAAATTTTTTAACACAATACACATGAGAATGAAAATACAAGTTTGACATAGCACAGGAGGTTTCCCTAGGTGTTTGACCAAAGGTTTCTTAGGTAAATGAGAATTTAAAAATCCCAGAATACATGATCAAATCTCTTCAACAATGATGATAAAATCACCACATAACATAATTATAACCTATGAAAAATTATAGTTATATGCAAAATGTAACATAAATATAAACCACATATAATGTAATTAAAAAAGTAAGAATTATAAATATGTGAAGAAAAAAAATTGATGCACTTAGAAAAGTATATGGGTAATTATATTATGTAGGCTAATTATACATGTATGGGTAATTATAATAGCTCAATATATATATGATTCGTTTTTAAGTTTCAGAAAAAATCTGAAAAATATACTTGACAGACATTGAATTTTTTTTTTTTTTGCCTCTATAAAGTTCTATAAAATAAAACGTAAAAAAAGTATAAGCTTACCCCAGGTATTGAATACTGATTGGTTTCGTTATTGTAGCATTCAACAAAGTCAAGATAACTTGATTTTGTATTGTTCCATCTAAATTCAAAAGCAATGCAAGATTATAAATTTTTCACGAAATTTTTAATTAGAATACTGACATTTTAATTGATTATAAAAATTAAAATTACATGTGTTGATTTTTTTCTAATAGTGGCAAGAGTGCTGTAGTGACGCCATGAAACTGAGTCAGGCTATGTCATTTATACTACAAGTAAGTTAAATGCATACCCTTTCGCAGAGCAAACGAACTCACTTCCCCCCCCCCCCCTGCATGTGTAGGAATAGCAAGAATAGAACGGTTGTGGACGAGCCGGGTTGGAGTGCCTGTCACAATGTTTTCAAAGCAAGAGTAGATGAGCTAATTAAAAATTTGATGTGTTAGAGGTCACAATGAATGACAGTAGTTTTGGTGACACTGTTATGCATTGCGACCTCTAGTACAATCACTTTTTAATCAGCTCCTCTGCTCTTGCTTTGAAAACATTACGATTGTATTCTGACACCTCGTTCACAGCTGTTCTTATTCCAGTTATCACTATGCACATGCATGGTTGGGAAGGGCGAGTACTTTTGCTCTAACGGAGGGTACGTATTTAACTTATATATATATATATATGATACTACAGGTATAAACGCCACAAATAGACTATATATATATATATATATATATGGCCATAATATTTGTGGCCTTTATACCTGTAATATCAAGGACATTGCCTAGGTCCATTGGACGGCATCACTACAGCACTATTAAAAAAAATCAACCTATGTATTTGCAACTTGAATAATGAAAGTTTTTAACAGCTGGCTGATGTGAAGATATATTTAGTAAAGAGAAAATTCAAGTGCCCATGCGAGGAATCGAACCCACGTCCTCTCACTTGCCGAGTGAGTGCACTAGACTACACAGGCAATGTATATCTCTATCTTTCCTTGGAGCTCATGTACACTGAAGGGGACCGGACCGCACATGGGCGGTCGGACCTAATTCAGGCCAAAGCTTCTACCTGCTGACATTGCCACCAGATGGCAACTTATCCAAGGATGATGTCACTTTCCGTTACCCATATGAAGGTATATGAAGATCTAGTGGTTCTTCAACATTCTGAAGCCCACGGCCCAGTTTATTTCTTTTTTTTGTGAATGGAAGTCCTAGTTATACATATCACTAATGAAAAATAATTGGATAAAAATGAAACAGTGAGCCACACACGGCCCAGTTTGACTACTACTACTAAACCACACATGTACCTTGTCCATATTCCTCTGCGGAACGTCTAACGAATTGGTACATGTTGGAATGTGCGTGTCCGTGTTATGAACCTAATGGGAAGCTTGTTTATGTGTAATGCTTGTTATAATGCTGTCATCTACCACATATTTTTTGAACTATGAATGAAGTGTAATGTTTGAAGATTTTACAGTTGAAGGCCTGTTGCTCTCTGTGGCGGCCCAGTTTGATGTCCGGGCCGGGCGGTTGAGAAACACTGATCTACGGTGCTCACCCGGCAAGTGAGAGGATGTGGGTTTGATTCCCCGCATGACAACTTGAATTTTCTCTCTTTCCTAAATATATCTTCGCATCAACCAGCAGCTAAAAACCTTCGTACGGACAGCGGAGAGTGACATCCTCGAACAACTTGAATTATATTGATTGACATTTATAGTCAGTAAAACTAATTGATTAATCTTTCAACCCAGTGTATATATAATGTTTATAATATAAAATTAAATTTCTTTTTAATGTCACCCTGCCTATAAAATTAGTTGTTAAAGGCGTTGCCAAAATTAGGCTTGCTCATTTTATCAAGTTACTTCACCTTATAAAGTCGTTCTTAACAGATATCAGTAGCATTACACACATGTCTGATTCAACTACTTCTTTTCTATAATCTTCATATTCGCTGCCAACACATATATGATCTTACAATAAAAAATATTTTCCAATGATTTCAGTATCATAGTTGAAACCTCACATACTGATAAGTGATCTTCTCTGCATACCCTCATTATTCCATATATGGTTTTTTTTTTAGTATAGCATTAAGAATTGCTCATGCATAATTGCTAGAATACGGTGAAGAAGCTAGAATCTAGGAATTCTAGATTCTATACTTCTACCTTTCTAGGTGAAGAAGCTAGAAAGGTAGCTAGAATCTACCTTTGTATGATTCTGTGTTTCTGTGTTCATGCAATTTGGGTTGTTTACACTGAGAATGCTAAAGATGCCACCAAAATTTTTTCAGTTTGCTCAGATTTTTGGTAAATTGAAAAGAAAAATAAATTCTTAAAAAGTTTCTTTTGTCAGAAAACACTTTGCAATGGAAACTACAAACCAATATTGTTGAGAAAAAACATCTAAATGATGTTTCTATCCTAAAATGTTTAATGACCCTTATATTATACACTACTTCAAAAGTTAGAGATTTTTTTTTGAATTGTCCATTCACTTACCAGAAAACAATACATTATTATTATTATCATCATCAAAGAATATTAAGAACTAAATTAAAAACAAATTTTAAAAAAATGAAATTTTTTACTAAAATTAAAATAAATATATTCCATGCAGTATTTAGGAAAAAATAGCTGTACAGTAGCTGTATAGTTGATATAGTAGATCAACTATACAGCTGATATAGCTGTATAGTTGATCCCATTTATAATGAATGAAGCTACTATAATGAAATGTGAAGCTCATTTTCAGAAAAAATGCTCATTAAATTTAGTCACTCGCTAAACTACATTCAAAGTAAAAAAAATAAAATGAAGTGCTTATAGCAAGTATATATTACACAGTACTGAGATATTAGATGCGCAAAATATTTTCTTTCACCTTTTCTAGCAACTTCAGGATTTTTATGTTATCTTTGACAATTAAAGCTATGCTTTTGGAAATTTTTTCTTCAAAAAATTAAAAACACAGGAAAGGAAAAACTCTTCTAATGATCTTCACACTCAAACCTCTAGAGTCTGTATTGGAAATGGAGCGAGGGCTGTACAGCCATTTTAAAAAATTCAGATTGGTCTATTTCTTATCTTCTTTCTTATTCTTATCCCCCTTTTCTAGATGAAGTGTTACTGTTCCTGCACAATGACAACAAACTTTATGGGGTGACAGGTCTTTCATTAAACTATTTGATTTTTCCAATTATTTGTAAATTTTAATTTATCCAAATTAAATTATTGACATTTATCCCTCATCAATGTATTACCTGCATATTATGAGAAAGTGGCAAAAGCTACTCAAATGACTTTGTGGTTTGCCTTGCATTTATTTTTCATTCTTATTTTTTCATATAAGTTATTTATTTATTCACTATTGCTTAGCCAAGCACTACACAAGAGAATACGGTAGTGAAATTTGACAGAGGTGACAGTGTATGTTACAAACCTTTCCCTTTCAAACTGCACATTAAATCTGAGCTACCTTGAAAAACCTGCTTGCTAAAAATGACAGAACTGTCATACAATTAGCATGCTATCAAACAAAATGCATTAATCTATTTGTTAAATCAAGAGTTCTGCTAAAAGCGAGCTCTTTTCAAAGGGGGAATCTGACTGTATATTGATATAACAAATTGATATTGACATTGATATATGTATATTGATATTACCAAAAAAATTTTTTTCAAGAAAATCTCACATTTATACACACAACACTTACCTTGTGATTATGAAATACACATGATGATTGGGTCCAAATTGATACAAAGATCCTCTACCACTCAATCCGGTTCTACCCATTGGATTTCTGAGTGATAAATAATGATTAGCAATTAGAAAATCTTAGAATAGCCTATCGTATATATATAACAATTCATATTATTTGTTCACACATTTATTTCAAAAATAGTGAGATAGGTAGGTGAAAATAGGATGAAACATTGGTAAAACACAAGTTGTCATTTCTCACAAACCTGTTTTCAATATTTAGAGTTGAATAAAAAAAAGCAGATATTAAATCAATTTACAAGAAAACTGAGCAAAAAATTACTTTTTTTATACTTTGTTTTGTATTTTTAATAAGTTTGGATTGTTTCAATTGTAATTTTAATCACCCACAAATGTTCTAGAAATTTAATAATCAATAATAAATAGCACCGGTCTGCAATGAAAAAGCTTTCTTAAAAATAGAGTTTTTTATAGTTTTTCAGATGTAATTACTGGAAAAATAATTAAAAAATTCCATCATCCATCATATAGTTTTTGAGATGGAGTGAAAATTAAATTTCAGTAGTATTGAACAAGCAGCATACAAACCACATTGAAACTGTGTGTTATAAACAAATACAGTAAGTCAATGTGAAAGATAATTTGGTGATTTTGGGGTTGCTGATTCTGAATCTGGCATTGGTTTTATCAGATGGGCTCTAAAATCAAATTTCAATGGCAATGTATCAGCAACATACACAAATTACACACAAAAAAAACGAAACACAAATCACATTATAAATAGATATAGTAAATCATTGCAAAAGATATTTAATTGATTTTAGGGCCTAAGGCAGAGCTAATATATAAATGTGAAGTATGCATTTATAAGGTGATAAAATAAAAATTCTCAAATATTTGGATTCAAGTAATTTCTCCCAAAATATGAAATCGTTTTGTGAAAAAAACCTTACATGACAAAAAAAAAAAAAAAAATGTATATTACACTGCATTTTTGGAATCAGCACTGAAAATTATAAAAATCAGTTATCAAAACTAAAAAAACTTCCAGAAAGTATTTTTTGTAGACCTGTGTAATTATACAATGACATACATATACATGATTTCAAAATAAAATTGAATTATACTAACATTTATCATTTTATTATTAATAGCTTTTTTAACGTTAAACTATAGAAATCAACAAGGGTCAAAATAATCCCATCTTGAGAATTCATGGACGTTTTTGATTGTGGGGGGGGGGGGGGGGGGGTACTAAAAAATGTCAAAGATGATTCAGAAACTTTATCTTCAAAGTGTACAAAAGTTTAATAAATATTTTACAAGATCTTCTTTTCTTCTAATTCAAATTTAAATTAGGTCATATAAAAACAAGCCTATATATATATAGTGACATGCCCTGAATGATTCATCATCACTAAGCTGAAACCGCTGAAGCTATAAATATGAAATTTAGTCAGTTTTATTTCATAGTGTAGAGACTCACCTCACAAGAAGGGATTTCTTTAACTCTATCCCTAAGGAAGGGGAGTGACCCCAGGCCATAAGGGGTTCAAATTTCATGTATGGAAACCATTGCCAAGCCAGAACCCCTGAAGCTATAAATATGAAATTTAGTGAGTAGTTTCATTTTGCAACGTAGAAACTTCCTAAGAAATGATTTTTCGAAATTCAATCTCTGAAGGGGTCATAAGGGGGACTTCAATTTTATATAGAGAAAAGCTGAAGCTATAAATTTGAAATTTGGTCAGTAGTTTTATTTTATAATGTAGTCTCATTAAAAGGAATTTTTCGAAATTCAACTCCTAAAGGGGTCTTAAGAGGGAATTTTTAGATTACAAAATCCAGCGAGCAAAGCCACAGGTAACAGCTAGTATGATAAATTCTGTAAGCATCAATGCACAATACAGCATACTGGTAATAATAAGAGCATAAAATTTCAATGAAAAAAAAAATAAAATAATTAACATAATTAAAAAACATTAAACCCATTCAAAGAAAATAATATCGGCCTAAGGTCAGCAGATAAATCCATGTTTAGAATTACAGTCAAATCCCCTTCTAAGGGTTATCCTTCTTTTACACAAAATAATAATTTCCCTTGTACAATAAAATTAAATTTATAATAAATTCAGCATTTCCCCTTAACCCCTGATTAACGGTCACCCCCTCTTTCATGAAAAAAAAATATATTTTTTTTTGTCCGGCTGGAGTCTGAAAAAAAAAGGGGGTTTCACTACAATTCCTTCACGAATACAACGTTATGATACACATCTGAATTTGAAAGCGACACATTAATTCATGCAGTTCACAAAGAAGTGAGAGAAAATAAATTAATATCTCTGAATTATTTTACTATTATTAATTATTTTATATTATTTTAAGTTTTTAAAGGCCAACATGAAATACATTTTAGTGAAATACGAAAAATAAACATACATTCCACATCTTTTGAAGCTGTATTTTATTCAAGACTCAATGGGAAAAAATTTAAACCGTAAACTCACCGAGGACAACCATTTTTCAATTTATATACCATAGGCATATCAGCATCTGGAATCCAAGATTGCCGACCTCTGTAAACTTGTTTGAAGTCAACGTAATTCATATTCCAGCGAATTACTGATGTATGTGAATGGCTTTTTGATTCTCTGGAATGTGAAAAGGAAAATATTGTTGATGGAATTCACTATAAGGAAATGCATGATAAAATTCTGATTGGTCATTTTATCACAACAACATTATAATATATTTATTAAGGATTTATACAGGATTGATGAAGATAAGATATAATGTATTAAAAAAACTAAAACTGAGTGTATTTGAAGAAAAATATTTTTACAGTTCTTTGAAGTGATTCCCAGTTCTGCACCGGCTGTGGTTTTCTTTTTGGCACTCAGGAATGACTAACAAGTTGCTGCTATGTAATAACTGCTGCAATTATGTTACAGTTCATGAAGTAATCTTTTTGGCAATAAATTTGATTATTTCCACCAGTCGTCCTCAAGGAAAAATTATACATGCACTTTCAACCCTATAAAGGTTTGGTACTGTTGACTTAGATGACAGAGCATTTTGTTTTGTCAATTTTAAAAGTTATTCTAAACTCATGACTAGAATTTTTAGCTCAAAGAAGCTACTTAGAAGATACAAGACTATCTGCTTAAGACAAAGCTCAAATTTGAAACTTGAACTCAAAACACAACTAATACACAAACTATCGAGTACCTATTACATAGTGATTTTCTTTTTAATTAATATACAAATATAAACAGAACGCCACAACAGGCAAAATGCCCAACGAGGTGGCTGAGAAAAAGATGCCCATAACAAATATGGATGTCATATATTTCAAAAATACAGCAACCCAATTAAAAACTAAAATTATAAACAATAACTAAAATATATATACATGATAAAATACTATACAATGCCCATAATGTATTTATGGTTGTCTTATTCTAAGTATGGATAGCTTCTCGATTTACCCCAACATGTTTATCGTATTTCTTTTTAAACGTGTCAATTGTGTTACAATTTACTACCTCCGGGGGTAAGCTATTCCATTTATTAACAACCCTATTAGAGAAAAATTCCCTGCGACACCATAACCTCGCATTGTCCCTTACCAATCGATACTGGTGTTCCCTTGTAAAAGCAGTTGATTGGCGGTGTACTAAAAGTTCATGGTCCATCCTATCCATCCCATTGAAAATTTTGAACACGTCAATCATATCTTTTCGACACCTGCGTTCATCCAATGTATGCAGGTGTACTGCCTATCCTTCACTGAAAATAGCTGTTTGACTGCATGAAGAAAATTTATTTTCAGGAAAAATCTTTATTGAGAAGCAAATTCATACAATTATTGAGAACTCTGCTCTCAATGAATTTGATTTATGCAACATTGAGATCATGTATTTACTACATTAAGCTCTTCAGAACTTCAAATTATGACAGAAATCTTAAAGATGAATTTTTGTGATACTCATGACGAAAATAAATTTTTGATTCCAGAAAAATCAGTGATCTGAAGTAATCGCTCCTTAATTATTAATGAAGCAGAACTTACTGAAGAAAATCCAAATCATCAACAAAACGCTGAACAGTTTCTCCAAATTGTGAGACAGGCACAGAGAATGTCTCTGGCTGATAATAGTGCCAATGCACTTCCCATGGAACATATTTATCTGGCACTGGAAATCTGACTATTTTTGTGCCAGGGTATGGAGATTGCCGTGATAGAGTGTGAACGTCTAACAACTGCCAGGCTGTATAAAGGAACAAATTATTTGTTTTACAAAATAAGACACAAAGGAATATCATTAGAATTCTAAAAACTTACATACAATAGTTTTGAAATGTATCATTTGACCAATATCAAAAACATATTTTCTTGTTCTTTCAAACGAAAAGCAATAACATATTGAGATGATATCTTACTTCTATGGGTGGAATTCCAACAATTATCTAAGCGAATGCAAAAACGAATATATGAAACATCCGTTTGCAATTCTGTGACTAGAGATTTAGCCATTTGCAGAAGTTGTAGTTGGTAGGTTAGGTTTCCTTTGAATTGGGACAATCTGAAAAATACCAAAATATTAAGATTAAGGGAAATGAAATGATTCAACATTTCAAACAGCAAGAAACACATAACCTCAAAGACTGCGATGCTATTGCAAAAATAATATGTTAAGATTCTAATAGCCCACTAAAAGGTCAAAAATAAATGTAAATTTGAATTCAGTTTTTTTTTAAATAAAAACTTCCTTTTCCCATTTTTCAAAAAACATTTTGGCAATTTTTGTGAGTTCATTTGCCAATCATTCTTTTTAGTGAAATGTAACTTAGACTTGGTTTATCATGTTGTGTAATGTTTGCCATATACATCAAAAGTAAAAAAAAAGGAAAAGAAAATACAGTCAGACTTACTTGTAATGAACACGAATATAACAATTTTCACAGATAACAAAATTTTTTCATTTCCTATGAATATTATATTGCTTATCGAGACATAACAGCTATTTTCACTGTTTTTCATGACTTTTGTTACAAGTAGGTCAAACTGTATATATATTTTCAATTTTCTTTCTGTAAAAATTTTTCTTTTCTTTCTGTAATTTTTACAACACAGTGAAGAATATTGCGTACTAATTGGTAAACTGGTTCTACTGGTAAGGGACAATTCCAGGTTATGGTGTCGCAGGGAATTTTTTGTCTAATAGGGTTGTAAATAAATGGAATAGCTTATTCCGAGGGTAATGAATTCTAACACAATTGTGTGTGGCACATTTAAAAAGAAATACGATAAACACATCGGGGTGAATCAAGAAGCTATTCATACTTA
Source organism: Pholcus phalangioides (assembly GCF_987345545.1). Lineage (NCBI taxonomy): Eukaryota > Metazoa > Arthropoda > Arachnida > Araneae > Pholcidae > Pholcus > Pholcus phalangioides. The sequence continues at coordinate 288,967 of NW_028301594.1, forward strand.
GAATAAGACGACTATAAATATTTTTTATGGGCATTATATAATATTTTATCATGTATATATAGTTTTTATAATTGCATTTTTAACTAGGGTTGCTGTATTTTGAAAATATATAATTTCCATATTTGTTATGGGCATCTTTTTCTTGGCCACCTAGTTGGGCATTTTGCCTGTTGTGGTCTTGAATTATATTTATGAATTCACTTAAGTGAGCAAGAAGTGATTGTAAGAAATATACTAACAAGCACTTTAAAAAGAATTTATCTAACTTTATTTTCAGTATCCATTAATAGTGCAAGAAGGTAATTTATTACACACATCACTTTCGTAACACATAATAAGTTACCCCTTATACGTAGAAATAAATATAAGTATAGTGTAATCGTTCTAGTTTAGATTCATTATTTTAGTCTGGTGATGCTAACCTGGGGTAAAAGCATAAGCAAAGAATTGCAATACATGTCTTCAAGGTGGATAGTATCCCATAGTTCAGAAAGCTTTCTTTTCTTGGTTAAACAAGACAGTGAATTTAACAATTTAACATTTATAGTTTACATGCTAAATAAAAAAAAATTGCAATATTCTATGAACTCACATAAGCAATTTATGTTTCTTGTAGCTTTCTTCTTGCAAAGTAGTTTTGTGCTGAAGCATAAACTGATAAGTCAAATTTTGTCCATAATTGTGACACCCTTTATCTATATGCATGTCAATGTATTCTAAAGCTGTAACTTTCCGTCTGGATTTTGCAGTCTTACTTATCTATAATACAAAAAAAGAAAATATTTTATTGCACAAACATTACCTGAAAAATAAATAAATAAATATATATATATATATATATATATACACACACAGGGTGTTCTGTTAATAGACCAACAAACTCGGTCCTAAAACCGAGGGTTCTTAGTAGAGGAACAAAAATTGCAATGGAACTGCAAGTTTGGAGGACTTAATGAAGTGATGGAAATTTGTTTGGGGGGAAAAAAATTAGTTGCACATGTCGCCACCAGAGGGCGTTTTATTAAGAAATGACACGTTTAGGCAAAAGTTTACAATTTTAACAATTGTTAAACACTTTTACAATTGATACTGCAACAAAACATGTTCCACATGATGGCCATCATTTTCAGATACCATGTGAAATCGCATGGCATGTTCACAACTGACCGAAGTGCGTGCGAGAAAATGTTCAGCACATGCTGTGAAATGCTGCCTTTAAGGTCAGGTAAACATCTTGGATTGTCACTACTTATCGGAGGTTTCAAATACCCCCAAAGCCAAAAATTGCATGGGTTAAGGTCCGAGGAGGCCATAGATTAGGGAAGTGCCAGCTGATGACACATTCTTCTGTAAAATGTGTTTTAAGAACATTCTTAACACACACTGCAATGTGTGGAGGAGCTCCTTTTTGCATAAAGGTTATGTCGGCAAAGCAGTGATATGCTTGCAGAGCCAGAACAATTTTGTTTTGTAACAGCAATGCATATTGCTCCCCGGTGATCGAACATGTCACTGGACCTGTAGAACGTAACTTCTCAGAAATAGGGAACCAAGAATAAATGATACAGTAAATCCACACCATACCGCTACTTTTAGTGAATGCAACGGAACCTCTAAGATAGCGTGCAGATTTTCTGGTTCCCAAATTTGGCAGTTGTGAGTATTGACTGCACCATCCAAGTGAAAATGCACTTAGTCTGCCCAGAGGATATTCCAAGACCATTCTGAATCGACCTCAACGCAAGCTAGAAACTGCAGTGAGAACCAGATTCGAGCATCATAATCATGTGGAAGCAACCGCTGCACAAGTGAAAGCTTGTACAGATAATATCGGAGAATATTCCGCATGATCTTATGGACAATTAAACATGGTGCTGACACTAGTGCTACCACAAGAATTTGAAACTCTATCCTCTTCCACCTGAAGCGAAACCTCCTGTACTGAGTCTATAGAAACAGGTTTTCTTCCTCTTCCAGGACAAATAGCCAACAATCCTGTGGTTTCAAATTTCATTATCACATATACTCTGAAGGTTTTTAACTTATTCATTGGACTTCAAATCCTGGATTCTTGGATTCTTCAAATCCTCTTCCAAGTCCAATATTTCCGTAGAGCAGTTACTGCGGAATTGCTGTTGTGGTAAAACAATTTGACTAAGAAAGCACGATCTCATAAACTTATCATCATTGTAGAAGCAAACACATTGAGCAAGAAGATCTCTGCCAATGTTTCTAGGTTTTATAACAGCTGCTGCATGACATCACATACATTTACATGTTTACTACAGGTATTCAAAGTGAAACTCCCTCTGGTGGCGACATGCGTCACTATTTTTTCTCCCCTGAAACAAATTCCCATCACTTCATGAAATCCTCTACAAAATTTCACAATTTTCTACTTTAAAATAGGGTCTTTTAATTATGGACGCCCTGTATATTATGCAAAGACAAAGCAGTTGATGAGTCAATAGTACAGCATTGTGTTTAAATTGATACAGCACTGACACAATTTATTTGCCTGATATATGTGAAACACACACACACACAAAGGCTAACCTTTACTAAATCTTTAAACCACTGGAAGTTGTATTCACATTGATCATTTGATCATATTTGTCACAACACGGTCATTTTCTGCACACGAGGGCTAATTGGGCAAGAATCTACAATTTATTGTCGATTCCGAACGGCAGCCTTTTTTATACTCACAGAGAGGTTGGTGCACTCACCCCTCTGTTTGGGACTCCCTGCGATAGCACTCTTTTTCTGCGGTCATGTTGATGTTTCTGTTGTACCTGTGTCAGGAATGTGTCTGACAAGGTCGAACTGGATATCAAACTCGCGACACCTCTACACAGCCTTTGGTACTTCAGGCGAGTACCTTATTGACCTGGGCTACCGCACCTGTTGTATTCACAGTCAGATCTTGGGGCAAAAGAGAGCAACTGCCCCAGATGGCAAACCTAAGGGGGCTGCAATTGTAGGAAAGAACAAAAAACTGTCATAATATCAAATTTTACTGGGGAGGGAGCAGTAAAATGTTGCCCCTCCCTCCTTCACAGAAACCCCAGTTACACCCATCCCTGGTTTTATTGACATAAATTTCAAGGAGAAATGTCCTTACAATCCAATACTAGATACAGAAATTTTAATAAAAGTGAATAATGAGAAGTACCTCAGTATATATTTGAAATTTCAATCGAAAAATTTTTCTCTTCACTTCTTGAAAAATGCATTTGCACATACAATAATTGTTGTCACATCATTGTTATTTTATACTCATAACGACTAATTTGACCAATTTATAGCAGATTGCATATAGTTTCTCTTTCAATATTTAAATATAGAAAAAGAGGTTAGGTGAGATAACTGCTTAGTGTGGGGACTTCCTGTAGTGATTGTCTGTTCCACAAATAGAAAGTTTTCTGTATCAGGAAAGATTCCGCCATGAATCAAGTGTATATGGAACTCGCAAAATTACTATATATCTTTTCTGTAGACTAGAATGTCTTACTGACTTGGGCGACTTCACCTTTCTGACAGTTGATTCTCGAGCATGAATAAATTAACAACTAATCATAACCCAATTTTTTGGCGCATGAATGAATTTGTAATGTGAACATATTGCAGGAATGAACTTTGATTACTAATAAATCGTTTCTCCCTTTATAAGAAATTTTGATGAAAAAAAAAGATAATCGAAATACATATACTATCAGTTACAAAATGACTTACTTTTATGCAGCATAAGCAGCAACAGATGTACCGGAATAAAGCAATTGTGTGATTAATGAGATTTAATGGAGGAGGAAGATTAGAATGGCCAGCACATTCTGTTAATATGTAATACCGCTCGAATTTCCATGACAAAACACTTTTATCTTGAACAACACTCATTGTAGAACTAGAAGAAAATAATAAATGATTATTCATTCATGTAAAACGCATATAAAGATTTGTATAAAAGATTTTGACTTCTTTTTCAAATTTTATCATAATTGGTGGTCACTTGTGATGGAAAAATTAAATAAATCATTCAAACAGTCTATTGTGAAAAAAAGAAAAAACTCATATTATTTATTAGCTGGGCATATGAAAAAGCTGCATAAGATAGAAGGGCCAGCTCTAACGCCATAAACAACAATACCTAAAGATAGTTCGAACCTATTTTAAGTCATGATCCTCAGGGATCATCCTTATCTAAACCTTTAATAATAAAATGAAATCCTAATTTATCATAATTTTCTGTGCATAGTATAAAATACAGGAGAGAAAATGTCTATTACAAATAAAATGGTACAATTTATAAATTATATTATTTATATAACAAACCTGCCACATTAACAGGTTTTTACCACCTCTTTCCCAGATTCTTTCAGGAGAAGGTAAAGGTGGATGGGTGAAAAAGAAACAAAATAAAGGTAGAACAAATACCATTACTCCCCAACCCGTTCCCAACATTCTTTCCCTCTTCCCCAGATTCTTTCAGGAGAAGGTAAAGGTGGATGGGTGAAAAAGAAACAAAATAAAGGTAGAACAAATACCATTACTCCCCAACCCGTTCCCAACATGAGATTATGAAAAATGAGAGTGATAATTATATAGCATCAAGTTATGCAGAGCAAAAAAAAAAAATTTTGGATAGCCCATGGGATACATACAGGGCATGTTTCTTATAAGTTCGAGCCATGGGCAAATATGAATTTTTGGGGGGGCCTCTTATAGATATTGTTCTTTGAGACAGAAACGTTGGGAGGAGCTCATACCTATAATACAAAAGGAAGCCTATTCAGGGCTCCTGCAAGAAACAGGCCCTGGATACACATAAGAAATTTTCTGGAAAAAAAATCAACATTATTAGACAAATAAAATTTAATTTATGTAATAGTAATTGATTAATAAAAATTACAATCAAAACAACTATTCACAGTCACTAAAAATATATGCTCAAAATATATATAATTCATTGGAGGCCATGATGTCTATGGAACTATAGCTAATAAATGGTTAAAAAAAAGATGGGAAAAGTGTCATTTTCATGACTAATGGGAATGTCCAATTTGTTTTGGAGATTCAAGAAAAAAAATAGAATTTCTAAAATTATGGAAGATTAAGGTATATTAAAATACCATGAAAATTGTTTTGTAAAGAATTTTCAAATGTATAAAAAAATAATTTTTCTGTATGGCCAAATTAACTATATTCCAGGATTCTGAGGGTTAATAGAAAACATGAAATCAATAAATTTTATGTTATTCTATAAATGAAGAAAATGAATACCATTTGGAAAAAAATATACATCAATAAAATATGACACATTTTACCTGAACATCGCAAAAAGTAGAGTAACCAAAACCATTTTTAACAGAGCAAAATACTGAATAGCAATCAGAAGAGGCAAAAACCCTGTTGTTGGGCATGAATAATCCACATCTGCACAAGAACAGATATTATCAAATTATTATATAACATTATCAAAACAACTGTTTTGAACACAATAGGTATATAACATGATGAAAAACTTACTTTTTTGTATTTTACATTTTATTTTTAAACATTAATTCATTACAATAATTAAAACAAAATTTTAATTATAATTAGCATTTTTTAATTTTTCAACATGAGTCTAGAACAGTGGTTCTCAACCTTTTTTTGTCCATGGCCCCCTTTCAACCATTTCTCATCCCCCCCCCCCCCCGTTTTCCCATTAGAAGATAGTTATTCAAAAATTGTCTGAAGTGTAAATATTTTTGAATTTAATTTCACTAATTTTTAATTAATTAAAATAACGAAAAAGCAAAATGAACAGAATACAGTAAAAAAAATAGAATACATTATTTTTAATCAATGTAAACTCTGGGCTTGAAGACGGTACAATGTCATCAAGTTATTGTACTGGATGAAATTTGTATTATTTCCAAATTAGTTTTTTTGTGTGTAAATGATTATGGTTTCATTGAGAAATGTCAGTTGTAGCTTCTAAAATACGCCTACTTAGAATGATAAAACGGCAAAAAGTGGTAGCAAGCAGTTTTGTTAATTTTATTTTCTTCATGCGGATAAAAGTAGTAATGAGGGAGTGACCACACAAATGAATCGCAATTGAAAAGTTCAACCTTTCACATAGTTTTCAACAATAATACATGTACCAAGGATATAGGTTCATGTTGTAGTCCTGCTATGAATTTAAAAAAATGAACTAAAATACTTGTGGAAAAATTTTTAAATATTTGTTTGAACCATTTCATTCCAGAGAAATCATGTACGCAGTGACAAAACTATTCATGTGAACATAATAATGATTCATTATCAGGATTTTAAGCCCATCGGAAAATATAATTAATCAGATTCTCAAATAAGAAAATTATCAGTTTGTTGACTTCAATTTCAAAACGGTGAAAATCTGATTTTTCGTTGGCTTTTTGGTTCATAATGTGGCCGCTCTCTCACAGGCGAACGAAGCAACGTGTGAGTTGGCTTCAACACAACACAATATTTCACATAACAGTCCGCACTATATTTAATATACAGGGCGCAAAGGTAATGGGGCATATGACATTTTACAGGCGAACCATTGGTCCTAGAGGCATACTTCCAGTTGGAAAAAGTATCCGAATAATGTGCAGTACACAGATATTCGATTCATATTGCCAGGGGTTGCATAATTATCAAAATAAAAATGTTAACTTTTTATATGGACACCCTGTGCCCCAAAACCCAGTTGGAAAGTTATTTCCTTGTCTCCAACAAAAAAATTCAACATTTTTAAGTACAATATTCCCTGAGATATTCGAAGAAAGTTGGAGGAAAAAAACAGTATTAGATGTGGGGAAACCATTTTACTCGCATTTAACGCTGTTTTTTTCCCACTCGAGGATAATAAAATAAATCAATAAATTTGATAAACAAAAAAAAAAAATCTAAAGGGTACCGCAATATAAATAATATAGAAAAAAGGGCTCCGCCATAGAAATTATACACTGAAAAAGGCTCAGCGAGTCAGAGCAGCAGTTCTCAACCTTTTCTAAGACTAACGGCTCGCCAGTAAAGTGCCATACGCCCTGTTACCCATGCAGCCTGCATATACACTTAAAAAATAGTTTGAGACAAAATACAGTCGAGTCCCGTTATAACGGGAAAAAATATCGTTTTAACGAAAAATTTTCTAATCCCCTGGATAAGGAACAACATAAAAATCTGGAATTCCTTTGTAACGAAATTTTGTTATTACGCAGTGATTTCTCCTGTCTCTTGGAGTTCATTATAATATGGTTTGACTGTATTTCCCCCTTTTTACTTTTATAAATTTTGGAAGGAAACAAAAGGAAGAAAGGGTGGGGAGAAAAAAAAGAAAAATGGCCAAGAGGGGCTCGGTTGTGCGTAAATGCCCCAAAATTCCACTTGTGCGCAAGGGAATTCGCCGCTCACTCTCCGTTTTATGACAAAATTTTACATTTATGAGACGTTTGACAACGGCCACGATTAATCTCTATATATATAGTAGCTTTCAATACTAAAATATTTCATTTATACGAAGCACAATTTCAATTATTTGACATTTTCATTTTGATTCGAACTCCAAATCTTTGACATTTAGATATCATTTCCAAATATGAAATCCACACGGTTTTTGTAGATTGTAAAAACACATCGCTGAATTGGTTTTACATGCGTATTATCAACACTAAAAACCATAAATTTTAGGTTGACAGATACAAAGAGACGCATTGAGCCGGTTGGACATTTCAAAGGGAAGACTTAAGTGAGAATTTATTGCACTTTTCTGAGAAATCAGCAGACACAGTGAGTCTCAAATAAACGGATTTAAATTGCTTTATATGTGTGTGTGTGTGTGTGTGGTCATACGCCCTTTTAGAAAATTTTTTCTAATGTCCACAATATTCTTCTTGCAAGATAGGAAAATTGCATTAAAATTATTTTGGATGTTGCAGGCCAGCAGCAGGCTTAAGTAGTAGGGCAGTTAATAGGAAGCATTACAGTATTGATTAAAAAAAATTTAAAGATGTGGTGTCAATCTTAGAGGAAGTCTCAATACATTATCTGCTTGGATTTCTTATAAAAACCAATCAGCAAACCAAATGACGTTAAGACCGTCTTAAATATGTTTAAAATTACATTTTCCTGTTAAATTGAAAGGAATGGCATATGAACACTTGCGTTTGAAACAACGGTAATTTTATGCAATTACAGTTTCTTAAGTTATACCGCAATGTAGTTTCAAATAATTAAATTTCGCGGGTATTTTTTCTCATGTATGATTTGGTCTCTTGGAGTTCGTTATAACTGGATTCGACTTTATTTCTTTTCATCAGAGGCAATGGATTGCCCCCCCCCCCCATCAAAATTCATTAAAGAAAAACCACAGAGCCATCATTCTTTATTCGATTTTTATAAATATATTCCCACTCAGTGCCTGCTGAAGATAGCTATGTGCTAAACTAGACGGCTATCCGTCTGTAATTGCATGAAAACGATGGGTGTTTTTTTTTTACAAGCTTTCATTTTTCATCTACTTCTTGGATTACATTTACTACCAGCACTCAAAAGAATGTCAATGAATAGTCAACAAATTTTTGCCTGCTTACTTTATGGTAGCCCTCTTTGAATGAAAAGTCTTGGAACACACACAATTTTCTGACTTAACAGTTACTCCATTTTGCTTAAACCTCTTATAGTTTTGTGGTTCATTTTTATCTAAGCTACTGATTACCTGCATTCAATTTGCTAAGCAGAATAGAGCTGCTTATTCAAAATATGCATGATAGGGGCATCACAGAGTTAGGTTTTAGACTTCAGAAACTATAAATCAGTATTAAAACAGTAAAAAACTCATTTTAAATGTTGTCAAATAGTTTTTTTAACCTGATAAGATATGCTAAATAAAAAAAAAACATTTACTGTTATGTAGATTAAAGGGTTTTACATTCGGAATTATAATAATATTATAAAATTTTATTCCATGTAAAATTTCTCACACAGTGAGTGAGTGAGAGAGTGTGTGTGTGTGTATGTGTTAATACACTGATTAAACTTATTTATTTTCATCTAAAAACTTCTTACAGCTCAGGGTGTATATATTCACAGAGTTTTAAAAAGTATTTTCAACCAAAGCAGAGCCGACTGGACTTGATGTACCCAAAGCATTTGTTTTGCACATGTAACATTAAGTACAGCTTCAATTGGAAAACCATTGCATTATAAATGCTAGTAAATATACCATATCATAGTGCAGAAGTAAGAATAAACTAAGTTTGACTAAGGATAAGTTGCGGGAGTTGCTTAAGCTTCATGTGCAAGCCAGAATTGTCAAATTAAATGATATTTTAGTTCTATAATTTAGTATTTTGATCGCTAGATATGTTTAAATGTTATGCACAATAAGAGTATTTCAGTGATCATCTAGATAATTTAATAATAACAGAAATCACCATTACATATGTGATGTAATAAACCTTTTTTAAACACTTATCTGTTGTAAAAAGAGTACAGATCAGATGGTTTATATCAATGCACATATATATAAGCAGTTGAAGAAATTTTGGAAGGTCAAGAATCATCTTGAATCAGAAAATGTCAAATCATTCCATGTTTATGTTATGCTTTATTCAAATTGTATATTTTATAAGAAAAAACCATATATATATATAGTTTTGTGCAAAATAATTCTGTAGAGAGCAGGAAATTATTTTAAAATCATATTATTTATTTACTTTTTGTATAACATAGTCACTCTAAACATTACACGCAATGTAATGTATTTTCCAATGGGAATTTTTGTATTGAAAAGCAATATTTGAGGTTTTTGATGCGGCGGTTTAAACCATCAAAAACTGCCAGGTGTCAAAAACCTGCCAACCCTGATCAAAATATCATTCACTTACACTTGCAAAATGTCCAGAATCAGCCCATTCTCACAATACAAATATCCAGAACCAGCCTTGAATATTTCATTCTCACAATACAAATATCTATATTTGTAATTATATCCCTTTGTTTAGAAATTTAACTGTAGATATAGCAAAAATCGAGATTTTAGGAAAATAAAAAAAAATGAATATTGATAGTTTTTTTGGTTCCCATGAATAGAGTTGATAGATAGAATGGCCATGAATAGATACAATCTAGGAGCTTTAAAAGGAATTAGGTTAGTCATTCAAGTTTTTTCATAATATGATATGAAAATATTTTATCTCAAAGATATTCCGTATTTCTCCAATTATGCATTCTGAAATTGCAAGGCACATTCGCTCACAAAATATTTAGAACTATAATTTGAGAGTTTCTGTTCCCCTTCACGTTAATATTATTCTCTGGTCGTTTGACCAAGTGCTTATGAGTGTTACACCCAAAATGCAATGAAATTTTCAGGAACACATACAAGACTGTATTAAAATTTCCAATGAACGTTATCAATAGAATCACTAACATTGGTTATAACTTAAATTTTATTAAAATATAAAAATCAATACTAGTCCTATGTGAAAGTAATTGACATCAAGAAAAGAAACAGTAAGCCCCCCCCCCCAAGTTTAGGGGGGGGGGGGTTCTTTTATATTTGGCTTCTCAGCAAAACTTATAAGCTACTAAAAATTTAAAAGCTAGAATCCAGGAGCCTCCCTGTAATCATGATTCTGCAAAAGGTCTGAATGATAAAGCACCAACAAAGAAACAAAAGCAATCTCTGGGCCACAAGGGGTTAAAAACATTCAGTAATGAAGAAAAATAATTTCTATCTAATTATAATTAATTTTTCTAATTTTTTTAGTGCAAATAGGTAGGGGGGGGGGGTTACATACCAAAATATTGAAAGCTAACGTTTCTGAAAAAAAAGTTGAATGACTTGAAAGAAAATAAAAATATAAATAAAAATATTACACGTTGATGCAACACAGATGGAAAAATTATTCTTCGCATGTTCGTTCCATGAATCACAAGGCAATACTGATGCTATTGCAAGAAAGAAACAAAAAATATTAATTGATGTATGGATTATACTGTAATAACTGTACAGTGGTTAAAGAAAGATAAAAGAGATCAGAAATGTGTTCTTTTCAAAATAAATTATGAAGGTTTTTAACAGCTGGCTGATGCAAACATGTATTTAGGAAAGAAAAAAATTCAACTACCCTTGCAGGGAATTGAACCCACATCTTCTTCTTTCTGGGTGAGTGCATTAGACTACAAAGGTAACAAATATCTCAATCTTTCCTTAGAGCTTGTATACACTGAATGTGACTGTACGTGGACAGTCTGACCTCACTCAGGCGAAAGTGACCAAAAAACTCACCCGGAAAGTGAGAAGATGTAGGTTCGATTCCCCACAAGAGCAGTTGAATTTTCTCTCTTTAATAAATATGTCCTGCATCAGCCGGATGTTAAAACCTTTGTATGGATAGCGGAGAGTGACATCATCCTCAGATAAGTCGCCATCTGGTGGCAGCATAAGCAATTGCAAGCTTTGGCTTAGATCTGACTGTCCATGTACACTGTCCATGTTTCCACTCAGTTCACACAAACTCCAAGGAAGTATTTAGATATTTGTTGCCTTTGTAGTCTAGTGGTCTAGGGCACTCACCCGGAAAGTGAGAGGACGTGAATTTGATTCCCCGCACAAGGGCAGTTGAATTTTCTCTCTTTCCTAAACACATCTTCGCATCAGCCAGCTGTTAAAAAACCTTCGTATCGAGAGCGGAGAGTGACATCATCCTCGGACAATAAATTCTAAAGTAAATAACCAACATCTGAGGGGAGGGAGGGAGGGAGGGAGGGAGATAGAGAGAGAACAGGAGCATTTTGCATATTTTTCTAATGAATTTGAATTAAATTAATTAAAAATAATATCCCACAAGGAAAATCACTTGAGTTGGAAATTAATATTAAAAAAAGGTTGAATTTGAATACCTTTCCAATTTATCTTGGGTTGAACCAGGATAAACTCTCTATACAACAAGAGCCACATATCATTTGTGGTCGATTTTTTTATCATTATAAGTTTCTTTTACATTGTGTTATATATATAAGTTCTTTTTTTTTATATGAAATCTTTTTCTATGGTTGCCATTTCTGTTGTACCCGTGTCAGGAAAGTTTCTGACAAAGACAAACCAGGGGGTGTACCACCTACTGATTCTTAATAACCAATCATCCATACGTAAGAATCGGTTCGTAAGAATCACGTTAAGAATCGAGCTCCGAATGCAACCACGATGTGATTGTTAAAAGTTATTCTTAAGGTCACGTGACGATGGACAGGCCGATAAATTTCCCTTTTGGGGAATATCGCCATTGGCCAATCAGCGCCCAGCTAAAAATTAACAACAGCTTGTTGTTGACAAGATAAGGAGGAAAAGAAATTTTAGAGCGACGCTAGCCTGAAAAAATGGCGGAGATTATTTCAGCAAATGTGAATACGGTTTTGAAGAAATGATAAATACATAATATTTTTTTAATATGTTACAGTAAAAAACAAACATATCCATACTTAATCATCCGATATGATTCGAATCAAAGATTCATCCCACGTTCACTGGGATGGATCGGCACTGGATGGATCCCTGCCACCCTCCATGAAGAGGGGCTATGCTATATATGTTATGGTGAAAGTGATAAAGAGCTGCGGTTATTATATAAATAATCACCGGCCATTTCGGTAAGTTTGATAAATTTTGCTCATATACCGTGAATCTATCACATTTGCAGGTCATTATGCATAATTGTCAAACCATGGTTAATGCGATAAATGAATCATCGTTGTGTTTACATTATGTATGTAAGTGAAGCTAACATTACAAGACTAATAATAATTTTTATAATATGCTTCATGTTTCTTTAAATTAATTGTCATGGCGAAATGAACGTGGTACTGTACATGTATTGCATAGCTGCTTCGTGGCCAAATAAAAATAATATATAGTGATCAGATAATACACCAATATTAAAAATGGTCATCGCTTCTGTAATGTTGGCTTTTTCACGTACACCGAAGTATGTGAAAAAAACAAACGCAGCAGCAGGTTAATAATGATTTTTAATTTATGTACAATTATATTTCGGCCGATTAAAGCTTTATCTCACATATTTTGTGGGCGAAATTCAATTTTCTCTCAAGTTTTAAACTAATAAAAAATTTCAAATCATGTATGATTTGAATTTAATAATTCCATAATATGAGTTATATTAAGTTCCCATAATATGAAAAAAATTGTGTTTACGACTCATCGATCATGATATTTATGGATTGAAAATTTGAGAATTATGCATAATCACTGGTAAATGTGATAAATGTAGCAAAATTTATCAAACTTTATTGAAATAATCCGATATTTTATCACTATTATCAACATATATGTGCTGTATATAGACTCTAACACTGTTTTCAACTCTCCCACACAACCTTCAGATAACTTTTCGATAATTTAAAAAGTCTGACGAATTCCTTATTTTGAAATAAAAATGCATTGTTAATTTTTTTTTCCATTTTTTAAAATATGAATCATAGAAAACTTCTATTAAAGAAAGAATTTAAGTTATCTCGCATAGAAGAAAAAAAATGTTTACTAAGAATCAAGCTAAGAAGTGGGTAGCCTTGGTTCTTAACTCGATTCTTAACTATGGAACAAAAACGATTCTTAGTTAAGAATGTGGTAGCAAAGTTCTCTCTCGATTCTTAACTAAAGATCAAATCCCAGGTATTGAACTCGTGACACCTCTAAATATCCTTAGGCAAGTATCTTATCGATCTGGGCTACTGTGCCTGTCTGTCTGTGTGTGTGTGTGTTTATACTAAAATTAAAGCAAAAATAACTTCTCTACATTAAGTCAGATTTTAATTGATGCCATTTAATTGGGGGGGGGGGGTGGTATAGGGGGACACATAGTTTATTTGAGTTTTTGGATAACTTGAGTTTTCCAAATTTTTCTTGAGTTTATTTGATTTAATGTTAAAGTTATATGTTTAATTCAATTCTTACAAACGTTTATTATAATTCAAAGGTTAAAGATTAAAAATCCCAATTTTTAGGACAAGTAAACAGTTTTTTAGTCACAAATACGACAAGCAAACATGGGCAGTTCGAAAAGGCTACAGCATATGCCTGACTTTGCTTTAACAAATTTCTGAAAAAAACCAAGGTAATAATTCCCTCATCACCAAAGAAAATATAACTGCTGATGAAGACCAAGATGTTGAACAAAGAGTTTCAGGTAAATGTGAGAGGCGGGTAGTCAAGGTTCTACTGTATCATGTCATTAGCTAGTACATATAATACAGTGGATCCAGCTTATAATGTTCCCTAGGGGTGCGGTAGCCCGGTAGATAAGATGCTCGCCTAAAGTACCAAAGGATGTTTAGAGGTGTTGCGAGTTCGATACCCGGTTCGTCCTTGTCAGAAAAATTTCCTGACACAGGGGTACAACAAAAAACGGCAACTTGACCGCAGCAAAAAATTGCTACCGCAGGGAGTGTCCCATCGAGGGGTTAGCGCACCAACCTCTTGATGAGTATAAAAAACAGGCCTGCCATTCAGAGTCTGCAATAAATTGTAGGTCCCGGTCTAATTAGCCCTCGTGTGCAAAAAATTACCAAATGATATATTGTTCCCACTTAGAACGTTTCCCTGCATAGCATGACTTATTTCCGTGGTCCCAACTCTAACTAATACTCATTGAGATTTAATGTTTAAAAAGTTTTCCCCTGCTCAATATGCTTTTCCTCGACAATATTTTAAAAAATGTTATAAGCAGGATCCACTACACTAATCATAAGAACAGAGCTGTGTTAAATTTAAGAAAAATGCTGTGATAGCTTAGAAGTTGCTTGATAATAATGTAGTCCACAGATTGGTTACATTTATTTATATGAGACTGTTTTTCACCTATGACAGGTTTAAAAGTGGATCAACAACAGGTCAGATAGCAAAGATTATTTTGCCATTATAGAGAAAGATAATACTGGCCTTTCCTAACTATACAAACATAACCTTTAAATAACTGTGATGTCTAAAGAATTACAATTTACTTGAAATATCTGCAGTTGGCGTGATGAAGAAAGCTATCCAAGCTCTGTGAAACATTTGCCGTAGAAGTTCAACATTGAAAGGCCAATCCGGATATATGAGTGATTGCAATACAATGCCATTGCTTATTACGATCATAGCAATCAAAATTAAAAAGTTCTTGAAGTCCACAAATATCTGCACAATGCAAATAAAAATTTTCAGTAATAATAATTAAAAAAAAAGAATGCATACGTAAAAAAAATGTGTTGCATATTTTCCTGTTATGGTCATAAACATTGGAATTAGCCTTAGAAGGAGATGTATTACATAATTTTACCCCCTTGAAATTACTTTTTCTGATGAATCGCATTTGAAAAAAAGCAACAACTAAAAATGAAGTGTAAGCCATATTACATATGATACAGTTCTTTCTCTAAAGACCAGACACTTAAAAAAAAAATATTATACAAAAGCTTCTATATCATTAAAGAAAGTTATTCAATATTATGTTGTTTGTTATGAAAATAAAAAATAATTTCCAAAACATTTCTTCCGTTTCCAATTTAACACATTTTTAAATATCACAAAAAAAAAAAAACACAGCCTTTTTTGGTACCTGAATGTTGTATATGAATGTAGAAGTATTTTCATTACTGCAATTCCAAGTAAATAAGTCACACTTTGAAAAATAAGCATTCATATGCTACATTGGGGGGACTAAAAAAAAGGCTGTATTTTTTGTGATATTTAAAAATATGTTAAATTGGAAACAAGTAATGTTTTGAAAATTATTTTTTATTTTCATAACAAACAAGCACAGGAAAAAGTTTTCACACTTTGGCTGATTACACAATGTGGTTTTTTTTGTGTAAATAAATATGTTGCATGTATTTTTCATTAAAAAACTAAAAAACACCAACCTTTGTATAAAACTAAATTTTGTACACCTAACTAACCTTTCAATCCTCAGTCAGTGACAACTCACTCACTGTGAGTTGCGAAAAAACTCCGTTTAAAAAATTGATTGCAGATGGCAGTATTACACAGAAACAAACGTCACGGAAGTTTGTTTGTGTGTATATGCTATACATATACACACATTCCAACATGTACCAATTCGTTAGAGGTTCCTTTGACCTTTGAAGACCGGGCCCACCCCGCTTCCCATCTCAGAGAGATATCATTAGAGGTTCCGCAGAGGAATATGGATGAGGTGCATATCTGGTTTAGTAGTAGTCAGTGACAATTGAAAAATATTTTCCCAACTTATGACAGTCCGAAAGTTTTTTTAAAGCCCTTGCAATATTATTAGCTAATTAAATTACTGTTTATTAAGTCCTCAGGACTATGAAGGCACTTGTATCCAGTTCCACAGGAGCGATGTTACACCAATGTCTGACTGTATTGTTAATGAAACAGTCCTGGAGCGAAGAATTTGTACAATTAACGCTTATTATAATGACCCCGTTACAGTGACCATTCCATTCTAGCAACTGATAGGATAAATCCACAACTGCCACCGCCAACTAGTATATGCATAGTGTATTAAGTTCTCCCCTTCCCTTTCTCACTAATTATATATATCATTATTATTTGTTATAATTGTACCAAATGCTCTGTAAATATCTACTCTATAATGCTGTGTTTGAAAGTATGAGCCAAGTCAGCTTACTGGAAATTTTTTCCTGTTTCTTGTATGATATTTTTTTCTTGAAAAAATAAAATATTGATTGATTGAAAAAAGTTTCAAATCTTTGCATATAATAATTATCTTATATGTTGCTCTTTTCAATATAACGACCTCTAAATATAACATTTGTGTTTGGTGGAATAATAGAGTCGTTATAACAAAAGTTTACTACTACTACTCAAGCGTACACATGCACATCGTACACATTTCTTTACAAATTTCTAATGAATTAGTACATGCCAGAATGTGCATGTCTGTGTTGCGAACCGAACATGAAGTTTGTTTCTGTGTAATGCTTGTTATATGTAGTGCTGCCATCTACCATAAATTTTTCATGAGTGAAGTGTAATGATTGAATAATATTATCATTGTAGGCCTGATGCTTTCTGTGGCGAGACATTTTAACGGGAAGATCAGCTTGCATTTGCGCCTCAAAATTGGAAACCACAGAAAACCAACTTCAGTCAAATACCACTGTGGAGACGGTGGGGTTTGAACCCCGGTCCTGGCGATGCGAGTCCATCATGATGACCACTCAATCCCCACAGTGGCTAACAAACATTGGCTGTATTTTTTAACAATATTAAAACAGGAATACAAGGATAAAGTAAGAATTCATTAGAATCTCTCAAAGTAAAAGAAAGATTTAATAGGCAGCAGCTTTAACTTAACCACAAAAGCTAAAAATTAACCTTCAAAGCTGCTTAATCCATGGGTTTATCACGGTACATACAAGGATAGAAGCAAAGAAGAAAATTAAATAAAATCTCACCAAAATTTTGAGGGATTTTAGCATAGGACCAAGTGTAGTAGAAATGGGCAGATATAAGTAAAGCAGCCGATAATAACAGAACAGCAAGGCTATGCAAAGAATGACTTTGGTCAAATATGGATCCAAAGTGGGATTAAAGAGTCTTGCAAATATGTAGAAGACAGAAAACATCATGCCAAATATGAACTCTAAGACTTTCCAAAATAAACGATTGCGTGAATGCACCTAAGGATATATTAAAGATGGTATCATAATAAAAATTAGAAAATATATATTCAGAATATTTTAATTAATATGTCAATAAGATTATCATGTTAACTAATTATTCCTCTCATTTTTTTTCCCCCTTTTAGAATGTTCTATTAAAGCAGGAGTGTCTAACCCATAGTCATTTTCCAGGAAAAAAAAAAGGATTTTTATAATTTTTGCTTACTAAGAATGGTAAGTAAATGAAATAAAACAATTCAAATAAAGACAAAATGAATCAGCTACCATTTGCATTTTGAGTGCCTCCACAAAACAATTTTTTCCTCCCAATGTGAACCAGAATAGTTTTACACTTTCCAATGCAGCTCAGAATCCAAAACATAAATAAGATAAATCTCTGCATACTTCTGGTCAAGAAAAAATAAATTATTTTGAACCTTTATATGTTAACTGAAACTTCTGCTGGGCTTATTTATAATAGATGATGTAACAAAAATCAAAAATGAAAATAAGCCAAGGATCAACTGGAAAATGTTTCTAAGTTTGTGTATCTTTACTGCTCTGAATTAAAAATTCAATAACACCACATTTCTTATAAAAATAAAAAGGCCACAGCAGGCAAAATGTTCAATGAGATGGCTTTAAAAAAAATACTCAATTATTATTACTTTAAAACAAAAAAAAAAATCTGTTTCTAAAAAAAAAATAAAAAAACAATATTTTTTTTACCTCACCTTGCATGAAGAGACTAAGCAATTCCCATTCTCAACAGTAATACTAGTAGACCAAATGCATGTCAGTACATCATAAAAGAAACTTCCACATGACGGAAACACAACAGCAATGCTGAATATGCTCAAAAACATCATGTAAGCAATCTGAAAATGAAAACTATAAATAAACATGGTCCAGGCATGTGTGAAAAAATAAACTTCAGAGTAACATACATATTCAAGTTATGAAACAAAAAAAAAACTAAAGTTTTGGTCTCATAAGCCAATATCAAAAAAATACTGTATATAAAAAAAAACACTGCAGCTTTGTACATAACAACCATGAATTATTGTGACCATTCAATTATAACTACAGTATGTTGAGCCCCAAGTATTCTTCTATTCGCTTCATATTATTTTTCACCAAATATAACAACCTGCAAAGATTGTTCAATCCAATACTATGTCAGAATTCAGCTCTGCCATGCCCCCTCCCCCATTTTTGCAAGGAAATGAACAAAACATGTATTTAATTAGATATTTGATACCAAAGAAATCTGTATAGAAAAATCTGCGGTTGTAATAGAAATAGACACGATAGGATATTTGATAAATACCTGTGTGTGACTGACCTCATTTTTTGAAGTCTGGTCAAAGAGAATGGGTTAGAAAGGTTTAATGGGGTTTAAAGGTTAATGGTTTAAATGGGTCTATGACATAAGAACATGTTGTAGGTTAGTTTTTTTTTTCAATTTTTTATGGGCATCTTTTTTTCAGCCACCACATTGGGTATTTTGCCTGTTGTGGTCATTTTTGTATCCATAATGTGTTTAACCAATTTTCTTCAGATAAGGGCAGATTATACAGACAAGTGGAAATATGTTGATATTTGATACAGAAAATTAACACTTTCCTGTTAACATTCACTCAACATGGCTGTCTGAAATAAACGTTTGGTCATGGTCGTTTGGACTTGCACACACATGTACATAAGGGCGTACATGAAATTAATAAATATGATTTTATTATTATACTCTAAACGCACAGATGAATTTTCATTATAATTAAAATGAAAAATATAATAATATAACTCTAATAAATACATAAATACATAATTGTATTAAGAAGCTAATTTTTCTTTAAACTTTCAATATTAGGGCCTTCTGTTATAATGTCCATTTTCCCATGGAATTATGACGGACGTTATGACAAGCACTGACTAACATGCAGCACATAATTTTCGTTATAGAATTTTAAAAAAACACTAACATCAAAGTAAAGTTTAATTTACACATAACTTGCAGAATCATTAATTGCGATCTACTACATTTGCATTATTTGGCAATATTTCAATGATTCCCTTTTATTTAAAAAAAGTTACACAAATTTAGCTGACAAGATTTGGTAGAAAAAGTAGGACGAAACCTAGACAGTAGGACAAAAGTAGGACAAGTGGGTGCTCTGATTATGGTAATAAGAAGTAAAAACGTTGAGAATATATAAAACATTTAAAATTAAGTAAAATTACATTTTTTAAAGAACGTACACAATACATCCAGAATTTTGTTACTGGTGCATTCCACATCCACCTAATCATTTGATGCAATGGCAGTGATATGAATCTTTCAGCTGGCGGTTGCACACTTCCAACAATTTTGCTCCTAGAACAAAAAAATTTAAAAATACAATTTATAATTTTGCATTATCCTGACGCATTATCTGAGTGGATTGATTGGTTGTTCATCTCAGCTGTTAAATTTATGATTAGAGACACCATATTTTCTTCTTGTGACACTCTTTCTACCAGTGGCATTCATGATAATTTGTGGCACTCGTACAATCATCTCTAGAATTGATTCAGAAATCAAAGTTCCTACATAAAGTTCAAGATGATCACCCACAGGTTTAAACACTTCAGACACCCTGCCTTCTACTTAACAAATTGATTTCTAAATAAATTTAAAAAATAATTTAAGATTTATATGCAAGCTGTATCTCCAGACCCCAGATAGAGTACTGTACCCTTCATCTTGTACTACCGTCAAACCGAAAGATACCCAGGCCACATCGCCATATGGCAATATCGGCTCATTGTCCACACGGACTGGATACCTCTGGCAATTTATTCATAAAAAAGCATACATTACAATCATAACAACTATAAAATCATAATCTAAGTGTAAAATCATAATTTAAGTATAAAATCAATTGCGAGATCACAAATCTACATATACAATCGGAAATTAAGCATATAATCCTCATCATATATATTCATCTTGTACTGATTTTACAAAGTTCTAAGACTAGTTACCGTGTTCATAATACTGTTTTCACTTATCTGCTCTATTTTTTCATAACTCCCTTTGGTCTCCTTAGTATCTTTTGCCTGGATCCTCCTTTATTTGGTTCTTCAGTCCTGATCCTTCCCAGAATATTTTGAAGCCTCAAGGACTATATGGCCATTACAATAAGCGGATACCAACTCCTCGGATGGGGAGGGGATGTCCGCCCCAACCTCTATACCAGGAGGGAGGTCTTTAACCTTTCCGATAGTATAGGAAAAATTAAAATTGGGCCAACATTTAACTTCAAATGTGTTAACTTCAATATATTGACGTTATATGTGCAAATGTAACATATTTCATATTCATTTCTTTAAATCTTGCAACAAAAAATTTGAAAACAAAAATTAATAGTTCACATTTACTTCACAGATTCTCCTACAAGCTTTTCTTTCATAACAAGTGACAGACTGTTGTCACTGGAACCTGAATAAGTAAAATATATAAATATATTTCAGATGAAACTCATTCTCAGAAATGCACATTTCATCATCATAGAAATTAACAATATAGGAGAGATATATTAGCAAATCATGTGTGAGTGACATCTGCAAAAGAACAATGCATATTTATTGGCTGACATAGGGACAACTTGGGGCGTAGCAAAATATTTCAATGTACAATGAAACCTAAGACGGGCACTCTATGAGATGGAAAGTTGTCTTAAATGGAATCAAAAGAGTCCCATCAATAATTAATTTGATGCACACCTTTATGAAACAGTAACATGTCTGAAACAGAAAATTCCAACATCCCTTGATGTTCTGTTTCATACAGGTTTCACTGTGTATTTACTTCTTCACAGAGGCTTCAATTTATTTATTCAAGGGTTTGTGTGTGTAAATGAAAAATTGTTGTATTATAAATAAGAAATAATTTCTTTGGATATGCTTATCATATATTACATATCAGGTATATTTGTTAAACTAAAGTCCATGATTACATTTTGTGTTTACAGCTTCTTGTAACATATTTTAATATGTGAATCTCATACCTAAATGCTTACATAAAAAAGGTACTCAGAAGAATTATAAAAAAGTGTGTTTGTGATTCCAAGAAACTATTTATTATCACATTTTTGTTCCAAAAAATTTTGTTGTTTTGTTTCCCAAAAAAATCATTAAAAATATACATATTTTAAACACTGCCCCATGCAGCAATTTTTTGAATATATAAACTAACCTCAAACAAAAATTTTAAACTGAAATCAATACATTTTCTTCAAAAACAAACAATATTTAAAAAAAAAAAACATTTTCACCAAAAAACCTAGCCTTGGGGGCGGGGTGGGTATCTACTCAGGGAGCAAATTTGACAACCCTGCTTTGAACCTTATTTTTGAAAAAAACTGAAAGCACAAATACGAGAGAGAGAAGAAAAAAAATATTTGAACTTTTTTTTTCTTTTCAAATCATGGTTTATTTAGACAAGGCATGGGGATGTTTTTTAATTTCTGAGTAGGATGATATATCAGGTGACTTGTTCCATGTACAGTTTTTTCTCAAGTCAAGTTGTCTAATGTTTATTTATCGGTTTTTTTTACTTTCATTGGACTTCAGTTTTTTCAGTTCTATGTTTCAATTACTGTGAATGAATTTGCAACAGTGATATATAAGTGATATGTTGTGTCGCATTCAAGCTTTCATTCATCAGATTGAGACATCCTCACAAATCTATTATCCTTTGAGGGTAATAAGGTGTGGTTAAACTTCAGATAATATATAAACATTCTAATGATGTGACTACTACTATTCATTGTTGATGTCTGCCACAGTAGCTACAAACAAAATGCCTGTTTCTGTTTCCGATTTTTTCATACCAAAGAAGAATCATATGAAGTCAGAAAAAATCATTGACTAACCTTCAAAAAAACATTTTAAATTAACAAAAATTGGTCAAAGCAGAAAATAAAGGTTTTTCTCCAATATTTTCAATTTTTTCATGGTCTACAGGAAAAAACACTGGAACCCTATTCCCCCCCCCCCACTAGCTTATGCCTCTGGTGAACACAATGGATGCTGGAAACTGATTATAACTAGTTTCTGGACCATGAGTGGAAATCATACTGCATATCTCACGCCTGTGGACTAAAAAGGGTTGTGTGCTCAATGTTCTAGACTAGCGGTTCTCAACCAGTGCTCCTCGGAGCCCTTAGGGTTCCGTGTGAACAGTCCAGGGGTAATAAAAAGAAATCAACGACTTTGATGAATAAATAAAAAATATGACTACGGGACTCCGCCATAGACATTATATACCAGAAAGGGCTCCGTGAGTCAAAAACGGTTGAGAACCGCTGTTCTAGACCAATGATTCCCAACGTGGGTGTTAATGCCTTCTTGGAGGCGATGGAAAGTTCCAGGGGGGAGTAGAAGCTACGGGTATAACATAGCATAGCTGCCAACTTTTGAAAATGAAAATTCGGGAGATTTTCGCGCAAACCCGTATTTTATGCTAAAACCACTCCCTAATAAATACAATAGGGATTTTCCAAACATAAAAGTTAAAGCGTAGGGAATAAAATCCCTACTCAAAAACTGAAGTCAAATTAAAATAGGGATTTTACACACATAAAAGTTAAACCCTTGGGAATAAAATTCCTACGCAAAAAAGAAATGAAATTGGAGGCCAAAACTTCAATGATGTAAAAATAAATATTGTGTTTAATCAGAAACGCTGTGAACAAACATTCTGCACGAATGACCCCAAAATCATTGGAAGATGAAGAAAAACACCGTCAATTTTTGAAGAACACTGACTTTTTGTGACACTTGCTTGTCCTTTTTTTCATTTCACATGAGTGATGATGTCACTCTTTCCACCATGACCGATGTTTATGTCCGTAACACAACTTGTACAAAAAGGAAAAGTCGGCCCTCTTCTGGAACGTTTGATGAAAGGAAATTCATCGGGGTATAAGTATCTTTAAAATTGATTAAATATGTTTTTGCTTATCAGTATTCATGCTTTGTTATATCGCACGTACGTAACTTCAACAAAAGAAATTTTGACCATATGCGCGTCACTATAATCTTATCCAATTATTATCCAGGACTATTGGCTGCTAAGCCATTTCCCTGCACGATAAGACAAACAACTTTCTTGTTACCATCAGAGGGTTTGTAAAACTTCCTTAAAAAGGGAATTTCCCCATTTACGACGTGTGACGTGATTTCGAAAGGGGAAAAAAAGAGGCTTCGTGCCCCACAAGAAATTCCTTATAGGGATTGTTTTCATAAGCGGGGATTTTTTTTAATGAAGTAGGGAATTTTTAGGGACAATTAGGGATTTTTGTAAAAATTCGGGAGATTTAAGAACTTTTCGGGAGGTGGAGCGATGAAGCTAAAATTCGGGAGATTCCCGAAAAATTCGGGAGACTTGGCAGCTATGACATAGGATCCTATGGGTGAGATTGTGTTGGGGGGGGGGGGCGATAGAACAAAAAAGGTTGGGAAAAACTATGTTCTAGACTAATTATTCCCAACATGGGCATTAACGCCTTCTTGGGGGCGATAGAATGTTCCGAGGGTGGTAGAAGCTATGGGTATAACATAGGATCCTATGGGTTGGTTTGTGTTGGTGGGGCAATGGGAAAAAAAAATTCTGGACAAGGGGGCGATGGGACAAAAAGGTTGGAAAACTATGCTCTAGACAATTAACAACAAGCAGCATATGTGAAAATGACACACAATATTTCTTTTTTTTTATAGTTTCTCTAAAAATTATGTAGTACGTCGATTCATATTTCAGTGTTAGTTGACAATATAAGTCTTGTGTTGGACTTTTGTGAGTTAAATACATCAGAAACATGAAGTGCTGATATCAATTAATTTCTTCTGTTAATTCACTCAAAAAAGAATCTATCTTATCAGATTTTTCAAGACATGTTAAAAGATAAGGTTAGAAAAAAAAATTTAAGAGGTAATAATAAACCTTTTTTTCTTTGGAACATAAATAAAACTCAATACATAAATGCATAAAAAAAAACATATATCATTGTAAGTGGCAAAAGGCAGTTTTTATCTATCAGACATCAGAACATTTTTATAAATGAAAAAAAACCAACAAACTTTTATCAGGTAAATCAGGAAGAGCAGGTTTATTTTCCACTGGATCTTTGAATAAGACCCATAGATACATGGGGAAAATAAAGATAGCAGACAAAATGACCTGAAATTGGAAACAAGCATAGATCATTGGAGAGAAGAGTTTCTGACAAGTTTTTATGTACAAAAATGATAAATAATTCCTCTCTTAAATAGAGTACAGTAAAAACCTGTATGAAACAGAATGTCCATAGACTGAAATAATGTTTGTTTCAGACATATTTCCATTTTATAAAGATGCAAATAAAAGCACTTATCATTGAATAGACTATATTTGGATTCCGTCTCAGATAGGATTCACTGTATAGTTTGGGGGGGAAGGAGTCTTTGCAAATCATAAAAACAAAAATCCAAAATCTCATCTTTCATTACTCGTTTTATGAAAAATTGAATGCTTGACAGAAATGCAATTTATGGGAACACAGACAATGAAACCTTACTTAAATTGTATTCAATGTGGCAATGAATTGAGTGCTCTTTTTTCCCCTATGCTAAAATTGGGCTTTAATTTATTTTCAAGACAAATTTAAAATTTCTAGTTCAGTAAATTTAATATCATAAAATTATTACCAATAGTAAATTTCTTTCCACAAATATTTCTTACAGATATGAGGGAGCCTTCTCTAATATTGAGCAAACAAGCATGAAACATGTTGGTAAAAATCCTAATAAATTCATGCAACTGATGAAAGCTTTGGCACATTGAATAGGTAGAAACTGCAAATGTTGTCTGTCAGTACATATATATTACTGTATTTATACAGTACCAGGTTGAATTTAAAATTTCTTTAGTATTTTACCCATACCATGTATATATGAAAAGAAGAGTTTATTCATTGAAGTGAATCCTATAATGGAGTACAGTTTGTCAACACTATGTGCAAAAGTACAATTTCCCAATGGTACATTTGGCTTTCTTGGATGCAAAGCACTTTTTGCACCTGTTCTTGACATCATCCATTTTATTGTAACCGTCTGCACAGAAAATGAACCAATGACCTAAAAATGAGGTAGTTGGATGGTACAAGATCTATGCTGCATGTAGGATGGGACACCTTTGAGTTTTGCCTGTGTGCGATGGAGCGCTGTCATGTTTTTTGCCACTCATTATAACAGGCTACAATGAATAGACAAGTGAAACGACTCACAGTGATAAATACAAATAAAGCCTTAGCAGTTCTACTAATGAGTTATGTTGCACAAGAATCAAATTATGTATGTATGACACACAGGTTGTCAATGAAAGGATAGCAAAAATACAAAAAAAGAAAACCTTGACTGACTCCGGAAGCTCAAAGATACCCCAGCGCAACTCCTTCATCTGAATATTATGGAAAAATTCTTTTGTTATCAGTTTCTGGCAACAAGGATGAGAAAGCAGCACTTGATTTTTAGATAGCACTACCATTTCTACAACAGAGTAACCTTTCCATACTGAACATGCTTCTTTCAACATATTATATGCTTTATATGAGGAGTCCTCATAACTTGCTTCAAAAATACCTATAGCAAGTTTATCATATTTCCTAAAAAAAGAGAAAAATATTACATCATATCAAAAATTTATTTTAAAAACTGTCTATATGAATGAGCTAATGTCAGATAAAATCATTTTTCATCCTCACAAGCATTTTGTTGATACATTACAGGTTGAATTTAGATCAATTAGATCATGCTCAAATCGTTTTGATCAGAAAATATGAATGATGCGAGATTTTGTTCATTGAAACTCAAGTATCACGAGGTTAAACTTCAAAATACAGAGATACCTCAGTTAACAAATGCCTCAGCTTATAAATTTTTTGGTTAATGAAGATTTTTTTTTCACCATTTTTCTGCCTCTGCTAACAAACATTTTAGTTGATGTGAATGAATATGTAAACATAAAACAGTAATGTCGTGAGCTAAATTTTCTTACTAATTAAAATGCATCTAATGAATATGCTGAATATTTCTAGCTGTTGATTAGTTGGTCCTCAATGGTTCTCATAGGATCTGATTATGAGTAATGATGGCCATCAGCTGGCGAGATCATTTGGAGAATGATCTAATACTTATTCATCTTGCTGGATTACTAATTCTTCATTGTCTGTGCTTCTAACCTCATTGGTGTTGCTGGACTGATATGGTATATATGATCGTGAACTCTTATCCTCCAGAATGGCGATTATTTGATTGTCTTCAGATCCCACAGTAAAGTTGTGATGACTTATTAGCAGATTGTCGTCGACGTAATTGGGTGAGATCGTTCTTTGAAACATATTGAGATCATGGCTAACGTACTTGAAAGTTAAAATTAACTTAGCAAATTTAATGTAAATTGTTATTTGTAATCAGTAACTGAATAAATTACTTCATTTGAAACTTGTCATTGTTTTCATTGAAATTGTCTGAGAATTTACTAGATAGGTGTAAGAGTCATGGGAAAGCAGCTGAGTAGAACGCTAAAATATCTCTTCCTGCTGCCACACTTACTCTGGTTGACCCTATAATGTTTCTGATGTTATGTATAATGAAAAAAATTCAGATTAAAGACAACCTGCGAGTCCATTTAATCGAAGGCACACTGTTTATTTAAAACAATCAAGTAGAAAGTACAAAACTTTTATTTTTCCTATTCATCCAGTTTAAAAATTTTAAACACTTTGATCCGACACCCCGACACCTGTGTACCTCCAATGTAAATATATTCAAGAAATAAAATCTTTCTACATAGCTCGAGACTTGTGTGGCAATAAGAGCACACATAGTTCTTCTCTGCAACCCCCCCCCCCCCACCAAGTCTATGTCCCTCTGTAGGTATAGTCAATAACTGCATGGTTTCTATCTGCATATGTGTGAGAGAGAAATGAACTAATTATATCACATAGCACACCACCTCTCACTATTATTCTCCACTATCGCTCACAAACCTGACTGCATACATAGTGTAAAATAAAAAGATAATTTTCCCTTCCTTTAAATTCCCCTTCATCCAATTGTGGAGTTATCTCAGATTTTGGTCAGTTTATATTTTTTACAGCACTTTCTTCATGTCTTATGAAAGTTACTTTGAAATTTTGAGCAGTTTTTAGAATGAATTATCTTCATTAGCCAAGGTATCACTGTAGTTGTGTCCTAATAAAAATCATAACTATGAAATTGATTTTTGTTTAGAACTTAATCTTAATGACTTTATTCAGTTAATTCTTATCTAATAAAATGAATTACAAAACCTTTCGCTGAAATTTCAAACAGAAAGAATGAAATTTACAGTTTATAGCTAGTGCTCCATCTCGTGATTTGCATAAAGTAAAAAAGTTTTAAAAAGGGAAACCATTAAATGAAGTATATACAAATCAGCTCACTGAAGTAAAAAAAAGTGCTTTGCATATACATAATAGGATTCTTATTTACCTGCTCATTTTTCTGACTGTAGTTTTGTAAAGAGCATCTTTGATGTAAGGAAGCAAACTTGATAGGATCATCGAAGATGTGAGAGCACAACTTATGGGCAAGGCGGTATGGCTCCATATTACCTCTGATAATTTCAGTTTACATGAAATTAGGGCCCAGATGAGTAAAATATTTATAGCTCTATATTCAGCGTATGTAGCATCATATTTCATGTTTCTGGTTGTGGAGTAGATCCCTAATGAATGCAAGTCAAGTTCTTGCGAGGTTATATTCATCTTGAGTCCCAGTAATTTTTCTATCATGAAATTCAGGTCCACATCAACAAAATTATCTGGTACCTTAACATCCTGAAACAAATTAATCAATTGATAAATTACAGCAGCAATATTAGTGAAAACCCTTGAAAAAAATATGGGAGATAATGTTGCATACACATTTAGAGCATGCAACTTAAACAAGTATTTTTCACTTTATATGATTTTGCTGTAAAGCAAAATTTGGCCTGAATTTCAATCTTGAAAATTAGATTTAAAAATTAGAGATACGACAATTTAAAATGACAAAATCTGTTTGAGGATGCAGATGAAATGAATGATGAGAAACCATAAAATTCATTCATCAGAAGTGGTTGTTAATAAACATACCACTGGTGTCATGCTTTCATCTATCACCATTTCTGAGATTTATTTTCAAAGTTAGGGGTCCTTCATGAAACACCCGGTATATTACCAATATAAATTTTTCAATAAATCTATGCACAATTTTATATAATTGTATTTTTGATGCCACGGGCACCATGTGCCAAAAATTTTACAGGGAGATGTTAAAATTTTTTTTAAGTATGAGCTTCGCTCACTTGTTTTATTATAAAGTGAGAATATTTCTATTATTTATTGAAATAGGACTTAGTGTTCTATGCCTATGTGAAGTGTAATGAGAGAAAGCATAGCAAATTGATAGTGTTATCCCAATATTGACAAAAATGGTCATAGTGCCCTTTACCTCTGGCATACAGATATGTATAGCAAAAAAGAACACAACTTGAAACAAGCTATTTCTCAAAGCATCTCAAGATTTTTTGTTCTGTGGACTCGTACAAATAAACTGAAAGCTACAGACCCATTATATTTGAGCATAATAGGAAAATCATAAATTATGGATAACAATTATTTCTGCTAGTGTTTAACAAAAACATTTTCCACAAGATTTTCATTAATGCACAAGGATCAATTCCAGAAGCAATGTTTTTAATTCATTTCAACACAAGATCCACTTTTTAATATTTGTAATATTTAATGTAAATGTAAAATAAAGATAAATAAAAAGTTACCTCTTGGTAACCTAATACACCTTTCCAGCAAACATCCATAAAGAATTTATCCGTCTGCAACTTTTCAAAAAGACGCATCAATTGTGATGAGCTCAAAAATTTATGGACTTTAAAACCATGCTTTAAGAACAGTGATATGAATGCTTCCCTCTTAGGGATTAGAAGCACAGCTTCAAAAATTGAATTTGGAACCTTGAATTAAAAAAAGAAAGAAAAATACATCTGTCAAGAAAAGAAATCATAAAGGATTCAGATCTAAATATTACAAACCCAATGAAATAGGAAATAGGATAGAGAAAAACATTACTGTGACTAATAAACTAGCAAAAACAATTTTATAACTTTCCATAAAAGTTTCTTGCTGACAAAGATTGACTCAATCTGTTCCTTATCAGAAAATTTATTTCTGCTCCAGCAGCAAACAGCATGTGTGGTTATATTATGACTTCTGTTAAACAGAAACAAATCTTAGAAATGTGCAAACATTGTAAAGCCAATATAAAATATGTTGTAAAAAGTCTGTGTGTTTTGTAAGTTGCAAGAGTACTTGCTGCTTCTGAGAACCACATGGGCTAGGAGCCATGTGTTGAGACGCTGAGGCAGAATATGAAACAAATTAAAACAAGTCATTAACAAGTCATCTGAGTGAAGTCATCAAACCCAAGGCAAAGGATTTGAGTAGGTTATGCTAAAAAGTGCATAGATGAGTACTTAATACGAGCAGGAAAGAGTGGCGGGGGAAGGACATTTCTAGCATGGATGATAATTGAGTGTACTTATTTTAGAGAAACTGCAAAATCAAATCTCATTCAAGAATTTTTTTTTCAACTTCATCATTTACTGACAGCACATCCAAGAACTACTTTATTTAAAAGATTATATTAATTGAATATAACAACTACACCTGATAATCAATTAGATATTTGAATTGAATCTCTATGGGTCCCTAAGAAACAGGAAATGCTCATCAGTTTTTCCTCTTTGAGTTGCTCAGCATTTTATTTAGTCTAGTAGCTTTAGTAATTGGCAGAAACTATTCCGCAAGAGCTTGTTATGCATACAAACAAATACAATTTATATACTGCATTCAAAATTTTTATTT
The DNA here is from genome assembly GCF_987345545.1 of Pholcus phalangioides. Lineage (NCBI taxonomy): Eukaryota > Metazoa > Arthropoda > Arachnida > Araneae > Pholcidae > Pholcus > Pholcus phalangioides. Next base: position 319,638 of record NW_028301594.1, read on the forward strand.
TTTCATTATAATATTCATTATTTTCACTCACTCACACACACATATACATTGTGAACATTTACTAAGTTTTTAATAATTAACAATTCTATGATATAAGAGATTTGAATGAAAAAATTCATCAAATCAGGACCCAGAGGGTTAAAGTAAGAAAGCTTTTTACCTTAAACCTGGGATATGCCATAAAAACTTCTGAAGTCGCCACATCAGAACAATTCCACTGTATTGTGAGCAAAAGATCTTTCTTCATTTGAAAAATCCACTCAAGAACATTCCTTCTCTGAGCTAAAAATTAATGAATGAAAAGTCATTAAAAGTGAGAAACTAAGGCTGAACACATAGTGAGACGACCACAAGGTACGAGAGCGCATAATAGACTAGTGATAAAAACAATTGTATTGTTTTGTTCTACACCACGCATGAGAAAGAGGCCGATCAACAATGTGTGTGACTTGAACAATCCTGTTTGTTTACACCTCAATCTGTTGATTTTTGCTATCTGCTGATTGATCCATTTCTCTTTTTTTTTTTTCTTTCCCTCTTCTGTGGACGGATCATCATCATCACACCCTTACATTTTAGAACTCCTCTGCCATTTTCTCCATCCTCTTCTAATATGTACAAGCATCTCTCTGTCCACCCCTATGCATTTTTCCTTCCTAGTCGCTATTTTTGGAACTCGTATCTTGTCGCTCCACTATGATTGCAGCCCAACACATCTTTGTTTCATAATTTTTTACGCCATTACCTTTCTCATTAATGAACAAAATGTTTAAGCTGGTTTGAATTCGTAAAAACGAACGATGATTGTATGTATTTCTCTTTGGTAGTCAAACTCGCTTATAACTGGTGAGTTTCTGTGCTTTAATTTTGAACAACAAAAGTGTCTGTGTTAAACTACAACAGTGGAATAATCAACATGATATTAAATAAAAATATCAAAACCTGAGATGTTTAACATTTCAAGAACCTGAGAACAGATTTTTGAACATTCAAAAACTTGAGATGTTTAACATGTAAAACATAAGACACTGATTTTGCTTACAGAAAGAGTATATTATCATTAGAGCCCGGAAGTTTAGGCACTAAAAATGGGTGAAATAGGCAGGCAAAAAGGCAATAGAAATGCCTAAAATAGGCACTAAAAAAGGGCATTTATAATTTTTGGAAAAAGAAAAAATAACTAAAAACAAAGATATTAAGGGTACAAAAACTACCTAAAAAATTGGCTGCACTTATAATTTGTCTATTGTTTTAATTATAGTTTATAATAACTACATAATTATCCTAGTTAAAATTATTCCAAGCCTAAAATAAAATGTTAGCAGATTAGACCAGTTCCAGAGCCACAATTACTCCATAACGGAGCTGGTGGTCGAGAAAATGTTCTGTGGGGCTACCTCGAGTTGCAAATAATTCTCATTTATTTGTTGTATTATTTGGAATAATCATTATCATTTTTATAGTTGAAACATATGTTTACCTTGTTCTATTTTTGTGAAAAAATTAGCTTTTGTTTTTTATATTGCTACATATGCGGGACCCTTTCAAGTGCGGGGCCCTGTGTGGCCGCATCTGTCATACACCCCTTAGAGTGACTCTGGTCAATTTAATCAAATACTAAATATGCATGTTTAATACAGTGTGGGCCATAAAACTTTTAAAATGCATAAAAACTGGAAAAATAATCGAAATAAACTGGCTAGCATTGCTAAGTCACGGAAATGTTTTTAAGACAGGAAAAAATAATAACTCAAAAAACAGCAGATAAGTGGCGCTGATGTACACAAGTCAAAGAAAAGTGTATAGAACCAGTCCATCCAATCGGTTCGAACTGAAAGAAACGATCTGCCAAGAGATGTCATGTAAATATCTGGACCTGCTGCACTCTGCCGTTGCTAGATTTGTGACTCGCCTGCAATGCATTATACCCTGTGGTGGTGGTCATGTGGAACACATACTGCTGTAATAAATGATTTGAAGGCATTCTGTTTGTTATTTGTATATCTTCTCTTTCACTTGTGTACATCAGCGCCACCTATCAGCTATTCTTTAGGGGTCCCCCCCCCCCCCATCTTAAAAAATTCCATTTACCTAGCGATGCTAATCCTGCAAACCGTTTTTTATTTCAGTTATTTTTCTGGTTTTTATGAATTTTTAAAGTTCTACTGACTTTTCGCCCACCCTGTAAATAGCTATGGTTGTTTGTAGTGCATTTATAGTGAAAATGAGCGAGAGAAAATCAAAACAGCATGGGCTCTAGAGCCTTGTGTGCCCCCCCCCCCCCCCCCGTATGAGCCATGACTTCAATTCATGACTTCAGACAATCATTGGTCTGCTATACAATTCAGTCCAATGCCTGAGCGAAACATATTATGTTTATGTTTTTTAAACAAAAAATTCAAATTTTCTCTGCTTCTCTAACACATGCTGAAACAAAATCATTCAGGTCTAACGTCATCAGGTAAAATCAAAGTTAATGCATGGTGACACCAATCTCTCAGATCACTTGTTTGCATCTAAATGGATGGTGGGGGGCACACCTTTTTGATGATAATTAATACTGATACAGTTGAAAAATTTCAAAAAAAGAAATTCTTTCAAAGTTCTCAATGCTCAAAATATCTAAGTTTTACAGATAATGGCCTCTGAAGTTCACTAATAAACTAAAAAAATATGTCAAAATAGGCATTTACGACACGAAAATACCAAAAAAGTTTGCAAATAGGTAAAAAAAGACATTTATGGCATTTTGCCTGAACTTCCCGGCTCTAATTATCATGAATCCTGGGAAACACTGATCATGATCAATATGGTCCTTAATTCATTTTTGACTGCTCTATTTATGACCACATTCCATAATTATTTTAAATATGATAACTGTTTACTTATATAATATATTTGAGAAGTTTAAAAAAAAAATGGACATTAAATTAGCATGTTTTCTTTATAATTAATGAAAATTTCCAATTAATTAACTTTTCAATTCGTAAAACTTCAACTTTATTTAGTAAAAATAACTAGTAGTCATGATTTTGAAAAATGCCATATTCCATATGACAAAAAAATTGAAAACAACTTTTTTTCTATTTTTAAAAAAATTATTTCTGTTCATGGTCATAGGAAAAAAATTTTCAGATTGAAAATTAGCATAAAATTTCTGAACTTTCATTTTTGAAATGTCATAAAAAATCAAATTTATTTGCAAGCAAATTTTAAAAATACCTATGGCACATTAGACCTTTTAATTTCAATAAATTTTTCATACAAAAAATTGTAAAAAAATTAATTGAATTTTTTTATACAAAGCATTGCACAAATGCAACACCGGTCAAAAATGGGTTAACATATAATACATAACATGCAGTACAGTACACAAAAAATACTCACATTTAAATAATACTTTAATGACATGATAAGGCAGATTTTTTATGCTTTCGAGTTGTTGCAAACCATCTAAGACATAAAAGTATGCAAAAGATACCTGACAAGAGGAAAAATAAGCAAACATACAATCATCAACAATGTTAAGAAGTCACTCAGTGCATCTTCATGATCATAAATCTAATATTATTGTTATAAAAATAAAATTATCATCACTTTCTTGATTGCTATAAAAGAAAACATGCATATAATTTCATCCAAATAGTTTGTTTTTTGTTGGTTTTTCTTTTGGGGGGGGGGGGGGGAGGTTCTATAAACGTTGGAATATAACAGTTTTCTCCAACCACTCATACATTAGTCGTTAGATTTAAAAAGTCTGCATTTAAAAATTTTTCACTGTAGGATTTACGCATAAATTATGTGTATATTGGGCAATTTTTTTTATCATTCTGCCCTTAAAACCTTATCACTCCTATTTTTAGGTACTACTAGACTAAATAACAACTACATGTTTAAGCCCATGTGATTGCTTTAGTTGAAAGTGCTATCTGACTCAGGCAGTTAAAAACAGTCTTTCCATAGCAGGTCAGAATTCAACAATTGTTCGATATACATATTCCCATATTTTCTTCTCTCGTTTTTTTCACTACATGCATACATTATTCAAATTAACAGACAGCTCTCTGTTATCCATATTTGAATTCCAATAACATCATAAGATTCTAGGCTTAAAAAAACCCCACCTTTTTAGCAATATTCAAGCATGCAATTATGTCATTACATAGGTAATCACTCGCAATCGTATTATCTTGAAGGAAAGGAAAGTAAAATCCAATTTTCTTGGACAATGCAGGTTTCACAAGATTCTCAACATATTCAGAATCAGCTGATAATTCATGTCTATAGAAATATAACAAAAGAAAAAAACCTTTAACAAACATAAACTGAATTTTACAAAGACATTTCTTTTCTTCATTTTGCATAGATAAATGGCTGAAACTTATTTGTCACACACAGTTAACACATTAGTTTCAAATTTGGCTATTACCATGATAAACTATAAGTGGATACAGATCTTCAAATGGAGAGGATAGTTCACCACCATCCTATGCCATTAATACCCTTTTCTTCAGTGACAGAGGTTACCTGTTAACTGTTGATCATCTACTTTTCATTTTCTCTGGCTAGCTTATGTCATATTTTTTGTGTAGAAAGATTTAGCAAACTTTCTTTTAGACAAAGCTATTGTGTGTTGGCTGCATTCCCATTCATCACTGATGCTGAATTTTTTTTTTAATTACAAATTACTAAGAAAAATATCAAATGAATATCATAGAGAAAAAAAGCAATTGAATGAAACAGGGTTATGAATAAATGGCTTACCTATAGCTTAAACCCTCCCTTCCCGGGAAGTAGTGAATTTTTCCCCACAATGTTTATGCACATGTTTAAAAAGAAATAAAATACTTATAATAGGATGAGTCGAGAAGCTATCCATACTTGGATGAGGCATCAAGAATTTTTTATGGGCAGTGTATTCAGGGCTCCCACTAAAAAAATGAGAAAAAGTAGGAAAACGCAGGACCAAAAAGTAGGACGGGAAGGGTAACCCCCTTACACAACATAATCATAGCATAATAGAAAAAAAATCTCTAAAAAAAATTTTTTTAATTGTGAATTACCTTTTTTTTTTTTTCATAGCACTATTTCAGAATCCTATAAGATTGACTCAAGCCAAAGCAAAATGACAAATGACTTGGTAACAAAACCAATTTTTGACTACAACAGTGTACTAGCAAACACAGATAATTCTTTTTTGTCTCTCCTCATATGTATTACATTCCTTTTTTGGAGTCTTCCAAAGTGCAGAGTTTGTCAACTCTCTTCGACAATGCACAAATTTTGAAGATGTAAGTTTTTTAAGAATGACATTCCTTCGAGACGTGCCTCTCAAAAGCACAGTGCAAAATGTGTAAATTACAAGATCTGATGTATATAAGGCAAGGTGAACCAGATAGTTTTACTGCATTGTCCATAATTTTTTAAAGGGATTTGTTCACATTTTACTCTTCAATGCCAGTGTAATCATTTTTGACAAATGAAGCACTTCCATTTCTAGCTCTTTGCTGAGCATTGTAAATATTGTTTATGCCTCTTCATGCCTTAAAAATACAGAAGACAACTGAATGCTATTGGGTAGCATCAGAATTACCAAACCCAGAATAGGTCTATGTATCCAACTGCTTTGTAATGCAAACTGATGTTTTACCTATTTGCACCATAATTTTGAATGGTGAATGTTAGTTACTGTCCAAGACCATGAAGTAATAAATACAAAATTGTTTTTTCCATCCAGACAGTTTTGAATGACTACTATACTTGTTGAACCCTCAAACTAAGCAAAGGAAAAATTAATCAACCAAATGGTCCACATACACCCCCCAAATAACCTTAAAAATTATACAATTTCTGCTTTGGCAGAATCATTAATTGCATTCTCCAACATTTGTAACATTTGGCAAAATATCAATTATTCTCAATTAAAATCAGTTACACAAGTTTTGTCAATCGGATTTGGTAAAAAAGTAGGAAAAGTAGGACAAAAACTAGAAAGTAGGACAAAACAGAGAAAGTAGGATAAAAGTAGGACAAAACAGAGAAAGTAGGATAAAAGTAGGACAAAAAAGAGAAAGTAGGATAAAAGTAGGACAAAACAGAGAAAGTAGGATAAAAGTAGGACAAAACAGAGAAAGTAGGATAAACGTAGGACATTTTACCAAAAAGTAGGAAAAGTAGAAAGTAGGACGAGTGGGAGCCCTGGTATTTTATCATAATCAGTAGTTTTTATTAGTTATACTTTAGTGTGTGTGTGTATTAGTCTCTTATTGCTCTTATTTTGGGTTGCTGTATTTTAGTTACATTTGACATCCATATTTTTAAGGGCATTTTCTTTCAGCCAACTTGTTGGGCATTTTGCCTGTTGTGGCCTTGTATTTAAAATTTCAATTTAAAAATCAGAAATCAGTCATGTCTGTTATCACAGCAACATGTATACTACTCAATTATGCGTACTCTCATACTAGCTATGGAACTATGGTTCAGGAAGAAGGACATCACCATCTTCTTCCTCTTTGAGACAAATACTAAACTTTCATTATCATAAGTAAAAGCAAGGGCAAGAGAAAAAAAATAACACACACTAGTGAGAGAAAATGATACAACAGATAACCAATGTATAACAAATTGGACAACACAGTAATGTCATTTAGTCACAAAATATATAATATAAATTTGTAGGTTTCGATGATATAAATATAAATGAAAAACATCTTCACACGCAAATTAATAATAAGAACTAGTGGCTTCAATTTCCTTACCTTAAACCTTTATTGAAAAAAAAAGTTTGCCTAATCTAATTATCAAAATGTATAATAGAATGTGATGAGAATTGCAAACCTTTTCATTTCATTATAAGCAAAAGCTAGAAGATCTGCTAACCCACCACTTCCTTTCACAACTAAAACAGGAAGTCTATTTTTTAGATGATTTAAGACATAATAAACTCCAGATGGGTTTCCTTGCATAACAATGGCTATAACAGGAGCTAAATTGCAAGAAAGAGCACAAGATAGACAATTATAGATGAAAATTATTGTATACAAACATCAATGTAGCAACATCAATACAAAATAGTTAATAAATTCTGAGAAGAAACTGATCTTTGATCCCGGCATTAATTTTACATACATGGCATATGATATATCAAATCAAGTATGTAATTGTTTATTTACATCAAAGAAAGAGTAATGTTAATTTTTTTTAAATGAATTAAGCTTATATTGTCTTTGATAAAAGAAAAAATGTGGGGATAGGGGGAAGCTATCAATTAGTATCCTGCAGTGGAAACATTAAAGAATGAGAGTTGAACTAGCTTCTTTAAGTAATTTTTATTTAAAAACTAGCTATACCCTAGCTAAACCCGGCACTGCCTGGGTTTTCTTCAATGAGGCTTTTTGGATCACCTGATATCTCCCTCTCTCTTTCTTTGAGGGACATACAAACCGTGTCCAAGTTAACCAATATGGCGACTTCCTGTGGGGCTCATGAAAGAAACAAATCTAGATTTAAAGAAACATAGAAATGAATAATGAATAGTTTCCTTTTTTAAGGGGCGCTAAGTATTTCAATTTCTCTCCCCCCCCCCCCGCCTTGAACTTCAAGTCACCCATCTGCCTGTTTCTGCTTCCAAAAATGCTTAATTAAAGCTGTGGAATTTCTTCGGTATACTTTACGGGCTCATAATTAATTTTAAAACAACCTAAACTATGTGAATTTATGAAGTTGAATATTAAAAAACAATATGGAGAGATTAATTTTCATGCTTGAGATATAAACAAAAAGTTGAAATCAATGTTATTGCATGGATATCCAACTACAAAGTAGGTCCGGCTAATTACTTCATATTTAATTTTCGGGGCTTCATATATATCTCTCTAAGCAAACACAATATTTCAAAAATCGAGAATTTAATACAATTTTTAAAATTATTGATGTGACAGAAAACCCCATCAAATTTTCGCATTTCTACAGTATACTTGGCAATTTTAACACTGATTTCTATGGGGGATCATCCTTTGCCTGTGCCTCAAAATGATGCTGATGATGGTTCTGACATCTATTCAAAAAGCTCTCATTACTGGGAAGATTGAAAAAAGTGGCAAACCATTATAAAGGCATAAGCTATTATACATACACTGGCAGCGTTAAAGAAGTGGCGAACCATTGTAAAGGCATATACACGTCTGAAACACATTGCTAGAGAACAAAGTAAACATTCCAAAAATGATTGTTGAGGCACAAAAACCATTGTTGCCCAACAGTTTTTTGCCATTTGGGGGCAAAAGCCCCCAAATGGCGCAGAGCCTGCTCTGATGAAATTTTAAAGGAGCCTACGGTTCATTCCCGGTCCTGTTTGGCATACATGCAAAATCTGCCGACGATCAGCCTAAAACTACAGATTTGTATAAAGAACATACAGACATACATACTTTCACATTTATATATAAGATATATCACACCAATGAATGCCTTTACTCAGCTGAGCTATTTACCATATGTATAATACAATGTAATTTTTTCAAATTCTACTTGTACTAGTAATCAATATATCAAGTTAACACTTATACAGGGTTACTCAGAGAGAATCACCCGATTTCAAAATGGTATATTTAAAAAAAATAAAAACATTGCTAAGTAATGTATGTGAATGGCAGGGGAATGTCTTTATTTTATGAAATTTTTTGTTAATGGTAAATTCCAAGTGTAGAATCATTTTGAAGTTGGATGAGCCTGATTGGCTGCCTGACAGTGCAGTGGTTAGGGAGCTAGCTTCTGACTGTGCAGGTCTGGGTTCAAATCCGGGTTCAGGCATGGATGTCTACTAACACTAACAAATTCCCTGGACAGATCTTATGAATTTCGTGGGAACGCGTGTGGACCATGTTATTAAAAAAATCCTTCTGTATATGAAAATCAAGGAGCATACACCTTGCTACATTACATAAGGAACACTAACTTAGTGACTAAGTACATCAAAAAACAAATATGTATATAATATTTAAAAGTCAATATGGCCTAGTTAAAACCAAAACAGGCATTCCAAAAAATGCTTTCAAGACAGCACATTCACAGGCAAAAAAATCTGAATGCTTTGGAAAACTAGAACATATGGTCATCCTATGTAGGAGGTCACCCTTAAATTTTTTGATTAAAAGGGACTTCAAAAAGGGTCTCGGCCATGCTTCAAAAGGTTTGGGAACCACTGGCCAAATTAATGCTGAACCATTACAGCATCTATTACAAAAAGTAAACCACGAATGTTAGTTTCGACATCTGTACAAAAATAAATCTGCAAAACACTTACCTCGGCAAGGTGAATCTTCAAAAATATCTTCTCTGCTGATACAATCTTCAAATATAGACACAAAGTTTTCGTATCCTCTTTGCTCTTTTGTATGATCATGTACAATAATAAAATTAGTATAAAATGGGTTTAAGTCATATTTGTCTTTATTAATCTGATTTCCCAAATTCTGCAGCTTCAAACGACATCCATAGTTCTGTAAAATAGAAAATCGCTTTTTAGATCGAACACAAAGAATGATACAAACCATCAATTTCAATAAACTGAAACTGAAAAATAACCATGTAACTGAAAAGAAAATGTTATTCATTTGAAAATGCAGCAGCCACTGACACATCAGTTTCTATGTAGCACAGATTTTCAAGGCGACTGCAGAAAAGAATTTCAATTTCAATATTACACCATAGTTGGGAGGTTAAAACACAACCAGATATATGTGTATAACTATTTGATTACATTTAAGCACACAAGACAGCAACAAAAAAAAAACAGGTATAGCTCTCATAGAAAAAACTGTTGCGTCCTCAACACGAACGCCAAGATGCTTCTTGAATGAATGATTGATTTTTTTTGTGCTAGTCCAAATGATTTGGGTAAGTCAACAAACGACTTTACAAATCTGAAAATATTTTGGCAGCAGCAAAATTTCATATAAGCACCAAGCACTTTTTCCTCAGACAAAATAGATCCAAAATAGTGTATTCTTTGACTTATATGAGACTTAGGCGACCCTTTCCCTGTTAGTATAGACAGGCTGACATAATTTTAGAAAATTTTATGGTTCCGAGACTTCAATTCAGTTACCAAACAAAAAAAATTAGGTGCCAATCCCAATTCTTTTAGTCACCATGGCGACCTGGCACTTAATTAGCCCTGGAATAGTTATGACTTTCTCATACTTCTTTCTTGGTGATATATTACTGAGTCACTGGATGTTTGGGACTGTTAAAGCTCTCCAATATGATAAATATGTGGCTGATGAAAAGCATTGTTAAAAATACTATAAATTAGGTGAATGGTTCAGAAGTTAAATTAAAAAAAATATACAGTAAAACTCATCTCAACACACACCCCTCTTTTAAGACGAAATGATAATTTTCCTTGCAAAATAAAAGTATACACTTCAAACCCCTGACTAATGGTCACCCCTCTTTTACAGGAAAAAAAAAAATTTGTCTTGCTGGTGACCGCAAAAGAGGTTTTACTGTATGTACAGAAAATAACATAAATGTGCAGTGGAACTTTGGTTTATGAGCATAATTTGTTCCATGAATGTGCTCATAGTCTGAAACACTCTTATATCAAATCAAACTTCCCATAGGAAATAATGGAAACTCAAATGACATTTGTTCCCCAATTCATTTTATTTTTAAAGATATAGCGCAGGCGGATTTATTTTGGAACTATTGCACTTTTATTTATTTTATATTGAAGGCTGGAATGACATACAAGATTCATCGATAGACCGGTTATTTGTAGAGATGAAGATTACAAGGAAGAAAATTCATCACTGCCCCCATGGGGACTCGAACCCCAGCAAGCGAGAGACCGGGGTTCTGTGACCCCGGTCACCCGGGGTCATCACTGCCCCCATCACATGGGGGCAGTGATGAATTTTCTTCCTTGTAATCTTCATCTCCCCAAATAACCAGTCTTTCGATGAATCTTGTATTGACAAGTGGAGAGGACGTTTCTATGTGGAATGATATAGTTGAGAAATAGGGTTTAACTTTTGAATTCTTGCTTACACTATCCCCCAACAGGAGGCTGAAGCAGTCTTTTACCATCAGCAATGTCTTAACAAATGGGTCCAAATCAAACAAGGGCCCTCAAACTATTGAATGGTTTCATAATACACATATACAAATAAATAAAAAGGCTACAATGGGAAAAATGCCCAACAATGTGGCTGTAAAAGTATGCCCATAAAAAATATGGATGTCAAATACATATCTAAGCTATATCAAAAATACAGCAACCCAATAAGAGCAATAAAAACCAATAATTATGATAAAATATAAATATACTGCCCATAAAAAATTAAAGTTTTCTTAACATACAATATGTTTTTCAATATAGTATTTTATTAAAATAACAAAAAAAAGCCAAAAAATTATGTATGGTCCCCCTCAATTCGTTAAGTCAGCCTTACTCACAGTGAGAGAAAGGGAACCATTGGCTTTGTTAAATGATCACCAGACGCTCGACAGATGAAGCAAATATTCAGTCCCATATAGACTAGAGCACATCTAGGTGTATTCAGTCTATGTACTACTCATATGGTGAGAAATATCTCATCACATTATAGTCTGTTAAAAAAACAGAGTTTTACTAGTTTTGCAAGACATTGCTTGTTAATCAAGCTTAGTTTTTTTCTTGCCTTGTGAAACACTTGCAAACCGAAATTAATAGGCTTTCTGGATATTATGCCAAGGTGAACAGGAAAAAAGTGTTTTAGAAAAAAACACTAAAAACTTTTTAGTGTTTTTTTTTTTATTTTACTATGTTTCTCTCTCCTGGTGGTAAGAAACAACTTTTTTTCCTGTTCACCTCATTATAATATCCAGAAAGCCTATTGATTTCATGTATCTTAGCTGAGCAAAGAGTCATCATCCATTTCTACTTGTAAACCGAGTTAGTTGTAATGTTTTACAGTATTGTCATACATACAAATAGAACAGAAATAGAATGAACAATCATTTCTTTTAATATGGTATCGCTGCTCATTTCAAGTAAGCCACATAATTTACAAAAAAAAAAATTGTTTGGAAATTATACTTGAAAAAACTTGCAGTGTTTCTGAAGCTTTCCAAGTACGTCAGATTCTCTTTCTTGCACAATCCAACTAAAAGGGGTCTTGTTCTCTCTGTGTGAGAGCTGCCTCCATGAGAAATGTGTAACCCGTAAAGTTTTTCACCTATAGATTTTGAGAGCCCACAGTCATATCCAGATGTGAAAACTCCCAAGTCTTGCACAGTTTTAAAAGCCTGCAACAATACAATAAAAATGTATATAAAGAAAGATGAATAACTATCGTAAAAGCTCTTATACAGTTCTTACTTAACACTAATCCCCCCCCCCCATGGAAAAGCGTCAGTAGCGATGAACGTTTTCATCGCTACTGACACACTTCAAGCCAATGTTGGCATATCTGTAAAATGTTTTGTTTTAGTCAAATTCAAAATAGACCACTTTGCAAATTGGTCGGCTATTTCCTGTGCCAATTTTACTGTGAATTGACCAGCCAATGTCCAATCTTTACTTAATTTTTGGGCTTTGGCCAGCCAGTTCACGAAATGGCATGAAGTGATTGGCCTAAGTCGGAGAGAAAAAGAGCATGATATTAAAATGTTTTATTCTTTATTTGGCTATAATTACTGTAATCTGAGAAGAGTCTTGCCCTTCCCCCACAGTTCACGAAATGGCATGAAGTGATTGGCCTAAGTCGGAGAGAAAAAGAGCATGATACTAAAATGTTTTATTCTTTATTTGGCTATAATTACTGTAATCTGAGAAGAGTCTTGCCCTTCCCCCACAGGGTCACGACCGTAGGGTACCGCCACAGTTCTCACTATAGCTGTTATCTTTTTATTGACTCACACAAGGAGCAAATCATATCCTGATCACAATGTGGGTTTTTGCTTTTCAAAATTTAGAAAAGCCATATCATAAAACAATGTGATTTGTGTGTCTTAAGTGAATCAATATAAATGTAATCACTACTATAAAATATAATACCGGAATTCCACTACTATAAAAATTTATATAATGACTATAAAATATATTATACACACATATATAGTAGACTCTCTATAATCCAGCCCATCCAGTAATCTGATGTTTTTTAGGCGGGTTTTATTTGAGCATAGAAGAGGAAAGCATGTCTCTGTACAAAAGTTTATATTATAATTTAAATGGGAAATTTTTCAATTCACTTCCAGTAAGTAGAAAAGTCCTCTCTACTGAATGAATGAACGCCAGGGGCTCTGCCACCGGACTTATCCTGTTGCCGAGATCTCTCCCAGCCCAGCTTCGTGGCAGAATCTGGGACAAAGTGAGTGCACCTAACAGTCTGAGTGTGTAGCTAGTGTTGTGTTTGATATTTCACTGCTGCAATTTATACCTCAAATTGTCAGTGAAGTGTAATGATTGAATATTTATAACGTTGTAGGTCTGTTGCTCTCTGTGGCGAGACTTTTTAACGGGGAGATCGGCTCGCATTTGCGCCTTGAAGTTGGAAACCACAGAAAACCAACTTCAGCTGACAACCACTGTGACGGCGGTTGGGTTTGAACCCGGATCCTCGCGATGCGAGTCCATCACTGTATGACCACTCGACCACCACAGCGGCAAGTCCTCTCTACTAGTTAATACAGAATTCCTCGAAAGACTGATTATTTTTGGAGATGATTACAAGAAAGAAAATCCATCTCTGCCCCCCCCCCCCCAGAGAATAGAAACCCCGGTCTCTCGTTTGACGAACGAGTGCTCTACTAACTAAGCTATGGAAACAGAATATTTCTACCTTGGAGAGAGTATATATATATGTTTGAAAGGCTCCATATATATATGCACCAAGGGAGAAATATTATATCAGTTTCCATAGCTTAGTTGGTAGAGCACTCGTTCGGCAAACGAGAGACAGGGGCCTGAGTCCCAGGGGGGCAGAGATGAATTTTCTTCCAGTAATCTGGTGATTTCAATAATTCGGCACACCTTAGGCTGATATCTGCCGGATTAGCGAGAGTCTACTTTGTGTTATATATTACACAAATTGTTACTATTTCATTTCTCCATACACTTTAACAGAGTGCAGATAGCTATTCTTATGAAACAACTAGTTAAAACATAGAATAAAAGTTTCCCATTTTAACTGGCTTGGATCACTTGTTTCATAAAATAACTAAGTATTCTATGAAGTAATTTTTCATACTTTAATGGTAGCATATACCAAGGCTGGGCAAATCGCAAAAAAATCTAGGCACCAAAAAAATTTTTACCCAAAGGAAAAAAACGTCAAAAATAATGTTTCCCTTGACTCTTTCAGGGCATTGTTCTCTCATGGCTCTCTCATGTTGGCAGATATGCTGCTATAAATTCAAAACATTTTGCGTTATTCTCAGGATAGAATTTAGTAACTACACAAAGAAAATTTTAGGTGCCAATACCAATTTTTTAGTAGCCATGGGGACCTGTTACCTGAGATTTGTTCAGCCCTGACATATACAAAATAAATATTTAAAAAACAGTCCTTAAATTTCAATACATTAACTAATCCCAATACGAAGTTCTTGGAAAGTGCTTTTTGACTATCATCAGAGGATGGCATAACTCCAGTTACAACATGTAGAACAGCACGAGGAAAGGTAAGGTTCCATTTTTCGCCTATCACTCTCAACACGTCTTCGCATATAGAAACTACATCTTCTGTTGTAATCTCCAACAAGAGGTATGGAATAACCTAGTTAGAATAAAATATATATAAAAAATACATGTATATACAGTGATACCTCGGCTAATGAATATTTTAGTTCACATCACACGCCCACACTTAACACTAATTCAACATAACAGGATGTGTTTTCTCAATCTACTCATACACAACATGGGGACAGTGACAATCCACTATTCTTATATTGTGTTCTAAGCCTCTGATGGATTCCACACCTAGGGACACCTTTCAGCCAGAAAAATCAGATTGTTACTCTTTGTTTTTCCTTGTGAACACTGATAGCAGTATGACTTCAGTTTATATGGAAACAGAAGCAGCCTTGTGAGCATAAATTTCAGACAATCATTGCCAGAATTGCTCTTTGTACCCGATTAATTTATATCCACCTTATAATCGTTTTTCAGACAAATGTTATTTGTGTTCCAGACAGCTTTTAAGCCATTTTGTGTAAAATAAATGATTGAGCAAAGCGAAAAATGCAATTAAAAACTTATGCTTAGATGCTTTCAGTGCACATGTTCTGCCAGTGCAATTCTCTTAGTACCAAAATTAACAATCTGGACATTCTATAGAATATTTCTTAACATGGGGTCGATGTACTCCTGGGGGTCTGTGAGTATTTTACAACGGGTAAGCTGGATCATTTTTACTTTCTACCATTGAATGAATGACACATTTTACACTGAAATTGCAATTTATTTAATTTCTATGACATGCATGCAAATTATAAAAAACAATACATTTTGCATTTTATGGGAGGGGGTGTATAAATTGACCATCTAACACTACCGGGGTCTGCAGAGCATTTATCTCTACTAAAGGATCCGTGACATCAAAAAGGTTAAGAAACACTGTTATAGAAGATTATCTCTTTCAATCCGCATAAGTATGAGACCAGGGCTTGACAAATCGCCCATGGCCACTGAAAAAATCACAGTGGTGCTTAATTTTTTTCATGTATGATAACTGAATTGAATTATTATTACTCCACAAAATTACTGGAAATTATGTCAGCATTTCAACTAGCACAGAAATGGACCCCTAAGCCCTGAATCAAAGACTACTTTGTTTTTGACAGTCTTTGCCAGGAACAAAATGTTTGGAGCCTTAACTTTTTTTTTCAATTTGTCAAGCCACGTATGAGACACAGAAATGAGCTGATTATATCTCAGAAGAGACAACAGTGAAGCTTTCTATTTTCAGCCTGCAGTTGGTTTGTCTGGAAATTATAGTGCTTCTTAGTATTTCTTACAAAACTGATCTTTAAATTTTGGGTGGTACCTGGAACAAATTGAACGATTCTCCATAAAAACCTATGAGAAATTGTCTATTTTGGCTGACAAGATGACTACAGAACAAATCATTTTCATTAGCCGAGGTATAACTGCATTCATCTTCAATGATTTTGAATTTTCCCATCAAATGCAATGCGGTTATAGGCACATCAAAAACTAATTTTACACTGTACGGTTTATATTATGTCCTGAAGGAGGGTTGAAAGTGAATACAGAGTTAAAATGTTAAATTACTAAAGGGGGAGACTCCAACCTGAACACATGAATTTATAAAAAATATTGAAAACATTCAAAGTAATTTGTACATGTTCTTTATTTACTTTTTTAATGCATTACCTTATTGTGAAGAATGATGCGCCCAGACACGATGCTTGGTTGAGGACTTTTACTCAAATCAGTTAGACTCGCTGTCTGTTCGGGTTCTTCTGGATCAAGAATTAAGGTATCAGACGATCTCCCATGTGGGGCTTGCTACAAAATATCAACAAAAAAATTTACTGAGACAACAAAAAAAATCAATTTCATGCAATTATAATACATCCTACACACAACAGGCTACAATATTCTTGTTTTCTAATAAATCAGTCAAAACTTCAAAGTCTCAGTATTTGGTACAATACGTGAAACGATACTCCTCGTACCACAAAGCGGAATGTTTTGCATTGTTCTGGAATGAACCCTCGGCTGACTAGAAATGTCCTACAGAAAAAATTACCATATAATAGTGCTTTCTACATTTTTCTTAAAATTCTTCCAGGTAGTTCTGCAGTAGCAGAGATTGTTCTGCGATGTATGTCGCAGATTTCGGCATATTCTTCTTTGGGGTCCTAGCAGAACCTCTATCAATAGAGAAGATACCTGAATATGCAAAAAATAACAGCCTGCCAATCTCAGAAGAGGGCTCAAACCCAATATTTCCCCTGAAATTGGTGTTTGCACTGAATTCCCCCTTTCAACACGGCTCGTGCAACACAGAGAATGGAGGATCAAAATCCATGTTTATGAAGAGTAAGAGGTTTGTTGAAAAAGTGTCTGACTATAGTAGTCCTCCTCCACCGACCATAAGACGTGGCTATAGCCTGGTCTTTCTAAGAGGTTCTTCTGTGCCGCATGAGCCAAATAGGTCCATTTCATATCAACAGAAACATGTAACTTTATCCCACTATGCATTTGTGTTTTCTTAGTGCAGCGCATCATCTGTTTTGTTCGCCAGCACATCACAATAAAAAAGGTAGACAGAAAGGAAAGAAAACACAACAAAAGGCAGAGTTCTCCTAGGAACGGGTTTTCTGTGCCACCTGCAACGGGAATCACCCAGCGACACATCACTCACTAATAAGAAAAGCAGTATGACTGTTTTCCTACGGAGCGCAGCACACCTCACACCAGCATGCATGATTCGCTGACTGTTTCTGGAGGAGCCAGATGCATCGTGCGCTGAACGTTTCGCCGATCTTATCTTCACTTTTGTTTTTTCTTTCCCTTACTTTTCTGTCTCCGCGTGTCACTCTGGGCGATTCACGTTGTACGCGGCGTAAAAAAAAAGAACCTGCTCCTTGAAAAATCCGGCTTTCCAAGGAGTAGAATTTTAGCGCCGAGTGCAGCGTTTTCACGCTGCCCGCAATATAGAAAACCCGGCTTAAAGCCGCCCCCGATCCGTTTCCAGAGATATTTCCAAGGATGCCGCGAACGTATAAAGTTTGGGAATCACAATACATTTCCTCAGATATCAATAAAACGTCTCAATTCACAGACAACATGAATGGCCAATAATTATAACATACCTCATTGGAAAGGAGTTCTTCTAGATCTCCAAGTGAACGGGATCTTCTCTTTCCTTCGAAAAGCATTTCTAGTTATTCAAATTAACACACCATTATCAAAACGTTCTCCACATTCAAAACACTAGGGACGGACGGCGGAAACTTTGACTATTAGAGTTGCCAGATCCTTAAAAAAAATTTTGGCCAAAATCATCCTGAAAAGTAACCAAAAAATAGCACTTGTTCTGCCATCTAGGAAAAAACAGATAAATTGCATTTTGACGCTAATCTAACCTACAAAAAACAGTGTTCTATGTAGGGTTACCATTCGAAAAACGAGAAAAGATGATGCTTGTGCACGCACAATTCATCAGGTCACTGTTCCCAATTTCTACAACAGATGACGCCACTATACTTACAAACACCCGCCGCCACAATAACTTTTCCGAACTGAAACAGAACCTCTGAAAGAAGAACGAATAGGAAAAGAACAAATAACGATCAGTCCTCCACCATGGCACCCCACAAGAGGTAGGAAGACAAGGCTCCAGCCCTGGGGCCCGGGACGATTTTCACCATTTTTTGTTTTTTTACGCGATAAATTCATCATAATAGGGGCCCGTGGAAGTCTCGTCGGGGGCCCCGCAAAAGATTCCAGCCTGAGGGCCCTGTTTCAAGATGTGGAGGCCATGTCCCCTACACTCGCAATTTGATGAACTGTTCCCACCAGGGCCGCAACTAGATGCTTGGTCATCAGGGGCAAGCGCGCATTTTGGCGCCCCCCTTGTACTGTTGAAGGAGAGGTTCCGAATGAAATTTGCGCCCCTCGGGTCCAGGGCACGAGACCCGCCTGCTTTCCCCCCCACATTTGTGGCCCTGCTTCCCACAGTCCGGTCAGTTTTACTACTTTGCCAGGAGCAGGGCGAGGGGGTCTTCTTTCTTACCCTCAGAAGAGTACTTTTTTATTTGGGAGCGTTGCTTTTTTTTGTTCACAATCGATTTCACCGTAGGTATCAACATCGAGTGTCACTTGTGCATCTTATTTTCTTCATTTTTGAATGGAAGAGGCAACATCCCCTTCCCCCGCTTCAGTACACGGCAATAGCTCTTGGTGAACAAGTAATGGTATTCTAAAATGGATGTTGCGATTTTGTTCTCCCAGAGTGGTTTTTCGGACTGTCCTTTTCATATTAGCCTGGAGTAAGCTGAACCATGGTTAAAGTAGCATCTGCCCTGCTCGGTGGGGGGGGGGGGACTTATTGGATTCTTGTATTTTGGGAATTCCGACGGTGATTAATGGAGGAGAGTAAAAATGTGTGGGAGACACACATATACACTGTATGTTTCAGAGTGAAAAAAAAAATTCCTGAGCAAAAAAATGAAAAATAATTCTGGAAACCTAAAAAGGAGGACAAAAGAACAAATTTATTTTCTAGAATGTAGGAGGACGCTTGAAATGACATCAAAAAGGAGGCATAGCCCCCACAAGAGTGGGACTGAGAGGGCTGTGGCCCCGGGACAATTATCAACATTTTTTTGCTTTTCATGCTATAAATTCACTATAGAAGGGCCCGTGAAAAGTCTGACTTGAGGGGTCTGTCAAAGGTCCCGGACTAGGACCTCTGCTCCAGAATGTGGAGGCCATGAAAGGAGGACGTCTAGTAACCCTAGGCTTATAGTCTTCCTTATGATCAGGAACACCCCCGGCGGCCTTAGTGTACCTTCTGGTGGCCCTGGGGCTAACTTTTTCTTAGCCCCCCGAAAGTGTTATTAATATGAAAAATAAGTGTATATTTTTGGGGCCCCATTTGGCTCGGGGCCGTGGGACAGTGCTCCGGTGTAGTGACACGGGTCTGCTTCCCCCCCACTTCTCTCATCCAGGAGAAAATTAGGACTTTATTTAAAAAAAACAAATATGTTTCTGGATGTTATGCTAAGGTGAACCCGGAAACAAAAGTCATTTTGTCTCCACCGGAACCCAAGCCATCTAGCATACCGGGCAAGCATGCTTCCATCTTGCATACCAAGCATGCATACCATCTACACCACTGGAGACAGACCCTGCCTTCCTCCTCGTGTCTCCAGAGGTGTGGATGAACTTTATTTTTACTGAATAAATTGATTTCTGGGAAAAGTTGTGTAAGTCCGACCTACATACTCGGTATTCTCTTGAGCCGTTTTAACTTGAGGACCCACCCGGGTGCATAACTACAATTCCTACATTCTCAGTCACACGAGAAGCATTAGCACGCCAGTGATTGGTTACTATGAGCAAGGAAGATAACAAAACGTCATGCGGGGCGGAGCTTTCGCGAAACTGAATTTCGAAGTTCATTAACGAAAAATGAAAGCATTTTTTAGTGAATCAATAAATTATGGCAGGGCCCAGCTTCGATGGACGCTCGCTTCGCGAGCCATTATTATTGTGCACTTTATGCACCTGAACCACATTTGATTAAATCAGAAAAAAATGAAAGCATCTTTTAGTGAGTCAATGAATGATAACAAAGATGGAAGGGAGGGGAAAGAAATTCTCGGATGGGTTTTAGAGGGAACCGAATACATAACCAAACACGTTTCGACACGTGCTCTAACCACTGTTCTAACTGCGGATTCAGGTATAATAAAATATATCTATTATTAAACGTGTCCAGCAAAAATTTTACTATGAGTAGCATAAAGGTTTATCACTCATTTCAGCCAATCACGATGAGCTAAATTTCTATTTAGCATTTTCTAATTTAAAAAAAGTTTTTCTTAGCTTTAGCTAATTTCTATGTAGCTAGGAATGTATGGTTTGTTTATAAGCCACCCGGTCACGGGCATAATGGAGGGCTCGTGATAATGCAAAATTCAGTATATTTCAGTAAATACACTGCATTTACGTCAAGAATATGCCAAAAACTTGTTTGCTTTTTTTAGAAAAATCCGATATAATTAATGTAGAAATCTGGCAGGGATCAAGCTGTGTGTCGTGGGTCGAAAAGTGTGTATTTAAGCATTGGGTGAAAACGATCAATTGGGCATAATTGGCATAAACAAAATATTATATTTGATATTTATACATATGTTACCGGCAGGGCTGGACAAATTGCAAAATAATCTAGCGCCCGAACAATTTTTTAGGCGCCAAAAAAATTTTTATCCAGAGGAAAAAGGTCCGAAGTAATGCTTCTTTTGACTTTTTCAGGGCACAGTGACCCTATTCCATGTTGGCAGATATTCTGCTATAAATTCCAAACATTTTGTGCTGTTCTCAGCCTGCAATTTAGTAACTACACAAAAAAAAAAAAAAAAAAAAAAATTAGGCGTCAATACCAATTTTTTTAGTCGCCGTCGCCCTATAGCCTAGAATTTGTCCAGGGGTGCCAGGCCGGGGGGAGGCTTAGCATTCGAGCCCTCTGGCCCAGCGCAATCAGTTCTCTCCTGCCGTGTGGTCCAACCCATTGAGAAGAAATATATAAGTTAATAGAGAAAACTCTATTTCTCATCTAAGGGTCCTACGCGTTGTGCAAAGTGATTATATCCCTCAATGGGACAGAGCATGGGCCATGTCTGGTTCTACAGCCATGTGGTTACGGTGAAAGTGAGAAATTCGGTGATTATACCATTTTGGTAAGTTTGATAGATTTTGTTCATATATTGTACTAAGAATTTATCACATTTATCGGTAGTCATGTATAATCCTCGGATCATATGATATATTGGTAAATATGGTGAATCACCAATGAATTACTTGAATTTATCAGAGATTGTGCATTCGATCGGTAATGTTGTTTAATTTGTATATATGCTTATGTGCGCGTGAAGAAAACCTTTTCACACTTACTTTACTTTAATATAATTTTTATGGCAATACATATACGTGTCAGAACAGAGGTGATATTTTGTTTTCATCAATTTATCAAATTTACCGATTTCAATATGGAATAATGGATAATCTCGTCGGTGAAAGTGATACGCACAAATTCGCCAAATTTACCAAGACGATTAGTGATTATGCATAATCACTGATTTATGACTTTTCCAACCAATGTTTTTGTTCTCGCTCCTTCTTTCAATGAAATGTATTTTTTCCTCCCTAATGGAGAATCCACCAAAAGTGGAAGCTTGGGAGGTTTTTTTTTTGTGAAATACAAGGAAAAAGGAACATTATTTTTTATCTGCTTTTCCAAGTACAAAGAATTACTTGCAAAAACAGGTTTTAGCGATTCGATAACAGACGATGTGGTTTATGGAATTGGGGGCCGTCCATGATTGAATCAGTCGTCACAGTAGGTAGCGATTTTCGGCCGAAGAACAAGCATTTATATAGAAATGTCTTGTCCACTTGTTTTAATACAAGATTCATTGAAAGACTGGTTATTTGTAGAGATGAAGATTACAAGAAAGAAAATTCATCACTGCCCCCACGGGGACTCGAACCTAGGTCTCTCACTTGCCGGACGAGTGCTCTACCACCTAAGCTATGAAAGCAGATAGAACATTTCACACACACGCTCCAAGGTTGAAATGTTCTATCTGCTTTCGTAGCAGATTTTCGATGTTAGAGCACTCGGCCGGCAAGTGAGAGACCGGGGTTCGAGTCCCCGTGGTACAGTGATGAATTTTCTTCCTTGGAAATATACGTGTCAGAACAGAGGTGATATTTTGTTTTCATCAATTTATCAAATTTACCGATTTCAATTTGGAATAATGGATAATCGTATAATAATAATGGACACATCTATACAAATAACCAGTCTTTCAATGAATCTTGTAATAAAAAGTGGAGAGGCCATTTCTATATGCATGTGGCCTATGTCATTCACGAGCTATTAGTTGATTGCTGCCGCCGTCCATGTACGGAGCCTTTCAACACATATATACGCTCCAAGGTTGAAATATTCAATCTGTTTCCATAGCTTAGATCAGTGATTTCCAACGTGGGCGATGGAATGTTCCAGGGGGCGGTAGAAGCTACGGGTTTAACATAGGATCCTATGGGTTAGATTGCGTTGGGTGCGATGGGAGAGAAAAGTTTCTGAAGAAGGGGGCGATGGGACGAAAAAAATTGGGAAACTATCTCTTAGATGGTAGAGCACTCGTCCGGCAAGCGAGAGATCGGGGTTCGAGTCCCCGTGGAAGCAGTGATGAATTTTTTTCCTTATAATCTTCATCTTCGCAGATATATAACCAGTCTTTCAATGAGTCTTGTATGAACAAGCATTTGATATCTCCCTTGTTTTAAAACAAACCTCATTTTTTTTAAACGACAGATTTTAAAACTTCCTCCATTTGGGACTGTTTATATACCTTCATAGGCAAGACTATTTCGTAGGAGCCCTGGGTGCTCAAGCAACCTCAGTATTTTTTGGCATGAGTCCGAGCACACCAGAATTTATTCAAAAATTAGAATTTTTTTCTACATGAAGCTCAAGCCGAGCACCACGGGGCTAATCAGACCAACATGCTACTAGAAATACTTCGGCCAACATAGAGTGACCAGGGCCGCAACTAGATGTTTGGTCACCCGGGGCAAGTGTGCATTTTGGCGCCCCCTTGTAATGTTGAAGGAGAGTATTGATATTATAATTTGGGCCCCCTGTGGTCCATCGCCCAAGGCACGAGACTCGCCTGCTCCCGTAGTTGCGGCTCTGAACGTGACCTCACACAATCCATCGTTGCCAGTCGTGAGGCATTATATTTAGCGTGGTGTTGATCAGGCCCGTAGCCCGAAATTTCGTTCGGACGAGGGACCATTTTCATTTCGGGGGGGGGGGGGACAAAAATGATAGAATAATAGATTCGGCCACCTTTTTTCACTTTTTCATTTTCTCACATTTTGGGGGCGGGCCCCCACTCCACGGCCTTGGGTATAATCTTTCGAGAACCCCCCGTCCATCCAGGACCGTCTCTATTCTACCACTATGAAAGTGAGAATAAAATATTTATATTATTGTAAATAAAGTGTTGTGTATAAAAGTGGTAATGAAATATTTATTTCACTGTAAATAATATGTGTATATATATATATATCTA
The DNA here is from genome assembly GCF_987345545.1 of Pholcus phalangioides. Lineage (NCBI taxonomy): Eukaryota > Metazoa > Arthropoda > Arachnida > Araneae > Pholcidae > Pholcus > Pholcus phalangioides. Next base: position 343,473 of record NW_028301594.1, read on the forward strand.
TGAAAGTGGGCAATGCTTTTTTTCACCAATTTCAAATTCAGAATAATATATAGTTTGAATGTATTTCCCATAATACAAACCACCTATGGACTACGTTTCATAAATTTATGATCATTTTTAATATCGTGTTGCATTCATTGGCAAATGAAGTGCGATTATGATTAAAAATACATGTGCAGGCTATATGGAAAAGAAATAAGTATTTGTGTGTGTGTATGGGATTTGATCGAAATTTTATATATATATATTCGAGATCATAAATTCACTGTTATGAGGTGTTTGTTTTTTAATTCATGGGAAATACACTATTCTTTACGTTAATAAACTATTTTTTTTTCAAAAAGTATCTCTTTATTTCTGCTGAAATGCTTTCTTTAAATGAAGAAAAGACATGAAAAAAATTGTTAGAATGTAACTTCTTTACAAAAAAATTAAGGCACAGCTACGCGTTATTAGCCTGTCAAAAGTAATGACAAATTTTATAGTTAATATAACGGAAAAGTGTAAGCAAAGCATAAAGGATCAGGGATAGCGCGCAGATGATGCTCCAACCGTCGGCCTCTTTGTATGACGTCAACGAAACGCACAAGTAGGCCCGGTAGAATAGAGACGGCCCTGCTCCATCCCGAATTTTATCCCCTCCACTTAAACTGAACATTTAAATTCGAGCATCATACATAAATGCATACATACGACCTTGTGAATAAAAATTTTATCAAATAAAAAATACATTCATCAAATAAATGAGAAATTGATCCTCAAGTGTAATTCCTTGTCGGAAAAGAACCATTGGTTGCAATATAATCGACAGACATACTAACTATAATGCCCAATAAACTGCTAGCGAAGTACATAATGCCGAATTATCATAGACGTGAACTTGTATCCTGTTCATAAGTCCAAGCGCCCACTCCACCATCTCTGACCCTAGGTTGAGGAAACACTGTTGTAAATGATATCGAAGAAATAAAGACTATAAATATTTCGCGACTCACTTTTTTATGTGCGGTTGTAGAAAAATCATGATGGCATAAATTCATTAAAGGAAAAAAAAAACACTTGTACCTGCCAGGGCTCGAACCTGGGACCTTCCGCGTGTTAGGCGGATGTGATAACCACTACACCACAGGTACTTGACCTACAGAGGATTATTGTACTACATATTAAAAGAATATTGAAATATGGATTGACAAAAGGTCTCAATAAAGTGAGAAAATATATATCAACTGACCATATTGTTTTTCTAAAAATATGGAATATAAATATCTCTATACTTCACTCATAGTTGAAAAAACTAGCGGCAGATGGCAGCACTAAAACACAAAAACAAACTTCGCGTTACTCTCACAACACATACACGCACATTTTTCAGCATGGCTTGTCTTCTTCGCAATCTCTTCACTGAGACAGAGCAGCGAGCTATGATCTGGTTAGAAGGAGGATGATATTTGAATAAATTCACCCCTGGATTTTTGCTGTTTAAATTTAAGAACAGTAAGTTTTGGGGGCCTTGCAGCAGTAGTTTCTTTTCGCTCAGGTCTTGAATATTCGAGAAATCTTCGAGCTAATCTTAATTAACATTAATTTAACGTCCAAATATCGGGAGGTTTTATGCCATCTATCGGCAGACAGGAAAACTTCATCAGAAAAATGGAACCAGTTATGCAACAGCTGCAGCATCTCATATTTATAAAAGACTAAAACAAAACTTATATTTATTGTCATCCTTGGAAACTATATGTCAGTAAACTCTTCATCGAAGAAATATTTTTTTCATACTATGAAATCATGTAGGTCAAGGACGTACTACTTTCGGATGAAACTACAGCGAGTCAAGACCGACCATGTTTACATTAGTAATGAATTTTTATAGATAATTTTGTACATCGCAGGGTCAGTTATCTGGACAACCGAATTGGCGATTTTTTTCCACAACTGACTCTTTTCAGGAAGAGTTTGTTACATCGATAGTAGCCTGTATCAGCAATATCGTCAAGAACCATCCATGAAGGTATTATAGAGGATCAGTGGTTCTCAACTGGTGCTCCTCGGTTCCGTGTGCAGCCCCCGGGGCCGCAAGAAAAAAGTAAAAAAAAACAGTAAATTTAGAAAATTAAGTTATAAATATTGTAAATAACATAAGTAACTCAGTAACTTTGATGAATAAATATAAAATAGGCCTGCGGGGTTCCATCATAGATAGAAAGAAAGGGCTCCACGAATAAAAGACCAGGGAATAAAGATAGAGAATATAGACCAGAAAGGGCTCCACGAATAAAAAAAGGTTGAGAACCTTAGAGGAGAAATATAAGTTATCTACTCTATAATATAAAATCACAAACTCGAAAAGGGCCCGTTTCTAAGCAACAGAAATTAGTGACGATTTTATGTTACGGAAATGAGTGACGGAAATCTGTTACTTTTTGTGTTACGGAAGTCGGTTACGATTTTGGGTCGAGTTTTCATTTAACTCAAGCATATATCGGGAACCGCTTGACCTGTAGGGATCGAGTTTTGTGTATGTATCCAGAGGTATGTATACATCACCAGTGCTCCCAACACACAGGGTCCGGGTACCCAGGGCGGATAATTGGACAGATCTCGTCATGGGGAAATTGACAGGTTTCATTTTGAGTCGAGGATGAATACTTGCTTCTCATTGCGCTGCATTGCTTATTGTGGCACTGCAAAAATAATGGTGCATTATTGATTGCGGTGCATTGCATATTGTAGTGCATCGCGTGCTGCATTGTAATGCAGCGTTTAATGCGTATTGTGGTGCATTGCGTACTATAGTGCTTTGCTTATTGCGATGCATCGCATACTATAGTGCTTTGCTTATTGCGATGCATCGCATACTATGCTGCATTGCTTATTTGTGGTGTACAATATTACTGATTACACACATTACTACATTACTGATTGTGATTCTTTGTGATTCTTACTGTCATACAGTACTTTTTTGCGTATATTATGGTGCTTCGCTTATTGCGATACATCGCATATTGTGGTGCATTACGTTTTATGCTGTATTGCGGGACACTGTAAATAGTGGTACATTGCTATTTTTGGTGCATTGCGTATTGTAATGCATCGCGTGCTGTATTGCTAGTAGTATCGGGCCCGGTATACCGCCGGAAGTGACGTCACACTTCCGGTGTTGAGATATAGTACGAGGTGTCTTATCTCTTTTCCGGTGTTAAGTGGCAGCTGTTGTTAATTAAATGACTTCCGGTGGTGAGATATAGTACGAGGTGTCTTATCGCACTTCCGGTGTTTAAGTGCCATCTGTTGTTAATTATCCGACTTCCGGTGTCTTATCGCTATTGGCTGTTGCTGCCTTATCGCTATCGACTTCCGATGTTTATTAAGTGGCATATGTTTTCTATTAAGATGCTTCCGGTGGTGAGATATAGTACGAGGTGTCTTATCGCACTTCTGGTGTTTATTAAGTGACCTCTGTTGTGTATTAGGTGGCCTCCGTTGCTTATCTCTACAGAATGCCGACATCCGGTCATTAAGTGACATCTGCTTTCGATTAAGGGACTTCCGGTGTTTTATCTCTACAGAATGACGACATCCGGTGTTTATTAAGTGACCTCTGTTGTGTATTAGGTGGCCTCCGTTGCTTATCTCTACAGAATGCCGACATCCGGTCATTAAGTGACATCTGCTTTCGATTAAGGGACTTCCGGTGTTTTATCTCTACAGAATGACGACATCCGGTGTTTATTAAGTGACATCTGTTGTTAATTATCCGACTTCCGGTGTTTATTAGGTGACCTCCGTTGTTTATCTCTACAGAATGCCGACTTCCGGTGTTTAATAAGTGACATCTGTTGTTCATTACGCGACTTCCGGTGTCTTATCTCAATTCCGGTGTTTATTAAGTGACATCTGTTGCTCATTAAGCGACTTCCGGTGTTTATTAAGTGACATCTGTTGTTCATTAAACGACTTCCGGTGTCTTATCTCTACTATTTTCTATTAAGAGACTTCCTGTGTCTTATCGCCATTATTTTTTACTTCTGTGTTGACTTATTTCTATTGGTAATTAGGGACTACGGATCATTGAGGACTACGGACGCTGTAAATATTTTTGACAAGCTTCTAGACGTATCGAGTGACTATATTTTGAAAAAACGGGACATTTCACTCCCGAGCGTTTCCACCATCTAAGAGGGGGCTTTTGTCCTAATTTCCGGTTTTTGCCAGAATTCTCACCTTGTTTCGGCACTTCCCGTCTCTTTCCTTCCCCCAATGATATGTGTTTTGACGACGTTATGTTACGACTTTAAAGCATGTCTTTACGCCCCTGTTATCACTGTTATTCGCTGATGTATTTATGTTCTCTTACTTATCCCTCTAGCTGACAGTGTTCAACCACATAGAAGGCATCCGTGCAAAGAAAGGATCCGAAAATTTTAGCAGTTCCTTTTATTCCAATTTGATTGTATTATGATTTCAAACGTATCCTAAAACAATGTATTTAGAAAAAAGAAAAATATCTAGTTAAGAATCTCAAATTTATTTACAAATCAAACTTCTATTTATCTCAGACTTGTCTCAGTAAATAGTTTGCATTATGTTGTTTGTCAGTCGTTATAACTATTTTTTCCAACTTGCTTCTCACCATACAATTTTTTTTCTAATTCGCTGTCGATCTACTGTATTGCCGTTAACGCTGAATCGTTTTAAAATAAGAAACATTGTAGAAAAATTGAGAATTAAAAACGATTTAAAACAAATTTTAAAAAAGTAAAATAAAAATGACGTTTTATATAAAAAAATTAATCGAAATAAGTCTTCAAAACAATAAAAATAAGATATAATTACAGAAATAAATAATTTTGAACGACTAAAAATAATAATCTAATATAAATAAAATAACAAAAGTAATGAAAAAATGAAACATGAAATAGTAACGATGAAAAAAAATGAAGGAGTGAAAAAAACTAACAATGAAAATAAAATGATTACACAAAGATAATAAAAATCAAATAGATAAAATAATTACGATGAGTAAATTAAATAAAGAATTAAAAAATAACAAAAGAACGAATAAAACTAATGTTAAAATTTGAATAATTAAAAAATTAAATGAAATAAAATAAAATGATAATACAAATAAAATAACAAAGACAAAAATCCAATAGATAAGATAAAGACATGAAAAAAAAAAAATTGAATAAATAAATGCAAAAACTATCAATAAAATTAACATAGCGGTAGTAAGAATAACAATGAAATTAAAATATTAAATGATTAATAAAATGAAGCAAAAACAAATGAAAATAAAAAATAATAATACTATGAAATAAATAAAATACAAACATAAATAGCTGTATTAACAACTGAAAAAATAAAACAGATCAAAATAATTAACTATGAGATGGTTGTTTGAATATATATTCTTACTAAATTTAAATGTATTCGAATGTGTTTCTCACCAAGCACCCTCGCTGCATACAACGATTTCAATATAACATTACTGAATTCTTCAGCGGAAACTTCATAGAGATTTTCATCACCACACTATAAACATTCAATTTTTCCTGATTTGAAGAAAGATTTTGCTGATTATATTCAAATACAAATACAACGCCACAACAGGCAAAATGCCCAAAGAGGTGGCTGAGAAAAAGATGCCCATAAAAATATTCTTGCAGCATTATTCCTTAGATATCACTGTTCCATACCATACATATGCACAAACATCTAAAGTGCACGCAGTCAACTGCTACCATTCACTGAAACGAACATTTTCTTAAAAGACGAGAGGAGAGGTTTCGGTTACTGATGACAATGATAAAGGCTAAAAAAAAATAAACTGCGGTTTCTGTTATGATGTGTGTCAACTAAAGAGTGGACATCCTTCATGACATTGGTGCGAGAAAGAATAAAAGTTACAATGTTCTCAGAAGCAAGTGTGTGTAACCAATAAAATAATTATACTCTAAGAAAAGGGATAAAAAAACATTAAAAGTGATAAAAACGATTGAAAAAAAATTCAATATGAAAGTCAACTACCAATATGAGTCTTTTTTTTTACTATTTCTAAATCGCATGTCATATCATAACTTAGAATGACTATATTATTAACTGAGCATTATTTCTCTCTAAATTATTTAGTAGGAATCTTTCATTCATTATTCCTTTCGTAAAAGTTCTCAGTGAATGCTTTCCCAAAACAGTTTTTGGTTTTCAATCTTTGATTCGGTTATACTCGATTTTTTTTTCTTGATGAAGGACTGAATTCTCAGTGGTTATCCTCTCATTCAGTTTACTATCTTTTACTAATTTTGACACATTCCACTTCAAATCAAATTGAATTTGTTCTTTTTATACATGCAGAAAAAGGTGAATTTATGAGAAACATGTTTACCATCTAGAGGCACCGAAGATTAAGCAAATTACGTTATAATTAAGGAAATAAATAAAATAAACAAAATATTAAAAAAAACGCACAACATTAGCAAGACAGAATTATTAATGTCAAATAAAAAATATAAAATAGACAAAGAAAAACACATACAAACACAACATAAATAAGACAAAATTCTTATCTTATGATGAAAAGTGCAAAAGAAACAAGGCTTTAAACATTGAAACAAGACAGATTTTACATTTACTTTCACACAAAATTACAAGATTTAACGAAATGAAATGATTTTTTATACATAAATTATTCTTCTTAGATTATTTTCATTTTTTCATATATTCAACGGAATGGGTTAAATCTCGTTTTTCTAGTTTTTCATAGATTTCACAGCGATGTTCAAGGCCTCACCTAACCGTTATGCTTTAAAACGAATCAATTAATTGGTTTGTTCTCCGACTACCAAACAAGAGCAGCAATACTAAAGTTAAAAATTTCCATATTTATCTAATATTGTAAAATACACTTTGTTAGAGTTTTTTCAAATCCGGAGTAACTACGTCGATTGCATGTATTCTTTTCAAACAAATCAAGACGAATCTTCCGTATTAATTCTCTTCTCATACGGTGGTTATGAATTCATTTTTCTCTCATCTTTGAAATTACATAGGTTTCGATGTGATTCGCATATGATGGTTAGCTATGTATTTGTTCTCATACATTTCTGCATTTGTTTTGTCCATAGCTTTGATATTGCAATCATTTGCATCCATACTGCAATTTTCAACTTCTCTATTCCCGCGAAATCAAAGGGATTTTACTAAGATCATCGATTCATCCAACGTCTTTTAACTCATACTCTGGCTTGTTTTTTTCTCTACTCCATAATATATTTTCCACTTTTATATTTAAACCCAAATTAACTTCCATTTTCTAAACTAAATTTTTCAAATGGATTTGGATTCATACAATTTTCGAATGATGTTCAATATGATGAGATTTAATTCAGCTCTTTCACGTGACATTCTTTCAATGCATTAATTTATTTCCATACATTTTACCTGATTTTTCAAATTACCAATTTTTTTGATAAAAACACACTTATGTATAACTTTTCTGTATCATCTTTACCAATTAAAACAGAAAACCTTGATCGTTTTGAGTTACTAAAATACGGATTCGATTATTTTACTCTTTGTAGGCCTATACAAACTCAAACTTATATTTGGATCTCATCATTCGCTATGTTTCAAAGAATTATTTTTAGATAAAACTTGCATTTTCGATAAAAACAAATTTGCGTCGAGGTTTCTTTCTGCAATTTCTCTAATGTTTATTATCTCTGTATGGTTTTTTATTGTAAGCAAACAAATACACACACATACACATTACACAAATACGGGCCAATAACACACGAAAAGGAATTCAGAAGAAAAAGAAAAAAAGACATACACATATAACGAATATACACCATGTGGCCTCAAGGGACAGAATTTGAGAGTTTTTTGTCATGAATTTTATGAGTCTCAGCTATCAGCTAAATGACATCGAGGCTTGATAACTCCCATCTCGAACATCATATCAATTACGAAACACCCATATCATTAAATACACAGTGATTCTCACCCATATGACCATTAATGCTGGGGATTATACTTTGATTAAGACAAATTTTATCACTTTAAATTCACTTGAAACGTATATGCACCTGGTAAAAAATTTAATTCCCTCCTTCCCCCGTACAAGACTATTGAAAAAGACGATTAAGTCAGCAACATTTGTGCGTCATTCTTAACTTCAAGAATTTTGAAGTCCTATATTACGACACGATCTTAACCATTCGATGGGTTTATCATCCAAGATTGTCGTTTAGGACAGATACAAATAAGGTGAAAAAAAGGCGTATCATCAATATAGTGGAAGAGAAATCATTAACTACACAAGTATTACAGTGGGTTTATTCAGTAAAATAGTTAGTATGCTTTAAAAAAAAGGAATAAAAGAAAACATTAAAAAATTATAAAGAAACGCTAAAATTGGCAAAATCATTGAAAATGATCAAAAATACACTGAAAATTGAAAATTATAGAAAAACATTAAAAGTTAAAAATATGATGAAAAATTTCAATGTCTTGGACAAAAAGTGTGCTTGCCACTTGCTACAATTACAATTTGGATTACCAACAAAAATAATTTTTAACACAATAATTTTTGTTCGTAATCCTTTGCAAGGATAAGGCAAACACACTTTTTGTCCAAGACATTGAAATTTTTCATCATATTTTTAACTTTTAATGTTTTTCTATAATTTTCAATTTTCAGTGTATTTTTGATCATTTTCAATGATTTTGCCAATTTTAGCGTTTCTTTATAATTTTTTAATGTTTTCTTTTATTCCTTTTTTTTAAAGCATACTAACTATTTTACTGAATAAACCCACTGTAATACTTGTGTAGTTAATGATTTCTCTTCCACTATATTGATGATACGCCTTTTTTTCACCTTATTTGTATCTGTCCTAAACGACAATCTTGGATGATAAACCCATCGAATGGTTAAGATCGTGTCGTAATATAGGACTTCAAAATTCTTGAAGTTAAGAATGACGCACAAATGTTGCTGACTTAATCGTCTTTTTCAATAGTCTTGTACGGGGGAAGGAGGGAATTAAATTTTTTACCAGGTGCATATACGTTTCAAGTGAATTTAAAGTGATAAAATTTGTCTTAATCAAAGTATAATCCCCAGCATTAATGGTCATATGGGTGAGAATCACTGTGTATTTAATGATATGGGTGTTTCGTAATTGATATGATGTTCGAGATGGGAGTTATCAAGCCTCGATGTCATTTAGCTGATAGCTGAGACTCATAAAATTCATGACAAAAAACTCTCAAATTCTGTCCCTTGAGGCCACATGGTGTATATTCGTTATATGTGTATGTCTTTTTTTCTTTTTCTTCTGAATTCCTTTTCGTGTGTTATTGGCCCGTATTTGTGTAATGTGTATGTGTGTGTATTTGTTTGCTTACAATAAAAAACCATACAGAGATAATAAACATTAGAGAAATTGCAGAAAGAAACCTCGACGCAAATTTGTTTTTATCGAAAATGCAAGTTTTATCTAAAAATAATTCTTTGAAACATAGCGAATGATGAGATCCAAATATAAGTTTGAGTTTGTATAGGCCTACAAAGAGTAAAATAATCGAATCCGTATTTTAGTAACTCAAAACGATCAAGGTTTTCTGTTTTAATTGGTAAAGATGATACAGAAAAGTTATACATAAGTGTGTTTTTATCAAAAAAATTGGTAATTTGAAAAATCAGGTAAAATGTATGGAAATAAATTAATGCATTGAAAGAATGTCACGTGAAAGAGCTGAATTAAATCTCATCATATTGAACATCATTCGAAAATTGTATGAATCCAAATCCATTTGAAAAATTTAGTTTAGAAAATGGAAGTTAATTTGGGTTTAAATATAAAAGTGGAAAATATATTATGGAGTAGAGAAAAAAACAAGCCAGAGTATGAGTTAAAAGACGTTGGATGAATCGATGATCTTAGTAAAATCCCTTTGATTTCGCGGGAATAGAGAAGTTGAAAATTGCAGTATGGATGCAAATGATTGCAATATCAAAGCTATGGACAAAACAAATGCAGAAATGTATGAGAACAAATACATAGCTAACCATCATATGCGAATCACATCGAAACCTATGTAATTTCAAAGATGAGAGAAAAATGAATTCATAACCACCGTATGAGAAGAGAATTAATACGGAAGATTCGTCTTGATTTGTTTGAAAAGAATACATGCAATCGACGTAGTTACTCCGGATTTGAAAAAACTCTAACAAAGTGTATTTTACAATATTAGATAAATATGGAAATTTTTAACTTTAGTATTGCTGCTCTTGTTTGGTAGTCGGAGAACAAACCAATTAATTGATTCGTTTTAAAGCATAACGGTTAGGTGAGGCCTTGAACATCGCTGTGAAATCTATGAAAAACTAGAAAAACGAGATTTAACCCATTCCGTTGAATATATGAAAAAATGAAAATAATCTAAGAAGAATAATTTATGTATAAAAAATCATTTCATTTCGTTAAATCTTGTAATTTTGTGTGAAAGTAAATGTAAAATCTGTCTTGTTTCAATGTTTAAAGCCTTGTTTCTTTTGCACTTTTCATCATAAGATAAGAATTTTGTCTTATTTATGTTGTGTTTGTATGTGTTTTTCTTTGTCTATTTTATATTTTTTATTTGACATTAATAATTCTGTCTTGCTAATGTTGTGCGTTTTTTTTAATATTTTGTTTATTTTATTTATTTCCTTAATTATAACGTAATTTGCTTAATCTTCGGTGCCTCTAGATGGTAAACATGTTTCTCATAAATTCACCTTTTTCTGCATGTATAAAAAGAACAAATTCAATTTGATTTGAAGTGGAATGTGTCAAAATTAGTAAAAGATAGTAAACTGAATGAGAGGATAACCACTGAGAATTCAGTCCTTCATCAAGAAAAAAAAATCGAGTATAACCGAATCAAAGATTGAAAACCAAAAACTGTTTTGGGAAAGCATTCACTGAGAACTTTTACGAAAGGAATAATGAATGAAAGATTCCTACTAAATAATTTAGAGAGAAATAATGCTCAGTTAATAATATAGTCATTCTAAGTTATGATATGACATGCGATTTAGAAATAGTAAAAAAAAAGACTCATATTGGTAGTTGACTTTCATATTGAATTTTTTTTCAATCGTTTTTATCACTTTTAATGTTTTTTTATCCCTTTTCTTAGAGTATAATTATTTTATTGGTTACACACACTTGCTTCTGAGAACATTGTAACTTTTATTCTTTCTCGCACCAATGTCATGAAGGATGTCCACTCTTTAGTTGACACACATCATAACAGAAACCGCAGTTTATTTTTTTTTAGCCTTTATCATTGTCATCAGTAACCGAAACCTCTCCTCTCGTCTTTTAAGAAAATGTTCGTTTCAGTGAATGGTAGCAGTTGACTGCGTGCACTTTAGATGTTTGTGCATATGTATGGTATGGAACAGTGATATCTAAGGAATAATGCTGCAAGAATATTTTTATGGGCATCTTTTTCTCAGCCACCTCTTTGGGCATTTTGCCTGTTGTGGCGTTGTATTTGTATTTGAATATAATCAGCAAAATCTTTCTTCAAATCAGGAAAAATTGAATGTTTATAGTGTGGTGATGAAAATCTCTATGAAGTTTCCGCTGAAGAATTCAGTAATGTTATATTGAAATCGTTGTATGCAGCGAGGGTGCTTGGTGAGAAACACATTCGAATACATTTAAATTTAGTAAGAATATATATTCAAACAACCATCTCATAGTTAATTATTTTGATCTGTTTTATTTTTTCAGTTGTTAATACAGCTATTTATGTTTGTATTTTATTTATTTCATAGTATTATTATTTTTTATTTTCATTTGTTTTTGCTTCATTTTATTAATCATTTAATATTTTAATTTCATTGTTATTCTTACTACCGCTATGTTAATTTTATTGATAGTTTTTGCATTTATTTATTCAATTTTTTTTTTTCATGTCTTTATCTTATCTATTGGATTTTTGTCTTTGTTATTTTATTTGTATTATCATTTTATTTTATTTCATTTAATTTTTTAATTATTCAAATTTTAACATTAGTTTTATTCGTTCTTTTGTTATTTTTTAATTCTTTATTTAATTTACTCATCGTAATTATTTTATCTATTTGATTTTTATTATCTTTGTGTAATCATTTTATTTTCATTGTTAGTTTTTTTCACTCCTTCATTTTTTTTCATCGTTACTATTTCATGTTTCATTTTTTCATTACTTTTGTTATTTTATTTATATTAGATTATTATTTTTAGTCGTTCAAAATTATTTATTTCTGTAATTATATCTTATTTTTATTGTTTTGAAGACTTATTTCGATTAATTTTTTTATATAAAACGTCATTTTTATTTTACTTTTTTAAAATTTGTTTTAAATCGTTTTTAATTCTCAATTTTTCTACAATGTTTCTTATTTTAAAACGATTCAGCGTTAACGGCAATACAGTAGATCGACAGCGAATTAGAAAAAAAATTGTATGGTGAGAAGCAAGTTGGAAAAAATAGTTATAACGACTGACAAACAACATAATGCAAACTATTTACTGAGACAAGTCTGAGATAAATAGAAGTTTGATTTGTAAATAAATTTGAGATTCTTAACTAGATATTTTTCTTTTTTCTAAATACATTGTTTTAGGATACGTTTGAAATCATAATACAATCAAATTGGAATAAAAGGAACTGCTAAAATTTTCGGATCCTTTCTTTGCACGGATGCCTTCTATGTGGTTGAACACTGTCAGCTAGAGGGATAAGTAAGAGAACATAAATACATCAGCGAATAACAGTGATAACAGGGGCGTAAAGACATGCTTTAAAGTCGTAACATAACGTCGTCAAAACACATATCATTGGGGGAAGGAAAGAGACGGGAAGTGCCGAAACAAGGTGAGAATTCTGGCAAAAACCGGAAATTAGGACAAAAGCCCCCTCTTAGATGGTGGAAACGCTCGGGAGTGAAATGTCCCGTTTTTTCAAAATATAGTCACTCGATACGTCTAGAAGCTTGTCAAAAATATTTACAGCGTCCGTAGTCCTCAATGATCCGTAGTCCCTAATTACCAATAGAAATAAGTCAACACAGAAGTAAAAAATAATGGCGATAAGACACAGGAAGTCTCTTAATAGAAAATAGTAGAGATAAGACACCGGAAGTCGTTTAATGAACAACAGATGTCACTTAATAAACACCGGAAGTCGCTTAATGAGCAACAGATGTCACTTAATAAACACCGGAATTGAGATAAGACACCGGAAGTCGCGTAATGAACAACAGATGTCACTTATTAAACACCGGAAGTCGGCATTCTGTAGAGATAAACAACGGAGGTCACCTAATAAACACCGGAAGTCGGATAATTAACAACAGATGTCACTTAATAAACACCGGATGTCGTCATTCTGTAGAGATAAAACACCGGAAGTCCCTTAATCGAAAGCAGATGTCACTTAATGACCGGATGTCGGCATTCTGTAGAGATAAGCAACGGAGGCCACCTAATACACAACAGAGGTCACTTAATAAACACCGGATGTCGTCATTCTGTAGAGATAAAACACCGGAAGTCCCTTAATCGAAAGCAGATGTCACTTAATGACCGGATGTCGGCATTCTGTAGAGATAAGCAACGGAGGCCACCTAATACACAACAGAGGTCACTTAATAAACACCAGAAGTGCGATAAGACACCTCGTACTATATCTCACCACCGGAAGTATCTTAATAGAAAACATATGCCACTTAATAAACATCGGAAGTCGATAGCGATAAGGCAGCAACAGCCAATAGCGATAAGACACCGGAAGTCGGATAATTAACAACAGATGGCACTTAAACACCGGAAGTGCGATAAGACACCTCGTACTATATCTCACCACCGGAAGTCATTTAATTAACAACAGCTGCCACTTAACACCGGAAAAGAGATAAGACACCTCGTACTATATCTCAACACCGGAAGTGTGACGTCACTTCCGGCGGTATACCGGGCCCGATACTACTATTGCTTATTCTAATGCATTGCTTATTATGTGCTTTGCTTATGTGATGCATTGCGTATTGTACTGTATTGCATATAGTTATATGTATTGTGCATTGCTGATTGTGGTGCGTTGCTAATTGCATTATAGCGTACCGCGTGCTGTATTTCAATGCAGTGCTTATTGCGTATTGTGGCGCATTGCGTATTGGGTTGCATTGCTTATTGTGGTGTACTGCAAATAGTTGTGCATTGCTGATTATAGTGCATCGCCTGCTTATTGTGTTTCAGTGGTTATGGCGTGTTGTGGTGCTTATTGCGATGTATAGTGCTTTATGCATTACGTGTTGTAGTGCTTCGCGTACTGTATTGCTTATTATAATGCAGTGCGTATTGTGGTGTATTTGGTGGCCTTTTTGTGCTACATTGCGTGTTGTACGTACATCGTGTGCCGTATTTCTTATTATAATTTCGTGCCTACTGCTTATTGTGGTGCACTGCAATATGGTGAATGTGGTGCATTGCGTATTGTTATGCATCAATGCAGTATGCGCATTGTATTGTGGTGCACCGCTAATTGTGTTTCATTGCGTATTGTGGTTCACTGCTGATTGTGATGCATTGTGTATTGTAATGTATTGCTTAATCTAATGCAGTGGTCATTGCTATTGTGCTGTATTGCTTATTGTGGTGCACTGTATTGCGTATTGTGCTGTATTGCTTATTGTGGTGCACTGTATTGCGTATTGCGTATTGTGCTGTATTGCTTATTGTAATGCATTGCTATTGTGCTTTATTGCTTATTGTAATGCATTGCTATTGTGCTTTATTGCTATTGTGCTTTATTGCTTATTGTAATGCATTGCTATTGTGCTGCAATACTTATTGTGGTGCACTGCAAATACAATGCTGATTTTAGTGCACCGCATGCTGTATTGCTTACTATAATGCAGTCCGATGCGGTCTGTATTGCGTACTGTGGTGCATTGCATATTGTGCTGTATTGCTTATTGTAATACAGTGCTTACGGTGTATTGTACATATTATGATACTTTGCCTATTGCGATGCATCGCGTATTGTGCTGTATTGCGTATTGTGGTGCTTTCCTTATCATGGTACACTACTCAATTTGCAGCATTGCTGATGTTGGTACATTGCATATGCATTGCAGTGCATTGCTTATTGCTGCATTGCCGATGGTGGTACATTGCATATGCATTGCAGTGCATTGCTTATTGCTGCATTGCCGATGGTGGTACATTGCGTTTTGTGCTGTATTGTGGTGCACTGCATATAGTGGTGGATTGAGTATTGTGCTTTATTGCCGATAGTGGTGCTTTGCGTGTTGTGATACACCGTATATAGTGAATCACTACTTAATTTGCTGTATTGCTGATATGGTGGTGCATTGCGTATAGTGGTGTATCACGTATGTATTGCGGTGCATCGAGTATTCTGTAGTATTTATGATGGCAGTGCATTGCTTATCGAAATCAGAATGGGAAACTGGCAATTGAATGACTTTTGCAATTGCAATTGAAATATTTTGCAGGCATTCTTTTGCAGTGTCTGAGGAATATTTTGCTTTATAATTAAAGTGACGAGTAGTTAGCTCCATTGGAGGAGTTGGGGAGGCGTCATTAGTAATAAATAAATATAACTTATATTTCTTCTCGATGTTGGGAACCGCTGGTATAGATAATATCTGCATGTCAGGTCTTGGCTGGGAATTAGAAAGTGCGCAGCCATGTTTGTTGACATCCAAACCGGGACAGTTTCGACGAAATAAATTAAAAATTATTAATACGCTTTGGTTTTTACCTTAGAGGAGAAATAAAGTATACTATATTTCTGCTCGATGGTTTTGATTCAATATGAGAAAATATTCAGAATTTGCTGCCATCTATGATTTAAAAATAGTACTAGTGAATCGTTTCCCATTTGCTCTTTGAATAATAGATAGCAGCATAAGTCCTACTTTCTTTTGTCCGTAATCCGCTAATGAAGTTTACGAATTACATGATAGATGACAGCAAAAGTCGTAATAGAATCTATTAGCATTAGTACACAGCTGACCATATAAATGATGATTTTTGGCTGGAAATTTTTAAGGATCTGGCAAGTCTACCTACACCAACCATCGAGAAGAAATATAATTTATTATATCCTCTAATCCTTATATATTAATTAATAATCCTAATACTATTTATTATATCCTTTATTTCTCCTCTAAGACAGAAACGACCCTGCTTCAACGCACGCACTTTCACAGGGGATGACCCGAAGCCACAAAGCCCTGTATAATTAAAGAAGAAGAAGAACGCACAGGCTGGTGTATATGTTTATATTTGGTTTTGATGTAATCTACACAGCGCTGTTTTTGTGAGTTCGTGTTGATGAGTTGAATAGTCCATACAATGTAAATTGACTGATTCATAATCCATTGTTAGCGCCGTTTATTTAATTGTTAATAATAATTATTATTATTATGACTTCGAAGACAAGTTTCATTCAGTATACTCATTGCGATGTGTGTCGGATTCATCACAACGTGGGTAAAAAACATATCTACGCCAAGCACCACCAGAACAATTTGAAAACCATTTTAAAAAAGTCCCATTCAAAGGTATCAGTTTGTATTTGTTTATTACATTTATTTTATGCATACATTTGTTTCTATTGTTGGTTGGTGGGATCGACCTTTGGAGGGGGGTAACAAACGGCTGGGGGGGGGGGTGTTTTTAAACAAAAATTTTCTTTACCACCCTTCAAAAACCATTTAAATTAACAGAAATTTGTTATTAACAAATTCAAAGGGTATTTCCTTTCCATATTTGAATTTTTCACCGAAATATTAATTTGATAAGATTTAGATTTTAAAACAAGATTTAGACTGCTTGTGGGTGCATGGGTCCCCTGATCGCCCTCAACCTCGTAGCAACTCAGCCACCTCGTTGGGCATTTTGCCTGTTGTGGCGTTGTATTTGCATATGCCTCTGTTGGTTGCCCTCGCAACTGAGGGCTAAGCAGTGGCATATTTGTGTTTGACCCTTTAAGACGACCTGTTGGGGGGGGGGGGGAAGCCATTTTTTTTGTCCATCCAACGCCACAAACCATTTACGGGCTGTTAGGCCATATTTTAATGAATTTTTTTTTGTCACATTTCGCTCACATCAGTGGCAGGTAACTTCTGAGGTTAAACACACGCAGATATTTATGTGACAAGTGAGAAAGGCATTGCACATCTGGTGTCCTCAAGTTGCTCTATATAAAACTTCTTCAGCTTGATCGCCCGTAAAAGAGCCTGTATGGGCTGGTCTGAGTTGTTGGTACAACCAGCCTTGCTCTGGTTGGCTGTGTGTGTGCGCTCTTTCTTTCTGTGCACGAGGGCACTACTCAGATCTGTCACCATGGGCACTTTACTACCTAGTGCAGAGGTTCTCAAACTGTGCGCCACCAACCTTTGTCAGGGGCACCGCAAAGCAGTGAGAACTCCTGCCTTAGACCATGGCATAACATCCCAGGAAACCATTTTAGTAGCTCATTGAACGCCGGCCATGGGAATGCATAGGAAGAGCAGAAACAACCCTTGTATAGTTGTATATTCTAATACACCAAAACCCTTTTCTCTCATTGTCACCATTTTTAATTTCAGACACTGTTCTAGGGAAGTGCTGCCATCTATTGAAGAATGTTGATAAAAAACTTTGAATGTTTTTCTCAATAATCTGTAATGTACATAAAGATAATTATGTGTAATAGTTTTGAAAATATGAATTTTTTTAAATTGTGCCATTCATTTGTGCAAACCTTGTATTATTTCAGTATAAAAGTCTAAGTGGATGAAAATTTTCATTGAAGTGAATCTCGTATGTTTTTACAATCAATCAGGTCATTGAAAGCAGGAACTCCATGAAAAACATTGAAGTTCATGATTCTCACTGGGAAAAGAACAAGACATTCTGGTGTTATTTTTGTTCATCGGAGCATCCTAAACATTTGCCGAGTAACAGTTTGAATATACAGTGTCTTGGAATGGTTCATCATTTGGCTGAGTATGCTTGGAAGTTTGTAATTAAAATTTGTTAAGCATTGAATGTGTTTTGATCGACAGGTTGCATGATTTTGTAGAAAATGATGTATTGAAAATGATTAATTTTTTTTAAAATAATAATTTATTTACAACACGAAACATGACAATATAAAACAAAAATCTATGAGATTAACATGTTGCTCACTTGATGGTCTGGTCGCGATTTCGTGCGTGACCATAGGATGCTGTTGGCTTTACATGTGCTGCTATCTGTGGGACTTGATACAAATCAAATCTCACCACAGTGTTAAACATTTTTTTGTTTGTTATGATTTTCATTTTATGATAGATTTGTAAAGTTTAGTTTTTTTTTTTAATCTTTAAAGTATAATGTGACGGCAGAAAATGATGGGTACTGAGAATGAATGGTATACATGTTGTGTCATTTTATTTTTTCTCTGTTATACTGAATTCATAATACAGTCGACGCTCATTTTTATGAACCCACGCAGACATGAAAAATAGTTGGTAAGTGAGAAAGATATATTATTTGGGACCAGAAGACTTGTTCGTAAAAACGTGCAGTTCGTAAAGTAAATTGGAGGTTTGTAAAATCAAGCATTGACTGCAATTAAAATTTTCATATAGAATATGTGTGAAAAAATTAATATATATATATATATATATATATAAATATATTTATTTATTTATTTAATTTTGAAGCCATTCGCATTATGAAAACGTCAAGAAGTTCCTGAAAAGTAATCGATCGGCATCTGATGTGAAAAAGTATATTATAAGCAAGTCAGAGTTCTTGAGGTTAGTGCCTTGTTTTTTTGTCGTCTTACGATATTATTAATTTTTTTGATTGATAATTGCTTTATGATTGAAATATTACAAGTATTTATGCTGTTTTAATATACTGTTTTTTAAAAAATCAAAACAAATTTATTGCATCCGTCAATGATTAAATTTCATTCTAGTGAATCCATGTGCATAAGGCTAGGTACTATATTTTTCTGCGTATAATCTGTGGATTAGGATATATGTTGAGAAACTATATGTTAAAAAAAATTGTAATTTCCTAGTGCAGAATATCTGTTGCTGCCTGTTATCTGTAGCAATGAAATATAACATCTATAAATTTTTTTAAAAGATTTGTAGATATAAGTGGAAAAATTGACTTTTCCTCCCTATAAAATATGTCAAAAGACACTTCTATTCTTTGAGACAGTGATGGGCAAACTTTTGTTTAGTAGTAGGCCAAAAATGAAAAAGAAAAAATTTGACTGGCTGGATATGTGGCAGGATATTATGCTGTATTCTTCAAAAATCTCCACCCTTTTTTTCATGACAAATGAAGCACTATGGTTTTCACAACTGTGAAAACAAGTACGTTTTAATAATTTTATGCTTATTTATTAGGACATGTTTATTTTATTTTTTTGCATACATGCAAAAATGTTTTAATGAATTTGAATGGTAAAAGTATGGTAAAGTACCAAAAGGGAAAATATTGGGAAATTGCAAAAACCTGTTTTTGCAGCCTGTAGGGACGTTAACATTTCCGACCTCTTTACACACTCTTTTGAACCACTTGGAGGGCTACTGGGTATTTTCACGTTGCCGACATTATAAAGTGTTGTTCATTTGACACTTTAACGTGAAAAACTGTTTGCATTTTTTTGGCAGTGACAACATTCGCCATTTTTAACCCCCTTCATTTCTATTCAAATTCCCACAGCTTATTTTGCATATGCAAAAACAATTGCACACCCCTTTAAATGTATTTTTTTTAAACATAAAAATTGAAAACTTTTCTATACTATTATTGGGTGGGATGCAGTTTAGACCCCTTCAAAAAGTCTCCAACTGTGGCACTTCGGAAACGTTTGTTTACCTTCTGCTTCAACTGAATTATATTGCCTTCTCGGTCTACTAGGGCTTTAATCCA
Source organism: Pholcus phalangioides (assembly GCF_987345545.1). Lineage (NCBI taxonomy): Eukaryota > Metazoa > Arthropoda > Arachnida > Araneae > Pholcidae > Pholcus > Pholcus phalangioides. Next base: position 363,476 of record NW_028301594.1, read on the forward strand.
TTGTGGTGAAAACAGAGTTGATAATTTCAGTCCGGGGGCAGGGGGTTCCCCTTTAATATCCGGAGGAGCGAAGCGACGCCCGAGCCCGAACGAAGTTCGGCCTACAGGTGTAGTTACTAATAAAGTAGTCTGAAACTTGTTTTGTGTGTATCTATGGCTATATAGCTGTAGGAATTTTACTATGTTCCGTCTTACATCTTATTTGCATAGCATGTTAGCGATTGGACGAAACGTTTTTTTGCGCTAATGCATTGTTGAACTACGTGTCATTTCACTTCCATCGCGCATTGTTGCAGGATGTTCTGCTCACAGCCATCACCAATTTTTTAAATTCTTGATGGTGTTAAATAGCTTCTGTTGGGCCGAGGCCTTGTAACTTCAAACATTTCGGAATGCATTTTGCTGGCGATTTTAATTTTGTATTGTCATGACTTATTTTTAAAATTCGGTACTATGAGTTTACCACCCATTCAATTCCATTGGATTATTTCAATTTATTATGCACATTTCGGATTATTTCACGTGTTTGTGCCCCAAGGATTATTTCTATTTCTAACAGATTATTGTTGTGCAGTGGAGGATGGAGGGAAAAAACAGGAGAGCGGTGAAAAAAAGTTTTTTATTTCTCTTTCACAGAGTTACATTAGACTTGACTTCATGGTGCCAAAGCAGTGCCAAGAAGGGTGCTTATACTGCTTTTTCACCAATTCACCAAAGCTCGAAGTTGAAATTCTATTGATGAAAAGTATGCTGATTTATTAACAGATGCACACATGTGGTAGGGTAGGGAATCCATGCTTCCCCCCCCCCCCCATTAAATGGGACTGATTTTTGACAGTGCCCAGACTAAGATTTTTAGCCGGCTCATGATATTGATTTTCCAGAAAATTTATAGTTTTAAATATTAAGAAAATGTAAGGGCAATGCATAAGGCATCATACTTTCCAATGCATTTATCATGGTCTTATGAGTGCCATGAGCCATGGGAGAAAAAAAGACTCTCTTAAATCTTATTTCATGCATTAGATATTATTGTTTGTCTTGTTAACGTGAGGTTTCTTATCCACCTGCACTATCCAGTGAGCCTATGTGCCTATGTCTGTGTGGGAAGAAGGCCCTGCTTTCTGAAACCTCTTAGGAAAGATTTTTTTAAGAATTCAAATTTTTAAATTTTAGAACTTTTTTCTAATTCTCAAATTTTAGGGAAACCCGTAAATTAAATTTTTGTGGATGTATAAAGCAAAAATGAGTTTATTTCTGGTCCTAACCCCTGCCACATCCCTCTCATAATACTGAAGAGGGCTACAAAACTGTTCTTGCACTGGGTTGCTAAACGACCAAGTCTGGCCCTAATTGTAATAAATATATATATCAGCTGCAGAGAGTTTCTCTGAGTGATCATAAAAAAGACCACTTGAATAAGAGCCTGGCGATACTGTACATCATTTTGCAATGCATGATTGAAATGAAGTTTTTTTAATTGATTCACTGGATATCCCATATCAATTTTTACACATTTACTCATCTTGCTAAAATAAAAATTAAGTTTTTTTTATGACTAATTTTAGTATTGTCTCATAAAGCATAACATTAATAAAAAATTTCACATTCTTTGATCATTTTTTATAATTAGCTTTATGGAGAAGATTCCAGTTGCAGAAAGCAAGTACTTGATGGAAATGGATGCATTACACTCTGTGGTATGCTTGAAATTTCAGTTGTTTTTATTGAAATCCAGCCCTTGAAGTTGTATCTATATATAAAGAAAATAAATGTTTTGATTTGATATAGAAAGTTCCCCCATATTCATGATTTTTATTATGTATTTAAAAGTTTAATAATAACTATATTTGCTTTTTTGATATTTCATTAGCATGTCCGGGAAATTAAACAGGCAGAGAAAAGAAGGGTAGAAATTGTTCTCCAGGCAGTAGCTGAGGTTCGTTCAAAGCTCATGGTGACATGTGATCAAGCATTATATCTGTATCCCTTTCTTAATTGATATTAATATATTTATATTTCTTGGGTCATTTATTTATTACTTCAAACATGAGTTTTTTGAATAATAGTCATATTGATAAGTAAGAATTGATCTATTTTTATAATTTTTGAGTTGTGTATTGGATGAATAGAGTTTTTCACTTTTTCTGTGCGGAAAATTGGATTTAAAATCCATAAAGGTACCACTAGGGAATATATTCAGTTGATTTGGGTGAAGTTTTGCCAGGAAAAAGTTGGCTCATTTCAGGCATTTAATTATTCCTTTTCTAAATCTAGTTCTTCCAATCATAAGTACAGAGTCCCAAGACACACTGTCAGTGGTTCATTTATCTTATTCTTACTGCAGTGAAACAATTAATACGTCTAGAGTGACAAAGAATGACCAAAATTTTGTGTTTAGTATAAGTTTGATCTTGTTTCAACCTACTTAACTGTGAGAATTTTTAGCCCATTTTCTCTTAAAAATCACAGCAGAATTTTTTTTACCACAACTTGATGTGCTGCATAACTGGACATGCATAGGCCATATAACCAATGGAAATGACAAAAATTTTCAACCCTAACATTCTCAACCCTAATTTCTATGCATTGTCAACTGTATATAATACAAGTAGTTTGACATTATGATGAAATTTAACTTTGCAAAATATCTATTTTATTAATTTCGAAAGCAAATATTTTAAGGGGAGAGTTTGCTCAAATGACAAAATATATCAATTCCAAACCATTGGAATGTATTTCAATATACTTTTATTTGAAAATATATCGTCTCTCATGCCAGAAGCATGGATGTGCAAGGTCCCTGGAACAAAAGGAATATGAGGAATGACGTTTGAATGTCTACTCTACCCATACTCTGTGAAAATTATTTTCCTAAAATGTTTTGTAACATATTTTCAATTGAGATACTCATCCCTGTTTCATTCAAAACTTAGATAGCAAAATAAGGTATCCAACCAGCCGATTAAAATAAAGAAGAAAATTCTCACATTTGTGTTTCTAGCATGTGGGGACAGTATATATTTTTTGTAATGTTCATTAATATCTTAAAGTTTTTATTTTTTCAAATTTCTTGAAAATTCCTTCTCAGAAATAAAAACTTGATTGAATCGGTGAGAAAAAGAACTGTCCGAAACTGGTCCAAAATTCTTAATTCAAGATAACCGAGTTTTGAGTTTTGAAACAGGTACTTGTTCTTTTACTAATCTAAATTTAAAACATGCATGGAACCAATAAAAGGAGGTTGGTGTAGTATTGTTGTTACACTCAATGTTTAGATATACATTTATAAAACTGATTCATAAAAAAAAATTGAAAAAAAATGGAATTTTGATTTGTACTGTTCTTCTCAATCACTGATTCAATCGATCTGCTCTATGACCATAAATAAATGCTCTAAAATTATGTTTATTAAAACATAATTAGTGCTTATCTTTAGAAATAAGGTAAATGTGATGTCAAATATGTGTTTTTTTATGTTGAAAAAAATAGTTTTTATTAAATTTCCTGAATCATTACTTTAGACTCCAGCAAGTGAAACGAACCAACCTGGTGACATTGCTGGTACAAGTTACCAGTCTCTGTTGCCGAGTCACATTGTAATGGAGGTATGTTTTATGCATTCTGATCAATACCTATACGAGTATTTTAATTGGTCTACAAGGCTTCATAATTTTCTGTGGCTGATGTTGCACCAGCCTTTAAAAACAAGAATTTAAGTTAAAATACAGTCATACCCTTACTTACATCAGTATTCCATTCCAAGACTAGATATGTGATTGAAAAGATTTGTGGTGTATGTGCTGCTATCTAATTCTGAGTAATTGAATGAAAAAAACTGAAAGTATTTGAAACTTTAGGCCAGTGATTCTTAACCAGGGATGGGAGATGAGAAAAAATTATAACATGTTGACTAAAAAATTCAGCAAATTGAGATAAAAATTTAATTTCAATTTTTTTTAAATACGAATCATACCGCAAATTCTATTTTCTTTTTTGTTTAGTGACAGTACTTGTTTTTAATTTTAGTTGAAGAAAAATTTGCTTAATTCCCAAATTATTTTGTGATTTTCACTGTTTACATTTGCACCTTGTGCTATTAGCATGCAGCGCTTGGATTTGATTCTGTCATGATGCCACATAAGCATGCCTCAGTAAAACATCAAAAAATTTAATGAAACGCCAAACAACATATCATCACCTTATAGTGAAAACTTCCTTACCTCAAAAGTTCCCAACTTTGCAGGAAGAGCAAAAAAAGGATGAGACGTCCCATTGAATAACACCCAAAAGTTCATTTTTTTAACTATAGAGAGCATGTTGTTACTGATTTTTTTTTCAAAAACTGTAGTAGGTGAAAAATGGTGTTCTCAATTTAAATCTGTGAAAAAGTCATTTTTGAAAAAAAGTTTATACATGAGGTTTTCATTATAAGGTGATATGTATATTGTTTGGCTGGAATTAATAAGCAAAGAACATTTCATTGAATCTTTTTCTTACAAATTTTGAAAAATAATTTCTTTTAGTTCATTTTTTGAATTAGTTTAAAAAGCTGAAATTGCCTATCAATCATGGAAAAAATAGAATTTAATAATATGTAAAAGAATTTATAAAAATTAGTTAATGTAATTAACTATAATTAATTAATTATAGAAAGACTAAATTTTCTACCAAAAAAATTCTAACTTTCTAACATGAAGCACTTTATATAAGGGGGTGTGAGGTGTATTGTATTGGGGGTGCACAATGAATAAAGGTTAAAAGCCACTGTTCTAGGTAAACGCAAAATGATATTGAAAAATGTTTTTTTTTCTCTAAATAAAATATGAAAATTTATTATTTATAGTTTTGAATCTTCTGTACTAATATCAGTTAATGTGTACTCAAAAATTAATATGAATAAGATCTATATGATTTATTGTACTAGGTTACTCATATCTTCCTGAATGTATAGCTATACATAAGGTGACAATATTTCTGTGGGAAAAAAAGGAAATTTGGATCTTAATTACATAAAAAAGTACAGGTACACTAATTTTCTTTGCAGATATGCTAATTGTTGGATAAAATATCAGTTTGTTGCTGGAATTCCTAAAAAATCTGACCAATGGGGGGAAAATAAAGGACTATTGCAAATCACAGCATATTTAAATGTACATCACGATAAGACTGTTCTAATGTGCAAAGTGAATTTGTAGTAATGGTTATTATGTAATTTATGTTTCATCAAAAAATTTCAATAAATACTGTAAAACCTGCCTATAACAATACTATAGAGACCTAGAAAAAATATTATTATAGACAGGTTATCATTGTAGACAGCTTGAGCATTTGCACTATTTCCCATTGAATATAAATTCTACTGGGACCAAAGAAAATAGTGTTATAAGCAGGTTTATCATTATAGCCAGAATCATTATACACAGTTTTTACTGTATTAGAAATTATAGTAAGCTTCACATTAAATAAATGGGAAATATTTGTCAAAAAAAAAGTAAGGACTGCCAAAAAAAAAAAAAAAAAAATTCAATAACTTGTGAATTAAGTCATCCTACTTATATTGTACATTAAAAGATTGTGCTTTCAAAATAAGAGCAGCCAAGTATTTTCTTTACAGAAGACGACTAAACATCTCAGTCTATTTACTGTAATTCAGTGCGAAAAAAATCCCAATTGTCAATTTGTATGTCTCTGTGTATTTTTCTGGATGAGTTGTGTTTTGTCTTAGAAATAATCGTTTCTCACTTTTTTTGAAGGATCGTGTACCTTGGACTTTTGAAAGAGAAGTCAATGTTCCACCACAGTCTTCACCTGTGAATGTAAACACTGCTTTCTTCGCACCTATACCCACACCAATTATAGATGAAGTTTCTCCTGTGATAGGCCCTACAATGGAAGATGTTTCAAATCATGGTACAAAATTTCCCTTTCTAACCAAACTTAATAAGAATTTAGAATAAAATTTGATAGACATTTTTAAATAATTGGGTTTGATGATTGCAAAAGTTTGTGCCTGATTTTAAATGAATGATTCTGGAAGTATTCTATAATTTTTTTAGTTTGTCTAGTGGTTGGCATGGAAAGTTACTCATCAAAGAAAACAAAAAGAAATATAATAGTAAAATAACTAATAAAATAATAGCAAAATAAATAGTAAAATAAAAACACCACCACCAATAAAAGCCAAGCATGAATTTTTGCTACCATCCACACATAGAGGAATAATCTAATAGCCACTTTTTCCTTTCGCCATTATTCTTCAACCACGGACTGTTGCCAGTCCTTTGGAATTTTCTACGTCTACAAAACATTTTGCCTAATTCATTTAGTCACTATATGTGTATAAGTTTAGGTTTAATTAAATATTATAGTGCACCTTCTGTATATTGATTTTTATTTCTGTCTTAACTGTCAGAAGGTCTGCAAACTATTTCTCTCTTTTGACGGCCCTCAACTTATTTCTCTTGTTTACTTTTTGCTGGTCTGCAAATTATTTCTCTGATTTCCATTGGTCTACAGCTGTAAAAAGGTTGAAGAACACTGCTTCAGGCTGTTAATATTTTTTATAAATTATCCATTTGAAAATTAAATTTTATGGCATGAATTTTTAGAAGTGCATACACAAATTCCATATGGGAGGAACTGTTAAGTTGATTTAATCATATTTCTGTAGGTTTTCAGCAATTACTCATTATTTGTTTTTCTGAATCTAGTCAAAAAACAAGAGAATATCGATATTTCTGGTAGGAATTCCAGTGCATCATCATCTCAGTTGCCATCATATTGTGGAGTTTTGAAGAAAAGAAGGATAAAATAGTTAAGGTATATTTTTGCTAAAAATAAATGATCAAGGTTTTGGTATACTTTCCTACATTTTTGGAATCAGTTACATGTTATTACATTTTCTTTGCCATTAAGTGTGTTAAAGCTTGACTATATAAAAAGAAAGAATTTTTGAATGATTTGAATTTTTTTCCCCCTAGACACACTTATAGTGGTTTTGCAAACATAAGATATCAGGGCTGGACAAATTTATTGCCAGAGGCATGTATAAATTTTGACCGTGCATGTATTTTTTTCGACCACATGCGGACATGCCCAATGTGAGCATATAAAAATAAAAAATTAAACACTTTCATTTTTTTTTTCATTGGTGGTGATGTGTTTCTACACACATGCATGAAATTCCATCGAAATTCATTCTTTGGCAGCCATGATGCAAATGTATAGTCAAGATATTTTGATCTATTTTCACAGTCCTACTAATTAGTAGCCCAGTGGGCCCTCATATATTACAATTAGGCTGTTCTGGAAAACAGTTAACCTCAAAATAGTATATCCTGATGGTATATTTGCAGAAGAAGAGAAAAGATTTCTCTGTTTGCATAAAGCACAAAAATATTTCTTCCGAAAAAAACTATATCATAGATGGCTCTATTATACAGTATATGAAGTGTCTGATAGGGATGAAAATTCTGTGTTCGATTTTAAAATTGTAAAGAACATTTACGTACATTTCTTTTTTTTACATAAAAATATCCATCACAAAAATATGGAATCTCTTCTGTCACCTATCAAATAAAAACTGAACAATCTGATAATTTTTTAAGTAAAGTTAGTTGTTGGTTTGAAACTGGTGTACAGCATGAAAACGAACAAAATGTGTTATAATCATTACTGCATATTTGTTTTTATGCTGCATACTGGTGGGTGTAAATTTTATGCTTTTCGAAATACCAGTTAATAAGTTTTTATGTTTGCCAGCAAATTACTTTTGTGAACATAGTAACTGGTATTTTGGTACACAAAATGTACACTGGTATGCAACGTTAAAAAAAATTAGTTTTATACAACATGTTGTTTATCCTCATTCTGCACATTCGCTGGAAACCAGCAATAATTTTAAGAATTATAACAGATCGTTTGGTTTTTATTCAATAGCTGACAGCAGCTGTCCCAGTTTAAAATATATATATATAATAACAAAGTATATGAAATAAAACGTAAATATAATAAGTCAGAAGGTTTAGTCATATTTATAAACATAAATAAGTCAGAAGGTTTAGTCATATTTATAAACATAAATAAGTCAGAAGGTTTAGTCATATTTATAAACATAAATAAGTCAGAAGGTTAGGAAAATTTCGGGCATGTAAAATATTGATTGGGCATCTATTATTTTAAGTTATATGCCCAACTGGGAGTGCAAATTTTTGGAGATTTGTCCAGCCCAGTAAGATAATGATTTATCTTTTTGTTCTTAAGATGATTAATTTCATAGATTTTTGGGTGAATCCTCTATCATTTTTTAGATAATTTTCATTTTATTGTACTTTTTATGAGCATTTAAGTATTATGTCAGCATCTTGGGGGGGGGGGATTTGAATGATTATTTCACTAACCCCCTTTATGAAAATATAAAATATTCTTAATGTCGCCTTTACTATGTGTATAACCTATCTATACTACTCTGTTAATGAGAACTGAAGCTCAAAACTGAAAACCTAATCTTAAAATTCAGTTCTGTCTTATATGTTTCTCTCACTTGTGTCTTTTTTCTTTGTTCCCTTGAACCAATATGTAATTGAGTGAGAGGCCAGTTTACAGTTTTTTCATTTACTAATCATGTGAAAAATGATTCCTGTGCATTCATAACAAAGTTCACTACAGCTGCATCAGATGGTGGTGGTCAGGCTCACTATGTATATTCTCGTAAGGCCATAGCCCCCACATCCTGGAGTAGGGCCCTAGGCAGAGATCTTTGGTGGGCCCCAAACCAGACTTTTCACGGACCTTTTTATTATAAATTTATAGCATGAAAAGCAAAAAAATGGTAATTGCCCCAATCTCCCAGGGCTGGAGCTCTGTCAGCCCTACCTTTGTGGGGCCATGCTTAAGGCAATTCCAATCAGGTGTGTATGCAGGATCCACCTTTGGAGGGAGCACAAGGAGAAATTCTTAGTTATTGGTCTTCAAATAGCATTGAAATTAACAGAAATTGATTACAATAACACATAAAGGAAGGACACAAGGCCCCCCTCGCATATGCCTCTGATCCCAATATGTGATAGGAGGAAGGGGGATAGAGCCTACATAATTTTGTTGACAGGAGGTGGGGGGGGGGGAGAGTCTCTAAAACTCTGCTGGCATAATATTTAATGTTCCCTTACAATAAGCTTGAATTTAAATGTTTTTTCCTTGTAACATAATTTTGGGAAAAACTGAATTTCCTTTGGAGAATCGATCATATGCAGACATTGCCCTCACATTATGTTTTTCATTTTACATGTCATTGTGTTCATTAATTTTTTCCATCATATTTAATGTTTTTAGTGTTTTTTTTTTAAATGAAGGATTCTACTCAACTATTTGATATTACTTGCTGTAAGGAAAAAGTGAAAGGAAATGTCTTACAGAGAATGAGAGAGATACAAAGACCTGAAATAAACTTGATTTTCTGTTATGTATATATATATGTATACACTTTTCATGAATTGTAGTAGAATCTTATACAATAAATTATGTTTTTTGTTTGTATGTGTGTTTTTTATTTTCTTTACTATGCTGATGGGAAATCAGCTGGAATGATTGCTATAGGGGTGCTTCACTTCTATTTTTCTTCTATATCATGATATTTAGAAAAGGGCATTTTTTGAAATTACTTTCATAAATTTTCATTCACAAAACTCTGAAGTTTGCAAATGTGAAATATAAGACCACCTATAAGTTGTGAGTGAATGAGTTTTCTTCTGTTAACTAGACTAGTCTTATCATTTGATTAAGGGCTATAGCCAGTAATTCATTTTGAAGGGTGTGACAAAAATGAAAAATAAAGAAACCGAAGTGTCACCTAACCAGGTATTTCATATACATGTATTAGTCATTTTCTCACATTTCGGGAAAGAGGGGGAATGGGGAGAAAAACCACGGTTTTTAATTTCAAATATGAAACTTCGTGTAGGTCACTCAAATGATCTGTGTGTGTATGCCACAAATTATTTAATTGATCTGTAAATGTGCGCACATCATTAAAATGATCTGTAAATATGCCTTGTATTACTCGAAATGTGCCACCGGCAGGGCCGTCTTAAGAACATCAGAGGAGACCCCCCCCTTCCCCCCCCCCTGGCTGGAAATACCTGCCGGAAATACCAGTTTACATTTACTCTGATATTGTAACCGCATCTTATTGTCATGAGGTCCCTCTACACTTGAGACCCCAGGCAGTACCCGGGTGGGCTCCAGGCGGAAAAACGGCACTGCCGCTGATGTGATATGAAACAGTCACGAGTAACTTTCGTGCTGCGAACCGGCACCCCAGGCCGTCTAAGTGCTCTGAAACTGTTCTGCTAGTCATTTGAGTGATCTGTAAATATGCAGCAGATCACACACACATTTAAGTGATATTTGAATGTGACGCAGTCCGCTTGAGTGATCTGGAACAGTATCGCGGGTTACTCAAATGATCTGTAAATATGCCACGAGTCACTTAAGCCATCTGGGAATATGCTGTCTTATAGGCCACTTGCGTTAAGAATTCTTACCCCAGAGTCACTTGAGTGATCCGTAAACTTGATGTGGGCCACTTCTGGGACTATTGTGGGTCACTCAGTTGGCCTGTAAATACGTCACCGGTCCCTTAACTGATCTGAAAATGCGCCGCGGGCAACGTAAGTGATGGGCAGGTAACTTCAGTGATGTGAAACTGCACCGCGGATCACTTAAGTGATTTATAAATGTGCTCGGGTGGCAAGTCACTCAAGTGATCTGTAAATGCGCCGCGTAGTTAATTTTTTCAGAGTCAGGTTTGAAGTTGCGAGCCACATCAGGTGACTCCAAGGACTATGGGTTCGGCGTGTATTTTATAAATGAACCTACAGAAGCAAGTTTCCGCATTCACAAAAAAAAAAAAAAAAAAAAAAAATCACCCCGTTTATCATTCAAACTTTTTTGATGTTACTTTCTCCCCTCACACAAGCGCCCCTCGCGGTCACTGCCTAAACTAAGACACGTGTCCTTTGTACTCCCTGTGCTGACGATAATCAATTCTTGGTTGATGTATCGGCAAAAACGACTGAGGAGAAGCTTCATTACACGTATTCCAGGGTGGATATATATTTTGCCCATCTTTACAACGAGAGAACTTTATTGCATTTATTACATTACGCGCCAGGGAATCGCCACGCGCCTTGAAGTGAATCAGCTGAAACCCTGCCCAACAGTGTACTATTTATTATCCGTATTATTTGTTATATAAAAACGCGATGCATATCTTTTTTTTCCTCTGTAATACAGCTTTTTTTTCCACGATGTATTTCCGTATATTGCTTACTGATCGGAGAGATACGATTTACCTCTGTGTATATGTTATACACAAAAAATAATATATCAACACACACAGATTTACCATTATTATATACAGGGGTGTACGCAGTATGTGGTTTTGTACTTATCAATTTTCGTAATAGAAAATACCCGGAAAAATCAATCATATATTTTCGTCAATATTTCAAGACACGCATGCTCAACCCATTGTCCGCAAGTTAAATGTGGCCATCGGAGTCACTCAAACCTAATTTTGTAAAAATGAACCAAGTGGCACATTTATAGATCACCTGAGTGACCCGCGACACATTTCCAGATAGCTTGAGTGACCAGCGGCACAGTTCCGAAGCACGTAATGTTCTCGCAGCATATTTATAGACCACCGCAGAAAATATCAGTGAATTAACTACCTTCCCTCCCGCATACACCTGTTAGCCTAAGAAGAAGGTTGATATATATTTTTTGAAAAATAAGTACTTATCTTGAGAAGTAATTGTTTATGGGAACTTTTCTGACATTTCGTCCCGGACGGGGCTAAGTGAGTGGATGAGTGACCAAGTGAGTGGGTGAATGATCGTATGAATGATCAAGTGATTGTTTGATTGACCAAATGAGTGTGCGAGGGAGTCTTTCATACGGGCACTCACACAATCGCTCACTCAGTCGGTAACTCGTCTGCTCATTTGGTCAATCGCACACTTACTCAGACATTCATACTGTCACTCACTTGGTCACACATATGGCCGCTCACCTACTTGGTCACAAATATGGCCACTCATCTACTTGGTCACACATATGGCCACTCACCTACTTGGTTACACATATGGCCACTCACCTACTTGGTCACTCATACGGTCATTCACCAACTCTCTAAGCCACTCATACTCGAAATGTCAATGTCCGGACGAAATAGCAGGGAGCAAAACACCAGGGGCGAAATATTGGAGGCTAATTTTCCGGATCCCAATTGATTACTTTTTTTGATGAATTTTTCGTCAATTCAAGAATTTGTGATTGAATTTTTCATCAATGCAAGTCTTGAAAACGTCAACCTCGTAATTTTATAACAATAAAATTTCACAAAATCTTCGATGTCTTTATAACCAAGTTTGAATGTACATATTTACTTACTAACCAAAACGGTGACCCAGTCAGACTGTACATACTAAAAATCGTTTCAAGAAACAACACATGTACAATCAAGACGTAGAGTAGACGGCCCAAGTAAATCCTCACAATATACGTTTATACGCTACCGAATAGGTTGTTGTGCAATTTCCTAACACTACTGTAGAGTTATACGGTGACGGAGTACTCATAACTTCTTAGAAGAGATATTCGTATACGTATAGGCCTACACACACACACAGACATTACACACGTGTTTTACGCTAATAATATCCGCTAAGTCGGAATCCATAAAATTCCGGGCCGCCTACGGTTTCTTCTTCCTACTTGTCAGTATATGCGAGCATAAATTAGAATTAATTTCTAATTTCCCCCGAGACGCTTATTTTCCTATCAGTTGCGTTTCGGCACCGCGGGTGATTCCTTTCCGAAGACGAAGGGGGGTCCAAAGAGGAAATTGGCAGCCATGGAACCCATTAAAAATGAAGAGTTGCTCAATAATACACACACACACATACATATATATTTCTCTGCTGTCCTCTTCTATTCGAGAATTTTCCAACTAATGAATGACACAGCGAGAGGGGAAAAAGAAATAGTACACACACACACACATGTGTAAGATAGTATTCCACTTAGTAAGAAAAATGTTAATGAATTCATGATTCTTGAGGAAGTTTCTGTTCAAAGGAGAGACACCACACAAACATGACTGCGGGTGGTTACGGGTGAGAAACAACTAGAGTAATCTCAACTAATTTTTTTAGCTCAAAGTCTTTTGGTCTGAGAGGGGAAAAAAAAAAACCAAGATTTGTAAGTGTATTTTGCTTGTTAATTGACTGTATACCATCCTATCAAGTGGAATCAGTAGTTGATGAGGTGAAATTCCGGACTTCGTTAGCTTCGTATATTTCCATTCTATGGAGCAGCAGGATACTTGGATTAATACAGATTCATCATTTGGTTTTCACAGGTACAAGCATAGCTCCCACATCCTGGACCAAGGTCCCTAGGCTGAGACATTTGGCGGGCCCCTCTATAGTGAATTTATAGCTTGAAAACAAAAAATGATGAGGATCTCGTCCCGAGTCCATGGGCTGGAGCCTTGTCAGTCCCAACCTTATTGGGGCCATGAGTACAAGGTTCCCACAAAATAGGTTAGCCTTCTCAGATTATTATGCAACTTTATCTAATATTCAGATCGTTACCTACTCCAAACACATATCCGGAAAATTCACTTTCTTTCCCTTTCCTTCTTTTTTTTTTAACGTGGGAGCAAGGCTACCATATTTACCATCTATACATCTTATACAGATCATTCAAATGTATCACCAACAGCTTGTACGTAAAGGGGTTAATAAATTTATTTAAAAAAAAAAAAAGAAAGTTAATAACAATTTCAGGAAAAACAAAAGCTACAAATAGTACGTAGTGGCGGATGTTTAACGTATAAATCTGTAGATCATACGCAAGAAAATATGAAAGGCCTATATACATCCCCATCCTAAGGAATTTGGATAAATAGTAATAAAATTACCCGATAGAGGGCAATGCCTCTTTTTTACGTTCAATACACGCTGGGACAGTATTTGCTCGAAGGTGCAACTGCCAGTTGTGTTCAGTTTGAGACATGTTTTGAACTTCTGTTCTGCTGCTCCAGAACTAGTGGTAACTCATTTGAAATTAAAACAGTATTTCTCTATTGCAGTGGTGTCTGATTTGGGAGGGAAGGGATGCTCCAGTACAAACAGCATTCTGTAGCACAGGGCAGCGCGTATCAGAATATATTGGGGGAAAAATCCAATATATAAATCTGAAGCTGAGCACAGGGCCGTCTTAAGAGCATAATGGGCCCCCGGCCAAGTGGTTTTTCCGAGGCCCTACATAATAAATTCCAGAAGATTTCAACCGGATCTCATTTTTTGTGAGACCCCTCTTCTCCTGAGGCCCCCGGGTCGTGTCCTGGTGGGCCCATGTGTTAAGACAGCACTGGCTGAGCACCCACAGGTCTAACAAACTTCCGATGCCCCTGCTCTATTCAACCTCTATTGTGCAGAGTGGGTGCTCTTCATCTAACTACAAATACAACGCCACAACAGACAAAATGCCCAACGAGGTGGCTGAGAAAATAATGTCTCAGAAAAAATACAGGGTTGCCCTGTAAGTGCTAATGCGTCTTTTATCTCATCAACCATCCGTCGTAGAAATATGACCCCAGTTTAAAAAATGCTCAAAAGGCGTTAAATAACTACCCTATACCGGAAGTTTTCAAAGACCGGTTGGAATCAGTAGGGGTGGTAAGTCAATGGGAAGAATTTAGTACGAAGCTGTCCTCTGTTTTGCACGACGTCATACCCTTTGTTCGAAAAAAGCGTGTTTGTACATCGCACCCTCTATGGTTCACGGATAGCGTGCGGAACCTTTATCTTGAAAAGAAAAGGGCATTCAGAGAGTATAAAAGTGGACGAGGTGACCTATCATTGTTTACTGATAAAAGAAGACTGTTGAAGAAAGCGATAAGGGATAGTAAAAAGGAAGTTGAATCTAGGTTGGCAGATAACATTGGCTCTGACCCAAAATCATTTTTTCGATACGTCAATAATGGATGTAAGGGGACAGTTGGCCCCCCTTTCGATAGGAGGATATAGGGTAGAGAGCAATGTAGGCATGTGTAGTGCTTTCAGTGACTTTTTCGCGTCGGTTTTTAATGGAGATAATGATATTCAATGTACGGGTGTTGCATGGGGTAATAAAACCCTCAACGATATTCAAGTAGAAGACGTGGAGGTCCTAAATCTTCTAAGAAATGTATGTGCAGGCAAAGCACCAGGACCAGATGATATCTATCCCAGGGTCCTCAGGGAATGTGCTAATGAATTGTTGGGGCCAGTCACACAGATATACAGGAGTAGTGTTGCTGAGGGTATCGTCCCAAGAGATTGGAAACTTGCTAACGTTGTTCCGATATTTAAGAAGGGTAGTAGAGAAGCGGCGTCAAATTATCGTCCAGTGAGTTTGACGAGCTCCCTCTCGAAAATGTTGAAAATTATCATCAAAAAGCAGTTTGTGAAGTGGATAGACGAGAATAATGTATTGTCGGATAATCAGCATGGGTTCAGGAAGGGAAGTCATGTGTAACTAACCTCCTTTGCTTCTATGATCACGTGACTAAGGCTTTGGGTAAGAGCAAAAATGTCTACGTTGTTTACCTTGATTTCCAGAAGGCATTCGATCGGGTCCAACATGGAAAACTCTTGAAGCGTGTACACGAGATTGGAATAGGGGGCAACTTGCTGAATTGGATAGAATCGTGGTTAAGAGATAGGTCGCAACGAGTTATGGTGAATGGGGAATCTCTGGTTGGACAGACGGGGACAATGCAAGGTTATGGTGTCACAGGGAATTTTTCTCTAATAGGGTTGTCAATAAATGGAATAGCTTACCCCCGGAGGTAGTAAATTGTAACACAATTGACACGTTTAAAAAGAAATACGATAAACATGTTGGGGTGAATCGAGAAGCTATTCATACTTAGAATAAGACAACCATAAGTATTCTTTATGGGCATTGTATAATATTTTATCATGTGTATATATTGTTTATAATTTGTGTTAATTGCATTTTTAATGGGGTTGCTGTATTTTTGAAACATATGACATCCATATTTTTATGGGCATCTTTTTATCAGCCACCTCGTTGGGCATTTTGCTTGTTGTGGCGTTGTATTTGTATTTGAGAATTAAAATACAGTGTGTAACAAAATGAAAAATCTACATTTTTATACTGTCCCCGGTCCTCTAACTTCCAGTTACAATGTTGTTACTCTGTCTCTCATGGAGGCCAACAAAAACATTTCAAGTTTCTAAGGGCAATATTCACTGAGATATGCGAATTCTGAAATCAGAGAAAAGGTGGGAAAGGTCAGAATAAAAATGAGAGAAAGGAGCGTTGTCCGCTTGTTTTTGATGTTTTTTATACTTTTTTTTTCTTTCAAACCGAGCACAACTCAGGTCTATTCTCATCTATGGGCGATTTACTACCTAATGAGTTGTGCCGGAAGTGTAACTGTGTGTGTACCTAACAGTCTGAGTGCGTATGTAATGTTGTGTTTGATTTTTCAGTGCTGCCATCTAGATTTCAGAAGTAAAGTGAGTAATGTGTTATGATTGAATTACATTTGCACTATTTGTAGGTCTGTTTTTCCTTATACTATGTTATGTTCGTTCATAATTTTTCTCCGATTTTTGAATTTAAATATCTCAGCGATTTTTGCATTTTAAAAAATGGAATTTGTTTTGTTGGCCTCAAGAGAGACAGGGCAACAACTTTCTGATCGGAAGTTAGAAGTCAAGGGGAACGTATAAAAATGTAGATTTTTTTATTTTGTGACACGCTGCTTTCACTCTGGAAACTGGTACAGGGAAGTTTTTTAACGTCTTTTGAGCACTTTTTGAACTGGAGTCATATCTCTACGATGAACGGTGTGATGAGGTAAAGGCCGCATTTAGCAGTTACAGGAGACCATGTATAATAATATAAGATATATCGTAACCCTCATGCCAGAAACATGAATGTGCAATGTCCTTCGGAAAAAAAAGAACGTGCGAAATCTCACGTTTGAATGTGAATGTGCATCTCTAGTGTTACTCTATGGGAGTTATTTTCCAAAAATGTGTTGTAACATGTGTGTCAATAGGAATTCAGGCACAATTTAAATAGCAAAATAAGATATTCAACAGCTAGAAAATAGTGAAAATTTGCACATTCGTGTCTCTGGCATGCGGGTGAGGGAGGTGATGTAATACCTCACTGGCGATCGAGTCAGTCACACGTTATGAAATGACCTATGTGCGTGTGGTCCCCACGTTTTCCAGTCCAAAATCCAGCTGCTATGTGACCGTGTAGAGACTCACATCGCGAAGACCCAGGTTCGAACCCCACTGATGGAATAGTGGTGGTCGGCTGAAGTTGGTTTCCTGTGGTTTTCCAACTTTAAAGAGCGAGTGCGGTGAGATTCTCCTATTCGAAAATTGCACATACAATCATTCCTACAACATTTAAAATTCACGAGTAACACGACCGGCAAAATAGTTTGCTGAGTTGTTTGCTTTCGATCCCGAAGATAGGTGGAAGCACTTCTTTCACACATACCAGGCATTCCTCAGAAACAAACTTCACCCATATGCACGGTACATTTCCACTTGCCCCAAGCCATTAGAAGCTCCTCAGAGGAATGTTTACGATGTGCGTATGTGGTTTGAGAGTAGTAGACGAGCCCCCCCCCCCCATGTTATTTTTGGCTTTGGAGATAATTCAAGAATGTGACGTGGATCAATTGCATCATAAAAAAACTGTAAAGACCGCTACACAATTCTCTGACGTCACGTCAGAGACGTTGTGAATTCTGATTCGTGGAAATTCGGTGACGTGGATATCTAACACATCAGAGTACTGTGTAACGGCTTTTAGCGTATCATATGATCAACAATCACGGGTGATCGTCTATGGCAGTCATCTTCAACCTGTTACTCGTGAGCACCATAGTGCTCCTGGAAGCATCAAGAGTGCTCAATGCTCGTGTTCTATTTCGTGCTCGCAAGCACTTGATCAATTAAGCACTCCGCGAAAACTTAACCCAAGGAATACAATTATGCAGATGTCAGGCATACTCATGCCAAAGTTTCCATAAGGGTGCTCTTCGTTTGATGACTACTACTTCACCAAACACCAACTCCGGCCATATCGCTATATTGAAATTTACTGCCATTAGTAAGACGGGTTGGAAGTGAAGACGCCTTATGATAAATTTTTCGGATGTAAGTGACACTATTTATGATAAATTTTTCGGATGTAAATGACACTACTTATGATAAATGTTTCGGCTGCAACAGGCAACTTTACTTGCCTTCGACAATTTTTGACTTTAACTGGCAAATTAAAATTACAATTATTTACACTTACATTTACTCGTAAATGGCTTACTTACAATTTTTTTGGCGATATCTCGCATTTTTATAAAGACAATATGGTCAGACCAATCAGCACTTATCCGTGGCTACCCAGAGCAATTTAACAAAGAATCACTTCGAAAAACATTTGTCAGGGCCACCACTTCGCGTCGCTCCTGACAAAGATTGGAAGTGCACCAGGACGCACAGTTTGAGAACTCTCGATGTTATGCACACCGATAATTTTTGTAATCATTTGGCGAGCCGGATCTGACAGAGGTTGGGCAACCCTGCTTGCGATACTCTGTGTCATTAAGGGGATTCGACGTCACCTTCAAAATCCTTAATTGCTGGATATACAATGGAAAAACTTCTAATCCCCATGTATACGTTTTTAGGATAAAAGGGTGGATCTATTTTTCGAAACTGTCCTTCGCGGGGGGGAACAGCGTAAGTTCGCGCTCACACACACACACACACACATATTACATTAAGCCAAAAGCTATCGGAAAAGGGGGGGGGGGAGGGAATAGTGGCCTCCTACTGTGCGGCCCGTTATATTTTTTTAACATATATTCTCCCGGTGACCACCGATCGGTGGGGCTTTTCTCTATGCCTAGTCAGTGATGTAATTTAGAGAACTCCGGGAAGCCCGCAGTTTTGTTTGGGTGGCTGCGGCTTGCACGTGACATGCCAACAAAAGGACGGTCGGTGAAAGGAAATGGAAGTCTGCGGGACCTGAATCTGACACTTTTCTGATGATCTGGAGGGAACTGAGGGATGTTTTGACTGCAAGAACGGTGTACGCGAGTTCGATACATTTGATAGCTAACCTCTTATTGAGTTATTGGTTATATCCTACTGTACTATTAAAATACCGCCGCTGATAAGATTACTAGTAGATAAAATCAGCCGCTTTTTTAAAATCAAATTGCAAAAATGGAATCAAATCAATATCAAATCCCTTTATAAAACTTCCGTTCAATAATAATCAACATCACCCCTTTTAAAATCTTGAACATTTTCGAAATTAGCTTTTTTTGAATTAATCTCGTGTATTCAGTCTCATTTCTGTTTTTGAAATTTTAGTGTTTTTATTCATCGGTTATTAAAATCAGCTGCTTAATAGAATCAAAATCATCGGGATAAAAGTTAGGTTAGAGTGGTAAAGAGATTTTGCCACTGTAATCGGTATTGACGCGATATCTCGCTTTCTTAAGCCCCGATTACATATGCAATATTGCGGTAGCATTGGGAGTTCTAGCACCCGTTTGACGACTTTTTTTCCTTCGTAAGGAAAGAAATGGAGTGCAGTCATTGGTGGAAATTTCTCAAGCCGGTTTTAAACCCGCTTTTTCCATTTCCCATGTAAACGGAGCTTATGAAAGCTTTTATTTTAGTAATGACATATGCCCCGATGTTTTATATAGCTGATTTCTCAATGGAACACACTTTCCTATCCACTATACTTTGTAGGCTACCTGTGAAAATCGAAAGAAAGCCTACTTCATAAATAGAATATATAGAATTTTTATGGGGGGGGGGGGCTTTTAGGATTTCTGCTACGTTGGTTAAAAGGTTAATAAACGGCAGGCACTACGCATATTCGTAAAAGATAAGGGTGTTAAATCCTTAAAAATCATCCATGTCTGATTTAGGGCTTAGAAGTTGAAGGCAGAAACGGTAACGTGGTATTTGTAGTAAGGTTAAAATGAAAAGTGCGGCAGTTTTTCCACAATGCGTCATTTACGGTTTTGCTGCTAGGCCATAGTCCGCTTAGTGTCCCTATGAATACACCTCTGTCTCTCTTTTGGTGACTCGACTCACTGTCTGAGCCACTCCTAGGCTTACACACTCTTTTGGTCATTCACGTGTTTGCACGCATTGTTTTAGTCATTCATATGTTCCTACGCTGTTGTGGTAATTCACATGCTTGCACACTGTTTAGTCACTCACATACTTTTTAAGTAAATCGCACACTCTATAGGTCACTCGTGACATGGTCATTTGCTTCCTCTAAGTCTTTCGTTTTGTTACTCACAAACTTGCAAACTGATCAATCTTTTCGGTACAGTTTTGGTCATTCACATGCTTACACACACACTCTAAATAGGTCACTCGCTAACTGGTCTCTTGCTCTCTAGGTCACTCCATACTCACACACACTCTCTAGGTCACTCCCATGCTCACATACCCTTTATAGAAGGTCACTCTTTCGGTCATTCGCATTCTTGCACGTTGTTTTGGTCCCTCACATGCTGTCACAGGTCAAACACTCTAGGCCACTCGTTCGGTCGCTCAGTGACTGGTCCCTTGCTAGGTCATTCGTGTGGTCACTCACCGACCTAATCCCTTGTTCTCTAGGCAGAGATGGATTTGTGGTTTTACTGCCTGTGGGCTATACAAATATTTTGGTGGTCTTTTTTCATTCTCTATTATATAATTGTCTTGGTCACTCTTTCCTTAAATTTGCCGCCCTGGGCTACGAAGCTTGCTAAGCCCTGTAAACATGCAACACGCCTTTGAGTGTCAACGCACAACGTCAAGAACTTATCAGCTGTTTGTTCATGGTATGCAGATGTTTGATTTCATCCTTCAACTTGACGCAGTGATACTGTCTTGTCAGTACATTTTCGTTTTCTCTTTCATTTTGCCGTCTTCAATATCCAAATGGACGGATAGAATCCAATTTAAATTTTTCTATATATGGATTATTCTTATTTTTTCCACGGAAGGCTCTTGGTGGGAGGGCCCTCATTGGAGAAATGAAGACTTCATCTGTATAATTACTTTTCCTTTTCACCACCTCGGAGTGATGGAAAACCACCCACCATCAATCATCGCGCCATCTTTCTTTTCCCATCACACAAAATGCTTCACGGTTTAAATTATTGATCATCTGGTGGTGGTGATGATGGCTTTATTGTTGCCGAAAATGAAGATGACGTCTTTCTTCGAGTTCCGTCTCTTACTTTGACCACCCAAGGGGAAGGATCGATTCGAGCACCTGCTTGGTCTTTCCAGCCGGTCTAGAATGGCAGTGATCCGTCATAATGGAACTCGAAGGTACTGTCAAAGAGAGAAACATTACGCAGTGAAATCTCGCTACAACGATATTCGGCGATACAACCATAAATCCCTCTTTAACGATATTTCTTGAAATCGTATTTGGAATTGCATATAGTCTGATAGCAAACTCTTCTCGATACAACGACATCCTTTACTACGATAAATCTTTCTATAACGATATTTTTTTAGGAGATTTCGAAACCTCTGCGATTTTTATATTTTTCTTAAAATCACCTTCAATGCATTTTTGAATTCCTCACCAGTTTTTGTTATTTCGTGGGTGTCTAATTGCATCGATATTTTACACTATTTTACCCTTCGAAAATGTTAATAAAGTTGTCTTGAAGCTACTTTCTTTGTAATACACGACAGTGTTGTGCGATATAAACTACTTTACAGGGTGAAACAACAAACCGAATTTTATCAATCAAATGATCAATTACAATTTATTGCTGTGAATAAATACTTTTTAATGCATTCTATCAGGGGTTCTCAACTTGGGGGCATATGATCCCCTGCGGTCCTGGAACATTCTAAGAGGGCCACGGGTGAAAATCAGATGGGGGGGGGGGTGACTGGAAGTTGTTAATGGGCCTCAGAGAGCTGTGAAGAAAAAATGCCTATTTAATTGAAATATGGTGGTATATTACTTTCAGAATCTAAAAGAGTTTTCCATAGAACCAGGACCATCCATACCCAAGGGCCCAGTGTTATCCAAAAATATAATTTCAAAAGTATATAATTTTCACTTCTCTCCAAAATTTTAAGGGTATCTTTTTTTTCATAAAAAAAACAAACACACCCAAACACAACCAACATAAAATTTGAAGGAGTATTTTCACTTCTCAACTAAGTTTGGAGGAGTAAAATTGAATTTTGGTGAAATGCGCATTGGCAAACACTTCACGGGCTCCTCTGGGCATGGTCCGGGCCTGCCTTATGTCCATATGGAGCCTTACATAGGTGGCCTTACTCATGGTGAGATCTGGTACTATGATTTTAGAATATGAGCACACAAGTTATTTCCAGCTAAGTATGGGGACTCATAATGTTGAGACGGCCATACATAAAACCCCAAAAGAAGGAAGCAGACTGAACTATGGCCCAGGGTAGACGTGGTCAGAAGTTTTTGAGTCGGGAGGATTGATTGTAAGTTCGGTTGGATCGTCTCATATTTTACACAGACTTATTTCTCACACTTAGTTCAACTCTTAGGACGGTTGATCAGCGTCACCTACCTTCTGGATCTGTGCCTGGCCCTGGATTCCAGATATAATTTTATTTATAAAATTTATGCTCTTAAAAATTTAGTTTGATTAAAGTAAATTCGATAAGAGAGAGTAGAAAGGGGTCTCGATCTGAGATGAGTGTAGGGAGGACTCTGGGCCATGAGAAGAAAATATTATCCAAAAGGGGCGATGGGCTAAAAAACTGTTGAGAAACACTGCATTCTATATGGTGATGCTAACAACGCATTTTCAGAAGAGATGTCAACAATACTATAAATTTGGTGGCGCTTGACGGTAATACCTCTCCAATAACCCCTCTATAACCAAGGGCGTCGGAAGTGTTTCGAAACTGTGGGTGCTCATCTTTAGTTCAATATCGGAAATCTTCATTTCTGAATCAATTCTGGGGGTGCTCGGATCCATGCCACAAATTACCGTGGGTGCTTGAGCACCCACAGCACCCCCGGCTCCGACGCCACTGTCTATAACGATATTTTTTCATGTTCCACAGAGTATCGCGATATCGAGATTTTACTGTGCTTTTAATACCGGTGGTTATTGGATGAGGAAGATGGGGTGCGCAACCGTTTTAGACCGCATGCCAGATATGCGATATTTCTGCCACTCGCGGACTAGGAATTTTTATACGTAGGGTGAGATCGTACGACCTGTATGTTAAGGGACATAACGTATGTCAGATATATCGCCAATTTTAGGAACTCTGATATCAACTTGTTCGAGCCACACATGATACACGCACAACACTTTCCGACATGTACCAATTCTTAAAAAAAATCTATCTATCTATATAATGCATAGTTTCCCAACCTTTTTTGTCTCATCGCCCCCTTCTTCAGAAATTTTTCTCTCCCATCGCCACCGAGGGGGTGTTAACGCCCACGTTGGGAATCACTGATATAATGTATATATACTGTATATAAAGTAACATGTCCTGACTGATTTATCATCACCCAGCCGAAACCACTGAAGCTATAAGTATCAAATTTGGTCAGAAGTTTTATTTCATGACTTAAAGACCCCTAAAGGGGTCGAAAGGGGTTCAAATGTAACATACAGAAATCACACCTTGCCGAAACCGCTGACGCTATATTCATGAAATTTGGTCAAAAGTTTTATTTCATAACGTAAAAACTAACTAAGAAAGAGTTTTTCGAAATTCGACCCCTATGGGGGCAAAATAGGGTTCAAAGTTAGCATAGAGAAATCACGCAGAGCCGAAACCGTTGGAGTCGTATTCATGAAATACGGTCAGAAGTTTTATTTCATGACGTAAAGACCAAGTCAGATGGGATTTCTCAAAATTCGACAACTAATGGGGCCATAAGGGGGTAGGTAGAGAAATCACGCCTCGCCGAAACCACTGAAATTCACCAGAAGTTTTATTTCATGACGTAGAAACTAACTAGGAACTTGTTTTTTCCAATTAAACCCCTAAGGGGTTCAAAGGTAACATTCATGAAATTTAGTCAGTAGTTTTATTTGATAATGTAATATGGAGAAATCACGCCGAGCGGAAACCACCGAAACTAAAGATTCTAATACCATAAATTTACCATATATATAAGTATGAAATTTGATTAGTATTTTTGTATTGTAATGTAGAGACTCATCGAGAAGGGATTTCTTCAAAATTCAACCCCCTTGGGGGAGGGGGTGCTCAAAGGTTATATGGTGGCAATCATCGCTGAGGCGAAATTGCAAAAGCCATAAATATGAAATTTAGTCAATATTAAATTTTATAATGTAGATACCCACTGAGACGCGATTTCTGAAAATTCATCCGCCAAGGGGTTCATGAGGGTTCAAATGGGTACATTGGAAAATCATCGCCAAGTAATCTTCAGATTATCACATCCACGCGAGCGAAGCCGCGGGTAACAGCAAGTTCCCCCATATGGTTGTTTACGAGATGCATATACGGTACAGGGCCATATACGTAACCAGGGTCGTCTTAAGAGCATCATGGGATCGGGTCCAAGAGATTTCTCTAAGGCCCTACCTGCAAATTCCCGAAAAATTCAGCCACTTCTAGTTTTTTGAGGCCCCCGGGTGGAGCCCATGCGTTAAGACGGCACTGAGTACAACTATAATATCATTCGAATCAGGTTCAACAACGTCCCACATTGAATGAAATTTCTGAACTACGGCGTAGCAATACGATTGTTTTCGAATCTTCTTTATTCGATGGACAGGGCCACAACTACAATCGAAAATTAATTCTTTAGCCAGAATCAGATTCGGTGCCAAATTCGTGTAGTTTTTAACGCAAAACGAATGAGTTCAGCGCCCGTGGAACCAGATTCCCCCCCCCCCCCCAGGGCCGGATTTTGAATCCTGCGAACTACTCGGCCACAGAAGGTGGTCATGGCCCCCACAAGGGGTGGGCTGGCAAGGCTCCATCCCTGAGGCCCGGGACGATTTTCATTATTTTTTTGTTTTTTCATGCTATAAATCCATCATAAAGGGGCCCGCAAAAGATTCCAGCCTAGGGGCCCCTTGCTCCAGGATGTGGGGGCCACGAAGGCGGTACACACTCCAGGCTATTCATTGTAAAATCAGGATAATCAGGAACGTTTATATAAGAGAAGGATGTGCACTTAATTATTACAAAAATTAATTATATATAATATATTATTTGATGCCATATCAAAATGATATCTAGTAAGTTGTAACAACTGTTGTTAAAGTTAATAACTTTATGCATTAATCAAACTAAAAGTATTAAATCAAATTTATTTTTGAGTCAAAGGTATGTCTAACAGATGGCAGCACATTAATCATCGAACAAAAAAAATTATATCAGATGCCTTACAATGAAAAGCAACCGTAGGTCTTTTCCCTTTTAAGCAAAGCCGCTTGAAATATGCACTCTTAAAATGCAGCTTTGCTTTTAAGCGACTCTAATATGTATGGTTACCAAACGATGCCCCCCCCCCTCAAGGTTCGGGCTGACAGGGCTCCGGCTAGAACAGTAGAGTCCATTCTCGGGGACCCGGGGCAGATATTTTCTTGAGGGGGGGGCTCCTTAAAAAGGAAAAAAATATGCAAAATAAGTTTACGATTTTTGTGAGGTTCCGATTCGGCTCGGGATCCTGGTTGCTCCAGTATGTTTACAGCCCTGACTCCAACCCTGGCCTCCACATCCTGGAGGAGGGCCTTTTAGGCTGGATTATTTCTTCTGCCCCAGACCAGACTTTCACGGACCCCTTTATGATTAATTTATAGCGCGAAAGAACAAAAAATGGTGAGAATCCTCCCGGGTCACAGGGTTGGAATACTGTAAGCCCCACCCTTGTGGAAGCCTTGGCTGCAGCCCTAGGACCCGGGACAACCAATATCCTTTTTTTGTTCTTTCGTAAAAGGAAAGACAAAGAAAAAAAAACTTTTATTTTTTTTTCTATAAATTCACTATAGAAGGGCCCGTGAAAAGACGATGTTTGAGGTAGAGGCAGGACCGCAACTGGGGGGGGGGGGAGTAGGCGGATCTGGTGCCCGGGCGCTGAACCAGAAGAAGGTGCCGGATTCCCCCCCCCCCCTTTAACTGCTTCTTCTACATTACAAGGAGCGCCAAAATGCCAAGGGGGTGTAGGCCCCTCCCATTCTTCTTCCTACGTATGCCTTTGAGAATGACTGACTACTTTAATTACTCTCACAGAGAAAACTTTAGCAACATGAACACACATTTGATCTGATGGTCATTTCCATGAAAGCTATCTCGCATATTATGATATTACCAGAGGAGCATCAATGCCGTCAGAGGCGGGCCCCGAAAAACCCAAATTTTACACTTTTTCTAATTTAAGGGGCCGAATGTTTTCTCTTGCGCACGGGGCTTCAACCGACTAAAATCTGCTTCAGCCTGTGGGATACATGAATTTTGCCCGTCTTCTCTCATTCTAGTTTGATTTTTTTAACTATTCTTTCATCGAATTCACCTTCCGGTGCTACAACCCGCTTGGCCTTCCTTTACTCCTGCAAGCGCACCTGTGTCTCCAAGTCACTCTTTTGGTCACTCACGTGCTTGCACACTGTTTTTGTCATTCACGTGCTTGCACACTGGTGTTGTCACTCACATGCTCGCACACTCTCTGAGTGACTCTTTTAGTCATTAACACGGACATTGACATAGGTCACTCTTTTGATCATTCACTGGTGTGGTTCTTTGCCTTATAGGTCACTCCTTTGATCATTCACATGCTTGCACACGCTCCAAGTCACTCACTGACCCAGTCACTTATTGTCTCGGCAGAGGCATATTTGTTTATGGTTATATAAAAATTTTGCCACCCTTCTCCCATTTTCTTACTAATTTTCTTGGGCACTCATTCCTAAAAATTTGCCACCCCTCTGAAGTTGCCGTCCTCGGCTATAAGCCAGCTAAGCCCCCCCACACCCCCCGTAAATACGGCACTGGATATCACAAGATATACCTAAATTTCTAAGATACGAAAACACACATGTACAAGTAGAGCCTTGGGGCTCCATAATTTGAGGGAGAACCAAAATTTATATAATATCCACTGAATTAACAAAATATATTTGACTGCCTGTCGGCACCTCAATGTCCACTTTGACTAGCGAACCCCTCGAGTCAAAGTCGGGATCCTGACCATATGCATAACTGTTAAATGTATGGATACCATTTCTGGAATACGTATCTAGGTCATGGCCCAAAATAGAAGGGAGGGGACTGACAGTTTTTCAGCCCGGAAGGGGAGGGGGTACGGGATGCCTATTATTGTTTTAGTTTTCGCTCTTTAAATTTACAATAGAGAAAATACCATCTAAAGTTTCTTTTCTGGAGCTTCACAAAGATTGCAGCCCATGGGCCATGTTCCAGGAGAATGTTAGAGCCATGATCTAGGCATTACATCCAAGACAATACTTGGGCCGGTCCGACGGATACGGTCGTATTTTGCCGCAAAATATTAGGATCCGTAAAATGCAATTAAATCACATTGACCATTTGTTTTCGATTTTGACCTGGTCTGTTTAATAAAGCCGTTCCGTATAATTTCACATTTTATTTATAAATGTGTTGTGTGGAAAATATCATCTACAGCTCTATTAACAAACCTTCCAGGCCCGTCATTTGCCTCCTCCCCGGCTTTATAAAATACACTAGAAATGGTACATACACATACATTGAGCGTATGTTCTTTACCCCCGCCCCCATCCCTGGAAAAAGTTGAAATGACGGTCCTGAAACCTTCACACCTTTTAAGACACACACTAGCAATTTTTAACCTTACCTTTACCAAACCTTACACCATCTTAATATTTTTCAAAATCAACACGATCAACTTCGCAACCCATAGGCTATTTTTAATTTAAAAATTCTTGTTAAATATTTTTGATTAACAAAATTTTTGTTTTGAATCAAAATTTGAGTTTTTGAACCTAGTGAAAACCAGTCCATGGTGAGCCAACAGTGCCGGATTCAAAGGTCCCAAATCAAACGGGGGTGGGAGGGGAGGCTTTAAGCCTTCAACAATTCTGAAATTATATCTTTTATAAATTCTGAATTTTTATTAATTCTGGAATTATTTCTCTATTTAATTTTACATAATTTTCAAATAATTTTAGAACTGTTTCTCACCGATTGAATAATTTTTGCATCAATTCTGATATCATTTTCCATGGATTAGGAAATGTTTTTCATTTGGCCTGGACTGTAAGTGGGTTCTTACGACCCATCAGGAGTTCTTGCAACCCAAGTTTATGAGTTGACCCATAAGTCCATAACGGCAGCTTTACACTTTCGATGGACCTCCGTTAGGCATGTTTACAACGGGCTCTCCAGTCAACATTTTTAGGGCCATCTGCAATGATTTTCAGCATATTTGTGAAAAACCCCAATATACTGTAAAATCAATTCGTTAGAAGTTCTGCAGAGGAATTTGGACGAGGTGCTTGTGGTTTAGTAACACAGTAAAACCTCGATAAATCGTCATCTCATGTTATCGAAAAATTATGACGGCTTAAGCGAAGTGCCGTTAGTTTCAATGTGCAATGTGAGAAAATCGTATAAATTTAAAATATAACATTTATTAAAATATGAATTAAAATTACAATATTAAGAAAATTTATATATTTAAAAAAAAATTGGAATTCTCACTTTTTTAGAGCTTTTATTACTTAACTTATTGTATTAAAATGTACTGGCACGCTTTGATTTATACTAATAATTTTTAATTTAGACGAACCAGAGCAACTGTTAGAATAGTTAGTTTTTCTTCACAACAAAACTACTGCACATTAATTTTACATATACACGAAATTTAATATTTTAGTGTTTTAATTCTTTATCAGTAGTTCATGAAACAACTACAAGGTAATCTTGGTAAAATTTATCAAAGTAATCTTTCGCATACTAACTACAAGGTAATCTCAAATACAGGGTCCACTTTGAGGGGCTTGTGGAGAGCCCAGGGTAGGGAAAAGCACACATTAGAAGACCTCAACTTTGGAAAAAAGGTTTGGTTTTCAACAAAGATAATTTGTTTAAATTGAAAAAATTAAATTAACTAACTAAATTAGTGGGGCCATGCTGAAATCAGGTCTAGCTTGAACAGTCCCTAATGTTTCAAAAACTTTAGTCGGAAAATGAACTTCTACAGCGTAACTTTCGTTACTTGAACTGTTCCGTTTTGGTACATAAGGCTTTTATGGTGACTTTTAAGCATATATGGCAATGCTTTTAATAAGCTATTTTTTTAAGAGAAATTATCTCTATTTCTCTCTTTCAAACTCTTTCATGGTGACGAGTTAACCGAAATTAGCGACGAGTAAACGAGTGTTTAACATCATTGCTATCCATGAAAGCTGGACAGGCCTGAAGAAAAACGACGACTTACTTAACGAGGTTTTACTGTATTCATAAAGCAAAAAATTCAAAAATAAGGTTGTTCTTCGGGCCTGTAGGCTCTATATAGGACTGCAAAATCATTCTCTCTCTCTCAGCAGGTCGCAAAATACCAAAGTCCATCCCTGTTTACATCTAACGGGCAATTTTTCTAACACATTTGCTAGCCATAATACTTCATATAGATACCAGTTCCAATTTCAAAACGCTATATTAAAACGGATAGACACAATGCATTTTTCGACATCTTTGTGAGAAAGAAGCTCTAACTTGGACAATGGAGATATTCTTTTCTGGGTAAAAATGTCCAAGACACCTGCTTTTTTTTTCTATCTGGTGCCCGGAAATGCCCAACTTCCCCCCCCCCCCTATGGTTTTGGTCTTTATTTTTCCAGGGTTGGGGCCATTATTCCGATAATAAAGTTCCATATGCTCCGAGGGAAAGACAGTTAATGATCTGCCGCGCAAGGAGATAATTTAGAGAGCCGCGGAAAAATCAATTTTCGTTGTGTGTGGAGGGACCGCCGCTCCACATCTAGTACATACAGTACATACACGCTTGTACGTCTTGGGCATCCTGCTGATCCATCGTGGAACAATATCATCTCTCTTTCGGCTGTGCTAACCCTCCATACAACTCATCTGCACCTTGTTGTATGTATCGTATATATACCCCTCCTTTTTCCATCTACTACTGAACGTCCAACGACCAATCGTGAGGCTGGAATCCTCATAGCGGGGGTACGCGGATTTCTATTCATAAAGTATATACATGTATATTTTATCCTATTTTCTCCTCTCCTGTCATCTACTACTGCTGCTCCTATTTCTATTTTTTTTCCCGTATTTCTTATGTTATTCTGACCTGAGCGAGTGGCAACAGCGAGAGAGACACGCGCTCTTTTTTTTTTTTTTTCGTTCATGTTTATTTATTCATCCATGAATATTCATTCTTTCCCGCCTTTTCAGCGATTGTTGGGAAAAAGCCCGCAAAGTATTTAGCGAACATTTTATGGCCCTGATGTGATACGTGATAGCTGGTGACGTGCTTCTTTTGCTGACGTTGAAGGGCTGGCGGACGATGTGAAGTCGGATGTGATGGAAGGATTGCCAACGAGTATGAGGTCTAGAAATGAGTTCCCAACTGGTGTCGCGATCCCTGAAGTCAATTTTTTTTATTAAAAAAAGACTTCAAAAAATATTTCATTCAATTCCAAATCAAATGCGAAAAATTTCCTGTCAGTCGATTAATTTTTTCATTTAAAATAAAAGAAAGAGGTAATGAATTATAAAGTGTAAATGTGCATGTTACAGTAAATGTGACAGCCCTCCGACAACCAGGTGGGGTGCTCGATATAAAACCTATCAAATTCGGTCCTCAGGGTACAGAACTTTTTTGTGATTTATCCACTGGAATTATCCGTCCCTACGTACCAGAAAAACACCGATATCACGTGTTTACGGTCCTTCATAACCTCGCCCATCCAGGCGTTAAATCAACTGTAGACCTTATTCGTCAACGATTTGTGTGGAGTTCAATTCGCAAGGATGTCACACGATGGACCAGGGCGTGCATCGAGTGTCAACGCTCAAAAGTGCATACTCGATCGTCCATCGGTGCATACCCTTTGCCTCAATGCAGATTCTCACACATTAACATCGACATTGTTGGTCCTCTTCCTCCTTCTCGGGATTTCACCTACTGCCTTACCTGTGTGGATCGATACACCAGGTGGGTAGAGGCTTTCCCGATGGAAAACCAAAACGCAGAAACTGTCGTAGAGACATTCTACTGTGGCTGGATCAGCAGATTCGGAGTTCCGGAATCGGTTACCACCGATCAAGGGAGACAATTCGAAAGTGATTTGTTTCGCGCATTCGTTCGTTTTCTTGGAACTCAGAAAACACGCACGACAGCGTATCATCCAGCCTCTAATGGCATCGTTGAAAGGTTCCACCGGCAGCTCAAAGGTACCATACGCTGCCATGCCACGGAACGTTGGACTGAAGTGTTACCTACCATACTTCTGTTCATCCGAGCCAGCATCAAACCGGACACCAACACTTCTGCTGCCGAGATGGTTTACGGATCACCATTGCGTCTTTGCGTCTACCTGGTGAATTCTTCCGTAGTTCCGATCCTCAGCCAACACAGCCGTGCTCTACGAAATCACATAAACACTTTACGTCCGAGCCAAACTTCAAGGCATGGGACTCACAACGTTTTCGTTCATAAAGAACTTGCTGTTTCTTCCCATGTGTTCGTGTGGCTGGACACCGTACGAAAGCCCCTTCAACAACCATATTTGGGGCCATATGTGATTGAACGATCTCCAAAAGTATATACAGTGAACATGAAAGGCAAACTAACGAAAATCTCAATAGACAGATTGAAACCAGCATTTTTGCTTGATAACACTTTTAATGAGCAATCATCGATCACTGAACCGAAACAGCCTTATGTAACTCGATCAGGGCGTACGGTTCGTATAAGAATTCCTTGATATTATTCTTATTTGCATATTTTTTAAAATGAATAATATTATTGTTTTTTGCAAAATTTTTTGAAAATTAATATTATTTTTTTGCAAAATTTTTTGAAAATTAATATTATTTTTTTGCAAAATTTTCATTTTTCAATTTTCTTATATGTATATATGTCTATTTATCTATTCTAGTAATCGTTTTTGCATATACATACATTTACTAATTTTTGATCATTTGTAATTTATTTTTTGCTCGACTATTAATTTGTGCATATGAATATTTCATTACTTTTGAAAAAATTTCCGTATTGTGTATTTTTTGCAATTTTCGAAAATTTTTTTTTTTGCACATGTCAATGCTATCTTAGTTGCCGTAACTATATTGTCAAATCGTCGTACCTATATTGTCATTTTTTTTTAACATTGTGCCATATGACGTCCTTCAGACTCGTGGGGGGAGTACTGTGGCGCTACTTGTCTTGTACAATTTTTATATTTTTATTATATTTCTCATGCCATTCACTACCTAGGCATAGGTGTTCTTGTATTGGAGTTCAGTCTGGCTCCAACTGTCGACCGAACATGTCGTAAAAACCTCTCTCTCTTCTATTAAACAACTTAAAAAAGAAAAGGAGTCATGACTCTGTATGTTTCCGAAATAACAACCAGACACATCCACCACCACTAGCATCACTATAAATCTTTTAATTCTTCTCGCCATTTCATTATCAGACATAACGTTTTCTCTGAGAGCAAGCTTTTTGCCCCTTTTATATTCAATAATTATGTTGTCTTTGACATCTTCACACTTTCAGAAAAAAAATTGATTTCAAAGTGCAAAACTGATCAAAACAGTCTCCACTATTAGGCTAACATGATATGACGTATCTGAGTTACACGTTATTAGGATACTTTTCTAACTGGAAGTATTTCTCTAGAATCAACGTTCAGCAGTAGAATGAAGAAAAGGTGAATTAAGTAATCACCCTGTATATTCACGGGGGGGGGGGGGGGAGAGCAACTGCCCAAGGCGGAAAAATTTGGGGGGGGGATTTTTGGTGGGAACAAAGAACACCGTTATAAAGTTGTAGATTGCCCCTGGAGGCAAAAATACTAGTTACGGCCCTATAAGTAAGAAACTTTGGTTCTAGAGGATTTTATTCGTTTAAGCGGGGCCGATCATATGTGAAGAATTGGGTTAGCATAGCATATAGGTCTACTGTACATTGTACAGTATATGCTATGCCAGCGATTCTCAACCTTTTTGGACTCTCCTTTTCAGTGTATAATTTTTATGGCGGAGCCCTGTTTCACTCGAGGGGGCCCTTTTTCCATATAATTTTTATGGTGGTACCCTGTATATATAGGCCTTTTATTTTTTATTTATCTATCAAAGTTACTGATTTGTTTTATTTTCCCTCGAGTCGCCGCGGAGCCTCTGGGAAGTGTACACGGAGCACCGGTTGAGAACCGCTGTGCTATTCTATGCCAACACAACTGTACAGTGTATAATAAAAAAGCATGTGCACCAAATTTAAAATAAGTCAATGGTTATGATATTTTTTTTTTTTTTTGGACAAAACAGAACACGTTACAAAATACATAAGGAAGACAGATGACAAAACAAAATACATAATAAATAAACAAAAATAAACCAACTCAATTATATATTTCTACAATAGCGTAGTTTTTGAGATTTTCTGACGATGTTAAAAAAGGTATGAGACCTCCTTGAAATAATCGATAGATAATTAATTTTCGGGGCGAATTACTCCTAATTTTTTTTTTTTTAGCAGCTTAATCCCAAAAAACCCTCAAAAAAATCATAGTTCCTATCGCTATTCATTTCTTTTTCATTCCGGATTGTAAAACTGCCACTCAAAAAGCCTTGACTAGAGAGAGAGAGAGAGAGAGAGTAGAGAGTTTTATTTATTTCTACCCATTCAGAACTCTCTCTCTGAGTACGAGTTCAGCACTCATGTGCCCGAGTCTACATCTGTGCAAACATTCGAAAGATTATTTTGGTTAGGTTCAGGTTGATGGAACATAATAATAATATTAAGAAGAACAGAGTCAGAAAAAAAAAATGCCTACGCATCAAAAGACAACCAACCAACCAGCCTCTTGCTTCAAGGACTTCGCTTAAAAAGACGATGGAAAAGAACAACAACAACACGGCAACTAGAAAAATAAGAGTATGGTACTCGTACCCAACGATATAAGGAATCCATCCACCTCGAGACAGCTTAATTGAGTTGGTTTTGACTCTTTTACACCCTCCATTCACACTTGTGACTTTCCTTTTTTTTTTTGGTAGAAAGCGCTAAAAGATCCATCCATTCCTTGTGTATCGGTTGGAACGCTAATGTAGAGTATATGTATGCACTAAGTAATACTTTACCTAGTTTATTGATGTGTAGTTATCATGTAATAGTATTCTTTTTTACAGGGATGGCGAGCAGTTTAAAAGAGAGAGAGAGAGGGATTCTCAATCTGTATACATAGGCGTGTTCACGGGGGGGGGGGGAGGGCTTAGTGGGCTGTGACCCTGAGTATAAATTTCGGAAGGGCGGTAAATTTGAGGAATCGGTGGTCAAGAAAAATTAGTAGGATGGAAGAAGTGCGGCAAAATTTTAATTTGTATAGCCCACGGGAGATAAAAACATAAAGGCACCTCTGTCTAGAGAGCGAGTGACTGTGTTAGTTTATGATCAACCGACTGGCCTAAAGAATTTATAAACATGTGAGTGACCCAGAGAGCAAGGGACTAGGTTGGTGCGTTTCCTAGAGAATTTGTGCAACCATGGAGCTAACGAAATAGTAACCTGGAAGGTGAGGGTCCAGATCGAGGGAGTGACCAAAAGAGAGACCTAGAGTATTTGCGAGCATATGAATGACCAAAAGAGTGACCTAGAGAGCAAGGAAACAGGTCAGTGAAAGACCAAAAATGTGAAATTCATAATGCGTAATATGGCTAAGAATGCAAGAGCATGTGAGTGACCAAAACAACGAGTTAGAGATTGAGGCATATTTGTGGGCGTAGGCAAATTTGGGGGGGGGGAATCAAATCCCAGGGCAGAAATTTGTGGAATGACCAAGAAAACTGCACTTGAATGGGAGAAGGGTGGCAAAATTTGTGTAGCCCATAGGTATCAAAATCATAAATCCGCCTCTGCGTGTATACCGTAACATACCCTCATAGGCGTGCGCAGGATTTTCTCGAGGGGGGGGGGGTAATTATTTTTCTCTTTCTGAAAGAGGGGGGGGGGTGGTTACATTTTCTCCTGCAAAATAACACTATGATCTCGGAGGTTAGACCCTTCCGCCTTACGTACGGCAATGTGTGCCTGAAAAATTAAATGAGAAAAATTCTTCTTTTGTTGCACAGTTTCCATCCTAATATTTTGGGGCTCGATGCGATTGCTCCCTTCACGCCAACCCCGTAAGGAGGAAAGGAAACTCTGGGATTGTTTTTGTTTTGCTGGACTAGGTTCATCAATACTGTACTGCGTCGAATCGAAGCCAGTTGATTTTGTAAGCATTATCAATAATTATCTTTAACCATCGATGTGTGTGTTCAATTTCTTCTCTTGAAGGTGTTGGCATGTTCCAAAACGTGGGAACGCTGAAATATAATAATTTAAAATATTGAAAAATCAGTTCACAAGATAACGGAGAAATTTATTTGTCAGGGCAGTGTATACTGGAGATAAAATTGCACTCAAAAATCAATGGTACCTTGGTATCAGCTAATTGTCCCGCAAGGGATTTAACCCTCCAGCCGCGGGTGGTTTTTAAATTTTTCTGTACAAAGTCGCAGGGTACTTTTATCCTCTCCGAAATTGTTTTAAGGATTTTATTCATTGTATTTTTGCAATATGGATTGTAAGAATTGTATTTCATAACGATTGTAAGAGTTGTATTCCATAAGGATTGTAAGAATTGTATTCAATAAGGATTGTAAAAATTGTATTCAAATTTGATTTGAGTATTGTATTTTTAATAAATTTTTCTGAAAGTTTACCTAATTTTCCTAACATACTTATTTCCTAAATATCCTAAAAATTAAAAAAAAAATGACGCATTAATTCTAAAAAATGATACGATAATAGCATGACCCGCCAAATTTTATGAGATACTAACCCCCGGCCCGGCAAACATAGTTCGCCATACGGGGTTCCCCGAAGGGAGCATTTATTTTCTCCACAAAAAAAAAACCACCACACAACTTTACATCTTACTCCAGGGCGCAACCATTAACAACTCGCGAGCAGCAATTTAGTGTCACGTCAAATTTTTCAGAAAATGTGAAACGTGAAATTTGCATCGAACGTGGTTACAGGGTTAAAATTCCAACTTCAAGGATGCCGAAAATGTAAAAAGTTGCAAATTCCTGATTCAAAACTAACAGTTATTTCCAATCATGACATATTGATTGACGCCATGTGGAGGTAAAAGGATCCAAATTTCGGTAAACCAATCATCTTAAACTTGTTGCTCGCAAGCACCTCAGGGTTCACCAAAGCGGTAAAGAATGTGCTCTTGATACTTGTGCCCGATTTTTTATTCACTGAAAATGTGCCGATTCTCTCAAATAATCTGGAACAGCAACCCCAGGTCACTGAAGTGACCTGAAACAGGGCCTCATGGCCTTTCGTTGAATGATCTTTAAATATGCTGCGGGTCACTTAAATAATCTGGGAATCAAGGAAACAGATATTTTCTGGATTTTATGGCATAAAATCCAGAAAAAATGTTCCTTGATATATATTGTGCTGAGAAAAAGCCGCCTATCCCTAATCTGGGAATGTTCCACGAACCACGTAAGTAATATGCAACTGCATGGAAATGCAGAAATGTTTTCTCACCGGGGACCGATTCTCGACTTGCCTCTTAACTATGGTATCAAAGCATACAGATTGGGAATCACTACCTCTTTTCAACTACCCGTCATCCTAGTAAAAAGAGAATTGTAAAATACTCATCTAGATGCGCAATTTACACATCCAAATTCAATTTTACTCCTTCATATTTTTCGTTGAGGAAAGGAAATTACTCCTCCAAATTTTAGGTAATTTTTTTTATCCAACATTTTGTAGGACTGGCTATGACTAGCAAAAATTGGCACTATTGTGGCGCCTACAGAAAAAGCTTGGAAGTCGCAAACAGAAAAAAAAAAAAGACACATTTTTCTACAAATGTTCTAACATCGCACAACTGATTGTGCCTCCAAAATTGTTGAAAAGAGGACTTTTTCTGCGAGTATTGTATAGCCAAGAATTGAAAGTCATTTTTGAACTTATAAAAGACTGATATAGAGATTATACTTAGGTACAGTACCTATGTAAGCCTTTAAATGAAAGACTGATGTAGTTTTTTACTCTTTTATTTCTATTGTTTTGTAAGCATTTCTTTGTTTTCACAAAGAATTAAGCACCTATGTGAACTGAGAAAAAATAAACTATGTTTTGTGAAAGTACTTTTTTGTTCCATTGCTTCAAACATGTTTACAGTGTTTTAAAATATGAATATTTGTTGTGGGACAAAGTTACTCTAAAACGCATAATTCTCCAAATATTTTGTTCTATCGCCCTCATTTTCAAATTTTTTTCTTTTCATCGCCCACCCCGACTCAAGCCAACCCATAGGATCCTATACTAACCCTCAAGTTCCTACCGCCCCCGGGAGTTTCCATCGTCCCCAGGTGGTGATATTACGCACTTTGGGAAACACTGCTCTAAATTATATGCTACTTTGGACCAAAATATAAATAAATAAATTTCATAAAAATATTATAGGAAGCGGATTTGTGATATCACAGACTTTTAGAGAAACGTGTGAACTATTTAAGAATTACTTTAAATCTCAGTATTTTTTAATTGCTATTTTCTAGCATAGGATCAAATAAAAAGTTTTATAAAAGTTGATCAAAGTAAAACCTGTGTTTACGATAGGTGATTCAAATAATTTCAAAGATACTCTCCAAATATCTGTGGTCTTTACGAGGAGAAGCTGACCAGAATCTAGCCGCAAGGTCTCTGGATGAATATATTATAATTTTGCTGTTTTACACTAAGCATAAGGAGGATGTGAAAACTCCTGGTCCTGTCAAAATCTCATCATTACTCGTTGTTTAAAGTTATCAAATCGATAAAAAGGTTTCAAATACAAAGTCCACAACAAGCAAATTTGCTATACGAGGAGCCTTTAAAAAAGAAAGAAAAAAAGCCCAAGAAAATATGGATGTCAAACAGAAGTAATTGACCACTATACAGCAGCCCAACATAAAAGCATATATCAACAAAGAAAACACTAATAATTAATACTATACAGGCTGTCCTGTAAGTCCTAATTCGGCCTTAATCTTATCAACCGTTCGCCGTAGAGGTCTGATTTCAATTTAAAAAAAATGCTCAAAATGTGTTCAGGAATCACTCTGTATCAGTTTCGAGAGTGAAAACACAGTGTATCATAAAATAAATAAATTTAAGGTCCCATTGTCCTCTATCTTTCAATTAGAAAGTTGTTGCCCCGTCTCTCCTGAGGCCATCAAAAAAAAAAAAATTCACGTTTCTAAATTCAATATTCGCTGAGATATTTAGATTTAAATTTCGGAGAAAAGTTGGGAAAGAACAGCATAAATGAGAGAAAGAAACGTTGTCCATTAATGTATGCTGTTCTTTACATACTTTTCTCCGAATTTTGAATTCAAATATCTTAGCGAGTATTGCAGTTAGCAACATGAATTTTTTTTTCTGTTGGCCTCAGGAGAGACGGGGCAACAACTTTCTAATTGAAAGTTAGAGGACGGTGCGACCGTATAAAAATTTAGAATTTTTATTTTATGACGCAATATATTTTCACGCTCGAAACTGATACAGAGCGATTTTTGAATAGATTTTGAGCACTTTGTAAATTAGAAATATACCTCTACGTAGAACGGTTGATGATATAAAGGTCGAAATAGGCATTATAGGACACCCTGTACTGACTGAAATCTCTGTGTAATTACAGTAGACTGCCAGGTATAACAGACACACTCGGTAATTTGACACACCCTTGCTATAATGGTTTGGATTTTTGAACAATAGCACTAGGCAGGGGCCGTAACTTTTGGGGGGGGCAGGGTAGCGATTGCCCCGGGCGGAAAACGTTAGGGGGCGGTAGTTTCAGGTAGGAACAAAGAACAGCGTTACAAAATTGCATAACTTTAAAGGTGTAGGAGCGGCAGAAAATTAATGTTTGCTCCGGGTGGCTAAAAATCCTAGTTACGGCCCTGGCACTAGGTATAAAGTTATTCAAAACATTTTTTAAGTTTTCTTCCCCGCCTTGAATTTGTACTACTTTTATTTTGTTTTTATCTAATGACATTTTACTTAACTCTAGTATAAGTTTTAACAATCATACATTCAATACAGTTATTTAGTTACAAAAACACGTAAATTTTTCCATCTGTTACTTCCACTTTCAACATGGAAGACGGATGACAGCACTTCTCGAACACCAAGCACTCACACCGTGAATACATTTGGGCCACTCATCCGTTAGAAATTTCCCAGAAGAATATTTTAAGGAGGAAAAGGTAGAAGGAGCGGCTCTTTGGGCCGTGCGACCGTACGGGTTACCCTCTCTAAGAGGAATCGCTTAATCCGAGTAGAAAGGACGAAAAAAAAAACAACACGAACTCCTTTTCCGAGTTTGTGTCAAATGTCTCATCAAATATGGACCTGATATACAATATATGTTACGGTAAGTGTAATAAATCGGTTATTATATAACCGGTTATTAAGCATATTTACCAATTGTCTTGGTAGGTTTGATAAATTTATCACTTTTACCAGAGAATATGCATGATACTCACACAAGCGTCGTTGGTAAATTTGATAAATACTGAAAACAATATCAGGTTTACCAGCGATTAAGCATAATAATAAGCAAGTGACTCGTTGGTAAGTTTGATAAATACTTGAAATTTATTGCCTTTACCTATGATTATGCATAATATCCTAGTGTAATTAGTGAATCTGATAAATATGGAAAAAATCCAAATGTGTCTAGAATGTGTGTGATGAATATAGTCGGACCCCCTGATATAATGACACAATATATGTATTAATTATCACGCATAGTATATCATATAGAGTACAATTTATCGAGTTTAAAAACGACGCGAGGCTTGGGTAGGCCTACAGCACATAATCGCCGGTAAAAAAAAAAAAAAAATTTAGAGAAATTCATCAAACTTACCAAAATGCTTGGCAGTTATGAATAATAACCGGATTTATCGCAGTTACCGTAACATATATGAACACAGGTCCTCTCGGGATCCATTTCTCAACAATTATAGTTTTTCGATGTTTCCTCAAGATTATTAACGAACAGTTCTGTGCTCAGATGGCAAAATATTATAAGAGAGAAAGTTCACTTTCCCCAACAAATTGAGTTGCTCGCATTCCTGAGTTTCGTTCATCAAAATTTTCGAATGTGGCAAAATTTCCTCTCTCAGTTTATGAGGAAAAAACGGAAGCGAATAATAAGTCAAAAAAAGCCACAGTATCGCATATTGGCAAAATATTATTTACAAATTCGCCATCGTGAAATTTAAAAAAAAAGTGACATTTTTTGAGTGACAAAAGTGACAAAAAGTAACATTTTGCCATCTGATCTCGCGAACTGAGAAGCTGGTCGTTTTCAGCGGACGACATCAGACGCTCTAAGTCGTCCGATTCCATATCGGCTGTTGTCGCCCGCGGTTACTTGTCGCGTGTTGAAGCTTCCAGTGAATGACCCGCCTAATGGTTAAAGACAACGCGTACGAAAGAAAAAATATTCGAGTTCATGGGCCCCCACATACTGACTGAACTAGGGCCCCAGGCAGGGATCTTTGACGAGCCCCACGCCAGACTTTTTACGGGCCCTTCTATAGTTAATTTATAGCATGAAAAAAAAATGTATAACTCCAGGGCTGGAGCCCTTTCAGCCAGTCCCGCCCTTGTGAGGGCCATGTTCGAGTTATACGAAATTGGAGCGATTGAAATGATTTTCCATCGGGGTAGTTCCTCGGTCGCGGAAGTAACTCACTTTCCCATTTAAAAGTCCCCACGAGGAATCGCTCTTGTAATACTTGAATCCGTCAAAACCGTTAGAATGGTTATTTTGATTTTCACTCCAATTTTTTTTGCCTCCCGCCCCATTGCAAAGCAATGCCTCCATCTATATATTCCATGCCCTCCCTCACTTCTATTTCTTTCTCATTTTTTTCATTCATATACGTCGTATGGATACGTCGCAGCGGGTGGTTTGGCGGGAAACGATTATTCTTATACTCCCTCCATCATTCCATACGCCACTCTCTTTCCACCACCATCCATCTATTCTACCATGTGAGTACTAGCCATTGTCGCTGCAGGACCTCCCGTGGTTCCAGATATGTATATACTTTATGGTATAGGCCTATACCAAGTTGTGGAGGAAGCGGGGGGGGGGGGGACTTGGCTCTACAAGTTTATGCCAATCTTGTAATGTTTTGGCGACGTTATTACATTAAAATCATGAAATAAAAATAGGGAGGTTTGACATTCAATTCCATTGCAGCAAATAATAGACTTGTGAATTTTTCTGTCTAGAATGATGGGGTGGGGGGGGGGGGGGGGGGGGTTCCAAACTTCCGGGCCGCTGGCCGAATGCGGCCCCTCTAAAGGGTTACATCCGGCCCGTTAAAGTTGTCCCACTAGAAATAATTATCAATGCACACAACGCGGTAAATACCAAGGCTGACCATATTTTGTTTATAAAAATAAGGGATTCTGCCAAAAAAGGCTGTCAAGGCAAGTAAAGTTGCTAGTTACAGCCGAAACTATTGTCAAAAGCAAGTAGAGTTGCTAGTTACAGCAGAAATTATTGTCAAAAGCAAATAAAATTGCAATCTACGTCCGACAAAATTGTAAAAGGCAAGTGGAATTGCCAATTGCAGCCGAAATAATTGTCAAATTCAATTAAAATTGCCAGTTACAGCTGAAATAAATTATCAAAGGCAAGTTGGAATTTATGGTTAAGTTGGGGCTGAAGGACAAAATAACGGGAATGTTCCGTAAAATACGTGTCATATGCCATATGGTCACTCTTTGTAAACAAGTTCCTGGACCGCGAGTGGCTTGAACTTGACATAACAGACAGATACTCACGTGTAATGGGTATATGTCGGAAAAGTAGAAACACCCCCCCCCCCATAGCCTATTATTCTGTCCACCCCATCTGACCAAACATAAGAACACTTCTCGAAGTATATGAGTAGGCCTACTCACTTCGGCAGTACAAATACTGAAATTGGAACGATACAGAGAATATTATCATGGTCCCTGAGCAAGGATGCCCGCGAACGGCTGATAAACCGCATATCTGGCCCGCGGATTGAAAAGGTTGTGCAGCGCCCTTGGACTAGAACAGCGGTTCTCAAACATTTGACGCCCGCGGCTCCCTTGCCCAATTTATGGTTTATCTTCGGCTCCCCCAAAATAGTGAACATTATAAAAAATATATTATAATATAATGATAATTTCTCTATATCAAAGAACCACTTCTTATAGCATTTATAATCACACAACTCAATATCTCCAGCTCGTTCTTGACAAAGGTTGGCGACGCACACTTTGAGGAAACACTGGACTAGAATCTTCGAATTGAATTCTGAAATACTCATCTAAAAGTTTCCACGGTAAATCGCCAAATATCTAAATTCGCCAAGATATATATATATTTTTTTGTCTACCCCTGTATGTAAGAAAAGAAGAATAACGTTATTTCAATCGAGATTGTGTGACCTAGCCACCTCTAGACTCTCTTCAATCTTTTTTTGCCACGTCCGTGCGTTAATGCACGCAGGTGTGCACAAATTTGTCTGCCCTTAACCTTATAACTATACTATATATATGCTGTTGTGTACTATATATATATATATATATACGTACATATATACGTATATAAAACGCTTCTTTTTCCCCTATTTTCACAATTTTTTATGTGCATAATATCTACCAGAAATAAGATCTTGAAAGGCCCTCTCAATTTTTTTTTTGAAACTCTGATGTGATTTCATCTCCCGGCAGGCTCTTAAATTGGTAATAAATCCCAAAACCCTACATTTTTATGAAATATTACATTCTTTGTACAATTTTTCTCAAGTATAAATACAATTTTTTAAGTTTCTGGACGCGACAAAGATTTAATAAAGTGATTTTTTCCCATTTAAATCCATTTGAGCTTTTTCCCGGTGGATGGTCTATTTTAGAGTCTTTGCTTTAGAACAGTGTTCTTCAAACTTTTTACAACTGCGGACAGGGGAAAATAGTTGAACGATTTCGCGGACCAGAGGAAACTGGAGGATTAATTTGCGGTCCGGAAAAAATAACTTAATTAGAGAAGCAATTCGAAGGCCGGCAAAAGAATAAATAAATGGGAAAAATAATTTGTGAACCAGCAAGAAATGATAGAAGAAATAACTCTTGGGGACCAGTAAAAAACGAATAGGAAAAATAATTTGCGGACCAGCAAAAAATACTGTAGGCTATATAGGAGTTACAATTTGGGAATCGGTGAAAATTAATGAATTGGTGAAATAGTTCGAAGACCTAAAAAATAATAACAAAAATGGGAGAAATAATTTGTCAACCAGCAACAAATGAATGGGAGAAACAATTTGAGGACCGGTAAAAAGCAAATGAATGGAAGAAAATAATTTACGGATCGACCAAAAAATAAATAAATAGGAGAAATGATTTGAATACCTTCAGTGTCTTCTTGAACCGCAAGAACTATAACGTCAACTGTAAGAGACACCCTGTATATTAGAGAAATATTCAAAATTTACGTAAAAAAGCCCTCAAGGAACCCCTGACGTTTTCACAGACTTCCGCAATGTGTATACACAGTGAAAGAAGACTGTCTCTTCTTTCACTGACTTCCGCAGACTGTTCCTCAAGAATTTCGCGAAATCTTGGGGCTATTCCACGGAAAACAAACAATTTTTGAGTATTTCTCTGATATAAGGGGGAGCATCTCTGTTTTTTCCGTGGAATGACCACAAGATTTTGCGGAACAGTGCGCTGAAGAGACAGTCTACTGTATACACACTGCGGAAGTCTGTGAAAATAGATTCGTAACCATCAGGGGTTCCGCGAGGGCTTTTAAGCTGCAAACCTGTGACTTATCATCTGGCAGTATATAATAGAATAGTATAAGAAATACAAAGTATCAAGACAGCGAGCTCTCAATTATGAAGAGCTATATCACCAAGAGCAATTTAATAATTTCGATATAACCCAAGTGGGACAAAAAATTAAAATAAAATATATATAAAAAAAGCCGAAAATGGCCGACAAAATAATTTTCTACATTCTTAATTTGAGGTAATGAATGAACGTCAGACTTATTCCCTTACCGAGATCTCTTCAAGCCTAGCTCCGACTTAATTTGAAGCGATAGCAGATGATATGAAATCGTATACTTTTTAATTAACGATCATCTCTTCCAACGTTGACAGACTAATCTAAAGTTCCATCGGTATGAATATCGTGAATGTCACACGGGACATGTGATTTAGCGCCATCTTCAGTCAAATATGTTCGCAGGAATATTTTATTAGTATAATATTTTTTAACGTAAATGCGATCGAATTCTATAACAAACAGAAAAAAAATCTAAAAAAAAAATCTAAAGCCGTAGTTTTGGTAGAATTTTTCATGTTTACAAGAAAGCTACACAACATTAATAGTTATTAAAGTATATAATTTTAATCACAAGCAATAAACATTTCATTCCATCCTTTTCGATTATAATTAAGGAGTGTGAAGGGTTTTCCCATAATGCCCCTTACAATACGTTACTGCCAATTGGAGTCACACTTCCAGCTAGA
Organism: Pholcus phalangioides; assembly: GCF_987345545.1. Taxonomy (NCBI): domain Eukaryota; kingdom Metazoa; phylum Arthropoda; class Arachnida; order Araneae; family Pholcidae; genus Pholcus; species Pholcus phalangioides. The sequence continues at coordinate 408,457 of NW_028301594.1, forward strand.
GAAAGTTTTCGAATAACGTGTAAAACTCAGATAAGTCATTCATGTTGTAAGAGGTTGTATATATAGTTGTGTATATAAAAATCCACTTTTTTTTATACGGATACCCCTTCAAACTTCCAATCAAAGAGTCCTCCCAGAAGTTAACAGAAAAGTTTCCACGTTTCTTAGTGCAATATTCGCAGATATATCTGATGAACTCAAAAATCGAAGAAAAGTTGTAGAAGAACATAAACTAACGGACAATGCCCCTCCTCCCCCCTTTTATACTGTTCTTTCTGAACTTTTCTCCGATTTCCGAATTCGAATATTCCATAGAAACGTGGAATTTTTTTTTTTTGCGGGCCTCAGGAGAGACAAGGCAACAACTTTCTAATTGGGTTTTTGAAGACAGGGTGTCCGTATGAAATTTTTTATTTTATTTTAATAAACATACAACCCCTGCATCACGGAGGGACATATCTGAGTTCTACACGTTATTTGGATGATTTGTTTTTAATTGGAAGTACGCCTCTAGGATCAACGGTTCGCCAGTAAAATGTGGCAAGGGGGGGGGGATTATGGAATCACGCATTTATAAACTTTGCATCAGTCCGGGGTTGTGAGCGGTTCTATCGATCTATCTATTGGAACAAGCTTTAATATCGCATGATATACTCATAAAGAATGAAGTCAGTGAAAATAGCGATATTTTGGATATTTCTAACAGCAAACATTCCTTTTAAAGCGTTTACAAATTGCCTTAGGAAGGAATTCAATAAATATTACTTCAATGATCGGAATAAAGGAAATTGAACCGGAATAAGTTCGTGGTTATCTCTCCTCTGAAGCTGGTTTAGTTCAGAGCAAACTCCAATTCACGAGCGAAAACGTTTTCTATGGGATCGAGTGCAACGTTTCGGAAGAACTGAATTTGTCACATGATTTATTGGATCATTTTTCTATTCTAGGCAGTGACGCGGGGGGTCATAACCGAAAAAAGCTAAATTGAGCGGTTTCCACCAATGATGTCTGAGTTCAGCTGATTGTGATGACACGGGGGGGGGGGGGAAGAGAGAAGATACATAGATGTACTAAAAAGATGACTTCTAGTGTGTATTCTTTTTTTCATTAGAGGGAATATGGGACATCATGCTTTCTTGTGCGTTTAGATGTCTTTCAAATGATTGTAACAGATACATGCTCAACCCATGATTTCCCCCCCCCCTCCCCGGAGTCGTATGATGTGGCCCACGACCTCAAACCCAATTTTGTAAAAATGAAATTAATGGTTTACACACAACACACACACATTTCCAGATTACTTAAGTGATCCGCGATGTAGTTAAACATCACTTAAGTGGCCCCGTGAAATATTCTCAGATCACTCAAGTGGCCCGCGGCACATTTCCAGATCACTGAATCGGCTTGCATGACACTTCCAGATCATTTAAGTGACCTGCGGTGCAGTTCCACATCACTTAAGTGGCATGCAGCACATTCCCAGATCCATTAAGTGACCCGCGACATGATTACAAATCACTTGAGTGAACTGCGAAACATTTACAGGTCATTTGAGTGAAGTGACTCGTCAAACAGTTCCAGATCACTTGAGTGATCCGCGTCTTATTTCTAGATCACTTAATAAAGTGGCTTGTGTTTAAATCAATGATGTAGCCCACATTCTCCTAAGGGCGTGGTAGCCCAGGTTGATAAGATACTCGCCTAAACCCCTAAAGTACCAAAGTATGTTTAGAGTTGTCCTGAGTTCGATACCCGGTTCGTCCTTGTACGAAACTTTCCTGACGTGGGAGATGCAACAGAAACTGCGATATGAACACAGAAAAAGACTGCTACATCAGGGAAGTTCCACATGGAGAGGGTAGCGAACAAACATGTTGGTGAGCATAAAAGGGTGCCGTTCGGAATCGGCAATAAATTGTAGGTTCCTGTCTAATTAGCCCTCGTTCGCAGAAAATTACCGTGGTGGGACAAAAATAATCAATCAAAATAATCAAACACTGCCTCCTAAAGGTTGAGCATCCTTGCTATAACAAGATCGTGACTGATGAGAGTTCGCAATCGTTGCTATTTGGATTTCAATGTTGTCTTCGTCTTCTTTAGTTTATAAACTAGGCTATATGCAACTAAAAGGCCATCCCTAGTATATTTGACATTTAATATTAAACAATCTACGATAAATACTTATAAGTTCACAAAATAGGACAAAGACATATGCTAATAGCAAATTAATTCAAGACTGGGTTAGGACAAAAGACAAGGTGCATTTCGCGTTATCCGGGGGAGCACCACGATGAGACCCACCTACCTACTCCCCATTGTTTTCGTCACATCTAAATCATGATTCATGTATGGATGCCGTATCGAAGCATTATTACTAGCGGAATATGTTATTTCACTTTTTCGCTAGGTCTCACATTCGATTCAGAAATTGAGAGATTCTTAGTACAAAAAGTCGTATTTTTAGCATTTAGCAACAACTGCAGAAGTGTTGGAAGATTGCGCAATGGTAGAGATCGCCTACTATTATGAGATATGTGTCAGTAGGTTTGTGACACCAATATAAAATTATCTTTTCCCGAACTTGAAATCTTCTCCTCAGGGAAGATATGTGGCGCTACTACTGCTAAGACCATTCAGAGAAAATGTTTGAAGGTCCTAAAGCATATATGACCAACCCATGGCCCGCGAGCTAAACGTGGCATTAATATGACCCACGACCACGACCTCAAACCTACTTTTGTAAAAAAATGAACTAAGTGTCACATATTTGTAGATCACTCAAGTGATCCCGGCACATTTACAGATCGCTAAAGTGATGTGCGACACAGCTCCAGAGAACTCAAACGGCTCGAGATGCATTTCCTGATCACTTAAGCGACTCGTGACACATTTATAGATCACTGACATGTGGCACGGTTCTAGAGCACTTTAGATTAGAGATACTGGTGCAGTTCCGCATCAATCAAGTTACCCGCGGCAAAGTTATAGATCACTAAAGCGGCCCACGTGTCTCCCGCAGAAAGTGCTGTTTTTCTGTGGGTGCGATGAAAAAGGTATGCACAAGTTAATGAATCGCATAACTTCCTCAGGCTACTATAACCGTCATTTTTCAATTATATTAAAAGGCTGGTGTTCATTCAAAAAACATCGCCGAGAATCACTAGACGCCCGCTTCTACCACACAAAGCAAATATAAACGAAAACAAACACGTTTATGGTTTGAGTTAATCGCGGAACGTAATCCCCGCGAATACCGAGGGACGACTGTACAACCATTTCAAAACAAGACTTGAACAAACGTCGTTGTAGAGCAGGCGTCTCCAACCCGTTGCTCGCGAGCACCATGCTGCTCCCCTGAAGTACCCAGAGTGCCCGATGCTCTTGTCCGATTTCGTGCCCGTGAGCACTTGATAAACGTCCCAATTAAACCACCTTGTACAAATTGCATTCAAGGATTGAAATTATCCTGATTTCATGCACTGGTATGTCAAACTTGCCGTAAGCGTGCTCTTCTTCCGATGATGGGTACAGGCAGTGCTCACGACTGCAAAAAGGTTGAAGACCTCTGTTATAGAAGGATTTATTTTCATATCGAATATCGTTCAGCGAGATTTCACTGCACATGCCCGTAAGCAATTGGCATTACACATGGATTACATCCAGGTACCCAGCGGAAATATCAGAATTGATCGAAGCCTTCAGTTGCGTACAGAAGAAAACCCCTCATAATTATGATTCGGAAATATATTCGTATAAAACGTACTTTATTTCAATTCGTATAACAGTGAGAAAAATGAAATTTGCTTTCCTTCATTTCCAAAAACATAAAAAAAAAAACCTTTTCTTTATTATGAAAGATGCGTTTTCTTCATTTTTCACAAAGTATAGAAAATATTCATTTCTATTTCTTATACAATATTCCATGTTAGACAACACTGAGAAACTTTCTAAGATGAGAGAAAAATACATTACTATATCAGAGTAATATTATGACTAGTAGACAGAAAAGAATTATCTGATGTGATATTTTTTAATTATTCTATGAGTACTGTAGATATTATTAATCAATTAAGCAAAGAAAAAAACCATTTTCTTATCGTATTTAATACATTTTCCAGAAAACATACGTATAACCATTTTTTTTTAATGAAATGTGCGGAGAAATGTTTTATATAATCATTATATCACATGGAATATCGAAACTAAAAAAATAAATATACATTTTTTTCTCACAAAAATATATTTGTGGGAAATAATAAAAAATTATACAGACCCATTTTTTTTATATATATTCTATGGGAGTTGATATTTACAAGGAGGTTATAAAGTTTGTTTTTTTGTGTGTTTTTACTGTTTTTGGTCTTTGAGACGGTGCTTCTTAAGATATTGACGGACTGGGAACACCCAGCTTCATATCTCCAAGAGGAGGTTTCAAAGGTTCTTGAAACAAAGAATCAGAACTGATACAGGATGATGTTTGTAAACGTGGAGTTCGCGGCACCTCGAATTAAATCGTTTATATTGTAGAGTTATTCTTGTGAACTTAATTTTTCATTTTCCATGCCCTGTTTCATCATGAGTCGTCGCAGTGGAAGTTACAAATGAATTTCTGAATGAGAAGAGACACTCATAAGAGATATGGTTAGAGCATCACTCTAACCACAGTAAAAGCTTCTGCACGAGCTGCTGTTAAGGGATCGATAAAAAATTAGCCAACTAAAATCTTCGTGAAAAACAATAATTAGAATCCTGATTTAAACCAGTAGTTCTCAATCTGGGTGAGACCCTCCTGAGGAGTTTTGGGTATTTTAAGGGGTCCAGGGGTGAAGGGGAGCTCTGAAAAACTGTCCACAGAGAAATACAAAAAATAAAAATATAGAGTGAGAAGAAATAAAGTTTTCAAGTGAAATAAATGTGAGAAAAATGAAATTAATAAATTCAGAATCTAGCATAATACCTATTGAACCAGGGCTATCTTAACGCATGGGCTCATTCGATCCTAAAATCCGTTATAATTAACATAACATAATTTATTTATCCCCAGTCAATTACGACAATACTATACACACAAATTAGACAATTAAATTACATATTTAAAAATATTTGAAAGAAAATGCAAAGAGAAAGAAAAAAATGTTTGAATGGACACGGTAGAACAGTTAATTCATAATGTGGTGAAGAAAGCTGGGACAGGGAAGAGAGCAGTAGCTAAAAGCTAGTAACGCATTGGCTCATTCGATCGTAATCTATTGATTTACATTAATGGTTCTCAAATTTTTTCGACTAGTGGCTCCCTTGCCCTGTCATCGTTTAATCAAGCCTTCCCAAAACGATTTGGAAAACTGCCATTTTAAAGCACTAAACAGGCTTGCATTAATGTCACCAGCTTTTCGAGACAACCCAAATAAAGACTGGTGATGGCTCTGGAAGCCGCGACGCACACTTTGGGAAACACTGGCCTGAACGATGATATCTGTACTATGATTTTACAGAGTATAATACGTATGTAAGCTGTTACTTTTCCAGTTAAGTGGAGAGCAACATAGCGTCACTCTAACCGGGGAGGGGCATAATATTTCAACGGCTCTTGTATACAACCTCTACCAGAGGGAAGCTCAGTGGACACTAGCCCAGGGCAGCCGGAGAGAGAATTTTTAGTGGATCGGAACAAAGCAAATGCAATACCTGAGTATATTATGTTTAGATTGTGAAGTAAGTTTTTCAAAGCTTTCGACATTAATAGTGAATGTGTTTTCAGTGTTTAATGAATATTTTCAATGTTAAAAAATTATTTTCTTTCCATATTTATCAGAAGGAAAAATTAAAATCACGTGTTTGTTCACTCGGAACGAAAAATATTTTGAGGAAAATATGAATGTAACAGAAAATAAATTGTTGGTTGCATTTTTCAAGTTATATAAAAGAACTTTTCCGAAATTTTTAGTGCAATCCCGGCTTAAAGTCACTGGAACCAGACTATAGGCAGATTATTGCCGGTGTTTAGATGGACATCGGTTTCAACGTATTCCCGTAAAAAAGTATCTCAAACATTCAAATTTTAATTTGAGAGAATTATTCTGTCCCAAAAAAACTAATTTTCATTTCATTTCTGAAAAAATTAATGATTTCAATGAAGATTGAAGAAAAAGACATTTTATGTAGACGACTTAGAAGAAAATCCTTATGTGATTTGGAAGGAAATAAATTTAATTTTTTTTGGACAAAATTTATCTTTGTTTGCTCTCTTGTCTTATCTCTTAAACACATCTAAATCAAATCCAATTCTTAGCAGAGAAATGAATTTTTGTAGACCTATGTGATGGATAAAGTGGATCTCATTTATATCGCTTTTCAAAATACCGCTAGGAAAAAACGTTGTAAGCGGGAAAACGGTTTAAATTAACCGTTAACTGGAAGTTTAATGAGATTGAGCTAGATTTGGGACCATCTTTGAGAATACAAAAGCAAGTAGTACTAAGCGGGAACGTGTTATAAGGGGGGATCGATTGTAATTGTCGAATGTAATGCCTTTAATAGATATTACTTGATTAAATTATAGAAATGATTAACTCCCCCACATTCTTTAACATGGGGAGTCCGCAAGGCCTAGTTGTTCTAGATTTACAATTTTCATGTTTCACATAAGATCCAAACTAACTATAAAAAAAAAAGAAAGTTAAAATTTTTATCTTTTAAAAATAACTATATATATATTTCAACAGTTCTTTTATTTATTATCTAAAAATCAATGAAATTGGGATTTTATGAGACTGAGGCTGTATCGAGTAAGAAAATTTGACGATAGCTGTCAGGAAAAACTGATGGGCTTTGAATAAGATTAAATGCGACTTTCGTGTCAAAAAAAATGTAGAAGTTCGTCGATTTCTCTTAAGAAGCACTGCTCGAGATTGGAATTCTCAGTTTGATTCATAAATTTTCACATTCAAAAGTATAAGGAAAAAAAAAACAAAACTATTTTCTGTAGATTCACTACGAAGTCAAAATTTCTCGACGAGAATGGACGGATGAAAGGCGAGTTTAGGCGACGTAATTAGCACATATTATCTATTATCGCGAACGTTCGATCATACTGCTCAATTTCGTGCCTAAATACTGGTTATTCTTCGTTGATTCCCATAAACCATTATCAACAGTTCCGGCGTTGTTAAATCACCGATCTTGATGTCTTCAATGAACGTGACTGTAATGATGATCATCGTCGATGTGAATTATTTGATCTTTTCCCTTTTGTACGAAAAAATTATCAAATGTGAAAATTTTCGTTATTTTTACGATCGGTTCGATTTTTCATGATCATTTTCGTGCATTTTATTGTGAAAAATGTGTGCTAAGAATGAGTGTTTTTTGTTTTGTATGAAGAATGGATTCACAATCTTCTCTAGAAGGCAGGCGTGAGGGTGTGTAAGCCGTGTAATGGAGAATTATCGTTGCTTGGTGGTGTGGGCATCCCAGCGGCCGATTGGCAAACGTACCACTCACTCAAATTCGTGGGAGTCCCGTGTCCGAAGTGCTGCACCGAAGGCGCGATGGACTGTCCGGTGATGATGCCGTGGTTATGATGACTATGATGCACGCTCGGTAATCCGACTGAGTTCTCCGCGAGGAGTATCGGCGGTTGTTGTTGTTGTTGCTGCTGCTGGTGCTGCGTTGTTGACCCGAGTCCGCCGTCGCTCTCGTAACCGGAACCCGTCGAGCTGCTTCCACCGGGGGTCGCTCCCGGTGGCGGCGGTGACTTCCCGTGAACCTTCATGTGCTTTCGTAGTGAGCTCGGGTGGGTGTAGGACTTGTCGCAGCCCCGGATCTTGCAGTTGTAGGGCTTGTCGCTCGTATGCACGTGCGAATGCTTTTTCCGGTCCGAACTGTTGGCGAACCTTCGATCACAGCCTTCGTACTCGCATTTGAACGGCTTTTCGCCTGCAATAGAATAATAAGTACATGAAAACAAACATATATAAAGCAAAAACATTAAACAAAATTTATTATTTCATGAATTTGTTTTGGGGGAAAATAAATAACATATTGCGTATATTAAAGGTATTTATAAAAGGTATTTATTATATATAAGGTATTTTAAGCGGCAAAAATGTTTTCAACCGTTCGATAATGAGATATTCCCGAATTCTTGGTGTTCGTGGGGCAATTGGGAACGATATTAAGAATTTAAAAACTTAGCTTTCATTATATAAGATATTTTAACATTTCAAATGAACCAATTCATCGAATTTTTTCTGTGTATACATTTTTAAATATTTATTCTTATTATATTATTTAGTAACCCTTCAATTTGCACAGCACAAAAATTACTAAATACCCATTAAAATGTCTTTTTTTTTTTAAATGTGTGTGTGTGAAGTAGGTTTTCTTTTTGAATTATTAGCAGGTGCAAACTAAGAGGTAAGGGAAGTTTTCCCTTGAGAAATCATCTTTACAAAATATCTAAGCTTGTCAGTGCTCAAATAAGAGGCTTTCAAGAAAGCGAGATACTTCGTCGATGCTGCTTAAAGGGTAAACTGTAACTGTATAGGGTAAACGATTTTCTAGGGCAATTATGGTGGCGAATAACATTAATTCCTGGGACCGCCTGGAAGGGCATCATGTCACTCGAGGCCCTAATAAGGTGATTATATGTGTTTATTTTAGTGATTTGGCCGAATATCAATTTTCTTAAAATTTATACACAATTATGAATAAAACTCATATTTTTCATTGGAAATAAAATTATTGGTAATTTTATGATTGATATCGAATTTTAACTATGCAGTTAATTATTTAAATGCATATTTAAAAAAACTGGTAATTGAAAGATTTCTATTGCCATGATACTGAAAATCAAAATTTAAAGATACATGTATATTGTATTTTAATATTACTTGGAGAATCAATTTTTTTAAATACTTGGTACCAATTTTACATCCTAATTAAGAAAATTTCAACCATTATTTACTCTCAACTAGCAAAGCATCATATAAAAAAATTTACTGCTTATTTTCTTATTTTTTTCCTCTCTAGATGTTCTTAGCTCCTTTTGCCTTTTCCAGTAGCGCCATAGATTGATGAACTTGTGTATAATTCATGCTCACTTCCACCTTATTGCGGTAGTATTCTATTTTCAGTTTCATGTTTTCCCTGTCCTAGAGATTCTTTCCCACTCCTGACATTACCTCTCTCACGTACACCACACAAAGAGATATAATCGGTAAATTTTTAATTTATGGGAAAAATTCCAATTAATATAATTTTTAAAAATTAGTTTGATGTATATAGATTCGCACAGATATTCGGCTGTGAATACCTGAGCATTATTCCGCCGAATCTAATATTCGGCAAACGGGCCGAATACCGAATAGCAGCCGAACATTCATCCCATCTCCAGTTTATTTACGTCTTTTCTATGTAGGCCCTAGTTCTGTTGTTCTTGTGCAAATATAATATTTTTGTGTTTGTTTTTACGAAAAAAAAAGGTGTAAAAATGTATTGCCATTGATTGTAGCTTATGTGATCAGTCTCACGATACATTGAAGGGTTGGTTATTCACAGGTTTCTAATAATTATTTTCTCTCTCAACATACTATTGTCTCAAAAACAATAATGAGGTACTCCAGCCCGATTTCACTGAGCACCGTTTATTCGACATTACTACAGAAACTATAGAAACAGTTACTGAATAAATTTCTGGAATAAGAGCAGGTTTTTCCATTTTCTCAAAAGCTATTAAAACCTTTTTTGTGTACAAAATTTGGATCATTTTCTCTATAAGGAAAGTTGGAAATTTCTATTTTAGCTTCAGACTGTTTATGTATTCATTGCCACTTGAAAATAGGAGGAAAAAAAATATTTTTTGAAATTGATAGATATGGTGAAACTTCGATATAACGATACTCTGCGGGCCAAAAAAAATTATCGTTGTGGGGGAAGGGGGGATTATAGTTTTATATAGAGAGGTATCTCAGTTTAACATTAACATGTAGGAATTTCCAAACAAGACTTAAAATATTGTTGTTGAGGGATTTATCATTATATCGAGTATTGTTGTAGCGAGGTTACTGAACGATACGTTGCAGTTTTGGAACAGTTTGTCATCAGGTTTGGAGGATCGACGAGGCACTTCGTGGTTCATGCAAGATGGGCCCAACCACATCGTACCACAACGGTTTTTGCCTTTCTTGAGGAAATACTTCGGGAATAGAATCATTGCATTGAACTATCCCACATTTACTGGAACGGGCATAGATTAGCCTCCATGCTCATCCGATCTCGAACTACTTTCTGCGGGACAAATTGAAGAACACCGTTTTCTCCGGAATAATCTCGTAACACTAGGTGAGCTTCAAGATTTGATCTGTGAGGTATAGTGCCCCAACGGAAATGAACGTTTAGGCACTACAGAGAATAACTGAAAATTTCATTCTACGTTTGCACCCTTTCTGTGCAAATTTTTGAATCTATTGTGACATGATTGCAACGACTGCTTGCAAAGGACAGCCTATAGCCTATTTCTCGTACTCCAAACTGCGATTACAGCATAAAGAACCCCCCCCCCCCCCGTTTATAACATTTGTAACTAATTTTGAAACTTCTGGTAGCATAATATAAACATATCGATTGTTTTATTCTTCTATTGATCATCGTTCCCGAGTTATTTCGTTTTAAAATCAGGAAGCCCCCCTTTGAGGATCACCTTGTGTGAGCACTAACATTCAAAAAATCAAAGAGAATGTTTTATGTTTAAGGTGTTCAAAAACTTAGCATCATAATTCGAAATCTACTTCAGGTGTAGGTGAAATGACTTTTCCTGTTTTGTGAAGCGATTCCGGGCTAGTGTCTTGAAAGACATTTTAGACCTGTAGCTTGCGAGCACCACGGTGTTTCCTGAAGCACCAAGAGTACTCAAACTCGTGTCAGATTTCGTTCTCACGAGCACTCGATCAACGTCTCAATTAAACACCCCGTACCAATTGCGTTCGAGTATTACAATTGATGCTGATTTCAGGCATACGTATGTCAAACTTGCCGAAAGGGTGCTCTTATTTTAATGATGAGTATTAGCAGTGCTCGTGACTTAAAAAAGATCGAAGACCTGTGTAAAAAGGCAACATGGACGACAATCTCAACTCGTTATGACGTTCGGCGATGAAAAATATTTTTGACTCCAGTGGAACAGCCTAAAGACCAGTACCGTCTTAGTGCATGGACCCACTCAAGCACGGCCCGGTAGCCTCAAGAGAAGAGAAGACCTCACAAAAATGAGATCTGGTTGAAATTTTTGAGAAATTGCCGTTTGGGGGGGGGGGGGGGGTCTCAAACAAATCATTTGGCTCCGGGTGCCCGTGATGATCTTAAAACGGCCCTGCTAAAGGCGTGCTGCTTCCCAAACCAACATACTTCGCATATGTTGCTCTTGGTTGGAAAGGAAGACTCTGGGCACCATGTATTAAAACAGGGTGAAGAATAATTGGCTCCTGACATTGAGTTCTTCAAGGGTGAAATCCACGTTGCAGTCGATATCACGATATCCTCACGTTCTATACGCTTACCGATCGTTGTGTTTTCGTGGGATATTATGTATAGGGTTTGTGTGAACCGTATAGTATAATCACATACTTACTATATTTAGTTTAGCAAAGCCACTTGCATGTGAAATCAGAATTTCATTCGATTTAGCTCATCACCAGGTTTGTCACATTTGTTTTCTAAACACACGCCAAACAGTTGGCTAAGGCGTTACTTCCGGCACAACTCAATCGGTAGTAAATTGCCTATGGTGATAGACCGGAGTTGTGCTCGGTTTGAATGAATGAATGAATGAATGAATGGCTAAGGCGTAGGCCTTAACGGTAATTATCGGCTGACATCATGAAAACGAAAGAACACAGAGCTTTCTTTTAACTATAGACGCCATTTCACTTGTATCAAAAGTGCCAATAATTATTACAATATTGTTCATAAAACGTAAACATTTCCCCTTTGTATTCTCGTATTTTTTTGTCTCATTCTATGCTTCCAATTTAAAAAAAAAATACATAATTTTTAAATCGAATGATACTTTCTGAGTCACCTTGTATAAGCTGTATAAGTATTAACTCGATTGATTATTGCACGAGTAGAATTTCATAAATTTACATCATATGATACAGGTATGGTTAGTAGCTCAGCTGAGTAAAAGCGCCATTTTAGTTTTTTGGCATATTTTTTATTTGTTCAGAAATATAAAAACAAGTTTTATATTAGGGGGGGACGTTTTTATTTTGAAGAATCTGTCGCGACCCATAGGGCAGGGCGTCTTCAACGCATGGTCCTAGGAGCTTTTTATCGTAGCCCACCGACATTTTAAGACAATGGCTAAAAACATTGAAACATGATCATATTAAAAAAAAAAATTAATTAATGAGCCCTCAGACTACCGAGAGTTATACCATAACGTTATTGAAAGAAATAATTTCGAGATTCATTGGAAGAAATTTGAAAACTTCCCGAAAAAATAACTTTAAGAGTAATTGAAAGAAATGTTGGTAAGATAAAGGAAATAATTCCAGAATTAGTGTAATAAACAGAATCATTTAGAATGATTTCAGATTAAAAAAAAAAGAAGTAATTAATTACAAACTTCTTAAGAGAATTGGAGAAAAAAATAATTTCAGAACTATTCAAAAATTATAATAATTAAAAGAAATAATTTCAGAATTAAAAAAAAAAAACTCAATTATTTTTGTCCCTGTTCAACTCGGGACCTCATTGGTCGTATGTTAAGGTGCCCTTTAAAATGTGTGTCACCCGAGGGTTAGATTTCAACTATTGCATAGCTGCCAACTTTTGAAAATGAAAATTCGGGAGATTTTCGCGCACACCCGTATTTTATGCTAAAACCACTCCCTAATAAATACAATAGGGATTTTTCCAAATGAAATAGGGATTTTCCAAACATAAAAGTTGAAGCGTAGGGAATAAAATACCTACTCAAAAACTGAAGTCAAATTAAAATAGGGATTTTACACACATGGAAGTTAAACCCTTGGGAATAAAATTCCTACGCAAAAAACAAGTGAAATTGGAGGCCAAAACTTCAATGATATAAAAATAAATATTGTGTTCAATCAGAAACGCTGTGAACAAACATTCTGAGCGAATGACCCCAAAATCATCGGAAGATGAAGGAAAACACCGGCAATTTTTGAAGAACACTGACTTATTGTGACACTTGCTTGATGTTTTTTCTTTATTTCAGAAGTGATGATGGCAGTCTTTCCATGACCGATGTTTATGTCCGTAACACAACTTGTACAAAAAGGAAAAGTCGGCCCTCTTCTGGAACGTTTGATGAAAGGAAATTCGTCGGAATAAGTATCTTTAAAATTGATTAAATATGTTTTTGCTTATCAGTATTCGTGTTTTGTTATATCGCACGTTATAACAAAAGAAATTTTGACCACATGCGCGTGACTATAATCTTCAATTATTATCCAGGACTATTGGCTGCTAAGTCATTTCCCTGCACGATAAGACAAACAACTTTCTTGTTACCATCAGAGGGTTTGTAAAACTTCCTTAAAAAGGGAATTTCCCCATTTACGACGTGTGACGTCATTTCGAAAGGGAAAAAAAAGATGCCCCACAAGAAATTCCTTAGGGATTGTTTTCATAAGCGGGAATTTTTTTTAATGAAGTAGGGAATTTTAAGGGACAATTAGGGATTTTTGTGATTTTCGTAAAAATTCGGGAGATTTAAGAACTTTTCGGGATGTCGAGCGATGAAGGTAAAATTCGGGAGACTTGGCAGCTATGCTATTGTTTAAATCAGTGATTCCCAACATAGACGATGGGAAGTTCTAAAGGGACGGTAGCAGCTACGGGTGAATCTTGGTATAGAATAACTCTAACCTTACACTATATACAAGATTCAACAACATTTGTATATATAAAATTTTAAAACATTACAAATTCATCTTAAAATAATTCAAAATTATAGTGAAACAATTTATTTCCCGACAAAATAAGTATAGTATTAAAAACTTAAATTAATTTAGATATAGTGAATGCGTGTGCATGTATAAAAACTTTAATCGACATCACATTTTTAAAACAAAATTGAAGTACTTTTTGATATTGCAATAGAAAAAGCAACAGATGGCGCTAGCACGAATGTCAAACCCTATTGATAACGACGAAAAGAAGTGTAAGAGGTATATGAATGTCAACCCATGACCTGCGGGCCAAATTTGGTCCTCGGAGTAGAGTAAATTCAATGTGGTCTGTCACCTGAAGCCTAATTTTGTAAAAATGAACAAAGCGGTACAGATCACTCAAGCGCGGCACACAGGTCCGCAACTAGGGGAACAGGCGGGTCTCATGCCCCGGGCGCTGGACCAGGGGGGGGGCGCAAATTTTATTCTCAAACCTCTCCTTCAACATTACAAGAGGGAGCCAAAATGCGCACTTGTTCCGGGTGTCCAAACATCTACTTGCGGCCCTGGCGGCACAGCCAACACCTTCTAGAGCAAGCTGCTTTAGAAGGTATTGGCAGAGCCCCAGAGTACTTAAGTGACCCGCGGTACATTCCCAGATCACCTGAGTGACCCGCTGCATGTTTACAGATCGCTTGAGTAAACTGCATTAGGTACCCACAGGTCTAGAGCACTTAAATGATCTAGAACTGTGCCGCGAGGATCTGTGAATATGCTGTTTATCACCTAAATGGTCTAGAATTGTACCGCGAACCACTTAGGTGACCCGCAGCACATGTACAGATAATCGCGTTACATTTCTAGATCACTTAGGTGACCCGCACCATATTTACTGATCGCCGTTTCACACAGTTCCAGAACATTTGAGGAAACCCCTATTGACGGGCCTGCCATAGAAATCACCATAAATGGCAACCAGGGGCATCTTAACCCATGGTGCCCATGTGGGCATGACAGGGGATCTCATATCAACGCCTACGCTACCGGATCTGGTGCCATGACTTTCAGGTATGAATTTTCAGTATATGTAATTTGCTACTTCCAGTATGGGACCCCCCAGAACATCACTTTGCCCGAGGACCCGTGATGTTAAGACGGCCATGCATAAAACCCCCACATAAGGGGAAAAAGTTATTTGAACTGTAGCCCAGGGTAGGCATGAACCCAGTGTGATGAGTCGAGAGGGTTGATTTATTGTGCAGTTTCGTTGGATCGTCCAGTATTTTACACAGACCTATTTTTCCCATATAATTCGGCTTTCGGGTGGGATGACCACCCATCTTCTGGATGCCTGGCCCAGGGTCCTTGCTGCATCGCTCTCATTCATTTAAATGTTTGTTTATTATAAATTTATTTTTGATTAAATTTAATTTGATAAGGCTCGATAATGATAAGGCTTGATAATTTGATGGCTCTCTCATAGTAGTGGGAGGGGGTGTCGATCTTGGATGAGGGGGTCATGATCCCTAGGATAAGACAAGAACGCCACGAGAAGAAAATTTTGTGTAAAAGAGGCCCATAGGCTGAATAAGATCGAGTATATATATATTTCTGCCAAAGCCCGAAATTGGTCAGTTCACAAATTTTTCTATTTCATTGAAAATTGACCCAACCAATGTCCGAATTTCGGGCTTTGGCCAGCCAGTGCGCGAGCCGCTATGGTGGTCGAGGGGTCATAGCGACGGACTCGCATCGCGAAGACCCGGATTCGAAACCCCACCGTCGTCATAGCGGCGGTCGGCTAAAGTTGGTTTTCTGTGGTTCCCAACTTCAAGGCGCGAATGCGAGCCGATCTTCCGTTTAAAATGTTTCGCACCACAGAGAGCAACAGACCTACAAACAGTACAAATGTAATTCAATCATAACACATCACTCACTTCATTTCTGAAATATAGATGGCAGCACGGAAAAATCAAACACAACACTACATATGCACTCAGACTGCTAGATGCCAGCCCTGTGACGTTATTCCATCCTGCAAAACCGTTCTAACAGTTGTAACGTACGGGATAATGGCGCACTTTAGTTATTCTGAAAAAGCAGACATGCATTTCATTTACGGAGCTGCACGCGGAAGTACCACAGAGACAACATGAATGTACAGTGAGCGATTTCCCCACAGGCGGTTGCCTAATCCGAGAATATTTGCGCGCTTGCATCGGCAGCTTTGCGAAACGGGACCCTTTCTGATGCAGGTCGTACAAGGACTGCTAGAACAGCAAGTGTGGAAGACGAGATTTCCCCAGGTCACATTTGCATGCATGTGTGGTGTTCTTTTTCTCCCGATAAATTTCAACAGGAATGTCGTTTGAACGTTTGTGGAGCGGCCGTTTCGAAACGCGCAAGCGCGTTTCATGTTAGACCCATGCATTCTTTGATGACAATTGTTTGGTGTGTACTATCTCTCCTCTTAAACCTCTTAAAGTTTTCCTCATCTCTTCTTAATCACCCTGTATGTAGACCAGATTTCGTAACTTATTTGTCTCACCATCCCATTTAACGTAATTTTTCGTTCCCGTCGCCCCCCCCCCCCCAACTGCTTGGCCAACCCATAGGATTCTATACTGTATTTGAATCTTCTATCACCGCTTCCCGGTCTACACTACCCTTAAAAAGGTGGTATAATATATCTCCTCTAAGAAAGGTTCTACCACCTCCGGAGGGCGATATCGCCTACTTTGGAAACACTGGATTAGACTAAGAACGATTGGTGACGAAAATTTTTATTAGCACAAACCGGGCAAGCTAGGGATTTGAAAATACAGGGCGTCCATAATTATAAGACCCTATTTTAAAAGTAGCCTACAGGCGAAACCAGTCATCAGAAAAGTGAAATTTTGTGGAGGACTTCATGAAGTGTGATGGGAATTTGGTTCATGGGGGGGGGGGGGGGGAAAGAGGATATCAATAGCAAATAATAAAGTTGCTTGGAAAGGAGACAAGTTGGTGCATGTCAGACTATAAGCAAACTTATATAAGCTATTTTTTCATTTGTACCATATAAAGAAAGGGTGGCAACCTTTGCAGAGTGAGGGCCACTTTATTCGTTTGAAAACGTGGCGCGAGCGATTTCAGTGATGTAAACAGTAAATGAGCCTCGGGCTGCCTAAGTGATCTGGAACTGTGCTGCTAGTCACTTAAGTGGCCTGCGAATTCATTACGCGCTGCTGAGGGGATCTTGAACAGCACAAAAGGTCACTTAACTGATTTGTAAGTGTGCCACGGACCACTTAATTGAAGTGAGAATGTGTGCTGTGGGACACTTGAGTGATCCGTAAATGTGCCACGGATCTAGAACAGTGCCTCCGGACACTTCAGTGATTATTTTGTACATGTACCGCAGTCGTAGCTCAGGCTCTATCCCATGAGGGATATAAGCCTTTTACCTCGAGGGGTTGGACCACGCTGGTATATATATATGTATCTCTGGTCACTTGAGTGACCTGGTGTAATATGTCACATCGTTCTTTTTCCTCAAAATTAGATTTGAGGTTGCAGGCCATATTTTGTCGTGAGCCGCCCCGATAGCTTACATTCTTGTTTCTGGTATTGCGGTCAGAGAAGCCCTGTGTCTATTTTCTCGAGTTTTCCCAATGTTGACGTAGTATGACTCAAAAGCGTTATGACATGTGAATTTTTAGTGTTAAATTTTGGGGGGGGGGGGTCTTGACTAAAGTCTACGCTGTCAACCGGGTGCGCCGCACCCCTTGCATCCCCCCCCCCAACGCAATGGGTTAGATAGGATCCTATGTTATACTCGTAGCTTCTACCACCCCCTAGAATTTCCCATTGCCCCCAAGGGGACGTTAACTCCCACGTTGGGAATCACTGATTTAACTCAGTTTCACAACATTTTTTGTCCCTTAGCCCCTTCTTCAGAAATTCCCCCCCCCCCCCCCCAACGTAATCTAACCCATAGGATTCTATGTTATACCCGTAGCTTCTACTGAGCCCCTGGAACATTTCATCGCCCCCAGGGGGCGTTAACACCCACGTTGGGAATGACTGATCTAACCCGTCAAAAGAGATTTATGCTGTAATGAAGTCAAAGAAAGTCTAAAAATGTACAAGGTGACCATAATTAAAAGACCCTGTTATAAAGTAGCCTACAGGCAAAACCAGTCATTAGAAAAGTTTGAAATTTTGTGGAGGACTTCATGAAGTGATGGGAATTTGTTTGAGGAGGGGGGGGGGATAGTTTCATATGTCTCTACTAGAGGGCGTTTCACTTTGAATGCCTGTAGTAAACATGTAAATTTATGTGATTTCACGCAGCAGCTGATATAAAACCTAGAAACATTCGCGGAAATCTTGTTTCTCAATGTGTTTGCTGCTCACAATGACGATAAGTTTACGAGATCGCGCTTCCTTGGTCAAATAGTTTTACCAAAACAGCAATTCCGCAGTAACTGCTCTCCGGAAATATCGGACTTGGAACAGGGCCGTCTCAAGTGCATCATGGGCCCCCCGAGCCAGATGGTTTTTCTGAGGCCCTACCAGTCCAATTCTTGAAAATATCAACCAGATCGATTTTTGTGAGGCCCCCTTTTCTCTTGAGGCGCCCGGGTGGGCTCATGCCTTAAGACGGCACTGACTTGGAAGAAGATTCGGAAAGGTCAAATGAATGTTAAAAACCTCCGGAGTATGATAACGAAATTTGAAACCACGGGATCGTTGGCTGTTCGACCGTGCCTGACCCCAGAATATCCCAGGACCACAAGAAGGTCCTGTTTCTCATAAGTTCGGGCCTTGCGGAAATGTGAATTTTCGAGACCCCTTATACTGCACGTGGTCTTCTTTGAGGGAGAGGCGTATGCAAGGTGGGGGGGGGGCAGTGCCTTAAACACAAAAAAGCAGTCAACTTTGGGGTCCTGAAAGTTTGTGATATCTCGGTACGTGCCCCGTTTGCCTATGCGAAAAATAAATCCTGACCACAAGGAGGCAATACAGCCCCAGGTTCGGAACTACTAGGCCGTAGTTTCTCGAACTGTTCGTTCCATCGCAACCTCCTTCAAAATTTTTTTTCTCTCATCACCCCCCCCCCCCCCCAAGCGAACCCATAATTTCCTATGTTAAACCAGTACCTTTTATCGCTCCCCGGACCATTCCATCGCTCACCGGGGGCGATATTGCTCACTTTGGGAAACACTGTATTAGGCTATAAAATTGAACATAAGGATTTTCTTGTAGGTTATAAAACTGATGGACATTGTAATTCATTTGGGAAAAGTTAATAGGTGGGTATCTATAGTATTTTCAAGGCTGAATGAAAATCGAAAATAATTAAGCTTCATGGTCCATCATGATCGATGGTTCACAAATGAACCTTTCGCCTTTCAAACTTTAAAAAAAAAAGCTTATATTTCATATTTACCGAGAATCATTCAATTCCTCGAGGCCTGATATTAACGGTCCAGTATCAATTTCTGGATTTTGTAACTGAATTGCGCACTATGGAAACAAACCAAAGTTGTCAACATACAGGACTTCCTCAGCAGCAAGAGATCCGTCTTCTTCTTTCCCACCAAGTTAAGGGTCCGTCAAGGAACCTGCGCTCTCACCTGTGCGTTCCCCGAAAACCGTCACGGACTGTCAAATAACGCGGATTGAATCGTAAAGTCAATGTCGGTTGACCCTTGAAGGAATACTTTCGAACCCCGAACATTCTTCATTTAATTAAAGAAAAGCTTCTTCTTCTTCCACATTTTTTTTTTCTTCCTTTTCCCCTTCAAGGGGGTGGGGGGATCATAACTCTTGTTTTTATGGTCGTTCAAAGGAGATCTTATCACAACACTGTGGCCACGCGTCACACTCTCCCGCTTTATTCTTCGAAGCAGAAAAAAAAACGCGCGAACCTTTTTTTATTGGGGGACCTTCATATTTTGTGGCTGTTGCTATTAAAGCAGAGTATAAATAAATAAGATATGTGACCTCCCTCTCCTCTGTTCGTCCCGTATTGGGTTTATGGATTCATTCCATATACTGTATATATGTATAGAAATAAAGAATAATATATATATATTTTTCTCGTAGATACACATTCCTTAGATAATTTATGGTGATTTTTTTCTCGAGAGAATCGAGAGAGTGTGGTGATATCCGAAAATCGAGGTAGAGACTATTGTGATAGACTATGCCCTGGTACGAAATTGGTGTGATCGAAAATTCTCCAGAGAATATGCCAAGACAATGGTGTTCAACCAGGGCCGTAGCGAACCTCCTCGGAGCCCCGGGGCAGACATTTTCTTCGGGGGGCCTTTTAAAGAGGAAAAAATTCTGCAAAATAAGTGTGAATTTTTTTGTGAGGCGCCTATTTAGCTTGGGGCCCTGGTTGCCCCAGCCTTGTTACGGCCCTGTGTTCGACTTTTCTTGAGTCACGATAATCAGATTAGCACCCGCAATATTAACTTATTAGATACTGCATTTGCTTGAACTCATATCCTGTAGAGAAGTGGTTCTCAACCGGTGCTCCGCGGAGCCCTTGGGGTCCCGCGGCCACTCGAGGAATATAAGAAAAGTGAATATGAAAAAAAAAATATATAAATATTTAAAAAAAATAAAAATAAATCAGTACTTATAGATCTCTAAAAAATAGATCTACCGGGCTCCGCCATAGAAATTATATACCAGAAAGGGCTCCGCCAGTCAGAAAAGGTTGAGAACCTCTGCTTTTGAGCAACGGTTCCAAATAGGGGTGCCTGGACCTCTCCCCGAGGGGTCCCAATTCTATAATTCTATAAAAAATTAATGATCAATGAAAAATAAATAAAAATTACTTGAAAAAGCGGGCCTATCTCGCCGTTGAAATGTCACGCCACAGAGAACAACAAGCCTACCACGTACAATTATTCAATCATTTCACTTCTCTCATAGTTAGAAAAATTGACGGCAGATGGCAGAGCTACAACACGCACAGAATAAACTTCACGCTAGGTTCACAATACGTTCACGCACATTCTGGCACGTACAAATTTGTTAGAAATTTCATAGAGGAATGTTTACGAGGTTCATGTACGAGGTTAAGTAGCGGTCTGTAAACCTTTGCTTAAGAAACGCTGCTTCAGAGGCTTCTAATTCCCCAAGGTGGTGGAAGAATCTTTGAGTATAACTTGAACGAGATGTCAAACAACGCATAGTGTATTTTCAGCATTTTTGATGCTTCTGTTAGGGCACTGAGAAGAAATAGGTGGAGGGAGGATGTCTTAACCCTTTAAAGGGTTATTTTTTCCTCTTTCGAATTTCTGGAATTTTTTTGGTGGCTTATTATTGCTTGACAATACCATTAAAAAGGAAATAACTTTTATTTTATTGAATGTGTCCTCTCACCCCCTAAGATTTTGGGGAAGGGAAGTATTTGTCCCCCCTTCCTAAAAATTGGCAATCTTGAGGTTGAACCCAGTGATCCCATCATATAAGTGATATTCGTAGTAATGTAAAACTATCACAGTGAGAAAAGTAATTTTCCCAAAGAAGTATTTAATAAGTGGGGGGGGGGGGGCTATATTTCCCACGGCCTTAGAAAGGGTTAACTGACGTCTAGTGCCACAATAAGATGGGAACAAAAATGCGTCTACCCGGGCAGGGTCGAGATACTTCAGCAGTATAGGGGCCTCCACAATAATGAGGTCTGGTACTGTAATTTATGAGAACAAGTATGTAAATCCGGAGAGTGTACCCGCCGTTGTGCGGTCGTGTGGTCCTAGTGTCGGACTCACCATTGTGAGGACCCGAAACCGACCATGACCTCCCCGCTCTGCCCCCCATAGGAATACAAGCTGGACACCTAGAGGGTTTGTTCCATTGTGGAAGAGCGATGCGAAGCCGGGAACACTAAGCACCGAAAGACCATTATCAGCGTGAGCACCGGGGTTCGAACCCCACCGGCGGTGCAGTGATGGTCAGCTGAAGTTGGTTCTCTGTGGTTTTCCAACTTTGAGGAGCAAATGCGAGGCAATCTCCTCGTCAAAAAAAAAAAATCTCATCACACAGAGCAACAGACCCTACAACGGTACAAATACAATCATTACACATCACTCGCGGTTTGAAATATAGATGTCAGCAGCATCCCATAATATTAGATAAGAATAATGTCTGCTAGCTACACACACACACTTCCGGAACAACTTATTAACATGAGAAAGAGGATGAAACAATAGTAAACTGCCCACTAGACTGGCGTTGTGCTCGGTTTAGAAGAAGAAGCAGAAGGCTCACCAGACCACACACACACATATCATTCTGCCCGTGGTCCCATGGTGATAATGAGACGGCTTTGTGCGTACTCCACATATTGGAGAGATATTCAAAATTTGTTAGGGTTCCGTGGAGCAGCTCCATAACCATAAAAGTTCCGCGAGAGCTTTTTCCTCTCATTGGAAACCTCAGTTTTAGGATGCCATGAAGCACGAGATATTTTAAAATTCTAATGTCGTTCTGAAGTGAACGTAAATGGCCATTCGCATGTAAAATGATGAAATTATAGATGGCTATGGCTTCAATTTTATAGCGGTCTATGATGACATAATTATGTAACGGGAAAGAACTAAAGCAGTGACACGTCAAAGCTTTCTTGAAAATTATTGAAAAAATTATGAATTCATATAAGTATTTTTTTACAGCTGCATGAATTTCATATTAGAACGCTTGTAATGATACAGCTATTTGAGCAATATTGAGTAAAGTTTCGAGAGTATCACGTAATTAAATCATTTACATCTCTCTTGAAGCGGAATAATCCGTAAATTTGTGATCTCTCATCATGGAGGGCCGTATGAGAGCCTTGGCCGTATACGGCTCGGATTATGATAATTCCAGTGAGTAAATTCTCCTCCATTTAAGGATGACACGCGCTAATAGACGTACAAACATGGGAAATTACCTCATATTACGGTATTTTCAAATTTAAAAAAGTTTTACTATTCAAAGAGGAATTTTTTTCACATGTTTCTAAGACAAATAATTTTCTTTAAAAAAATTCCTGAAAGAAAGTCTTAAACTGTTTTTAAAACATGTTAAAATTTTTTTTCCGAATTAAGCCCTTTTTTCTTTATAAGCGCCATCTATTGTGCAACAAAAAACTGCTTTGATATCCATATTTCTTATGGAATAACTGAGTCGGGGGTTATTCCGAGATACGATTTATAAAATTGTTAATGAGTTGGATCCTAGGAGATACAAGACTTGTCCTGGTGCTCCGGGTTGGGTACCGTTCATAGACTTAAGATATAAATTTAATAGATAAAAAAAGATAGTATTATTACTCTGTGGTACCGTTTCACCCTCTCGCCACTTTCTTCTGCTCTTTTTTTCTGTTTTATCTCATCAAGCCAAAGAATAGAGAAGGATTCAAAAGTTCAAATTTTGATATTTCGGCGGCAGAGAATTTGGTCCGAAATTGTGTAGTGATGACAACTCACAAGCACCATGGTGCTCTTTAACCCTTAAACCGGCATAGCAGAAATTACTGAGCGCCCTGTAAAATGCCATGCATCTTTTCCCCCTCCGAAATATAGGCTTTCTTTCTAGTTTTAGCTCGTGCAAAGTAAAGGGGATAGGAAAATGTTACAAAAATCAGCTTTACAAAATATCTGGGTTTGTCACTGCTAAAATTAAAGGCTTTTAAGAAGGCGAGATATCTCGTCGTGAATGCCGACAAGAGGGTTAAAGTTCTACTCTCAATGTGCCTTTGATTCTATATTGTGTCTGATTCGACATGCGATCGATATCCGTTTATTGATCCAATTTGTTCCAATCCAATCCATCTCTATCGTTCACCTCCATAAAAACGTATTGAAAAATATTTTTTTTTACAAAAAAGGATATAAATTGCTTCAATTAGCATATTTTTAATCGAAATAATACAGCAATTAAATTAATTAAAGTTTATTTTTTGATTATATTATATAAAAAGTTAATTAAGGGTACGGAATATAATTTGCTTCAATTTTTTTGCATTGATTCACAGCCGCATAATATAACATAGCCGCAGATTAAGTGGCAGCGTGAATATCCAAATAAGAGAACTTCGGCAACAATCCGAAGGTTTTAAAACGTATATGCTCAACTAATGGCCCGCGGGCCAAATGTGGGCGTCGGAGTCATCTGATGCGGCCCGGGACAAATAACTAAAGCACTCATAGGGGTACGCAGAATTTTCTCGGGGGGGGGGGAGAATTCAGATACTTTTTCCTTTGGGGGGAGGTTACGTTTTTCCTGCAAAATAACACTATAATCTTGGCTCAAGGAGGAGGGGGGGGGTTAGAACCCCAAACCCCCCCTTGCGTACACCAATGAAAGCACTCAAGTGGCCCACGAAAGATTATCGAACCACTTAAGTGGGTCGTGCCACATTTCCAGATCATTTAAGCTATTAACGGCACGTATCCAGATGAGTTAGGCGACCTCCAAGCACATTTCCAAATCACTTGAGTGACCCGCGGCACACCTCCGGGTCACTTAAGAGGCACGTGGTATTGACATTTACTTAAGCGGCAGGTCGGTACATTTCGAGATAACTCGAGTGGCTCGCCCATCTCAACGTGGTTTGCGACACCATGTTCTATTCCAATTTTTGTTTCTCTTGATGCCTACTAACAACCCTCTTAGTTTGTCGGTCCATTAACAAAACACCCTGTATATATAGATGGGTTTGTTTCCATTCTTCTCACATATTTTTGATTTCATGGCGTATCTCGTCATTTTTAAATGCAGATCCATCTTATTTTGCTACTTTTTTTAGCGCATGTAATCCGGGCTCTACTGATTACCTACGAGATATAGGAGAAAAGGTGCTCGCGTATCCCTTTCACCGACGTGCATCCGCACACAAACACAGCCCAAGAACAGCATTTTCAACATTCTTGGATACGCATACCTTTTCATCACCCGCCTTGACCCCTACTTGACTTCTTTCTTTTTCCACCACGAACCACTCCTCAACTAGTCCGATGTTTATCACCTGACAGATAAATATCTCTCCAAGACCGTCTTGTGTTGTCTTCCTTCGTTAGTACGCGGAGACCCTATCTTATCAGTAGGGCCTTGTAACTTGGTGACTCTTCTTGTAAAACTTGTGACCCCTAGTCAATGGAAAAATCAAGGGTCCTCTCTTTCCTCTTTCTTTCTTCAAAATATTCACGGTACCTTTCAGTCTGTACTCCTCCCACCGGGAACTCGGGAGTTCCAGCAGTTCGATAAATAAGCACTTGGGTGAATCTCTCTCTCTCTCTCTCTCTCTCCCTCCCTAGGTATAGTATGCATAGGTGTACTCAAACATAGGGAATGGAACTGTGCCTACGGGGCAAGAAATAAAAGGTTTAACAAGACAATTTCCTACCTGTAAATAGCCCGGGTTATAAAATCGCTCGTAACAATTGCTCCCGTTGTTTGTGGTTTTCGCACGGAAAATAGGAGGCAAGGTGCCCCGGCTGTTTTTACCAATGGCTTGTGAATGTCGCCTTGAGGGTTATGGAATTATTTAGGGTAGGAAATTATAGTCTTTTTTTCCTGGCCGTGTCGTTTAGTGCGCAGCATAAAAGAATCAAACCTTTTTTCAACCAATTATTACTCTGGCAGCGGGGGATCGTATTGTCCGAATAGAGCCATAAATTGTCACAATAATATCGCCTTTTATTTTGTGGTTGAAAATGAATCGAGAGGATGTCGTATATTTAGTTGTACCATTCAAAATACTGAGGTTTTTCCTCTACCGTACAAAGAGTTTTTTGTGGGAAAACAATTTTAAGTTCTATTGGGAAGTAAAGGGCTACAGTAGCAGGAAAAATACTACGTTCACGTATAATTTTTTGATAATTTGCAGTTTCGAAAATTGACATTTTCAGTAGTGGGCTGGGAAAAGCATAAATGTTTCGTGTAGGAAATAAATTTTACACTATCTTTCTGTTGGAAGTGTTTTCAGTTAGTACTTACTTGAGTGCCCAGTGGTAAAATATCGAGTAAACCAAGGATCCCTGCACTTTTTCTCTGCACTCTATTTTCATGCTACATTTCTGCTTTGTTCAGAAACAAATTCCGCGGATCCCAGAAGATTCGAATATTGTACACGAATAATAAACACTGTTTCGAAAGAGAGAGAGAGAGAGAGAGAGAAAGGAGAGATGTCATGATAGTCACGATCACAGAGCCGCAACTGGGGCGGGGGGGGGGGGTGTTTAATAAGGGGACGCCAAAATGCGTGCTTGCCCCGGCTGACCAAGCGTCTAGTTGCAGACCTGCGTGATCATAACCACTTCGTTCAGATGTATTAACAACCATCTTGGCACATTCATATTCAGGATCAAAACTATTTCGGTCGCCATTAGAAACACAACTACACTCTATCTATGTTTCTTAGCTTTTTTTTCGCTCATGAGCCCACTTTGGGCCATATTTTCTTTCAATGGTTCCCTGTCTTATACAGCTCCTAGCCCTCTTCATCTAGGATAATGCCTCTTGAAGCATGAATTTCAGAGCCCTTCCCCGTGATGATGAGGTGCACTGTAGCCCAGGTCGATGAGATACTCGCCTAAAGTACCAACGGATGTTTAGAGGTACCGGGAGTTCAATGCCCGGTTCGTCCTTGTCATAAACTTTACTGACATAGGGTTACAACAGAAACGGTGACACGACATAGAAAAAGATTGCTACCGCAGAGTCCCACACCAAGGGGTGAGTGCACCAACCTCTCGGTGAGTATAAAAAATGCTGCTGTTCGGAATCGGCAACAAATTGTAGGTCCCGATCTAATTAATCCTCGTGTGCAGAAAATGAACGTGGTGCGACAAAAATGACCAAATGGCCGTGATGTTGATTGAACAAGTAGTTTAAAAAAAGCTCTGGGTTCGGCTCTAGGGGCATTAGACCCGTCTGTCCTTTTACCCTTTTACTTACGATGTCGTGCTCTGTGCGACCACGGTAAATCTATAATATAAATTATATATAGTCGTGTTCAGTGACGAAATTCTCCATTCTTTACTCGGATAAATCTTTTCTTGGGATTTTTTTTCAACAACAGAGAAATCTTATCGTGAGATTTGTGCGTACGCTCGAGATTTTTTATTTATTTATACAGTATTCGCCTCCCTCCTCTTTTACCATCCAGTTCAAAAGCCGAATATTTACATTTCAACTCTTGATTTAGTTTTGAATACCAGAATGTAATTGAAGAACTCCGCTGCAAGACAGCAAGATCTCTAGGCA
Source organism: Pholcus phalangioides (assembly GCF_987345545.1). Classification (NCBI taxonomy): domain Eukaryota; kingdom Metazoa; phylum Arthropoda; class Arachnida; order Araneae; family Pholcidae; genus Pholcus; species Pholcus phalangioides. Next base: position 435,633 of record NW_028301594.1, read on the forward strand.
CATTAAAATGCCACGTGACACACTGTTGAAAATTACTGACTTGACTAGTATTTATCCTTGTGCTAGACCCTTTTTGACTATAATTAGCTGAATGTTCCCGTTTTCATCTCAATGAACTACAGTTAGTCTTTTAAATTTGAATTTTTGAAATAGAAATATTTCGATTAACGTAAATTAAGTCGGTGAGTGCCTATACATATATAGAGTATAGCGAAAAGTTAGTCGTATACTAATCATCAAAATACACTGCTGGCCACCGTAAATGCAACACCCTGAAGGAAGCATGCAAATAATATGAAATTTACAACATGCATTAGCGGAGGTGAGATATGCAAATGATTAGAATTTCAGCGCAGACGCACATCACGCGAGCCTGTGGCGCCACTTCAAAGCGCTATTTAAGGCTTGGAGATTTCGACGATTTGAAGTACGGCAATTGTGTTTTTCTTGTGGTTTTTTCAAAAAAAACGATCAATTATGGCTCGTAGAAAACAGCGATCATCTTTTGATCAAGCATCCGAGTTCGACAGAGGAAGGATAGTGGCCTACCGAGATTGTGGATTATCTTTCAGGGAAATCGGTAGTCGTGTTGGACGAAACCAAACAACTGTAATGCGGATATGTGATCGTTGGATGCAGGAGGGTACGACGGACCGACGCGTTCGATCGCATCCACCTCAGTGCACCACTTCACGTGATGACAGGCGTATTGTGCGTATGCAGTGACGGATCGCTCAGCCACATCACGAACCATAGCACAGCACATTCAGTCTGTACCGCATCATCCAGTGTCTGCGCGTACCATTCGACGCCGTTTACAGCAGAGTGGTCTGTCCGCAAGACGTCCATTGCTTTGTCTACCCTTGACGCAGAACCACAGACGTCTCCGCCGCCAATGGTGCGATGAAAGAAGGATGTGGACGGCACAATGGAATGAAATTGTCTTTACTGACGAGTCACGCTTCTGTCTGCAACACCACGATGGTCGGATTCGAGTCTGGAGACACCGTGGAGAGAGGATGCTGAACAGCTGCGTTATGCACCGCCACACTGGTCCTGCACCGGGTATTATGGTATGGGGCGGTATTGGATATCACTCTCGCACTCCACTAGTACGCATTGCCGGTACTTTAAAAAGCCAGCGCTACATCTCCGAGGTGTTGGAGCCAGTTGTCCTTCCTTACCTTCAGGGCTTGCCCACAGCCATATTTCAACAGAATAATGCGCGACCACACGTGGCACGCATTGTCCAAAGGTTCTTCGTCAATCGCCAGATTGAATTGCTTCCCTGGCCAGCTCGCTCTCCGGATCTTTCGCCGATAGAAAACATGTGGTCCATGGTTGCTCAACGATTGACCCAGATTACATCCCCAGCTGCCACACCAGATCAACTTTGGCAACGCGTGGAAGCTGCTTGGTCTGCTGTACCCCAAGAACACATCCAAAGTCTCTTTGAATCAATGCCGAGGCGTGTGGCAGCGGTGATCTCCAACAATGGCGGCTACTCTGGCTACTGATTTTGACATTAACCACACTTCACAGAAGTCTATAAATTTAATCATTTGTTGCTTGGTCAACATGTTATCTACAAAATAAATATTGTTGCGATATCTCTTGTCTTTCTTGGTGTTGCAATTTGGGTGGCCAGCAGTGTACTTAGCCATAGAGGAATTTACACTTTAACACACGAACTGAAAGTATAATCACTGTCATTTATAATATCATCTCATAAAGACCGGTTCTCTATTGTCGAGGTAAAGAATAGATAGGGATTTGGACGCTCAGATCACGACTATACTTAGCTTCGTCACACAGAGCACGTTTTTTTTACCTGGTCGCTCAGAGCACGTAAAACTCTTACTTACTGCCCTGATCACTCCCTCTCTTCTGTACATAGTTATAATCTCAATCACCTCTGCACTATGTAGTAGTGCCCGTCCGTTTCAACCCGTTTATGATCATGATCGTAACCATCTTGGCCCAGTAAAAATCATCTCTCGTATAGAAATTCGCCTAAATTATCTATAATAACCTATAGTTTTTAACCAAATTTTAAAACACAGCGAGGTTTCCGAAAAATTATATGGATCTTTGTTATAATATACACACAAACAGTCTAATATACACACACACAACCCCTCCTCTCCAAACTAGTAGCCTACATATCTGTGAAAATGAAAAAAAAAAAAACCAGCCGTTAGATTTTTCAATATTTCTCATTTGGAAATAGACCTTTTCTGGATAATGAATGTAATGGGCTGAGAGAAAGCCGTCTCTCAATTTCTCATTTGGTTTTCCACGTTGAAATTGGTCCAAATATATCATGGAAGATGCTTCGAATTAAGAGACAAGGATCTGAAATACTTACTATATAATTCATGGCGATTTCTCGACGACGTTCTCACCTTCAATTTCAATAAGCGGACCTGTTCCTTTTAAGCTTTGTTGTTTATGATCGTCACGTGACTTTCCAAGTCCTAATTAAGTATTCACAGCACGTGCCAGTAGAAAACTTGCCGTTAGACGGTTCCTTTCTTAAAACAAAGAAAGAGAGAAAAGATTCGTTTCTTTTCTCGCTGAACACCTTATGCTGTATCCAACCCATTTCCTAGTCTTTCTCTGACATGGTTTTCCAAATTAATTTTCGATTCCATACCACGCTGGGGTATAATGGTTGCTGTGGCACAATTTCTAAACAAAACGTAATCTGGATATTTGGACTAGAAATTCATCAGGTTAAGTTGGTCATTAACAAGTACCGACTCCATAGAATTTTATTGAAAAGGAGCTTATAATCTTTCTCAATCTTAAATTTTCGAGTTTTATGTAACGGGTTTCGGTTCCAATCTCAGCTGAGGCTTGAGGGAACTTTCTCTAGCTCTAAAAAAAGAGATGCGCGCCCCCCCCCCAACCTTTTGAGCGCTAGATAGGATTTATTCTAGCAAGCTCCAGTCCAGGCCCTTCAACTGGGTCTTTACACTGAATTTATAATGTAAAAATTGAAAAATTATTCGATTTTTAGTTTTTATATTTGATTTTTGGGTCTGCAGGCGCTAAAGCTTTGTCAACATTCCTTCCTTATGTAGGAGCCCATAGTATAGGTGTTTAACCGTGAGTGCAGTGTTTACACGTAGGTTATTTAAATCAGAGTAGATTGGGTTTAAGGCTGCTAAATGTTAGGAGTGGTAATGTTTTCTGGAAATATTCCTGAAGTGTTTGTACGAACTGGGACATAAAATATTAGACTGAACAGATGCGTAAGGGATCCTAAGGATCACGAGCCTAAAATGAGTAATTTGGTTTTCCTAGCGGGAGAAATGGAGAATCCAACTTGAAGATGAAACTGAGTCTTTTAAGTTGAAAATTTGTAAAATTTATCCCATCGTGATACATTTATTTATCTATTTTGCGCTGACACATGCTGTGGACAAAGTTTCGAAGTCCGTTATTTCTTATGAAATAGGTTTTGAAAAATGCCAAGATTTTGGGATTTCGGCTTTCGGGATCAAGACATAGAGACCCACGTAATTTAACCTTCACGGAGTATTACTAAAAGAATCACTCGTACATTTCATGTAAAATTACACGAAAAAAAAAATAATTCTGTAGCATGGGATTGAATCATTGCCTCGTTAAGGAATTTTAAGGAGGTAGTTTGCATGCCACATGAACAACATGATGTTTATCCAACCACCATATTCTCTCCTTGGAGCCAAGCAATTATAAGTAACGAACGAAGGGAGAGAAGAAACTCTTTTTCTTTATATTGTTGCACAGGAAGTTACAAGATGGTGTTGCATCGACGTTTAATACAGTTTACTTAACCTTCATGGTTCACTCGTTCGCAGCCATTTGGATTTTAAACACGGAGTTTTACCAGACGGAACATTGGCGTTAATTGAAGTCACGATTGCGTAAGCTTCATTGAAACCAAGCGTTTTCGTTTTCTTTATTTCTTTTAAAATGCACTTTAGGATGGATCCCTCGGGGAATCGAGGTCAATCTCGTTTAAGAGGATGTTGATTCAGTGAAATCTTCGATTATTTTCTCGCTTTTACAATAAAAGGGGGAACCGATTCCTTGGGAAAAGCATCCATTCCCTAAGACTTATCTATTGATGATTCTCTATCAATTTAATTGTTCCCAATCGTGACAAGTGAGGTTAGTTTTGAAATTTTTCTGAGCATGATCTTCTACGAGGGAGAGGCTGAGTGGACTTTAGCTGGGAAGGGGTTCAATTTTTTTTTAAACAATAAAAATTTACTGTTCAGGCATCCCGAAGATCCTTATAAATACAGCTAAAAATCTCAATCTGGGGGCCTCGTCAAAAATGCCCCGGTCGGCCCATGCTTTAAGACGGCACCGCTGGCTGCTGGGTTTCGGATGTCACTAAAACTTATTCCGATGAGAAAATGTCTTCAATGGCGTTGTATTATGTGTGATTATTTTATGAAATTTTCAGAAATTTCATAAAACTATGAATTTTTTCTTTTTTTGAATTAACTTTTGAAAATTTCTCAGTTTGCGAGTAAAATTATTATCGCTGTAATACAATAGTTTTCAAACTCGTGCGATATGCGACTAACTTGTCAAGTCATCGTCTACATATTAGCGGCTCACCAGAATGGGTTAGAAAAGCGTTGAGCACAGGCAAGTATGAATATATTCAACTTTCCAAGAGGCCCTGACGAAAGTTGGCGAATCTCCTAAGACATCAACCCAAAGCTCGCGGGCAAAATGTGGAAATGGCAAATGCCCTCGGAGTCATTTGATGTTGTCCGCGACCTTAAACGTAATTTTTTGTAAATTTGAGTAAATCACTAGTGATACAAAGGACTAACCCGAGCCAAAAAGCCGAGAACAGTAGCCGTGGTCATCATGACCTGGTCTTGCCACGGTAAACAACAAAGGGCCCACTAGGGCTACAAAGCCATAGACATAAATTTTATATACTGGGAATTTTTCTAATTGTAACTCTTGTAACTTTTCTAATTGTAAATCTGTATCTACTTCTTTTTTAATATGTTTTATATTCATGCATAATAATGCACCCGACACCGTCCAGCCCCTCATCCGGGGCAATGGATAAAATTGACATGGTCGATAGATCCTGGGCGGTGCACGATATGGAAAGAAACTGAATCATTATTCATAAAAGTAGTGTTTGTTTATTAAACGGTGGCTATCCCACATTGCGCCCTTTTACTATGGATGCCAATGGGCCTATTGCTAAAATGGTATTAAACGCCAACGTAGATAGATAGCTTCCATGTAAGAAAGAGCATTGTGGTTTTTTGTTTTAGAATTTTCCATATTGCTATAGTAGCATTCGTAGGACATTGAAAATCATGAAACATTGCATTCGATTGTTACCCGTGATCGATTACTAAACCACTAAAGTGGCCCACGAAGGTTACCAAATCACTTAATCTAAGTGGACCGCGCCACATATCCAGATCACTTAAGTGACCCACGACACGTTTCTATATGTGGTGAATGAAGTGGCCCGCAATGTACAAAATGTTGAGCACCCTTGTCCTAGGAGCTGCGATGCACACTTTGAGAACCACTGCCGTAGTGCATGTGTCTTCAATCTATTGCTCACGAGCAGTCGTTGGTTTAGCCTGATTTCAGAAGGACATCGCAATCAAACCATCTTCAAGACACATTCGTGAATTCATATAATGATGGTCTTATTTTTGGCATATACAAGAGACACACACACAGGTGCCCTTCATTTTCCGATCCTGGACATTAATCGGTGGTCATGTCATGGAAAAAAAGTTGAACTTTCCCCTCTCCGGCTGTTGTATTCTATGTTAGAAACATTTGAAAACATTTGCATATCAATCAAGAATGAGCGTCCTATTTTCACACATCGAACATGCATAAACAAAACATATGAATATGCAAGTATTTTTATTATATTATTAAACATATTTTCAGCCAAGCTACCCGCAACGTTGTTTCCAATTCCTTTATTGAAAAATTACATGATTTTTTTTAACATGCAAGTCGGAAAACTACACATAAGCGTATAGGATGATAAGAATTCCATTCCATCTTATCTAGACAAAAATGTCACAGCATCAGCGATTTTGCTCCATAACAAATCGCCCATCACATAACCCCCCCCCCCCCTAAAAATGTCATCACTTAACATGTTCCCCAAACACCTTTTTCGACATGATCTGATAATAATTGAAATCGTCTCCAAGGGGGAGTCATATCAATGTCATTGTGGTGCGTAGAGAAAAAAAAATCTATCGCGAATTATACAGGGTGTTCTGTAAGTCGTAATTTGGTCTTTATCTCATCAACCGTTCGTCGTAAAGGCATAGTTCCAATGCAAAAGAAGATCAACATGTGCGCAAAAATCACCCTGCACCAGTTTTGAGAGGGAAAATACAATGTATCACGAACTAAAAATAACAATAATAATAATTAAATTTTCATATGGACACTCTATTCTAAAAAATTCAATTGGAAAAAAGTTATTGCCCTGTCTCTTCTGAGCCCAACAAAAAAATTCCACGTTCCTAACTGTAATATTCACTGAGATATTTAAATTCAAAAATCGGAGAAAAATTAGAAAAGAAAAGCACAAACTAACTGACAATGCTTCTTTCCTCCATTTATGCTGTTCTTGCTCAATTTTTTTGTTGGTCTTACGAAAGACAGGGCAACACCTTTCTAGTTGGGTTTTTAGGATAGATTGTCCGTATAACAATTCAAAATTTTTACTTTGTGATACTGTTTCGTATTTTCATTCTCAAAACTGGTACAGGGTAATTTCCGCACACACGTTGAGTTTTTTTTTTTTGCATTGGCACCATGCCTTTACGACGAACGGTTGATGATATAAAGACCAAATTAGGACTTGCAGGACAACCTGTATAGGCCTACCAGCACCAAAATTATTAAACATTCTATGCTCTACGCGTTTATAACTTTTTAAAACAACAAAATACAGTTAAACCTTTATGTAGAGCCAGCTTTGAAAAGGGCAAATTTTTTCTGGTCCGGATTTTTCCATAGACCCCCCCCCCCCCCCACTTCTGTTGAGAGGGGGGGGGGGTCACAGGATTCCTGAAGAACAGGGTTACCCCTTCTTAAAGAGGTTTTATTGTACTTTTTTTAGAACCCTGCATGGCTATATCATTCATTTTCTCACATTATTTCAAAACATGTTTCGTGATCTAAACCCTTTAATTTTTCCTCGTGTGACTTTAATATAATTTTAAATAAATTAAGACTTTTTTTCCGCGTCCAAAAAATCCCTGAACAATAGATTTTTAGTTCAGGGATATTTTTTTAGGAAATTGGTTTTTCAGGAATAGATTTTTAATTTTTCTTTCACGCTGTTGTCATTATCATGCAAAGTGATTCAAATCAATATCACTCATTCGATTCAAAAACATTAATTCCTTCCCTTTTTTTTCTTAGCTTTATATATAATTTACGAAATTATAAGCAAGGAAAAAAAAAACCAAAACAACAATAATAAAATAATAAATGAAATTAAAAAAAGAAGAAATGAAACTTGAACTGAAATGATGAATGAAAAGATACATTTATTGAAATTCGAATAAATTAATCAAATATAAATAATAACCAGTTCATTGAAATCTAACAAGATCGTAGAGTTGCAAACTGAGAGACAGTGGATTGAGATTGATTTCAGGGGGGACCCTAGTCCGATGAGGCCCCCATAAATGATTTTATAACCAGCCCTCCACAGCCAAGGATTTAATCACTCATATGTTGTTTAAATTAGAAGCCTTCAAATATCCGGCTTGCCTATTTCGAAATAAAGACTAACATGGTGGGCATTGTATTCGATGTCATTAAACCTTCACTTAATACGAACATTACAGTGATTTCCACTTATTAAGTTTTTCAAGAAATCGTGATGGAAAACGTTGTAAGCTGGAAAACGCTTTAAACGGGAAATCTCTGTAAGTATTAATAAACGGTGGGACCACGAAAATAATTCCTACTAAGCGGGATCTGCTGTAATGATAAATATTTTATGGATTCTTTAAATACATCATTATATATACATAATATGCTGCAAAATAAATTATCTTGAAGTTCATTTTATTTATAGAATTCTTCAAAGATTAAACAAATGAAAATGAGGCAAATAAATTCGATATTAATTTTGTATTTTATCTAATCTAGAGGAGTATTTGAATTTTTTTGTTGACGTGTAAAATTTATAGATTCTGGAATATTGAGGATCAAGATTCACTTTCGTGATATATTAAATCCAGTATAATTTCATCCCCGAAATATCGGTGTTGATACGACGCATACATCAAAAATTACTGATCTAATGTAACTATATACAGTACGCACAGTATCGATCTGTTCTGTGTATATGTTATTTGAAATGCTATATTCTATTTTGATACATTTACTAACAAATTACTTCGGCAGATCGTAATGATGTCTTGATAATACCTGATGATCACGTTATGTTGTGAAACGTCCAAACCTATTCAAAATGACGAACGTGTTAGCAGTCATTAATCAAAAGGAATCGAAACGATAATTCCCCAAAAAAAGAGACCAACTCTCACCTTTAATATGATTACATCTCTATTTGATGTTGTATATTTCAAGAAAAATGATTTGATTGATTAAAAAATGCTCAACGCTATCGCTCCATGCATAGTAGGTTTTTATTTTTCTTGAATTGGAATCAGAAAATGTTAGTTTATTCACTTGAATATGAAATTTGTCTAGTTCCTATAGAAGAAATCGACCAGTTATTAATGTCTCAAAAATCTCATGTCATGTATTCAAGGGGAAAAAAAATTACCCATGATGATCCCATTTTTTTCCTCAGAATACATATAGTTTTTGGAAATACCCAGTTCGCTCACAGCATTGTAGAGTGAAATATATTAACAGTAATATATAACTAAAAGCTACTAAAAATGATTGTAATGAATAAAAGGTAGAGGGAATATACAAAATACTGTACATGAATTTGACGGTGGCAGTTGCGGTGAAAACATTGTCATTGGGTTACATTTTTGTGCAAATAAAATTTGTTAGAATGAAAAAAAGGTGATAATAATTAAAAAAGGAAAAACCTAGAGATCAAAAACGATTTTGTTATAAAGTGAGTTACTTGCAATTTACTCTAGAAGGGGGGGGGGGGGAGGGCCTGTAAAATTAATTCCTGAGATTAATTTTCCCAGTTATTAATGTCTCAAAAATCTCATGTCATGTATTCAAGGGGAAAAAAAATTACCCATGATGATCCCATTTACTTAATTCCTAAAAGTAATAAAACAATTGGGGGATGGGGAGAACACTACACCTATCTTGTCTCAAATTTGTAATCCTTTGTAAATCCTGTAAAATTAATTCAAATAAAAGGGGTGATGAGGTGAATATTCTAATAGTTTTTGTTCTATTTTAATGACATTTAAGAGGTATTTTTTAAATATTTTCTTAAAGGTTGGTGTAGAAGCTGAGTTGTGATTAATTTCGTTTAGTGAAGTTATTGTGCAAATTTGAGACAAGATAGGTGAAGTGTTCTCCCCACCCCCAATTGTTTTATTACTTTTAGGAATTAAGTGAATGTTATTATATTTCGTGAGATGATCTAAATGTGTTAATAGGTAAGTTTGTAAGACATATGCCAGTAAAATGAACCTCAAAAGTGGATAATTGACCATTTGTTGAAATTTTATGAATTTTAAATGTTGGGAAAAAAAAGAATTTGAGTATCAAAAGTCGGAACTCAACATTTTGAAGAAAAAAAAATCCATTGATTCAATCGCTAAATCGGAGGTTCATATTTTACTAACACATGTCGAGTGAACATTTCTACAAAATTTCCGCACTCTTGGTGCGTAGACCCAGTATATTTTTTTTTAATTTAATTTTACGGATGCGATTCAAAAACTTGACCAATTTCGATTCATAAAATTCGACCTGAGGAAAAACAGGTTCAATGTTTGTTTCTTGGACATTTTTACACTGTCATTTATTTTTCTTATTTCATTTTGAAAGAACCAATCAACCGATTGACATGAAATTTCTTGCATTTAATTCGCAATTAAAGGAAATATTTTCGAAAAATTGACTGTTTTTTTAAAGTCTTAGAGGTAGAGAGAGAGAAAAAAATAAAAATTGACGTAAGTGACACTCAGACTATCCCATCAAAAGTTATCTTTCACTTTGAAAAGTGCTCACACAATTTTAAAGTAGTTCCAGTAAAAATGACGACATCTGTGAATTCGAATTCCAGACCCCAAAAGTCGATGGTTGTCTTGCTGAAATATGCGGCTTCTGGACGGTAAGAGCATCCGTCACTTACGACCGAAGGAATTTTTTCTTCAGAAACGATTCTCAACGCCCTTAATGTCTCCAATTTCATTAGAATTACCTCATTAACACTAATTTTAATAGTAACGAACGTATTTTATGCACCAAAATATTTCTCCGTAAACCCATGTATCATTTTTTCTCCTTATCTATAGACATCCGTAAATGTCTCACCCGATTGTCAATTTAGGTAAGGTTGATAAGATTATTTCTCATCCAACGCTTAATGTGTCTAACTATCAATATTCGATTGATACAACCTTTATTAATGGATATAATTTTCTGGGTAGTCCATTTATGGATCAGCAATTGAGACACAGTATCATCTATGTATGGAATGATGGAAAATATAGGATGATATGATTGTAAATCATTTCAGAACATCCTTCAGGCTTTAACACGTTATTTTGGGGAGCTGAACTTCTCTTTTCAAGTATATTTTAAGATTCCTTGTAAGAATTTGGGAATATATTTGAATTATCTTCAAGAGCAAATATGGGAAGTACAAGAGGCTGAATAACATAAATTTATAGATTATAAATAGCCCCCCCCCATATTTTTATAGTAAATTTATGGGTAAAAATACCCCAAAAATATTCAAGATTCATCCCGAATCATTTCTATCTAACATTCATCCCGGTTCTTCAAGGATACAGCAAGGATCATCCTCCACCGTGTGGAGGCTATGAGGTTATCGCAGCTTATATTATTCATCTCCAAGTTATAGTAATACGAATTGGATTGTTGTCTCCATGCACCCCCTCCCATACGGCAGCAGGGTCCCTTCCCCCCAGGCCAGAATCTTTGACGGGTTCCCATGCCAGACTTTTTACGGGCCGGGGTGCTGTGGGTACTCACCCCCAAGGCCGCAATTGGGGGGAGGAGCAGGCGGGTCTTGTGCCCCGGGAGCTGGACAAGGGGGTGCGAATTTTATTCTCAAACCTCTCCTTCAACATTACACGGGGGCGCCAAAATGCGCACTTGCCCCAGGTGACCAAGCATCTAGTTGCGGCCCTGCTTGACCCCCTCCCAGGTCCGAGCAACCCCCCAGAATTGATTCATAAATCAAAATTTCCCACATGAAATTCGAGACGAGCACCCACAGGTCTGAAACACTTCCGACGCCCCTGTTAAGAGCCCTCCAATGTTGAATTTATAGTGTGAAAAAAAAGAAGATAAAAATTGTCCCGGGCCCTCTGGTCCTTTCAGCCAAATAAACGGGGGGGGGGGGCACAATAGCTTTCTCACCCGGTCAAACCTTTGAGTCTTTACACTAAGTGTATCCTCTTGACCACCACGTAGTAAGTAGGCCTAGTCTATTATTACTTGATTCCTAGTTTTCGTGTTGAAATGTTTCCAGGTATAAAGCTACTAAGCTGCTTATGTTAATCTTCATAAGGGCCGTCCCAGGCCCACAGGGTATGAGGTGCATCAGACACTCCTTGGTAGCGAGATCTGGCAAAATGATTTTAGATGGGATAATGACCTACTTATGAATTTGTAGATGGGGACGCAGGTAGGTAAATAAGTAGGAACTACTACTTGCTCACATAGGGATCTCAGAATACCACTTTTACCAGGGAGGCCCGTGATACTGTTCGGACGACTCTGGTCTGTACGACAATTTTTGTTCCTCATGATGATTAAAGCAATACTTTGTGAGCAATATAGTTGTTTTCTCTCTCTATAAGTAGCCATGTTTGTTTTTTCTTTTAATAGAATATTTAGGGGTGCAATTAAAAGTCTTGTCCAAACGAGACAACAATGTCTGTTTAACACACCGTAGGCTCTTTACATGCTGTCACTAGATAATCATGATGCGTAATAAGCGAATAAGAGAAGAATCGATTGTGACTAACTTACCCGTGTGAGTCCTTTTGTGGATCTTGAGGTTCTCACTCCTCGCAAAGACTTTGCCACAACCGGGAAACGGACACGGGAAGGGTTTCTCACCAGTGTGCACGCGTATGTGATTGACCAGCTTGTACTTAGCTTTGAAAGGCCTAGCATTGCGCGCGCATTCCTGCCAGAAACAAGCGTGGTTCGTGCATTCCGGACCCCCCACGTGTTCCACCGTGATATGAGACACGATCTCGTGCATGGAGGTAAATGTCTTATTGCAGGGTTTCCTCGGATGCGGCTGTTCTTGGTCTATCCACAGGCAGTTCAATTCTTGCTTAATGGGCTGCCTCATATACCTGAAGAAGGCACCGGGACCGTGGGAACCCATCGTCCCGTAGGTCAAGTGATGGTCGGTTCTCGCGGTCGGGAGACCTGTCCCGTGTCCGAAAGTGTCCGACCGGCCGTATACATCACCCGAAAACGACAGCCGGACTTGTCCGGTCGCATTGTGGTGCGGATGGTGGTGATGATGGTGGTGGTGGTGATCCAAGCTGGGGAACACCACGTGAGCAGCCGTCGACGGATTGTTGGCCGGGTCGTGGTGATGGTGGTGCAGTCCCGAGGAAGAAGACACGAACATGCCATGGTGCGGCTGAGAATTCCCAGAAAGCGCGTCGTGGGTCGCGAGGGTGTTCGCCAGGGACGACACATGGTGGTGATGGTGATCTCTCCGGAGAAGGAAATCTCTCGCGGCGTATCCGTGGTGATGGTGCGAAACGGCGTATCCGTTAGTCTGAGATCCAAACTGAGGGTGGCTCGCGGCTTGCGTCGCGTGGTTGATATCTCCCGCAACTCCGTGGTGGGGAGGACTCAGCTTGATAGTGTCCACAAACGGAGAAAGCATCTCGGTTGGTTCCTGGCTACCCCGCACGGACATCTGCGGGAACGGGAACCCCGCAGCCACGCCATTGAAACCAGCGTGCATGGATCCAACATCCACGATCCTTAAGTTCCGCTTCGTCAGGCAGTTCAGTTGGTCCATCAAAAACAAAACAAAAATTAAAAGAAAAAAAAACGAAGTTAAAAAAGTCGGATGATAATACTAATAATAAAAAAAAAGTATTATTAGGTTTGACGCTAGGGGGCGCGACGTTCCCACCGCTGGTTTTGTTGTTGATGCATCATCATCCTCATGGCGTCTCGCCGCGCTCGCGGTCTCACGTGTAACTAAAACATCCACATCCCAAAGGTTTAGCGCAGTAAGATTAGAACCCTCCTTCGCCGCAGGAGGCATCCGGTGCCCTCCTGGGGATAACGCTCACCACCCACGGAGCCGATCACGCCTCTTGGACGCGTCTCATTGGAGGAACGATCGATAGTGGGCGGATTCTACTACCACTCTGACGAATCCCCGCTGCTGCGAGAGGAAACGCAGGCGGAGTCGAAAGCAGCGTGCTGTCAATCAAGTGGCTCAGGGAAGCAATGAGAACTGCGGGTGTCCATGTCTCTCTCTCTCTCTCTCTGTGCGTCCTCTCCTTTCCCCCCTCTCCCGTTCCTTTTAATACGAGACTGAAAAAGGTAACATCAACATCTTCACCAGCTGCTTTCATCTAAAACTCTACTTTGGTCCCAGGGGCGACAACATATCTACTGGATATCGAGGATTAGCCATATTGGAAGGACTTTGTACCACTCGAGATGCATCCTCGTAATAAGAAACGAGGATGAAAAGCAACAGGATGCTCTGCAACTGGTGGAATGTTCCATCGAAACGGCACAGAAATGTACAGAAATAAAAATCACACACAGGAGAGAGCTCTCTCTCTCTCTCTCTCTTCTCTCCATTCATGGAAAAAAACACCATTCAATAGGAAAAAAAAAAAATTGAAACACGTGTTTTTCTCTCCACGCATTTTCTGTCTCATACAAATCGTATCTCAATAAGTCTTGAAAGAAAATGCCATAAAGAGGGCGCAAGAGCCGGATTTCGTCGAAAGATAAATATCTATGTTACTGTAAATGTAATGAATCAATTGATTATGTGCATAATCAACACAAACATCTCTGCACGTTTGATAAACTTTCCGACATTTATTCACTTTAACCGATGATTATGCATAATTCAGGAATGAAGTCAGCAGGTGTGCTAAGTATAGAAGAAATCATATATACGGGGAAATATCACTGAAATTCAACCACTTAATTAGTTTCTCTCGTACTTGGTGGGTGCTCTACACATATTTTGCCATGAAATTAAATAATATGTATTACAAGGATAAAAACTTATTAATTATCATTAGTATTGTTATGGGCCTATAGGCCTGCTGTATTAACGTTTCACTGTTAATCGACGTTGAACGCTTACATCACAAATATTCTTAGACTCTTCGTCTTAAATTTGATCTTTCAAGACTTACAGCATAGGAGTTCTATTTCAAAATGTTATTTTTTCATAATTATTCTTACATGAAGTTAAATTTAATTATTAATTATCCTTCAAATTAATTCATAATTTTTATATATAAAGTGGACGCGAAGTCCTGGACACACTTTAAAAGTTAATAAAAAATCCACCGTAAAGGTGAGCGGTTTGCTCTAAAATACTTATCATGACCTACAGTTCTTTTTGATAAATTAAGAAAAAACTAAAATTGCTGTAAAATGAAAAACTCGACATAACAACGTGAGTGTAATCGTTTAAATGCAGCCCGAGGTAAAAAGGGCGCTCATATTGAAATGTGATAGTTTTATGCAGCGCAAGTTGTCGTAAACATTAATTATGCGGTTTGTGTTGCATTTTATGATACGACTCGTTTTTATACTAAAAATAATAATAATTGCATTTGAATGTTTATGTCAAACACATTTCCAAGCTTTTTACGTTTGAGACACTCTTGAGAATGAAATTCGCATTTTGTGATTTAGTCTTAACGAAATTCGACAGTATTTATTTTTGATCTATGTCTAAATTAGTTTCCCAACCTTTTTGTTCCATTGCCCCCAATCTTCAAAAAATTTTCCTTCTAATCGCCCTTCCCAACTCAAGAGCTGACCCATAGGATCCTATACAAAATAGAAACCACCCCGAAGCTTTCTATCGTCTCCAGGGGGCGATATTGCCCACTTTGGGAAACACTGGTCTAAACTATATAGAACATTTAGCGATCCGTTGTTCACAAGTTATGAGCGCATAACTTGATTTATAGTTCTGTTGCATAATTGAAAGAACCCATTGAAAAATTTAGGCGGAACCTTCAATAACAAAGAATAGCTGGTAATATGAGAAATGGAATTTTCTCTCTTCATTCATTATAATTGCTGCTCTTCCTCATTTATTAGTTCGAGTTATTTCGTACACACACGGAAAACCACACACATATTTTTTTATTGCGTATTAATGAGTCAATATAAAAGGATATGTCATTGAGGGTTTCTCATCCTTTATAATCCGCTTTTAGAACACAAAACTATGAATTCCATCCAGAAAGTAAGCCATGAATCTCTGTGATTCTCGAAGTAAATTCAAGCGTGAAACTTGTGAGGAGCAGCAATAAAGCAAGATGTGCCCCCTCTCCAGTGAAATTATTTCCCAAAATATGCAACAATTTTCTGCGTTCTGCAGTCAGGCACTGATTGAGGACTATGTGTCGGGAGCGGCAAAATGTTAAGTTTGTTAAATCGTCCCGTACTTTACGGGACAGGTAAATCTTCCCATAATATTCGGCACCCTTCTGGATCCGTGTCCGAGTGAAGGCAGACATATTCATCTTTGAATGGAGTGGAATCCCCTTCTCCCTAGTTTACCAACGTGACCCGCACTTCGAGAACCACTCTTTAACAAGAGAAATTAAAAGTTTCCTATGAAATTTTTTATGAAAAATATTTTGTGATCGGGTAAAAAAATTCTGAGTTCCATTGCGCGGAAATTTTAAGTTTTACCAAATAAAAAAATTCCTCTTTTTTTTCAAATTTATAGTCAATATTTCCCATTAATATAATTGTTACGGTAAATGTGACAAATCCAAGATAATGCTTTTATTCCCAGTTATAATAAAATTCCCAGCATTTTCACAGATTATTGAACTTCCCCTACAGTTGAATTTCCTCGGCACACTCATGTTGAGATTTTTTAAAAAGTGCAATTTTAATGATTTGATTAAAAATATATAAACACAATTTAATGTAATTAAAAATTTTATTTGAAATTCAAAAAAAGGTAATTTTTTATTTTTTTTTGAACCAAAGCTTAATGAAATATGAAATTTGTGAATAATTTGAAATTTTTAAATAATTTTTGAATAATTGGCTAACATTCTTTTTTGCGAAGTCAAATTTTAGAATTTTTTAAGTTTTCTTCAAAGTGGCCTATCCCAGCTATGATCGGATATGCAATAGTGGGAATCAAAGAGACAAAAAAAGGGATTCACGCGAATGCATAGGTGTAAAGTTATTGGGAATATTGGAGGGGGGTAGGGTCTGACACCTAAATATTTCTATAGATAGTATGGAGATGGTGACGAATATTAGTGCTATTTCACCACACACACCAACTCCGGCTTCATCGCTACACTGCAATTTACTGCCGTTATGGAGTTGGGTCGGAAATGAAGGTGCCATCTTTCGGTGGTCGCCTCAAGCTCGTTAGGGAAAATACCTTTTTATCTATATTCTCCCCCCCCCCCCGGTTCAAACCTGGCACCTGACAGAAACCTTCACGGTGGTAGACGAGCATCTTACCATCACACCACTCGGGCGAATTTTAATGCTGGGGCTCATGCGCCGGATACAAGTTAAAGCCTATGCAGAAAATGTGAAGGTAAAACAAATATTTTTTTGCGCTTTTTCAAATCAATATTCGGAATCCCTAGACCAGACATCTTCAACCCGTTGTTCACGAGCACCACAGTGCTTCCCGAAGCACCCAGAGTGCTCGATGCTCGTGTTCCGTTTCGTGCTCGCGAGCACTTCATCAACGTTCTAATTAAATTACCTTATACAAATTGCGTGCTGGGATTGAAATCATCTTGATTTCATGCATTCGTATGTCGAACTTGTCAAAAAGGGTGCTCTTCTTTCGATGATGGATACAGGCAGTGCTCACGACTAGAAAGCAATTATACATGAAATCGAAAATATCTTCTCACTTTTTTGTTGTTTGGAATTTGGTTGATAAAGTAAAAAATATTCTACGATATATGTTTGCAAACGAATTCACTGGATGCTAAAAGTTAGGCTATTTAACTTTGAACCTTTGAAAACCAAACACACCCCGCTTCCCATCTCATTGAGATATCGAAGCGTTTCAGGAGGATGGGTGTGTCTGGAAATTTTATTAAATACTAGCTGATACCCGGCGACGTTGCCCGCCCCGTAAAAAATTTATATGTATATTATTCGAACGCCTTACGCATTTTTTAAATTGAAACTATACCTATACGATGGGCGGTTGATGAGATAAAGGCCACATTATCACTTACAGGACACCCTGTATATAGGCTAGCAGAAATACCCGGCGCTTCCCGGGTTTTCTTGAATTACTGGGAGGATTGGAAAAGTGACAAACCGTTATAAAGGAATAAACTGTTATAATAACAGAATTAAAGGTGTGACAAACCATTTTAAAGGCATATATTCACGTCTGAAACGCATTGTTGGGAACCACGGTAACCAAAGTAAACGTTCCGAAAGTGATTGTTGAGGCCCCCAAAACCATTGTTGCCCGACAGTTTTTCGCCCATTTCGGGCATTTGCCCAGCTCTGACGAACTTTTAAAGTAGCCTACGGCTCAATCCCGGTCCTGTTTGGTATATGTGCAAAATCTGGCGACGATCGGTCTAAAACTGTAGATTTGTATAAAGAGCATACATACATACATACATACATACATACATACTTTCACATTTATATATAAGATATTCAGAATAATAAATAAAAATATTACATATAGATTGCACATATAAATTCACATATAATCAATGTTCGTCAATGGACGTATCATAATATATGGAGGGAGAAATTAAAAATCAACTGTAAAATCTACATCATAATCTTCTGAAAGTTCTTGATTCCATCTGAAGATGAACATTCTAGCGTCTATGCACTCTAAACAGCGTCCCTTGACACTGTGGTTATATGTAGCTTTGTTGAGGTACATTCTTGAAGAGTCCGTTGATTCGTAAAATCTCACCGATATAGTGGATAATCCTGGAGTACACAGGACAGAAGTCCTGTAATACTTGTGGTATACAAGACGGGTATAAATCGTCTCTCTGCAACAACGGCCCGTCTTTGTTGTTATGCGTTGCTTAATAGTCCTATACAGGAAGATATAATGACTCCTGGTGTTTCTCCAAATAAGGTGTATTAATAAGTCTTTATTAATAGCCGGTATTATACTATAAAAGTTTGATAAAATCCCTTTTATAAAACTTGAAAAATCTAACCAATAAGGTTATTGATTACATTCTGGAAAATGTAACCGTTGACCTTATTGGCTGCATTTTTCAAGTTTTATAAAAGGACTTTTACCAAACTTTTATAGTGTAATACCGGCCTTAGACAAGTAGCACAGACATCCATGGGAACTTACACAGTTCATCTACGGATGGTGAATAAAATTGTGGAATCGCGACTTTGACGTGATGAATTATCGCTAATATATATATATATATATATGATCTCAATTTGTCGGTGGTTTATACGTCCTTACGTACTGATTTGATTCGGATTGTTAGATCACGCTCATCTCTTATAGTAAAGAGTTGATTTGAATAATCGTAATATCGCCAAGACTAATTAAGATTGGTTATCTCTGGAATAAAATCTCAATTTACAAGTTGATTAGACATTCGTCAGTACGAAATGTCGATAGGCGCAACGTCGACTGGCTCTCAGTAGATGGGTTTCAGCGACGAGGCCGCAGATCGTATATTCTAGGCTATTCAACTGCATTGCTTACGTGTTTTGTCCTTTCAGATGAGATATTGGAATTTTGCATTTTCAGTGATGAAAATATATCATCACTGATATAATAAAGGTCTTAATTTAGGTTTCTACACTTATTGTTACAAAATTTGAACTGATGTTTTGGATCTCATTGGAAAATAATATGGTTAATAACCTAGTTTTCCGTGGCGCACCATTGTGCCACGGCACACCAATTAAAAAACGCTGGTCTAGGATGAGGGATTTGATCAATGATGTTGGTTATGATCAAAAATATGAACAAAGCTAAGTAGTCTATGCTATGAACAACACTTTAGTGATCTTTAAATGTCCAGCGGGCAGTGAATAATGCCGTGGGTCAGTAAAGCAATTTATAGATGTGCCGCAGATCATTTATGTCACCTGCAAATGTGCCGCGGGCCACTTGATTGATCTGGAACTGTGCCGTGGGTAAATCAAGTGATGTGAAACTGCATTGCGAGTCGCTTAAGTGTGGAACTGTGCCGTGAACTGGGTCACTAAAGTGATGTGGAACTTCACAGATCACTTAAGTGACCAACGATGCATGTACAGTGGTTTTCTTAAAGCCTCTGGTTACTGTGCCACGGGCCACTCGAGTGATCTGTAAATGTGCGGCTCTGTTCATTTTTAAAAATTGAGTTTTGGGTCACGGGTCATATCACATGGCTCCAAGGGCAACATTTGGCCCTCAAGCCACGTTTTGAGCATGTGCGTATTAGGGTCTAGTTTTTTATTTGAGCCCAAGAGGACATTACTAAAATTAGTTGCACAATTGGACAGAGGCGGATTTGAGACCCCGAAAGCGGAAGAAATATTGGGGTCCCCCCTTAAATTAGAAAAAAAAGTATAAAGTTGGGTTTTTCGGGACCCAGGGGGTGATCGGTGCGCCCGCCGTTAAATCTGCCTCTGCAACTGGATAATTTTTCATTGAAAATTAGAATTAAGCTATCAAGTCTGCCTGTGGACCATCTGTATCATCGTCAAGGACCTCCCCTGGTCGGCGGATTGTAGATTGAGAAACTTTGATGTATTCAAAATAGTCTGATGGAAATAAAGTCGTAGACATTCCAATGTGTTAGAAAAAGAGATTCGAAGGAAAACACACAGCGATTATTGCGTCTTTGATTTCGCGAGATCCCGTATTTATCGACCCGCTGGGCGACGGAGGGCTCCCCATAATCCCTCTAGGATTCCGGTCACTATAGAAACCGGCTCAAAGCGACTCACATTTTTGTTCCTCCATCTTTCATACACACACATTACCTTCTTTTTAAACGATACTGTCAGTGTCATTAAAAATTGAATTTTCAAAAGATGAAAAATTTTCGAAGCTACTGTTATGAAAAATTTAAAATTTTCTCAAGGGAAAAAGAGACGATTAATTATTTGCTATTAGATTTTGAGATCAATAACGAATGGCCCTCAAGCAGTTTTTGAATGTAAACCATAAATGCATTGACCCCATGGTCCTCGGGCGAAAGGTGGCCTTCGAATTCATCTGATGTTGCTCGTGACTTAGAACTTAATTTTGTAAAAATGAACCAAGTGTCACATTTACAGATACTGACACAGCTCGCGACAAATTTACAGTTCATTCAAGTGACCCACAGCACATTTATAAATCATTTAAGTGACCTGCAGCACAAATTTAGAGCGTTTGAGCGGCCCTCGGTGCAATTCCACATTACTCATGTTACTCACGGCACTGTTCCAGATCACTAGGGCGGCTCGCGGCAAATTTCTAGATCACTTAAGTATCCTGCAGCACGTTTTCAAATCAATGAAGTGGTCAGTGGGTAACTATCCAAAAGGTAGAGCATCATATGATGCTATCAGAGTATATATTTCTAAAAGAGCAGGGGCTCCCAAAGTGTGGGTCGTATCCACATGGGGGGGTTACTTAAATAAAATGGGGGGAGGAGATAGTGTGAGATCCTCCAGAGAATGAAAGCACCCACACGAATAAGAAATTTATTTTTCCCAACGTAAGCAAAAATGTTTCAATAGTAAAATATTCCTCAAATCTCATTTCGATCATTTTTGTCGCACCACGGGCATTTTCTGCACACGAGGACTAATTAGACCCAGACGTACAGTTTATTGCCGATTCCGAACGGCAGCCTTTTTTATACTCATCGAGAGGCTGGTGAGCTAACCCCTTGATGTGGGAGTTCCACATCGAGGGTTGGGCTCACAAGGCTCCAGCCCTAGGACGATTTTCACCTTTTTTGCGTTTTCACGCTGTAAATTCATCGTAAAGGGGGCCCCTTGAAAATCTGGTCGCGGGCCCGCATAAAATCCTGGCCTGGGGAGGGGGCCCTGCTCCAGGATGTGGGGACCATGGGAACTCCCTGCCGTAGCAATCTTTTTCTGTGGTCATCTGGCCGTTTTTTTGTACTCCCTGTGTCAGGAAAGTTTTCTGACAAGGACGAGCCGAGTACCGAACTCGAGACACCTCTGAACATTGTTTGGTACTTTAGGCGAGTATCTTATCGACCTGTGTTACTGCGCCCCCTGAAATCTCAGCTGAACAGCTACTTACCATACCTGTATAATGTAATAATTATCGGCTTAATCAGTAGTTGGATCGGCTTGCACTTCGACGCGTGAGTGCGAGCCGGTCTCCCATTCGAAAAAGTCTCTCCTCAGACAGCAGGGAAGACCTTCAACATAATAATTAAATAATATTAAAATTCAGGCATTTGACATTTATTACTTCAAAATATGGAGGGAAGATGGCAGGCTGCACCAGCAAGAACACGAAACAAGAATAACTCTGGCAGCATAAATGTATTAACGCCATATCCGTACGTGCATATACATACACACACTCACACAACAAGTTTCAACGTATCCTGATTCGTTAGAAATTCGACAGAGGAATATGTACGAAGTTCATGCACAATTCAGTTGTAAGCCAGGGAAGACCGGGGATGGTTGTCATACTTTTTTACATTGTGATTAATTTGGCAATTTCACACATTCCAATCTAAATTTTTAATAGTTTTATATTAACTTTGAACTATTGGCTTATACACCAGGAGGTTCTGCAAATGAAAAAATATCGCTCTGTGTCTATGAAGTATTAATTTTTAAAATTTTCTTGCCGAGTGTGACAGCATGTGGGGCAAGTTGCTACTCAGTATGCGGTACATTGTCATACAACATAGTGAAGCTAAATTATTGCACCAAAACATAGAAAATTGCAGAATCAATAACATTTTTCACAAATTCCTCCACTCCGACGTTAATTTGTCAATCGAATTCTTGATTGGAAATGAAGAAATGATTATATTGTATTGCTTGTTTTTTTATATTCATCACAGTTACTTTATTTATCTTTACGAAAAAACTGCTGTTTGTCGTGCGGCCAATGATTGATCTTTAGGTTTGATGCAACTGCATATTGATATGCAAATTTTCGAACTTTTTTTGGTATCAATCATAAGTGTCTGAAGTTCTCTTGTTTATCAGACAGAAGTGTTTCTCTTGCTCATCCGTAAATACCTGTGCGTTCTTCGCATAACCGATGGTTGGGTATTTTCTGCTGTCAGTTCCTCTGGTCACAGCTGTTTGCAATATATTTCGTGCGTCCTGTAATTCATACCATATTCTTCTACGACACTGCGTATTGATCTTTTCTGATTCAGCACTATTTTTGCAGTTCATAGCACGATATTTGGGGGTATTAGACCCATCTCTGTTTTCCTTTTATAATTTCGCATATCTAGAGAAAACATTTATTTATAACAAACAATGGGTGTATGTTAACAATTAGGTTATGTCATATGCTTGAAAACTGTTTTTGAAATATATCGGAACACCTCCAACTATTTTGGTCTTCCAAAATAGTCTATGAATGACAATCTAAGAAGACCTACTACACGTTATTTGGAAACTTTTTTTTTTTAATGGAAGTATGCTTCTACGATCAAGGGTTCACCAGTAAAATGCGATACTCCCGTTTGCTAAGCGCCCTGTATATATATCACCACGGCTGCCCAAAAAAGCCTATCTGTGGTATTTTATGCCATGTGTAGGAAAAAAAAACCACTTGTATATCATCGTCGATGCAAAAATTTAAGAAACAAAAAAGGGGTTACATTTTTTATTTTTTTAAATGCCCCTGTTGGGCATGTGGTGGAAAAAAATACATGCCCGGCATAGGCGGAGATACGGGGGGGGGAATGTGGGGGCATTTCCCCCCAGCGTAAAAGGTGGAGTCGACTGATCTAATGTGTATATGAATTGACATCATCATGCCCCAGAAATAATGACCGTGCTCCCCAGACTTCCGTCTATTCTCCGCCTATGATGCCCAGTTGAGATTTTCACATGCCTGGCCATGTCGGGCAAATGTACCTAGTGCCGTCTTAACGGGTGAGCGTGGACCGTTTCGGGCGCGGCACGGAGACGCCAATTGCATAAGACGCTTCGTGATAATGAGATTTGGTGCTATGATTTTCGAAAGAAAGCACAGAAATTTATAACCAGGTACTTTCAGCTAATCAGGGACCCCAGAATATCACATTGCCCGGGAGCCCATGGTGCTGTTTAGACTTCTCTGAGTGTATCCTTCTAATGCTTACACAATGGGTTTTCCCAACTTCAACCATTTGAGTTTCAATTGGTGTACATTTCAAGAAAAAGATAAAAAAAATATATTAGCGACACACACATCTGCTATTGACTTGAACACTAATTTCTGGATTGATGCTTAGTTTAGCAATATGTTTTTATATTTTCACATAAATTCGTATGCATACTGTTACTATTTTGATAGAATTTGTTTTATTTGAGCTTGATTATAGAGTAATTAGTTGTAGTCAATTATCGGTTAATATAATTTTTTCAGGTGAGAATTTTTTTAGACAGTTTGGGTTTCGGTATTTGCACGTGTCAAATAAATTAATTTTTCCTTTCAGCGACATTTATTTTTGACTTTAAACACTACTTTTAAATTTCATTTGTATGAATTTCGTCCATATTTTTTTAATATCACTTTTTTGGTCTGACAAATAAATTTCTTAATAATTTACAGAATTGCTCATTATTTTGATAACTTCTGGTCTCTTATAAAATAATCGGATACAGTCAAATATCGGTTGATATGATACTTCTTCTGCCTTCACGAGTCTGAACCAATGATTAAGGGTTCATATTCAACATGGTGAAAACCATGTCCTAGTAGAAATATTATAAATACTGTTTAACCATTGATTTATTTCAAATTTTTTACAAATTAGCGCAATGGCAGAATAAAAACAATGCAGGATTTTAGCTTAAAAAGAAAAATGGTCCCGTTTTATGATAAAAAATGGAACGATTGAACATTTTGCAACCAATTATGGAAAGAAAAACAGAGTTGTGTGCCCCGTTCGACCAAACAAGATGTATGGTCACCGTATTTGCAAACAGGACGTTTTCGGATATAGTCATTATTTGGTTATTGTTGTTAGGAATCCCCGAGTTTTCCGATGTGATCACACTAAGTGACGTGGGCTATATAATATACGGGGACGGCGGTAGAAGCCACAGATATAACATGGTATACCATGAGATGACTTAACTTTACCAGCGATAATAACGGGATGTTTTATTAATTAATTCCCAAAAGTTATATAACTAATTACCTAAATTAACATTTAAATTAAAAGAAAAAAATAACTGATAGTTTGTAATTATATTTATTTAATTTTTGTAATAAAAACATGGATTTTCTGCAGATCTGAACGCATTCATTAATATTTCATCGACTTATAAGACTGATATTAATAATGTTTAGTAGATGGCAGCACTACAAAAGTACTTTCTCATCTGTCTCAAACACTTTAATCTATAATAAACTGCCGCAGAACACTTTGGTTGTCAGCCGGTCATGCTCAACAGTGCGATATTAATGGTTATTGATTTAATTTTTTTTTCAATTTTAAATAGCGGAATGAAGATTTTTAAATAGTAGACTATTGTGTCGCATATTTTCCTTTGCGTATTCTAAATTTGACTTTGGTACAGCTTTATCACCAGAGGCCCCGTTACAGTGTAACAGGGGGGCCCCCTAATCAAAATACGCTCTGTCTGATCAAAATCATGTAAAAAAGATTAAAACAGCATAAACGTGTTTTCTATGTTTTGCATTAATCATTTTTAGAAAATTGATTATCATGTTTTGTTTAGCCACGTCAGAATTCTTCGAGGGCCAGTGTTTCTTGATTCTTTCCCCATGGCCCTCATTGGAACACATATTGAAACAAGAAAGTATGATTTTCTTGTATTATTAAGGGTTCCCCTGTCACTGAACGGGGGGGGGGGGGGTAAAAAACATGACAGTACAGTTGTTTGAAATTTCATAATAAAACAGTTCTGCACAATAAATATTGAAAAATAACTTGATTTCATTCATCACTGATTGCTGAAATTAAAGCTCATTTATAAACAAATAAGCCAGGAGTTGATAATTTTCCGGAAACCGGGACATATGGATACTATGCAGGGCCGTCGTAAGAGCACCATGGACTCCCGGACCCCGGACCAAGTAGTTTTTCTGAGGCCTTACCTGGTAAATTATAGTAAATTTTAATCAGATCTCATTTTTACCGGGTTCCTTCACTATTGAGGACTCTGGACCGTGCCCGGGTGGACCCATGCGACACTGAATTTTAATTTAATTGTGAACTCTACTTTGTATAGTATTGTCGTAATTGACTGGGGACAAATAAATTATGTTATGTTATGACCCTATGTAGGGGGCCACCCTTATCCAAGAGGGATGAGGATGCAGGCTCTTCCTACATATTGAATAGATTTTTTTAGTAAATTTATAATGAACAAAAATTTAAAAAGTGGAGTTTGATCGTCAGACCTCTGCACTAAGGTTCAGCCCATTTTCATCTTGAGGGGATTCCATGAAGAGCTGTCTCAACATCACGGGTCCTCAGGAAAAAAATGATGTCATGGAACTCCGTATTTGCTGTAAATAGCAGATTACATATTGAGCTTCCTACTCTCGAAAATCGTAGTAACATCTCATCGGGGGGGGGGGGGGGGGGGGGTGATCGACATGAGTCAGCCAAGGCCCAAACGGGCCTACGCGTTTAGACTGTCCTGACTCTACGGACAGTTCCGCTGGATTCTGAAAATACTCACGCATTTTCCCTCTTTATTTCACTTGTGAAATGATAATTTTGTCACATATAATTTTTTCCTTGCAGCTATTTGTGCCCTTCCCCCCCCCCCCCCCAAGCACCCGTCATGGCAACTTTAAGGAATCAGTTGAAGATGTTTAAAAAGTCAGTATTATTTGTTTCAGTTTAAGGTTATCATATTGTATGCAGGGAAGGTTATTGGGCTGTGCGAGTAGTGCGGCAGTACGGGCCGCCGCTCTAGAAGGGGTGGCAAATCTAAGTTGAAAGAGCGAAGCTTTGTCGACCAAAAAAAAAAGATGGTCAGTGGGAGTCAAAAACAGGTGCCGCAAGGGTAGAGATTTTTTTAGGAGTGCCAAAAATAGGTGGCCTACACTGGTAGAGATTTTTTCTCGAGCCGCCCCTGATTATAAGTCCTCAGAAAAAATTCTTTACTTACTCACGCAAAATCAGGCCGAAGTATACTCCCATAAACGATGACATAAACTAGTCCCTAAAAACCAGTGCATCCCAACTCTTTCTTTCACCATGCCCCACCTAAGCATCTTGTAAAATGCTGATCCCCCCATTCAGGAGACACGGGGGGGGGGGGAAGGGAAACAATAAAAAATTGAAACAAAAATTATAAAAGGGGACAAAAGATTGGGAAAAAAAAGATATTTAAAGCAGTTTTTTAATCAATTTCTGGAATTTGAAACGCTTTTTGAAGGTTAAAAACTCAAAATTTCTTTATAGAGCTTTGCTTCCCACAAACCTCAAATTAGCCTGTGAGCATCTCCCCTTCTACTTAGAAAGTAGGTCCTACTTAAGCTCCTGTCCCCTCTTTCCGTGAGTACTGCGGTATCTCTATTCACATAATGACGTCTTAACAGGTGGACCCAACGAGGCCCAAAAGCTTCTAGTCAAATAGGGACTGAAAAGCATATAACTGCGCCGATTGAGGCATCTGTTCGCGTGGTGGCAATATTTGAGAGCTGTTATGTAAATTTTGTAAGTTTAGTGCTATTCAATTTTTTTTTTTTTCGCTAATCTAATTTGTATTCTTATTATTTTATGGGTTTTTCTGTGTTTTATTGTCGTGTATGCACATACGCAATTTATACATGCATAATAAAGGATCCGACACCATCCAGCCCCTCATTCCGGGCAATGTACTAAAATTGACAATGCACGGGCGGTGCACGGTATTAAATGAAATAAAAATGGTCAAATAGGAAGCCCTACATCATTGGAGAATTTTATTTCCTCTGAGATGATTTTTTAAAATTAAATATGAATTTTTATTAAAATTCTTAAATTATTACTATATCAAATATGAATTTTTCCTTAATTCTGAGAAATTATTTTTTCACTAATTTTCATAAATCCTGATTAGTTGCATTAAAAATCGAATCACCCCCCCCCCCCCCCCCCCCGTTGGGAAACAGGCCCTAAACGCATATCGTCACTCTTCTCTCTTGAATGAGAACAGAAATCAATATATTCGCATATCTATATAGTGAATAATGTTTAACATGTGAAACATGAGAAACTCATCGGAAGAAAAATTTATTTAATTTATTTACCACGAATAAATTCTCAAAAAAAATCAGAATATCTAAAATGGTATGAAAAATCATAAATCTTCAATATGAGTCGAGGTACTGAGATTTATGTCATCGCTTGTGTATCCAACATCATCACATACTGCGGTAATAACAACGAGGAAGATCATTATCAACATTGTATATAACCATGTTATTCCCCCGAATTTTTAATCCAATAACGGCTTATTCTTCTGTTGTTGTCTTTCGGTAGATTTAACAACCATTGGAGAGCGTTCTTCCCAGTCAAATAGGCATTCAGATCAACGGATGAACGATTGGGGCGCGCACGCACACATACACAATAAGCTGGCGCATTTGCAACATATTGCATTATTGCCAGCAAACTGACTGCGCAGTTAATTCCCCATGGTATATGTTATTATGCTCACGGCTTCGTTTTCGGGTGGATATGAGAGAGAGGGTTTGCCGACCAACCAACCAACCACCACCAGAGGGTAAGTTCCCCTCAATGTGTCTCCTCATTTGAAAAACCTTTCTAGGATGCGGGTGACTCCGATCTCGGCACGTGCCTTTCCCACACAAAGTCTATGGAAGAGACAACAGCAAATAGAAAAGAAAAAAAGAACTACAAGTTTTTATCTCTCCTTCCAGCGAGTGTTGCACTGTGCTACAAACTATGCTTTGTTACTATTACTTTGCGCATATGCTACAGGAAAAAAAAAGCGCCAGAGTGAATTTCCTGCACTTTGACGCTCCACAGCATTGTCCGAAAAAGCCCAGGAAGGATATGACACGGGGTCTTCCGATGTTCGATTGTTGGTGGAATGAGGAGCAGGGGAATGGCCATGATGATGCATTTGGTGACGTTGCCGCGCTTGAAATTAATCAAACGATTTATTACTTATCCTCATATAAATGACGCGTGTACGCATGTCGTTGATGGGAGAAAAATCGCATTGTTGTTGATGCGTCGGGCACTGACAAAGGAATAAGGGGATGTTCGAATGAAACTCAGACTGTTGTCTAAAGAGTTTAACTTGATATGTAGGGAAATATTAACTGCGTTGGAGGGGGGGGGGGGGGAGTACAAGTGCAATGTTAAGTCTATGTGTTTTTTATACTCCGTGTGCTACGCCGGCATCACATAATGACACACTGATGACAGTTCTGAAGAAAACCAACTCTGTCTCAGCATTTATATATAATAATTTTCTCTGTATTAGTCTATTTTACATTTAGAGACCTATTTCCCTGGGCGCTCTTCTAAGAAAGAAAATTATCGGAGTGCCTTCCACCTCCTTCCATAGCTACAAGTGCATGTAGCTTTTACATCTCAGCCCGCTCCACACCAATGATATCACCCTTTTGAACACTGGTCTATACCATTCTTTCCCAAAACCTTTTGCCCATTCCTAAACTTTTAAATATTTTTCTATTGAGGAAACCCTTGATAAATAATTATTACTTCAAGTAATTAATTATTAATTACCTTGAAGTAATCTCGTTAGATCTTGAAGTAACCTCCAAGATCTAAGGAATTCGTGAAATGATACTCGTGCTGCAAGGAGTCCTTCAAATTTCATAAATATATTCTTCACAACATTATATACTCTATACCTGCACTACTACGACTACTACTAAACCAGACATGCACATTTATATTCCTATGCGAAACCTCTAACGAATTGGTACGTGTTGGAATGTGTGGGCATGTATAGTGAACCTTTTCCTGAAGTTTGCTTCTGTGTAATGCTTGTTATGTGTGGTACTGCCATCTGCAATCAGTGTTTTAAACTATGAGCTTTTCCCCCTCAACTCATAGAGCGTGAAGTGTAATGAATGAATAATTATAACGTTGTAGGCCTGTTGCTCTATGTGGCGAGACTTTTTAATGGGGAGATCGGCTCGCATTTGCACCCCGAAGCTCGGAACCGCAAAAAACCAACTAAAGCCGATCACCACTGCGGCAACGATGGGGTTTGAACTCTGATCCTCGCGATGCGAGTCCTTCACTATGACCAGTCTATACCTGCACTGCTACTTTATATTATTTGTCACGGAGCCTCTAGTGACTTATCGGGGCAGTCTAGGGTTCTTCCGAACCCTGCTTGAAAAACGCTGGCTTATACCTTGGTAAGAGCAGGCAGGTTAGGTGCCCAGGTTGTCAGACCAGAGGGGGCACAAATTTCTGTCGTTTAATCTTTCCTTCAATATAACAAGAGGGTGGACAAAATACGATCTTGTCCAGGCTGACAAAGCATGTAGTTGCGGTCCTGCTTCAAGACGAAGTAGTGCTCTAAAGCTCTCTACCTTGCTGGAAGTACCCAGGCAACCAATTTACATACTGTAGTTACTCTGAAAAATTACACTATCAGTAGATAGATAGATAGAACCGCTCACAACCCCGGACTGATGCAAAGCACCTTACTTCCGTTACCTCAAAAGAGGCAGAGTTGTGTCGGAAAACTCTATACTATCAGTACTTATTATCATGAGCCCCTAATGCACCTAAGGCTCAGTGCCTGGACGAAGACTAAGCTTTGAGTTGAAGTCCATGTCTCTAAGACATCAGCGAAAACACGCCACGTTGTAATCGATTACTATTATTAGTAGAACGTTCTCATCGACTCAGCTTTGGTTTGAATGACCCACGCCAGGATATTTAAAAAATAAGGGGCATTCAAAGGGAAGCTAACTCTGAGGAAGAGATTCTCACACTTTTTACGTTCGTAGCACACTTTAAAATCTTGAAATATCTTGCAGCACCCCTATCTGATCTTGAGACTTTCAGGACTCATAGCCGTATTACTGTACAACTTTTATAATTTTCTCCTTAAAGATGGCACCCTAGGATGATGTATCTTTAAAGGGGAGAGGAGTAAAGTAATTATACTATATGCAGTGAAACCTCCATAGCTGACACTCCCCTTTAGCGGATACCTCTTGTTAACGGACACTTTTGAAGTCTGTGAAATAGGGTCAATGTATTTCTCTATTTTTGCCAGACAATCTCTGGTAGCGGACAAAATTTTCGGTCCCGTGGTGTCTGCTTTCGAAAGACTTCACTGAATACGAAATATATCTCCTGTAAGGCTGAGGCACATCTATCTGGAATTACTGTTTTAGGGGATTTTCAAACTTTTATGCTCGTTGCACCTTTAAAAATGAGACTAGAATTTATTTCACATATCCCGCGGAAACTCTACTCACAAGACTTGTAACCAATCTCATGGCAACCCCAATGCCCACTGCGTGGAACCACAGAAACTTTAAATATATGTCCCAATCTTATTCATGCTCTATCCTGAAGCACGTCCAACCATTTTTGACCACTAGGTAACATGTTGGAGAAAAATGATTGACCGATACACGAATGTGAAATTCACGGTACTCTGTCGAAAATAGTGCATAACAGTTTAGCCTGAAAGATAGGGTCTATTGCTTCTTATCTCACTGAAAAAAATTTCTTTAGCAATACCGCCTATTAATACACACACGGAATCACCACGTGTACCGCTGTCGGTACCTATTTTCCCATGGGCTCTGGGGGGAAAAAAGTAGGCAATGGGCAAAAAAAAAAAAAAAAAAAAAAATTCCGAGGTATTAAAATACCCCGTAATCAAAAAATACCACATATAGTACCCCCTCTCCTTCCCATATAACCAAAAAATTCCATCGATTCATATTATAGAGATCCTAGTCCGGTATATATACTATACTATTATAAGTGAGGGGGAGAGAATCGAAGAATGTTTCACCCGCACCAGCCTCCTCGAAACATGTCATCAGCACCACTGTACTACTGTACCATGTATACTCACAAGGAGTACAGAGAGAGAGAGAGCGAGAAGCAATCTCCACAGGTGTCTATGTATACAAACCATCAAAGAGAGAGAGAGAGATTCGATGGATGTGCAAGACTTTCTTATACATGGCAAGTTGGCCATGCCTAAGTACCCTCACTCGCGGGCGTCAACAAGAGAACCACACAATAGGGGCCCAAAGAACGAAAAGATGTTCGCCACAAAGAGGGACTCCCTTCAGAAAATTCTGACTCTACAACCCCTGAGGTATTCATGTAACCCCCTCTTCTTTTATGGCAAAATCAAAGGGATTTTCAGGATTGTACATACTATATACTCCCCCTATATATATATTTTTCCAAGAGGGGGCAAAACCTACAGACTCTTGTTAACATTTGAGGAAAAAGTCCAGCGCCTTATACACAAGAATCTCTATCGTATACTACGGTACTATCCATAGCCGTGATGTATGAACTCATACACCGCCATTCGGAGGTATAGGCAAGAAATTTTTTCACGAGCACAGCGGGCACCGAGGTATGAAAAGAAAACTTAGAAATAGGCCCTTGCATTTAAGGTTTTGTTCGAAGGTATGGGCCATGTGATGAGAGAACTTGCTTGTATATTTCTTTATATGTATATATTTTTGTATTGAGTGGTATTTTTTCCTGAATACGGTATGATATATGTATGAGAGTGCGATGAAAAGAAATACAGAATGTTTTCCTATATACTACCGTTTTTTTTTTTTTTTCAATTTTATCCTGTGGGGTTTTTTGTGTCAACACTCTCTTTACACTGTATTCATATATTGTGAGAGAAATGCTCCTTCTAGAAACTTCTATCACAATCAAGATATTTCATGTGATATCAATCAACATCGTTCTTGAAATCAATGAGATGGCGAATCTTGTCTTTCTGATCTGTATCGCCCTATGCTGTGCCTGAATCAGGTCCCGTTTGAATAACGGAGACAGAACTAGTTGAGAATGGAATTCGAAATTTTCTGCAAAAAATCGATGTCCGATGCATTCTAAAGATAATGCAAATTAAATGATAAATGAGGCTTAAAATAATTAAAATGAACAGATTCTTCTTAAGTGCTCACAAATTTTTCTACTTTTCCAGCACTCCCTGGCAGGGACCTGCGCAGGATTGATCTTTAGAGAATGCACTAAAGCAGCGGTTCTCAACCTATTCTGACTCGCGGAGCCCTTTCCAACGTATAATTTCTATGGCGGACCCCCGAGTTTGGCTCGAGGAGCCCTTTTTAGTACATGACTTATATAGTGGAATCCTTCAGGACTTTTTATTTATTTATTAATCAAATTTATTGATTTATTTTACTTTCCTCGAGCTGCTGCGGAGCCCCTGGGAAGTGCCCAAGGAGCCCCAAGGGCTCCGCGGAGCACTGGTTGAGAACCACTGCACTAAAGGTTTGGGGAGGGAGGACTAAACATTTTCTTGAGAAATTTTGAGTTATTACCCTTCAAAAAACATCTAAATCAACAGAAATTGGTTAAAATAGCATATAAAAGGCATTTTCATTTGTGATGTATTATTTTTTTACCGTAATATTACATTTTTTTTCCTTGTAATAGTTGGCCGGCTCGGGAGACATGGTCCCCCCCCCACCTCCCCGTACTCCTTCTGCGTACGCCTCCGCTTTCTGAAACTGGCGAAGTACCTTACTTTAACTTCAGGAACCTTAATCCAAGGCTGGTCATGGGCAAGTAGTGTGGTCGCTCCACTATTGGCAATGATCGTCAAATGGTCACCAGGGACTGGAGGGTATTGGAAGGTTGGTCGGGCAGAACGACCCGTACCTTCCAGCTTCCAACCCAAGTCAAAGGTGTCGCCTTCTTTTCCGATCTTCCAATTCATCTGGCCACCAGACACAACACGGGGAGTGTTCTTGTAACAAATATTCGCCAAGGAATGTTAGTAGTATACGCGGCGCTTGACCGCGATAATGCCAGTTTCCGCCGCTAGATGGCGCCACCGGAAATGTTCCCGATTTTTCGCGCGTTTTTGACCGACTTCCTTTTTTAGCCGAATTTATAGCACCAGATCACCTGTCGGATATATTTTCAGGATCTCGAACCGGACTACCTGTCGACCGTGTTTATTTTCAAAATGGCGGTATTTTTTATGTCACTGTCGAGACGTTATCTTGACCATGGGATGTTGTCTGTGGTTATCAACTAATTCCTGATAATTACTATACGCTCTTTGGAGTTCAAATCCAAAGTAAAACTAAAAGAGGTATTGGGTCATAGCGTTATCTTGACCATGGGATGTTGTCTGTGGTTATCAACTAATTCCCGATAATTACTATACGCTCTTTGGAGTTCAAATCCAAAGTAAAACTAAAAGAGGTATTGGGTCATAGCGTTATCTTGACCATGGGATGTTGTCTGTGATTATCAACTAATTCCCGATAATTACTATACGCTTTTTGGAGTTCAAATCCAAAGTAAAACTAAAAGGGGTATGGGGTCATAGCGTTATCTTGACCATGGGATGTTGTCTGTGGTTATCAACTAATTCCCGATAATTACTATACGCCCTTTGGAGTTCAAATCCAAAGTAAAACTAAAAGGGGTATGGGGTCATAGCGTTATCTTGACCATGGGATGTTGTCTGTGGTTATCAACTAATTTCCGATAATTACTATACGCTCATTGGAGTTCAAATCCAAAGTAAAACTAAAAGGGGTATGGGGTCATAGCGTTATCTTGACCAAGGGATGTTTCCGTTCTCACGGGGTTCTTCCCGATAATTACTATACGCCCTTTGGAGTTCAAATCCAAAGTAAAACTAAAAGGGGCGCTATATATAACCCCCGACAGCAAGGAAAGACCATCATTCTTAGTTTCAAGCTCGATCGAGATGGATTCCGCTGCAATCTTTGACGAAAACCCATTACCTAGTGATATTGACTGGGATCTAGAAGAAGAGGTATGTTATTCGATACACTTGTCTTTCTCGCTTTATTTTTCATGCCTTTTTTTTTTATACCAATGTGTATCCAATGTATTTTATTTTTTGAGCGAGTTTTTATTTTTTCTAGAATGCGTTGATCTTCGGATCAGATTTCCATATTGATGATGTGGAGTGGATTATGGCCGAGAACCCTTTCTCTCAAGAAATCAATTGGACCCAGGTCGAAAAGGTTGGTTCAATTTTGTTTTAAAATTATTTACTATCTCTTTTTATTTGTCTCCTTCGATTATTTAATATTGTTTCTTTCCCACAGGATGCCATAGAACAGATAGGTGGTGGTGATGATCCGGGCGAGGGAACTTCGAATTCCGTAAGCATTATTTAATTTATTAATTATGTTTTTACTTTTTTTTTCAATATGCTCATTCTATTTTTTTCTTTTATAGACCCCACGACCATACGTGTTGCAGGAACAGTCCCGCAAGCTGAACAAGAAGTTCAATGCTGAGCAAATCACTTATGCTGCCCGTATACGAGCCGAAGCCCTAGTGGACCCGTCAACTCGCCTGATAGCTGCCATGGCTTTCTTGAGATCAATGTTGAGGCAGTTGATAGACGAGACGACCAATGGGCTGCACCCCGAAGACCGCATTCAGTAAATATTTATTGGATATTCAGAGTGATTTGAATAATTTTTTTGAATTGAATAATTAATTTTTTTTTTCTTCAGGATTGTCATGACGTCCGATAATTTCGACAGGCCCATTTCGACATCTCTTGTTACCGTGGCCTCACTCACCATCGAATCACTCCTGGCTGTGATAATGAAGGTTCTACAGAGCAAGAACGCCATACCCCTGGACGACCCATCTCTCAGATTTGACATCATTACGGTCCGAATACCACGAGGAGGTGGAAGATGCAAGATTGTCAACATATCGTCTGACCGGCTGACAAAACAATCAGTTACACGTATACCTGAGGACGGACTGTGTTGTAGTCGTGCCATCGTTGTTGGACACGCCATCCTTGAAAAACATCCAAGGCTGTCGACGGTAAAAGATGGGCGTAGAAAATTACAGAGAGACATGGCTTTGACATTGCATCGAGTGGCTGAAGTTCCCGAGGGCCTTTGTGGCTTTGATGCTATCACAAAGTTTGCCGAGGTTCTAGATGTCCAGATATTCGTCAAGTCTTCGGAAGAATTTCATCGGGTAATTTATTTTATTCACCGATATTATTTTTAGTCTGGAAGAATTTTTTTGTTTAATCACTTGATATTTAGTATTCTGACTTTTTAACTGTTTAATTATTTTCAGGTGGTGTTCAAGACACCCAGGAAAGACAAAAAAATATTTTTGTTGTTTCATAATGGACACTATGACCTCATCACGTCTCCCAAGGGATTCCACGGCACCAGTTTCTACTGTCCGGACTGCGACAAGGCCTACGACCATGTCCAGTACCATAAATGCGCAGTCCGATGCAACACCTGCTTCAGCGATGCATGCACCCTTGTCACCCTCCACCACTGCGATGACTGCCACAGGACATGTCAATCGGCTGAATGCTTTGCAAGGCATAAGAGTCTTGGGGGCAAGAACACCACGTACTGCCAGCAATTCTACGAGTGCCCCACATGCAAGAAATTTCTTGTAGAAAAAGAGCGATCCCGAGGCAAACACGTCTGCGGGGAAAAGTATTGCAGCAACTGCAAAAATTTTCATCAAGATGAACATCATCTCTGCTCCCTCAAAAAGAAGAAGGTGAAGACCCCCTCCGACAAGCTCGTTTTCTTCGATTTCGAGACGGATCAATCTTCAGGCGAGCACGTGATAAACTTTGCAGTTGCTCAGTACTCGGACGGAACTGAATTCGTCTTTCGAGGATATAATGCCCTCAGCGAATTCTGCGCCTGGCTCTTCCGCAAAGAACATAAGGGGTACACTGCCATCGCACACAACATGAAGGGGTTCGATGGCCAATTCCTGCTCAAGTACGTTTTTTTCAATATTTTTAAAATGTTTACATAAATAGCATGTTACTGTTTTATTATGCATGCATTTTGTAATTTTATAACATATGTATTTTTTTCTTTACAGATATCTCCTAGAACAAGGAATAAAGCCTTCTGTTGTGCCGTGTGGATCCAAAATAATGGCTTTGCGGCTGGACGCTGTCAACATCCGGGTTATCGACAGCCTTAACTTTCTCCCGATGGCTCTGTCCAAACTGCCGAAAACTTTCGGGTTGGAAGAGCTGAAGAAAGGGTACTTTCCTCATCTCTTCAACCGATCGGAAAACCAAGACTACAATGGACCCCTCCCTTCCATGAACTTCTTTAATCCGGAAGCTTTCACCGTCGAAACGAAGGCGAAATTCAACGAGTGGTACGAACAGAGGAAAAACGAGAGTTTCGTCTTCCAAGACGAAATGTACGAATACTGCAAGTAAGTTGTTTTCTCCTCCATATTGAGTATATTTTATTCGTTTAGATTATTTTTTCCATTCTTTTAACATTTCTACACTATGTTCTTAATTTTTAGGTCAGACGTCGATATTCTACGTCGATGCTGCTTGCAGTTTCGGAAAGAGTTCTTGGGATTAACCGGCGTCGACCCATTCCAGTACCTCACCATAGCCTCGGCCTGTATGGCAACATACCGGTCGAAATACATCGATGATGGTGTAATTGGTATGGTTCCTGCCAACGGTTACGTCAACAATACAAACAGCAGCCGCCTAAGTATTGAATGGCTGTCATACCTAGGACTGAACATTCAACATTCCAGAAACGGGACGGGAGAAAAGGGAGTGCTTGGTCTCAGCGTGGACGGGTTTTGTGAGGAAACAAACACCGTGTTTTTATTTCACGGTAAGCGTCATCGATTATTATTTTTGAATTAATTTATTATTATTTTTATGTTTCGTATTTCAAAACATTTTCGCTAATTTATTTTCATGATTTTTCCAGGATGTTATTGGCACGGCTGCCCGCACTGTTTCGAAA
The DNA here is from genome assembly GCF_987345545.1 of Pholcus phalangioides. Taxonomy (NCBI): domain Eukaryota; kingdom Metazoa; phylum Arthropoda; class Arachnida; order Araneae; family Pholcidae; genus Pholcus; species Pholcus phalangioides. The sequence continues at coordinate 473,236 of NW_028301594.1, forward strand.
AAGATATGGTGAACCCCAGCACCCAGAGCTACATGTGGGAACTCCACAGGAAGACCTTAGAACAAGAGCAGAAAATCCGTCGAGGCGGATACAATCTCAAAGTCATGTGGGAGCATGACTTTAACGCCCTGAAGAAAACGGATCAAGCTCTCAAATGCTTCCTGGTGGACTTCCACTATACTGACAGGCTGAAACCACGGGATGCGTTCTATGGTGGACGAATCAATGCCACCAAACTCTTCTATCGACGCACCGCAAAATACATCGACTTCACGTCTTTGTACCCGTGGGTCAATAAATACTGCAAGTGAGTGCTTTAAAATTTATATAACTTAACAAATATGGCTCTACCTTTACTTTTTTTTACACGTTTTTTTCTTTCATTGTAGATATCCAATTGGACATCCCCGGATAATTACCGAGAACTTTGGACAGCTGAATTCATATTTTGGCATCATTAAATGCAAAGTACTACCACCTAGGGGCTTATATCTACCCGTTCTCCCATACAGGTATTATTATAATTTTTTTATAACGTGATCTTCACGTATTCCCAATCTAACATAATTTTTTCATAAAATTTTTTATTATTTTTATCATCATATATTTCATTTTTTATAGATCCGGTGGAAAATTGACCTTTCCCCTGTGTCGTTCGTGTGTGGAAACACGCTTAAAAGAATGCCAACACAACGACGAGGAAAGATGTATCACGGGTACTTGGGTTACTGAAGAGCTCAAGAAAGCCGTTGAAAAAGGCTATGTGGTGAAAAAGATATACGAGGTATTTTTTTTTTTCCAACCCATAATTATTTTTAATGTTTTCCCCGATTATTTTTGTTTTCTAATTAGGATTGTTTTCTCTAGGTTTATCATTTCGATCAATCTCGAGAGGGTCTTTTTGCCCCCTACATCAACGCCTTCCTCAAGATCAAGCAAGAGTCCTCGGGATGGCCGTCAAACTGCGTCACGAATGTTGACAAAGACGCGTACGTGAAGCGGTATCAGCAAATTGAAGGCATAAAATTGGAGCCGGGAAATATCCAAGTCAATCCAGGTCGACGTCAAGTGGCGAAACTTTGTCTGAATAGGTAATTATCATTTTTAACGATTGAAAATTTTTGAAAACCATGCTTTTTTATGATTTTTAATGACCGTATATACTAAACGTTCATATATACTCAATGATCGCTTTTTTTTCCAGCTTCTGGGGTCGCTGGGGTATGCAGGAAAACAAGACGCAACTGTTGTACGTCACTAAAACTTCCGATTTTCACAAAATGATGAACGATCCTTCTATTGAGGTACTTTTTTTTTTTTTTAAATTATTATTTTTTTTTAAGATATTTGATTTCATCAAACTAATATTTAAAATGATATGTGACCAAACTATTTTATTTTTTTTCAGGTCAAGGATTTGTATCTCCCCAGTGATAACGTTGCAGCTATTGAATGGCACTACAAAACAGATTTCCTACCCCAGACCGACCGGACCAACGTTTTTCTGGCTGCCTTCACGACAACGTGGGCCCGTTTGAAGTTGTATTCCGAGATGGAAAAACTAGGCGATGCGTTGCTCTATTTTGACACCGACTCGTAAGTTCGCAGAAAATGTTTTTTGTTTCATTTAATTTTTCAATGTCTTATCACTTGACTTATTGGTTTTTTAAATTTCAGAATCATCTATGCTAGCAATGGGACCAACGATCCACCATTGGGTGATTTCTTGGGCCAATTCACAGATGAGCTCGACAGTCATCACATCACGGAGTTTGTGTCAGGTAATTTTCTCAACCTGTGAAATTAAAGGATGAATTAAAGTTTGATAACCAGATTGAGAAAATTACCTGACACAAACTCCGTGATGTGATGACTGTCGAGCTCATCTGTGAATTGGCCCAAGAAATCACCCAATGGTGGATCGTTGGTCCCATTGCTAGCATAGATGATTCTGAAATTTAAAAAACCAATAAGTCAAGTGATAAGACATTGAAAAATTAAATGAAACAAAAAACATTTTCTGCGAACTTACGAGTCGGTGTCAAAATAGAGCAACGCATCGCCTAGTTTTTCCATCTCGGAATACAACTTCAAACGGGCCCACGTTGTCGTGAAGGCAGCCAGAAAAACGTTGGTCCGGTCGGTCTGGGGTAGGAAATCTGTTTTGTAGTGCCATTCAATAGCTGCAACGTTATCACTGGGGAGATACAAATCCTTGACCTGAAAAAAAATAAAATAGTTTGGTCACATATCATTTTAAATATTAGTTTGATGAAATCAAATATCTTAAAAAAAAATAATAATTTAAAAAAAAAAAAAAGTACCTCAATAGAAGGATCGTTCATCATTTTGTGAAAATCGGAAGTTTTAGTGACGTACGACAGTTGCGTCTTGTTTTCCTGCATACCCCAGCGACCCCAGAAGCTGGAAAAAAAAGCGATCATTGAGTATATATGAACGTTTAGTATATACGGTCATTAAAAATCATAAAAAAGCATGGTTTTCAAAAATTTTCAATCGTTAAAAATGATAATTACCTATTCAGACAAAGTTTCGCCACTTGACGTCGACCTGGATTGACTTGGATATTTCCCGGCTCCAATTTTATGCCTTCAATTTGCTGATACCGCTTCACGTACGCGTCTTTGTCAACATTCGTGACGCAGTTTGACGGCCATCCCGAGGACTCTTGCTTGATCTTGAGGAAGGCGTTGATGTAGGGGGCAAAAAGACCCTCTCGAGATTGATCGAAATGATAAACCTAGAGAAAACAATCCTAATTAGAAAACAAAAATAATCGGGGAAAACATTAAAAATAATTATGGGTTGGAAAAAAAAAAATACCTCGTATATCTTTTTCACCACATAGCCTTTTTCAACGGCTTTCTTGAGCTCTTCAGTAACCCAAGTACCCGTGATACATCTTTCCTCGTCGTTGTGTTGGCATTCTTTTAAGCGTGTTTCCACACACGAACGACACAGGGGAAAGGTCAATTTTCCACCGGATCTATAAAAAATGAAATATATGATGATAAAAATAATAAAAAATTTTATGAAAAAATTATGTTAGATTGGGAATACGTGAAGATCACGTTATAAAAAAATTATAATAATACCTGTATGGGAGAACGGGTAGATATAAGCCCCTAGGTGGTAGTACTTTGCATTTAATGATGCCAAAATATGAATTCAGCTGTCCAAAGTTCTCGGTAATTATCCGGGGATGTCCAATTGGATATCTACAATGAAAGAAAAAAACGTGTAAAAAAAAGTAAAGGTAGAGCCATATTTGTTAAGTTATATAAATTTTAAAGCACTCACTTGCAGTATTTATTGACCCACGGGTACAAAGACGTGAAGTCGATGTATTTTGCGGTGCGTCGATAGAAGAGTTTGGTGGCATTGGTTCGTCCACCATAGAACGCATCCCGTGGTTTCAGCCTGTCAGTATAGTGGAAGTCCACCAGGAAGCATTTGAGAGCTTGATCCGTTTTCTTCAGGGCGTTAAAGTCATGCTCCCACATGACTTTGAGATTGTATCCGCCTCGACGGATTTTCTGCTCTTGTTCTAAGGTCTTCCTGTGGAGTTCCCACATGTAGCTCTGGGTGCTGGGGTTCACCATATCTTTTTCGAAACAGTGCGGGCAGCCGTGCCAATAACATCCTGGAAAAATCATGAAAATAAATTAGCGAAAATGTTTTGAAATACGAAACATAAAAATAATAATAAATTAATTCAAAAATAATAATCGATGACGCTTACCGTGAAATAAAAACACGGTGTTTGTTTCCTCACAAAACCCGTCCACGCTGAGACCAAGCACTCTCTTTTCTCCCGTCCCGTTTCTGGAATGTTGAATGTTCAGTCCTAGGTATGACAGCCATTCAATACTTAGGCGGCTGCTGTTTGTATTGTTGACGTAACCGTTGGCAGGAACCATACCAATTACACCATCATCGATGTATTTCGACCGGTATGTTGCCATACAGGCCGAGGCTATGGTGAGGTACTGGAATGGGTCGACGCCGGTTAATCCCAAGAACTCTTTCCGAAACTGCAAGCAGCATCGACGTAGAATATCGACGTCTGACCTAAAAATTAAGAACATAGTGTAGAAATGTTAAAAGAATGGAAAAAATAATCTAAACGAATAAAATATACTCAATATGGAGGAGAAAACAACTTACTTGCAGTATTCGTACATTTCGTCTTGGAAGACGAAACTCTCGTTTTTCCTCTGTTCGTACCACTCGTTGAATTTCGCCTTCGTTTCGACGGTGAAAGCTTCCGGATTAAAGAAGTTCATGGAAGGGAGGGGTCCATTGTAGTCTTGGTTTTCCGATCGGTTGAAGAGATGAGGAAAGTACCCTTTCTTCAGCTCTTCCAACCCGAAAGTTTTCGGCAGTTTGGACAGAGCCATCGGGAGAAAGTTAAGGCTGTCGATAACCCGGATGTTGACAGCGTCCAGCCGCAAAGCCATTATTTTGGATCCACACGGCACAACAGAAGGCTTTATTCCTTGTTCTAGGAGATATCTGTAAAGAAAAAAATACATATGTTATAAAATTACAAAATGCATGCATAATAAAACAGTAACATGCTATTTATGTAAACATTTTAAAAATATTGAAAAAAACGTACTTGAGCAGGAATTGGCCATCGAACCCCTTCATGTTGTGTGCGATGGCAGTGTACCCCTTATGTTCTTTGCGGAAGAGCCAGGCGCAGAATTCGCTGAGGGCATTATATCCTCGAAAGACGAATTCAGTTCCGTCCGAGTACTGAGCAACTGCAAAGTTTATCACGTGCTCGCCTGAAGATTGATCCGTCTCGAAATCGAAGAAAACGAGCTTGTCGGAGGGGGTCTTCACCTTCTTCTTTTTGAGGGAGCAGAGATGATGTTCATCTTGATGAAAATTTTTGCAGTTGCTGCAATACTTTTCCCCGCAGACGTGTTTGCCTCGGGATCGCTCTTTTTCTACAAGAAATTTCTTGCATGTGGGGCACTCGTAGAATTGCTGGCAGTACGTGGTGTTCTTGCCCCCAAGACTCTTATGCCTTGCAAAGCATTCAGCCGATTGACATGTCCTGTGGCAGTCATCGCAGTGGTGGAGGGTGACAAGGGTGCATGCATCGCTGAAGCAGGTGTTGCATCGGACTGCGCATTTATGGTACTGGACATGGTCGTAGGCCTTGTCGCAGTCCGGACAGTAGAAACTGGTGCCGTGGAATCCCTTGGGAGACGTGATGAGGTCATAGTGTCCATTATGAAACAACAAAAATATTTTTTTGTCTTTCCTGGGTGTCTTGAACACCACCTGAAAATAATTAAACAGTTAAAAAGTCAGAATACTAAATATCAAGTGATTAAACAAAAAAATTCTTCCAGACTAAAAATAATATCGGTGAATAAAATAAATTACCCGATGAAATTCTTCCGAAGACTTGACGAATATCTGGACATCTAGAACCTCGGCAAACTTTGTGATAGCATCAAAGCCACAAAGGCCCTCGGGAACTTCAGCCACTCGATGCAATGTCAAAGCCATGTCTCTCTGTAATTTTCTACGCCCATCTTTTACCGTCGACAGCCTTGGATGTTTTTCAAGGATGGCGTGTCCAACAACGATGGCACGACTACAACACAGTCCGTCCTCAGGTATACGTGTAACTGATTGTTTTGTCAGCCGGTCAGACGATATGTTGACAATCTTGCATCTTCCACCTCCTCGTGGTATTCGGACCGTAATGATGTCAAATCTGAGAGATGGGTCGTCCAGGGGTATGGCGTTCTTGCTCTGTAGAACCTTCATTATCACAGCCAGGAGTGATTCGATGGTGAGTGAGGCCACGGTAACAAGAGATGTCGAAATGGGCCTGTCGAAATTATCGGACGTCATGACAATCCTGAAGAAAAAAAAAATTAATTATTCAATTCAAAAAAATTATTCAAATCACTCTGAATATCCAATAAATATTTACTGAATGCGGTCTTCGGGGTGCAGCCCATTGGTCGTCTCGTCTATCAACTGCCTCAACATTGATCTCAAGAAAGCCATGGCAGCTATCAGGCGAGTTGACGGGTCCACTAGGGCTTCGGCTCGTATACGGGCAGCATAAGTGATTTGCTCAGCATTGAACTTCTTGTTCAGCTTGCGGGACTGTTCCTGCAACACGTATGGTCGTGGGGTCTATAAAAGAAAAAAATAGAATGAGCATATTGAAAAAAAAAGTAAAAACATAATTAATAAATTAAATAATGCTTACGGAATTCGAAGTTCCCTCGCCCGGATCATCACCACCACCTATCTGTTCTATGGCATCCTGTGGGAAAGAAACAATATTAAATAATCGAAGGAGACAAATAAAAAGAGATAGTAAATAATTTTAAAACAAAATTGAACCAACCTTTTCGACCTGGGTCCAATTGATTTCTTGAGAGAAAGGGTTCTCGGCCATAATCCACTCCACATCATCAATATGGAAATCTGATCCGAAGATCAACGCATTCTAGAAAAAATAAAAACTCGCTCAAAAAATAAAATACATTGGATACACATTGGTATAAAAAAAAAAGGCATGAAAAATAAAGCGAGAAAGACAAGTGTATCGAATAACATACCTCTTCTTCTAGATCCCAGTCAATATCACTAGGTAATGGGTTTTCGTCAAAGATTGCAGCGGAATCCATCTCGATCGAGCTTGAAACTAAGAATGATGGTCTTTCCTTGCTGTCGGGGGTTATATATAGCGCCCCTTTTAGTTTTACTTTGGATTTGAACTCCAAAGGGCGTATAGTAATTATCGGGAAGAACCCCGTGAGAACGGAAACATCCCTTGGTCAAGATAACGCTATGACCCCATACCCCTTTTAGTTTTACTTTGGATTTGAACTCCAATGAGCGTATAGTAATTATCGGAAATTAGTTGATAACCACAGACAACATCCCATGGTCAAGATAACGCTATGACCCCATACCCCTTTTAGTTTTACTTTGGATTTGAACTCCAAAGGGCGTATAGTAATTATCGGGAATTAGTTGATAACCACAGACAACATCCCATGGTCAAGATAACGCTATGACCCCATACCCCTTTTAGTTTTACTTTGGATTTGAACTCCAAAAAGCGTATAGTAATTATCGGGAATTAGTTGATAATCACAGACAACATCCCATGGTCAAGATAACGCTATGACCCAATACCTCTTTTAGTTTTACTTTGGATTTGAACTCCAAAGAGCGTATAGTAATTATCGGGAATTAGTTGATAACCACAGACAACATCCCATGGTCAAGATAACGCTATGACCCAATACCTCTTTTAGTTTTACTTTGGATTTGAACTCCAAAGAGCGTATAGTAATTATCAGGAATTAGTTGATAACCACAGACAACATCCCATGGTCAAGATAACGTCTCGACAGTGACATAAAAAATACCGCCATTTTGAAAATAAACACGGTCGACAGGTAGTCCGGTTCGAGATCCTGAAAATATATCCGACAGGTGATCTGGTGCTATAAATTCGGCTAAAAACGGAAGTCGGTCAAAAACGCGCGAAAAATCGGGAACATTTCCGGTGGCGCCATCTAGCGGCGGAAACTGGCATTATCGCGGTCAAGCGCCGCGTATACTACTAATGTTGGGCTAAGCCTGGCCAGTGTGTAGCCAGACTATGCCACTGCTGCTTCTTTGTATTAGGGAAAGGCAAATATTGGAAGCTAATATTTGCGAATGATTATTGGGCCAATCGAGTTAATCGAGTCGATTAACTCAACTAAAATTTTTAATTGCGATTAAAAACTTATCGACTAACCGACCCCCGATTAATCGGACCAGCCCTAATTTTTTTTCTTCAAATTTTTTGTTACTGAATGTACAGTGACACCGGAGTTACGACGATATCCGATACAACGATAAATCCCTTTACAACGATATTTTTTTTTCCAAATCTTTCTTAGAATTGCCTATAGCCAAATGTTAAACTCCTCTCGATACAACGATATCTTCCGCTACGATAAACCTCTCTACAACGATATTTTTTGAGGATATTTCACAACCCCCCCCCCCCCTCCGCCAGCCGCAATAATATTTTTTACATTTGGCTCACAAAAAAACTACCTTCAATATACTTTTACATTCCTTAGCAGTTTTCGTTCTTTGGAGAATGTTTAACAGCATTGGTTATTTGCACTATCTATCAGGGGCGGCTCGAGCTTACCCACCTCCCGGGTGCAAAGTCTTATGTGCCGCCCCTAACGACGACCCTGGCGGCAGGCTGACAGAGCTGTATCCTAGGAGAACTTGGGATAAACCTATTTTGTCTTTAGTAGAAAATGAGCTTGACCATACGTCTCGCTTTTGAAGAAAATGTTGCATTTTCAAGGCAGAGCTATTGTCTTTTTTCCCCTCTCGTTATTTTAACATTCTTGATTATACCAGATAATTCACAAAACAGCTCTCACTGATAGGCCACCGTTACTTACACTTACTTATCCTGTAAAGTTGATGTATAACGAGGCGATTTTTTTTTATAAAGAAATTTATTTCAAAGGCGTTTTTGATGCTTCAGGGACCGGGCAAGTGATAAGACGAATTATATTTTTTTTACGTTATTTGAGTTCCGGAAAAATTAATGTTTGCCTCTTGTGATAGAGTGCATTTTTATTTTTGGTAATGCTGTCCCAGGCCCTATCTTTTTTCCCCAAGTTACCTCAACGCCTTCGTTGTCAACGTGACTTCAATCAAATTTTTACTGTTGCAAATTTTTAAAATTTTTTGTGTCCAATGAATGTCCAAGATGCCGCTCCTAACAACCTGCCACCCGGGTGCACCGCACCCCTTGCACCCTCTCTTAAGCCGCCTCTGCCATCTATCTTTCCAAAGTGCTTATAAAAGTTCTGTAAAGCTAACTTCTTTGTAGTATATAAAGCTACTTGTGGTAAACGACTTTACGGCGTGGAACCAGCTAACTAAATTTTCAACCAACTTGAATCAACTAAAATTTTTTTCTTGAGAATACTCATAAATGCTTTTCGTTTTTGTGCTAACAACGCGATTCAGAAGAGATGCCAAAAACCAGAGGTGTACACTGGAAAGGGGGAGGCTCCCTGAGCAACAATCGGCTTGATTGGGAGGGGTTATATATATATATGTTTTTTCAAACCTATTTCTGTTAATTTAAATGCTCTCTGAAGGCTGGTAACTCAAAATTTCTCAAGAAGAAAATGTTTGCACCCTCCCTCCAAAGATGGATCCTACCTACGCCCCTTCCAACAACAGCATAAATTTGGTAGCGACAGATGATAACGATAACCTCTCTAGAACGATATTTTCTCTCGGTCAGCAAAATATCGTTATATCAAGTTTTCACTATACATCCTCACGCATCCAGCAACAAAAACCAATTTCCTTCGAAATTTCTACCGAATGAACGTATTATTATCTTTCACGAGCTTGATTCATCAGTTAAAAATGAAAACATCTATTTTTTTTTTTTTAAAAAGAAGGGTCTTCTCATACCATCAATGGGAGACCCCACGCAGTGAAGCCGTAACAAGTAACAAGACGTTATACACCTTGTCATTTCCAGACGGACGTGCTCCTGATTGCTATTGTGACGAGGAATGGCCTGGGTTCAAAGCGGGGAACAAACAAGACCTTTCACTTACTATATACATAGGCTTATACCGCAAATACTACAATCAAGAGAAGAGTTCGGTACAGAAAAAAAGGGTTACATTCTCATTTTTCATATGAAAGAGGGCGTTTCCCGTTTGATGAGACTTGATCCAGGGATGGCGAGGAGGATGGGTAATGTCGCAACGGACTGGAACAGGCACAAAAAATAGAGAATGGTTTATGCCAAGCATCTGTGAGCACCATGTTAAAATAATAATATTAATTCCATTGGTTAACACATGCTTTTCCTTAATTATATAAATTTCGCGATCACCGTTCCGAGAATTTAGTTTCCCTCGTTCCGGTTGCTTTTTTTTTTACCCGAGTGTGTATCTATTTACGGCCACATGCTGTGTTCTTGAGACTGTTGTGATGAATGACATCAAGAACATTCAACTTTTTGCAATTTTTTTAGGTTGTAGGTATTTTGCACGAAAAAAAGTAATTAATTCAATAATTAAGCTCCCCGGAAGTTTCTTGAAACTCTGCTTTTACCGAAAAGGATATGATATCTTTTAATTAAAACTATTCCGGTGATGTCCGCTTTTTTTTAAAACTTGAATTTTTATCTGTATTAATGGTAGTGGGATAGTTATTTAGGCATTTTACGTCCTGGATAATATTTGTGCGAACGTATAGGGCTGTCTATGCGGGAATCTAGGATAGTGGTTAACAAACTTTCTGAAGCGCGACCGTCTTTTGACCAAAAAATGTATTGGTATCCCCTACCATATATATACCGGCCGGACCAACTACCATACCGGGACATTCAGATTTTTTGCCAGTAAATGTGCTGTTCTGAAACGCTTGTTCTGATTTTAATTAGGTGTGATATATTTGACTTTCAAAGATATTTAATTTTATTTAATATCATATAAATATTTACTTTGTTTTTGATGTACTTGGTGTGTCCCTTATACAAGATAGAAGTGTAGCGAGAGGTGATTTTCGTACAGAGGGTGATTAAGAAAGAGTTATCCGATTTCAAAATGATTGTACTCTTTATATTATACTATACATATACTGTACTATACACTATACATATACTGTACTATACACTATACATATACTGTACTATACACTATACATATACGTATATATATATATATACAGCGCCTCGACTGTGACGGGAAACGAAGAAACAAAACCTCCGTCCCCAGTGCTGGGCAATCCTGTTTCCCTTTCCTTTTACAAAATATGCAATATACACACACATAAAACATACAGATCCTGCACTGCGACGGGAATAATCAAACAGAGTCTCCATTCACAGTGCTGGACATTCACATTTGAATTATACACATACATTATTTACATTACAAAAATTTTCCTTTTTTATAATACTATTGGGAATGCACATAAACATTACTATGAAAGTAATTATTGGGTACAAATATCACCATGAGCTCATGCAAATATATTCAAGGTTACAAAATTACAATCATACTATAAAAGTGCGGCGGGAATAATCAAACAATAACGATGTGGATATGTATTTCATCTGGTGAATCTACTGGATAAACCATGCGTGGCTTTGGTTTTACCGCTATGATTTGATCTTGTCATTGCTACGAAGGGATATATTGAACCACGTCAGGTAAAAATTATTTCAATTTTCTGGCCAAGTCTTGTCAAACGTCCTACTGGAGGATCGGTCAACTAACTTGTTGATATTCGGTTGATCGTGAATATACAAGGAGTCCCATTAATTTGTAAATAGAATTCACATAAAAATTGAAGAAGTTGATATATTATAATGCGGTTTGCGAAAAAGTTGTTCTCACGGCGGAGGATTTTTTTTTTTTTGGAGCGAAAAAAAGTTTAAATTTTCATTGATAGAGGACGCCACACCAAAGTAAATCATAAAAAGTATGCAAATCAGAGTCCTAAAAACGCAGGGTGTATGATTAACCGTGAACATTGAAAGACCGGACAAACTCCGTTTCCCATCTGAGCTCATTCCTGAATTCTCCTGTTACTGGCGCTTAAATGAGATTTTCATTGTGATGTTGACATGGGTGGATAAAGCACTATTGGTGAAGCGATTGAAGAAACGTTCAGGTCCAATCACGATGATTTGCTTTCGTGCGGCACACTCTACCCAGGTCCAATCTTGATTAACTTTTATTCAGTGTCCTCTATCGACAAAAATCTGAACTAATTTTTCCTGGACCAAAAAGAAAAATCCCCTTTGGTGAGGATAACTTTTTCGCAAACGGCATTCAAATACACCCATTCTTTCAATTTTATGAATTTCTATGCTACGAATTTATGGGACACCTTGTATATTGATCATTTTTGTTATTCTAACCCAGTGTTTCTCTCTCTTTTTAATCGATGTCACCCCCTATGGGCCATATTTTCTTTCCATACCCCTGCCCCAAGCTTAATAACTAGTCTATCTCCAGACAGGGATGTCTTCACGCAATGGATTCACCCATGGATTGAGTACAATGATAAAGTGAAGAATGAAACCGAAACCATTCCATGGATGAGGAAACCGATTAAGGTACACTGAGTTAAGTGCAAATTATGGGGTATACGGAACCACAAGATTTGTAAAATTCAGTTAACTTCTGGGAACGGAATCTTGTGGAATTTTTCTTTTGTGTTTATTGTATGCTCCAGTAAAAATGCGCTTGGTGTGACAGCTGCTCATGCTAGGTTATAAGGTAACTCCATATGGAGAAGTTGGGATGATTATCATGTTGCTACCCCTGTTATGTTCTTTCCATTTCAACCATTTCTGAATTGACCTGATATCTGTAGTTCATTGTTAAGTTCTTCCTTTCTCATTATTTAATCTGTCATTTTAATGTATCATGTTTACTCGAGTATAAGACTAGGTTTCTAGTCAATTTTCAGTGCTTTAAAAACCTAGGTCGTCCTATATGCGCGAGCGACCATCTAAACAAAAATTGTCACTAACAGACGAAAAAAACAAAAACAATGAAAAATTGGAATTAATTTGAGAAATAATTCCAGAAATAATGATAATTTTGACTGATTGAAAATAATAATTCCGGATTTATCGAAAATTTTGTATTTAATCAACGAAAAAATTAGAATCAGAGAGAGTAAAATAATTGAAAATTGGTGAATGAAACAATAGAAAACAAATGACCGAATTAATGAAAATTTAGAATTTATGACAGACACACATAATATTCAGAATTTGTGAAAGTTTGATTCTGTTGGATTCAGGGCCTTGAATTAGACACAGGGATTAAAACAGTGGTGTCAGATTGGGGACCTGATCACCCACTGCGTCCCCGATCTGACGGTATTTCGTAACACCATTCTGAGCGCCTTCCAGAATTTATTCAGAAATCCCATATGATACGTGTCTCGACTTACGTCACCCTGCATTTACGTCGTTACGCCCTTGAAAATATTACTCTATTGCCTGTGAATAAACGAAATAAGGAGTTGAATTAATATAGTTTTATATTTCCTTATTTTGACAACTAAAAATCATACCTTATCCTATACGTAAGGTCGTTATATGTGCTAGTAAATACGGTAACTATGATATTTATTCAGGGAGAGTAGGAATTAAGAGGCTTACGATTTTCCCCTGTTTTTCCTGTATTGAGTCAAGTGGAATAACAATAAATGTACTACTAAACCACACATGCACCTCGTCCATATTTCTCTGCGGAACTTCTAGCAAGTTAGTATCTGCTGGAATGGGTGTGTACGTGTAGTGAACCTGACGTGAAGTTCCGTGCAATTCTTGTTATGTGCAGTGTGCTGCCACCTGCCATAAATTTTTCTAACTATGGGTGAAGTGTAATGATTGAATAATTGTATGGTTGTAGGCCTGTTGCTCTCTGTGGCGAGACTTCTTAATGAGGAGATCGGCTAGCATTTGCGCCTAGAAGTTGGGAACCACAGAAAACCAACTTTAGCCGACCACCGCTGTTTCGACTGAAGTTGGTTTTCTGTGGTCTGCAGCGGTGGGTTCGAACCACAATAAATATACCCTAACCTCGTACCTACTTGCATAGGCACTGGAACCTAGGGGTTGAGGTCATTTGTGCCCCCCCCCCAATAAATTTTGTAAGGAGGTTAAGCTCGCCAAATAATTTCTGAAAAAACAATGTAATGCACCATCCCTCTCCCGTGTACGTGCTTGAGTCCCGTATTTACGGGATGACCAGCAATTTTTAACCAACCTCCAATGTTTTCCTAATGTCGGTGCCTCTATCTACTTGCATTGGCTTCATCAACTGTGGGGTCTGAAACTGAAGAAAGGGCTTCAGCTCCTGTGTCCGTAGCTGCTTGTATACACCTAAAAGAAGAGTGTTAAGAAATAGATGAACAACGAAACTTCATGCATATAGTCAGTATAAAGATGGTTGTTGGGCAACTACAGAAGTTAAGACTCGTCGGGAAGCAAAATTTGAAAGAAGAATCTTCATCTACCCTCCAACATATAAAGTATTATTAGTAATGATGATTACCATCATTACTATGGTATACCATTGAATACCATCAAAAGTATTATTAGAAATGATGAGATTTTGTCACACACTTCCTTCACCTCCCAAGTTTGACAGTCTTGAAAAATTCACATTTCCCTTGTCATTTTGTCTCATATATAATGTCGGTTAATATTTACGGGGGAAGGAGGTATTGTTATATTGTGAGTTTTCTGTGTACTACCGAAGTTGTTAATTAATGTTGCGAATTTTCTGCATACTAAGGTTCTTAATTAGCTTTGCGTAGTACCACAATAATAAAATGTTTGCACTTTTATGGTTCAAATGAATTTTTCCCTTTGTTAACACTTTTCTCATTTATGAATTTTGTGAATGATTTTAAAACAAAATAAGCCTGGATTTCCGAGAGGCAAAGTGGTACCAACTACTCACTAAAAGTAAAACTAATCTCGAAATAGGATACTCCAAAAAGAGTTTGTTGAGAGTAGGTTGAATTTTGTACTATAGGGGAGAGAGAGAGAAAGCTTTTCCACTTACCTCAACTAATTGTTTTAAAATAATTATCATGTACTGAATATTATTCTGTAAAGGGACCCCCTTGCCTTCGTCTTATTGGCGTGAATAGTCCGTGGAACGAATTCTTAATACAAAAGTTTAAGAATCCCTCTCCTATCTGTTTTTCTAATTTGCTATGTGCAACCACGGTTGCTTTAATTCATGCTTATGGTAATCCAATAAAGTATCAAATCAAGAGAATTTCTAAACATTATGACGAGGTGAACTTGGAAAAGAAATGTTTGTTGTCTCTACCGTGGAGAATTTCGCTAGCAGAGAATAAAAAGCTTCGCGTCTACAGCAGTGGTTTCCAACGTAAAAGCTTTCGCAGAACCCTTGAGGGTTACGAGGCTGTTTCGCGCAACCTAAACAAATTTTCAATTTTTTCTCTAACGCACAGGGTGTCCCGTAAGTTCGCGTAAGTTTTGTGGTTCAAGAAAACTCATTCTTAGCGAAAGAATTTTTTTTCCCTTAAAAAAATCACGTAAAATGCTGGTAATCACCAATACATGGTGATCCAATTGATTTCCAGATAACGGAAGTAAGTAAAACGGAAAGTAATATTTATGGCTTGCTTACATTTATTTATATTTATTTACATTATCGTCGCATGGAGTTGGAACCAGCTCCTCGTTAAAAAATTGAATATAAAAGAAAAAAAAATCCTGCAGAGGAACATTAGACAAAGGAATGTGATCTGGGAAAAAATGCAGTCTCCAACGCATTTTCTAATTCTCCCCTTCACTAATTCAATCGCTTGAATTTTTTTTACTTACAAACTCTCCGTGTTCCAGAAATTTTAAGGATTCCGTGTCGATTGATTTCATGGTGCCCTCAAAAAAAAAAGCTCTCACAGGATACCAGTAGGAAATCTAGACTTTACAGTCCAACAAAGTAATAGCGACCTTTTGATTTTTTTGGACAGAGTATTTAGAATATGCAGTAGCCTTCCTACAGTGAAACCTCCATAACTCGACACCCCAAAAGTACCGATGAACATGTTGACTTATGCGGATGTCAAGTTAGCGAGGTTTCATTTGATCTTGATGTCCCAATTTTTGAGCATCATTTATGTCATGCATATGTATTATATATATAGCTGAACAATATGCCATTCCATCATCTACATATTAAAAAAAAATCCTGAAATTTTGTACGAAATGTTTCGGAATAATTTCGAATTACTGTAAATAAAAGCATAAGTGTATTGAAATATCTGTAATTTGCGAATAAGCAGCGCGATTGTCGAAAGATAGGAAAACTTTAAAATTTTCGACTTAAAAATTTCGATCTGAAAACCCTCTATGTTTTTAGCTTATTCTACCATCTGTCGCTCAAAAATTCCAGGTATCATCAGCGCTTATCTGCGACTTTCTTACTCCATGAGTCGAGTTTTCAGGCTCCAAAAAGTAGAAAATGACCCCCAAATGATGAGTAAGTATGTATTTCCGACCAAAAACGAAAGAAAGAAAAGAGACGAAGAATATTGTTTTTTAAATATAAGAAAGATGGTGAAAATTCATTTACTGGTCAACCCACGGGCAATTTCGGAAAATTAATTGTGCTAACATAATGCGAATCGTAGTAGTCTTACGCGGGGTTTAGCTCACGTGTGTCGAATTAAAGAGGCTTTATTGAATTAATTATTATGCCAATCATGAGATAATAACTGTCGAGTTATCCACATGTCGAGGTTCTACTGGAGTAATATCACTGCGAAAAAAAATTTAAGTGAATTTAACGTGGCACTAAAGTGCCTTGAAATCAGTCAGGGGAATGCCGTGAGGTATTTAAAATTCCCAAGGGTTTGGATAAGAAGTTTGGGGATCTCTGCACAGAGACTATATCCTATTTCCATGTTTTAAATCAACTGATGAAATAAAATGGAAAAAATTTGAAGCATCGAATGCAAATCATGTTCATGTTAGCCCAAAACACCCCGTTGAGTTTGGAACAAAAAAAAAAAAAAAAAAAGAACTAACGGTGGAAGTTCATTTCCGATATTATTAGACACCGAAACTCGCACTGTCTAATATATTAAACGAAGGAAGAGCGAAGTGAAGGGGCTGTGGACTTTCCACCCACCCATTTCATTCTTCCGGAATATAGTCTCACTGCTGGAGACATATGAAAATAGGAATAGAGGCAAAAAAAAGAGATCCCAATGCCACAGTGGGTGGCACACGAACCATGTTAGTCGGAGGGAACTAGAAACATGTCAGATGGAAGATGTATCGACACAATTATATATCCTCCTTGGGTTCCCTCACTTCCCAAAAAAAAGCAGGCAAGTTTTCATTACGGACCCTTAAATTGTTCTAGTCGAAGTGTGTGTCTATGTTATAATATATATGTATATCTCCCATGAAAGACGTACGTACTTTCATTTTTGTATTCCGTCGAATAAATGCAAAGGAGAGGCGTGAATGCGTCACATAATGCTTAACTTTACTGTATAACGGAGGAAGTGATAACGCTTGATCTCATATTCGGGACGAGGCGATGGGAATGTATCTTCTCTCTGGTAGACTGATATATACAGAGATGCCATACATTGTCTAACTTGTTGACACTAGCTAGCATCACGAATTTATAATAATGGGAATCTTACATATCTTTTATGATGGATATAAAAACGCCATCTGTATGTTTGATTTGAAACTGTTGAACAATGACTTATTATTTTCTACGACAACGCAAACAGTGCTGCTGTTAACCAATTCAATGAAATGGTATTAAAAACATACTTTAATAAAGCTATAATATTACAACAGGTAAGAGTCCAAGGTGGTTAAAAATAGTAACGTTCCAAAAAAGAAAATATAAATGAAAATAATATGCATTACATTTATAAAAGTTAATACATAGTAGTCAGTTGACACATAAAATATGGCGGTTTGCATGATTGGCATAACTACAGCCTAATAATATGTTATATGTACTTAAGGGAGCAAAATATGCATTAAAAAAAACCCTGAAAAACTTAAAAATCCCAAAATCTGTACCAAAATATGCGTTAAAAAATCACCTTGCAAAAAAAGCAGGTGTTTTTTAAATGCATATTTTCCATTGTTGCACATTCATTGACAAAAAAAAAAATATCCTCACATAATATACCTATATAAATGCTGCATATACAAATACAACGTCACAACAGCCCAACGAGGTGTCTGAGAAAAAGATGCCCATAATAAATATGGATGTCATAACACATATATATACGGGGTGATTATAAAAAAACTATCCCGACATATGGGCCTCTAACTATCATACCATCCACAGAAACTGAATGAAATTTTGGCATAAGGTATTTTGAGGTATGCGCTCAAGAATGATATGGAAAATAACAGTGTCACTCTAACAGTTACGGTTACAGTGGGTAAATTTCTAAAATATCGAATGGCAACACCAAGTTTTTTGTATTGGAATGCGATCTCCATACTGAAAAACACTAAATAGCGTTGGAATGGCACCTGTAGCACGAAAATTCCCGGAGCTAGGCAAGGAAAAAGTAAAAAGGACTTTGCCGTGCACCAGAGCATTAATGTTCGTTTCATTCGTCACACTTCGGCTGAGATCCCAGCCTGATTAGTCCTCCACAAGGTCATGTGGAAAATTTGTGAAACACAATAAAATGCTTTATTTTATGCTGCTTCTCTGTCCTTATTGGTTGTCCTCACTTTTAGCCTATCTACCGCCGGTGATTTTCATGCTACAGTTGCCGTTCGAACGCTATTTAGGGTTTTTCACAATGGAGATCACATTCCAATACAAAAAACTTGGTGTTGTCATTTGATATTTTCGAAATTTTCTCACTGTAACCGTAACTGTTAGAGTGACACTGTTGTTTTCCATATCATTCTTGAGCGCATACCTCAAAATACCTTATGCCAAAATTTCATTCAGTTTCTGTGAATGGTATGATAGTTAGGGGCCCATATGTCAGGATAGTTTTTTTATAATCACCCTGTATATATATATATTTAAAAAATATAGCAACCTTCAACAAACTTCAACATGTTTTTTATTTAAGCATTTTTAATTTTTAGCTACTTGTATAGCTGCTGAATAACGAAATACCAGTAACAAAAGAATTTCGACACAATAATATTTCTAAAAAAAAAATAGAACACTTTTGACCCAGGGCCGTAACTTGGATTTTTGCCGCCCGGGGCAAACATGATTTTGCCTCCCCCAAAACTTTAAAACTGGTTTAATTTTATAGCAGTGTTCTTTGTCCCCACCTAAAACTTCCGCTCCCCTAAATTTTGCCACCCGAGACAGTTACCTTCCTCCTACTAATTCTGGCCGTGCCTTAGACGCTATCTCTAAAAATAAAGTTACAATATAACCACTGATATTTGGAAAAATATTACACAACCATTTCTATTAATTCACTAAATCCCACCTGCGGGTGGGAGGGGGGGGGGGCTGATATTGTGAAAGTATTATGAGCACTAGTCATTTGAAAAATTATAAAATCCCATCAAAAACATTTCACGTAAAATGTTTGTCGTATCTGTAGATTATGTGTGGCGTCGGATCGCCATTTTGTGATTTGCTTCGTTCTCGTGAGATTTCTTTAGCGTGTTTAATCAATTAATCAATTAATTTTTTTGGGTCAAACTCTTCAGTGCTTTCTTTATTTTTCTAGATTGTGTGCTTATTGTTCTCTTTAGCTTGATTTCTACACCGGATTTTTAGGATGTTTCTCTAAAGTCAACGGCTGTAGAGATATCCGCTGTGCAAACAATTTGGAACAGCCTATATGAGTATCATAAATAGATTGTACACGAAAACTACATGTTTTGTTTATAACTATTTGAGTAGAGAGAGGAATGTAAAAGATTTTTGAATATGCCGAAGAACCAACTTACTCTTTCATTTTCAACCAACCAACCATTCTTAAACAACATTTTCTTTCATTAAATAAACTCCCTTTGTGGCATTTATACTTTCTAAAATCTATTCTTAGTTTGAAAGAAAAAAAAACCAATTTTCTTTACCAATTAATAGCTTTAGATCTTCCCCAAGATTAAATCATTTTATTTGATTCCAAAAATTAATAAAACAGTTGATAAAAAATATTTTACCTATCTCATTCCAAATTTTTACAATAATTTACCAAATGAAATTATTAATAGAACAGCATCTGTACCTACTTCTAAGAAAATTTTGAAAGAAAAAAAAAGAAAACATCTTTTTTCGCTATCACAAACATTGAACATTTCTTTTAAAAAATTTTACATTCTTCAACCGCTTTTCTAAATCATGTTACTTTCCATTTGCCACAGGTTAACTCTCTTTAATTTTTTCTGACTACCTTCATAACATAACCCTTTCAACTTTTTTTTTAATCTATTGTTTATTTTTCTTTTGACGTTTTAATCAAGTTCAATTCAACAAAATGTCTGAACAAAATGAAGGGAAAACAAATCAAACAATTTCCCCCCGATTACTATTGTTGCTGCACCGCAATCGCCGCCATTAAGTATTTTTGTTATTTTGTCATTTTCGAGTTTCCCTTTTCCCCCTTTTTTTCTTTTCTCTTGGTTTTTTTCCCCGTCTTTTCTCATTTATTATTATCTTATCTAATTCTGAATCAAATCCTTACAACTATAACGTCTAAAACTCAAGAAATTTGTGACTGCTAGTAAAAGTCCTGTCTCGGCTTCTTAACAATTTTTTTCCCGCTTATATTGTTCTGTATTTTCTGTATTTATGAATAAAATTGAATTGAAAATAAAATGTCAAATGGCAAAAAAAAAAAACAAAAAAAAAAAAAAACAACACAGTTACAAACCCCAAAAATCCCTGGGCCAGCAGAAAAAGCCCAAGGAGCTCGATCCATAATGTGGGGCATTTGCTCTCGAGTAAAACTGTAAATGTTTACTGTCTAGTTTCAACACCAGAGTTTCATTTTTTTGTTCAATTTTCAGATTATGTCATTTACTTTTAGTTTTCCTACAGTATCAGCAGGCGAAGTCATAACATTAAAAAATCAGCTAGATGCTTTTCATTTCGCAATGTGAAAGTAGCGGTTGGTTGTAAAACCAGATAGATCACAAAAATATTTTTTTTTCTCCCAAAGTAATATTTACACAGAGCTAAAATTTGGTCAAGACCCGTGTCCATCTTATTTCAATTTGTAAAAAAAAAATAATAATGTATATATGTGAAATAATGCAATTAATTAGTTTTTGTTTCTTCAGAAAAATTTGTCAAAAGTGATTTATCTAGAACTATACTATAAGGCTCAAATGTGTGTGTAGGCATTGCTCAGGTTTTCAGAAATATCTCTGTACCTTATCTGTATCTCCAGAAATATTTATCTTGAGAATTTTTGAACAGAGAAATCGGTTTCATGATCGATTTCATGATAATACAAATACAAATACAAATACAAATACAAATACAACGCCACAACAGGCAAATTGCCCAACGAGGTGGCTGACTTAATGGATCCCCGAGCCCCTACCTACTACTGCTACACCACACATGCACCCCCCCCCCCCGCGGAACCCCCCTACGAATCGGTGCATGCGGGAATGTGCGTGTACGTGTAGTGCAACCTGACGTAAAGTTTGTTTCTGTGTAATGCTTGTTATGTGTAGTGCTGTCATCTGCCCCCAGTTTTACTAACTATGAGTGAAGTGTTATGGTTGAATGATTTACCGTTGTAGGACTGTTGCTCTCTGTGGCGAGACTTTTTAACGGGGAGATCGGCTCGCATTTGCGCCTTGAAGTTGGGAACCACAGAAAACCAACTTCAGCCGACCACCACTGTGGGGTTCGAACCCGATATAATGAACCATAATATCTTACCATCTCGGGAAATAAAATATCTAGGAATAACATTTGACAACAGACTAAATTTCAGAAATCATACAGTGAACAGAATTAAATCTGCAACCATTACATTGAATCAAATCATGAAATTTTGCTATCCGAGATTCAAGCTCAGCTTAAAAACCAAACTTTTGATATACACGCAAGTTATTAGACCAGCAATTCTCTACGCAGCGCCTGCATGGGCATATGCCTCCAAGGGTAACATGTACCAAATAATTCAGAATAAGATTCTTAGAAAAATCTCTGGTGCCCCAAAATTTTTCAAGTCATCAGATCTACATAAAGAATTGGGTATCGAGTCAGTATTCAAGTTCATCAAGAGGACTTCACGAAATTTTTACGAGAAACTTTGCATCATCTCAGCGAAATAGCAAGACACAATGAATATGAGAGACTGACTCATCTCAGACCAAAGAATATATTGTTGAGTCAATATAGAAAAGAGTTCTGAAATCCACTAAAACAGGGAAGTAAGTATTTCAGAATATTTCTTGTATATATTATAAATAGTACTTAAAACATTAGCCCCCTTATAATTGGCCAGTAGAATTTCTTATTTGATATAAAATTTGCATTTTGTTAGAAGTTTTGTAATTAAAATTGAATTATTGCAATTGATGAAGATTGATTTTAGGTAGTACAAGAAATGCACATATTACTGGTGTATAATATTTTTAGTTAATAGTATGAGATTAATTACTATGGAATGTTGTGTCTTTTATTTTTCATATATAGAGAACATATATTCTTTTCTTTAGTGGTAAGAAAGTTAATTACTATATTATCTAAGTTTATTTTACTTTTCACATATAGAAAACATATGTATTTTCTGATTTGATAATTTATCATAGATTTCGATAATAAGATAATAAGGACAGATTCTGATTGAAAACATATTGTCTAGAGGAGAAAGGGAGGGAAGAAGAAAAAAAAACCATGATTGTTTAGGAATGATGCTACACTAATGATTGACCAATTCTGCGTAATGGCTAAAGGGCTCGGTGGAAGGAGATTTTGAAAATCTGAGGGCTGCAATTATCTGGGAAATAAAAGGAAGGGGAGGGGGAGGTGGGTAAAATTAAATAAGAATATAACATTAGGTCTAATTTAAATTTTTCACGTTATTAGTGAAAACCCATGATGAAGGAGATGTAGATCTAAAATTTAAATATTATTTGATCTGGCGCTCTGTATCACTTGTTCACGGTCACGGTCACATATGGATATGGGGGGGGGGGCGACCTTGTTCAGTGACAAAATTGTGTTATTGGCATAGGCGGGAGGTGGACATTCACCTCCCCACTTCACTATGCGTATTTTCCTGGATTCTTCGCCCCCGTTCGATGGGGGGGGGGGCTGTATTCACCTGCGTCGCAGAATACCACCCACATTTTTCATACCATCACGAGACCAAATGAACGTAACTTTATTTTTACAGAAAATACTTCATTTAAAGCAACGAAGTTCATTCCAGGATAAACATATCCATGATGAATATTCACAGTACGTATCAAGAAAGTACTTCCTTCCGACTATTTCAAGAAAGAGTCAGGAAACCCCTGCAGTGAAGAAATAATATAATAATAGTATACACCGAATTTTTTTCTTTTCGCGGTACATTATATATTGTACTGACATAAAGAAACTCCTGACATATTGCGAGAATAAGAAAGAGGAAAAAAAGAAGTACTATTCAGTACATTTTTTTCCTCTCAACAACAATCATTATTCAAAGTCCCGAGTCTTCTTTTTTCAATGTCATCTGTTTTTTTCCCGTATTTTTCGTGGTTTATTTCTTTTCTTACCTTTTTTCTCTCTCTGAAGACGGGAGTTTGTGTCATCCTTTGGTGTAGGTGTGTTTCGCAAAGACCACACACACATTTCGATATACACCAGTACAACACACAAGTACTGTATGTGTGTGTGTGTTCCTATTGTGCAGAGGACAATACCTAGAGTGGGACAATGTCATATTTCTGAGGTTTGGTGGTTTGCGCAGTGTGAGTATCATATTTTGAGAAGATGGCGCACAAATGCGTACTCAGATAAGACATGAGATTCCGAATTCTTGATGTCTCACTCTATTCGAATTTTATTGTCATTATATCCTTCTCCATAGATATATCATTCATGATTTTTATCGGGGGACACACTGTTTGCGTCCGTCTATGTTCACTCGTAAATCGGACATCACGTCCGGTTTTGTGCGGTCTTTCGAGAAGATTTTGAAAAGACACAGATGGGAAATAGATGAAGACAGTACAATTTCTCTCTGTGGTCAATGTATTTTTTTTCATGACAACTGCTTCTATTTTGAGTAGTTGAATTTTTTATATATTCGACATCCATAATATTTTTATGGGTATACTTGTTTTTTTTTTCAGTCATCTCGTTGGGCAGTTCACCTGTTGTGACATAAGTATTTGATAAACGCTTTTTCTTCCTTACCGAACAACGATCCAGTCCATATTCTTAGAAAATTTCTAACTGCAAGATCGTCTCCAGAGTATGCAAGCTTCACCCCTACAGGGCGACAAGCACGAGCCGCCGGACAACGCGGCCAGGCCGTCGGTCCACGAGACTCACACCTCACGTAAATATTCAAGAGCAGACCGAAGTCCCCAGACCCCTGGCCACGAACCACAAACCTCTAGCATGACCACGAGAACTCCCAAAGCGCTATCCACATCGAGAACGAAACTCCGGAGGGCACTCTATTCCAAAAAACAGACGTATAACAGGGACTATACAGCTGTCGCAGTCACACGGTACATCGCAGGACAACAACAATAATAAATAATCAGTAAAATTGTAAGATGCAGACCAAAGGTGAAAAATAATTATATTAAAATATCAATGCTAGAAGGATGTGTGGCAAATATAACAGTACGAGCAAAGACAGCTTTACAATGAAGTACAAGTATGATAAAATTGTTTGCAAAAAAAATGCTATATCACATGATTAGATGAATTAAACTACGTTGCTAAACAACGACACGTGCATTACACAATAATTGGCGATATTTACAATACATTTGCAGAAAAAATACGAGGTTGCAAAAAAAAAATCCTCTACTACAATCAATAAAATTGCAAGATACAACAAACTTATACATCGCATAAATAAGAACTCGTTTGCATTAAACTTTGATTACAAAAAGTTTCAAAAATACAGGTGGGAATAAAAACAAAAGTTGCAATAAAGACGTGCTTAAAAGAAAAAAATTCAAAATTTGTGTGTATGCACTTTTGCACAGGAAATTGGAAAATGTGTGCATAATCATTTCCGGAGGTACGAACAGATAGAAAATTTGATGTTTTTAGATATAGATTTGATAAATACTATCACAAGATTGTATTTTTTGATAAATTTTGTTTAACGCCATCTATGACTGAATTTGATACGCATCTCAAGAATATTTAAAATATATTTAAATTCAGCATACTCCCTCTCTCTCTGTAGCTACTGCAGTTTGATTAACGAAAATTATTACCATAAACTTTCATAAATTGCAATTTTTTATTACATAAAATGAATAGGAAATTTATACACACCATGTCATGATTCCAAGAAATCTGATTTTGGGGTTTCTTAAACTTTGTTCCTATACCCAAATATTGTAAAGACTAACTATAGTACTCGGGGCCTACTATTAAGAACCGTTTTAACGCATGAGATTCAGTACAATGTTTTTTTTAGAGTATAGAAATTGGTAGGCATATACTCTTTGAGTCGTTTAGAAGACCCCAGAACATCACTCTGCCCATGGGCCCTGTATATAACAAAAACAAAATTTCATTGACAACAAAATCTTAGCTTGAATTTCGGGGTGGGCGTTGAATAAGCTGCCGATGGATCGATCCTTCTCGAATGTTTGGTTGGTCAATCAGCAATTTATTTATTCATTTTTCAAATTTGCGATTTTATTCTCGAACCATGGGAAAAAAAACTGGGCGAATGCTCAACTTTCCCACGTAGACGTTAGATCCAGTCTAGTCGAAAAAGACCGGGGGGGGGGGGGTGGGGGGAAGAACCTGGCGGTGGACAAATAACTGCCTCCCACAATTCGGATCGATACGTCGTTTACTGTGTGTATCTGAACGAATCGCTGTTCTGGTGCACTCGAGTTGTTTACGTCGTAAACCGATACCATTAATTCCTCGACACAAACGGTACTTGAGACGAGCACACACACACACATACATACTAAAGCGTAATAATCTGCCCCCGCGTCCGGTGGTTCGAGTCTTACAGGCACGTGGCTATCTCGAGTACCACTTCTATGAATGGTTCAACAAGGTACTTGTACCTTATTTCAAGAGGTTAACCTTCCCCAACTGGATCCTTGGACTCGTGGTCTACTAGTTGATCCTGATTATCTATTTTTGGTGGAAAATAGAAGAAATACATCTGAAGTGCTAAATCCATCATTTTAATAGTTCTGCCAGTAGACTTATATACTGGACGTGTATAAAAAAATTATTCATTTCTTTCCCATGCGTGCTTTTACCATTTTTACCTACTTAGGTAACAGCTTAATAGCCGAGGGGTTATCACGCCACCATTACCAGAACCGATTATATTATTAGTAGTTTCGATTCGCAGCTGGAACATGTTTATATTTGATAATGAGTGCACATAATTACTGTTTCTGACGCAGAATGAACATCAGGAAAAATTAAAATTCATTCAAATTATCTATAATTAGAAGATGGTCACCATCAATTCAGTGTCTCACTGGAAGTACCAGACTTAGACCTTCAGGCTAACTGTCTAAGTCATTCTGGTAACACAGAATTTTGTCATCAGTATAATACGTTGTCCTAAGTAATGTGATTGATCCTCCGTTATTATTCTCCAGAATATCCGAATACCTTTATCTCGGGTATTAAGTACATCGTAGATGGTAATACAGTATATCAATATACAGGGTGCCCTGTAAGTCCGAATTCAACCTTTATCTCATCAACCGTTCATTGTAGATGTATGGCTTCAGTTTAAAAAAATGCTCCAAATGCGTTCGGAAATCACTCAGTTTTGAGAGGAAAAATACAGTGTGTCACAAAATAAAAAGTTTAAACTTTTGCATGGACACCCTGTCATAAGAAACCCAATTAGGAAAATTTTCCATATCTCTTCTGAGACCAACAAAAGAAATTTCACGTTTCAATATTCACCGAGATAATTATTTTAATTCAAATATTGGAGAAAGGTTAGGAAAGAACAGTACACAAAGGGTAACGCTCCTTTCTCTCATTTGTGCTGTTCTTTCCCAACTTTTCTCAGATTTTGAATTCAAATGTCTCAGCGAATATTGCACTTTGAAACGTGAATTTTTTTTTTTGATCTGCTCAGGAGAGAGAGAGAGGGGGGGGGGCAACGGCTTTCTCTAATTGAGTTTCTTGGAACCGGGCGTCCGTATAAAAATTTAGATTTTTTTTGGCACACTGTATTTTTATTCTCAAAACTCTTACAGGGTGATTTTTGAACGCAACATTTTTTAAATCAGAATCATACCTATACGACAAACGGTTGATGAGATAAAGGCCGAATTAGAGCTAACAGGACACCCTGTGTAGTTGAATACCTCTCTTTCGATTGTTGCTTTCAATTTTTACTGGACGTGTGAGACATCAGAATCGGATCAATCCGTAATGCACACAAAGAATGCTGATGGATCTCTCACCACCTGCTCACCAACACCCAGTCTAGATGTGTGATTCACGCATCAAAATTTTAATTTTACTCCCACTAATTTCATTGAGGAGTGAAAATACTCCTTCAAATTTTGGGTAGTTTTTTTTTAATTGTGTAATTTTTCTGTTTTTAAAGAAAAAAAATACTCTTTTTGTACAAAACTGCCTCTTAAAATTTTGGGAGAAGGAGTGAAGTTGCTCTTCAAAATTGTTTATTCGGGTAACACTGTCTATACTATCTTTTGTCTGAGATCCCACCACAAAGGGGAAGAAGCTGCCAGGTCTCTTGCCTATTAGCCTGTCTGTTAAAGTAATTTATTTTATTCCAAAAATGGAATAGGAAATTAATTTGCGGAAGATAGCGGTACCAAGTTCCGGCCTAGAAATCCGTGAAAATATCAGGCCTGGGAGCCCACCACCACCAATTATGACCTAACGAATGAGGCTTTGACGATTGTTAAATGTCTATGAAAAATATAATTTCAAGAGACTTTTGATAATCTAAACACATTTTATACCGGTGAGGTTATAGCTACTGGAGACTATAGGATTACCAATCCGCCATCTTTGCAAAATGTGACGTCAGTTACAGGTACATACAATAGCTGTTCCCCAGAGAGTCGATGTTTTAACGATTAGACTAGTTTTTGAACTCATCAATGTAACATGTTTTCTTCTAAATCAGTATAATTTCCGGACTAATTAACTTTTAATTGGTATGAATTAATTAACTTAATTAAAATAATCAATAATTATGCTTTCAAGAAGCTTTTTGTATCATGGCAGCAGAAGAAATTTGGGAAGAACGATTTTTTTCTGTTTTTTTAAAAGTTCATTTCTGTTCATGGTCATGAGAAAAAAAAAATGCAGATTGAGAAAATCAGGATAAAATTTCTGAAATTCCATTTCTAAAAAGTCATAAAAAATTAAAGTTTTTTGAAAATTTTTTTTTTGAAAATAATGTGCCACTCTCATTAGATTTGTTAATCGCCGAAAATGTTCGTCTCGTGCAAAACTTTGCATTAAAATTTCTTGTGAGAAAAAAAAAAATAAACAAAAGCGTTGCGCAAAAACGCAACGCCCCAGTCAAAACCGGGTAGGGTATATTCCGCATCCCTCCGCAGTTATAATACATAATCATAATACTCTTCTCAAAATCAATTTTCAGGCTCAGTAAAATGTAGGCTACAGTGTGCTGCTATTTCATGAAAGTTGCTCTATAGCAGCGGTTCTCAACATTTTCTGACTCGCGGAGCCCTTTTCAGTGTATAATTTCTATGGCGGAGCCCTGTTTAACTCGAGGATCCCTTTTTAGTATATTATTTATATGGCGGTACCCTTTAGGCCACTTTTTTGTTTGCTTATCAAATTTATTGATTTATTTTATTATCCTCGAGTGGCCGCGGAGTCCCTAGGAAGTGCACACGGAGTCCCAATGGCCCTGCGACGCACCGGTTGAGAACCGCTGCTCTGTAGAGTCTAGTACAAGGGTGCTAAACCTTAAGGAGAAAATTGTATCGTTCGTCTAATGGAAAGAGTGCTCAACCTTTTAGCCTTTAGGACAGTCCGGGCCACTTAATTGGTTTGAAAACGTGTCGCGGGCCATTCAAGTGATTTGAAACAGCACCGTAGGTCTCTTTAGTGATTTGGAAATGTGCCGAAAGCCCCTCGAGTTGGAACTGTGACACGGGTAACTTTAGTGATGTTGAACTGAATCGCAGCCGCTTAAGTGGTCTAGAACTGTACCGCAGGTGTCTTAAGTAATCTTAAAATATGCAACGGGTAGCCTGAGTGATCTTAAAATATGCAACGGGTAGCCTGAGTGATCTGGAAATGTGCCGTGGGCAACTTGAGTGACCTCGAAATGTGACGTGAGCAGCTTGAGTGATCTGAAACTTTGCCGCAAGCCACTTAAGTGACGTGGAACTTCACTAACGCTTCCATAAGTGATCTGAAAATGCACCGTTGAGTTTTACAAAATTAGGTTTGAGGCCACGTGCCAAGTCAGATGGTTCCAAGGGCCACATTTGGCTTGCGGGCCATCCGTTGAGCATGTATGATCTAGAATGAATGAAATACACACGGTATAGTTCAGGAATCGCTGTCTACTTGTTGGAAGACCTCGATCTCTTTCCCTCGTAACATTTTATGCTCGTTATTCGACCATTTACTTGCGAGTTGGTCAATTTTCACCGAATACTTTTCATTCGTCCTTACTTACAGATTAAGCACATGCGTGTGGGACATGGGGGCTCAACATTCTGCAGCAGGACCTCTAGGCTGGAATCTTCACGGGTCCCAGCGTAGTGAATTCATAGTGTTGAATCTCTAGGTAACGGACGGGCACTCACGGGACTGAATATTTTGCCCGCCAAGAAGGGCTGTCCGTTTTATGGACAGCAAAACACATCGACTTAATTGAAAAAAAAAAAGTGTCCGTTAACAGGAGGTGCCGCCACTGTGACGTGAAGGAATAAAAACTGCTAATAAGAAACGTCCCGGGCTGGAGCCCTGTCAGCTCCACATTAATAAGGCCGCGGGTGATATAATCCCACTCCAACTTACATATTCATATTGAAAGATTTACAACAAGTAATTATATTATTTGAGTTTATTTATATACATTAATTTCTTATTAAAATTATAAATGAAAAGTGATATTCATGTTTATTATATTTTGTAAGTACATAACTATAAAGCATAAATGACTGATTTTTTGACATAATATTTATCTTAAAAAAAGAAAAGAAAATATTTGTAAATTTTTTTTAAAATTCGTTGATTTTTTTGTTTCATTCACCAGATGTCGCTGTCGAAATACTTTGTGACCAAAAATTCCAACTCATTTAATCAAAGAAATATAGATAGGACCGCTCACATCCCCGGACTAATGCTCAAAACCGTACATGCACCTCATACACATTCCTCTGTGGAATTTATAACGAATTATTAGATGCCGGAATGCAGGGGCGTCGGAAGTGTTTGGAACTTGTGGGTGCGCGTCTCGATCTTTAAATAGGAAATTTTGACGTCTGAATCAATTCAGGATGCTCAGGCAGATGCCATTATAATGGGTGCTCCAGCACCACCGCCCTCGAAGTCACTGTTCCCAAGTTACTTCTTTTGGTCATTCATATGCAAGGGTATCGATATATATACATATGAATCTTTTCTGGGGGTGCCGAGACCCATGTCACAAATTACCGTGGGTGCGGGAGCACCAACAGCACCCCCAGCTCCGACGCCACTGCCGGAATGTGCGTGTACGGACCGATGCAAAGCAATCTACTTCTGTTACCTCAGTTGAGGCAGGGTTGTGTTGGAAAATTAAAGTTAGTGAAGGTTTATGTATATATAGCAGTGGCCCTCTGCCCCGTGCTCGCAGGCACCAAATATTTCGCGTCGTCACCAAAATCAAAGAAATATACCGTATTTCCCCCGCACTGTCCGGCATGACGTAAATCTCGAGGGACACCAGCTTTTTAACTGGTCCGTTCTTGGCATGACCGAAAAATCGAAGTTCAATACTGATCGCAGTATGTTTTCAGCCGATTCAATGTTATATGAGCGAATGCGAGCAGATTTACCAGTTAAAAAGTCCCGCTACAGAGAGCAACAGGCCTACAACGGTACAAATATTCAATCATTACACTTCACTTAGGATTTGGAAAATGGACGGTATCACTGGAAAATTAGACACAACAGTAGATACGCACTCAGACTGTTAGAAACACGCACACTCACATGTCAGGCACAACTCACTCTGTAGTAAATTGCCTATGGCGATGAACCAGAGTTGTGCTCGGTTGGAAATAAAGAAAGTCAAATCAGTTCAAATCTAGAATAAAGATATTTAACACTTTGAGTAGCATCGACGAGATATATCGCCTTCTCGAAAGCTTATTATTTTAGCATTGGTTAGTAAATATATTCGTGAAGTTGATTTTTCAATGGAACTATGTCCCCTATACCCCACAGTTTCCACCTGCTGAAAATCAGAAGAAAGCCATTTTCATTAAGAAAATATACGGCAGTTTAAAGGGGGTCCGGTGATTCCTGCTTGGGCCTTAAAGTGTTAACAGTTTTCCAGAATCTGCGACTTGAATTTCCTGGCATTTCCTCGCTTTTCCCGGCATGTTGGCTGATGCGGGGGAATACGGTAAACTTTTCGTATGAAAGATGTTACGCCACTAATCATGCTACTTTTTGGCGGCAAAAATAAAGAGATTGCTCGGGAGTAAGAATGAAACCCCGTGCTATATGTAGGATCCGTCAATGATCCGAACAAGATCAATTTCTGAAGAGTAAGTAATGTTTCTCCCAAGACACAATATTCAGCATATTGAAGTACAATGTCAGTTTCAACTTCATGTTATATAGTCCAAACATACGATATTATACAATAATGCCATATGGAACATATTGCAAAGAAAATGTCTTCCGTGATAGTTTCTTGAAATGGTCACGAAACTTTTGAAACGACCTACAGCGGGAGTTAACAGAAACCTCTTCGCAGGGGGTTTCGTTTTCCTTTCAATTGGTTCGTGTTCACGTGACCTTTTACGGAACATATTCGTTCCAGCCTCATTTGCATATTGAGTAGTTTATGGCTTTCACCGGAAAACGGAATTTCCCACGCTAAATTGGCCGGTTTTTGAAGAAATAGGCTCGGAACAAAACGCGTGTTGTAGCATCATTTATGTATGCTAGTGAATATAATTCTTGTTATAACCACAACTATTTATTATAAGGTGATTGTTCTTCCTGCACTAATCACGCACGATGTTAATAATGATAATAATAATAGTAATATGTTATTCAATGTAATGGTGGACCGTGTTTTTTTCTAACTTTCTTTTTTTTTTTAGTGACATTTTCCATTTTCCTCATAGTTTTCCGTTTTCTCTCGAAAATCGCCATCTTTTGTTTGATTATTATACGAAGATTAAATATGATTTTGATTATATTTAATTATTAAATTTCCAAGTATTGTCACACATACAAGTGCTTAGGAAGGGATAAGTGAAAAGGCATGAAAAAGGCACTTGAAAAGCTATTCACAGAACGAATTTGAGACGATCTCCCCGTTAAAAAGTTTCGCCACGGGGAGCAACAGGCCTACAATGGTACAAATATTCAATCATTTCACTCACAATTTGAAATATAGATGGCAGCAACAAAAATTCTTACGCAACACCTATATACGCACATTAAATAATGGTATCGGATATGACTATCATGGAGGCCCTGCCCGAGCCATGCCTAGGTGGGCTCATGCGTTGAGACGGCTTTGCAAAGATCATCCTCGTAGAGAGTCTCTCAGACAGGCAAGAACAAAAATGAAATTGTTCCTTCGTCTACTGTCCAAAAGCTTGTTGAACTTCTTCAAGGCGATACATACAAATCGGGATTTACGATTTTGTTTTCAATGCACAAGTATATACCTGTGCGCCGGAGGAAAAAGGACAATATTATTTCCATCATTGGAATAACGCTATTAATTTATA
The DNA here is from genome assembly GCF_987345545.1 of Pholcus phalangioides. Taxonomy (NCBI): domain Eukaryota; kingdom Metazoa; phylum Arthropoda; class Arachnida; order Araneae; family Pholcidae; genus Pholcus; species Pholcus phalangioides. The sequence continues at coordinate 505,976 of NW_028301594.1, forward strand.
ATACTTTCGTTACACAACACAGAGATGCGTTACACGCGCACTCACACACAAGGGCCACGTAAGTGGTCTGTAAATGGGCCGCAAACTACTTAAGTGATTTGGAACTGTGCCGCGTATCACTCAAGTAATCTATAAATGTGCCGTGCGCCACTTCAGTGAACTAGAACGGGTTACTCAAGTGATGCACAACTGCACAGCAGGTCACTGAGCAGGGGAATTGTGCAACTTAGTTCATTTTTACAAAAAAAGGTTTCAAGTAGCGGCCATATCAGCTGATTTTTTACGTATGTTATTCTTGAAGAGGATGATATTGACTTTAAAATTTGGTACTTACCTAAACAAAAGGGTATATAATAATTATTATTGAATCCAGTAGAGGCTAACATGCACCCTACTGGATTCCTTGCACAAACCGAAGTTTGACAACCACAAAACGGGCATTTTTAAAGACATTCGAAATTAAATACCATATAACAAAAATAACTAGACGCGATGGCCATTTTTGGAGGTCAGATCTGGAATCGGTAACCAAAAATTAATTAAGAACAGCCAAATTTTTCCATGTTAAGAAAACCTTGTTGACTGTTGTGTGATTATACAAAATACAAAAACTTTACATGGGTATTTACTTTACATTACAAAACACATTTTTAACAGGGTTATGAAAACGGCACTGCTGCAACTTAGCGGAGAATATTAGAACTCTATTGAAGGTCGGCTTGCCTAAATAATGCTACGGCCTGGCGGAATCGCCGGCTACTTGATGAATCTGAAGAAATCAGCTTGTAGCTCAACTGTTGTTTCAATAACTTTTTGAATTTGGACCCCTAGTGCCAAGGTAGCCCACGTTTACTTGCGGCAATTCGGGTTGAAGAAACAACGCTTTTGTGACCTTTTTTAGGATTTTGACATTGCTGATGCTGGAAAATTTCTTAGAAAAGAAAAATGGGAAAACAGAAAACACATTGAGGTAAGAGTTTTAACCGAGTTTCTCTCGAAGGGGTAGGTTACAGGGCTCTACCCAAAGAGCCTGAATATATCGGAAGTATATTTTTAAATATTTTCTTTAAATGTGAAAGAATATAAGTGTATCAAAGTGGAAGCCAACTCAGTGCCGTCTTAAGGCATGGGCCCACCTGGACACCACCCGGTTTCCTCAAGAAAAAAGGAGGCCTCACAAAAATGGGATCTGGTTGAGATTTTCGAAAATTTGCCTGGTAGGGCCTCAGAAAAATCATTTGGCCAGGGGGCCCATGATGCTTTCAAGACGACCCTGTACCCACTGAATCCTAGCCTAGGAACTCAGCTCAAGTATTTAGCTGCTATGTATGTCTTTAAGAGGACGCTACCATTTACCCTCTCCCATCATCGAATTTCTCACTAATATCGAAAGAAAAAAGCCTCAAAATAAACATAATATACAAGACCGTACAGATTACACACACACACACCTGCACATAATATAAAATATGCTCAGAAAACTCATTTAAAAAGCCTATTCCATCACAATATTTAGGCTTTTTACTCCCAATATGAATAGGTCTCCATTTTTTCTTCTGTTAAAATTGACATTTCAATCCAAAGGTATTAAAGAAGCACTTGATTGATCATAAAGTTGAATTTAAATATTATATCCAAAAAAAGTGAAATCTTTTCAACGCAGGTGCTGAATACAAGGATTTAATATACTCGGGGGTTCCCCTTTATTGTAATACATAAATAATTTCGGGTCATGTCATATGTGAACACAAAGAGACGTTTCGACCCGTTATATCGCGAACTTCATATGCTTTTCGATGGCGGGGACCTAAACCCCAAAAAGCGTTATAACTTATACATATTATGCCCCTCCATTCTCATCTCCTCTAGGCGAGACCCCTCCATTTGCTTCTCTGTGTATACGCTATACAGAAGGGCACTGGGTATACTTACCGAGTGCGTTCAACACTATAGCCACACACACACATATATGTGAGAGGGAGAGAAAAAGCCCCCTATTTAATATAATCTTCATTCGTAACATTTAGCCCTGATGAACTCTGTGGGTGAGGGGTTTGAGTAAAGTTGTTTGCTTGTTCTGTGTCAATGGCGTGGACGTGTTACTTGTCGCTTAATGGAAGCGGAGAGAGCGTTTAATCGCCGTAGCGGACTGACTCTTTTCTCTCCGTAGGCTACGCCGTCCTATGTTATCCGAGAATAACTTAATCCTCTCAAACATTCTCTCTCCCCCCCCCCCCATACAGTACTGTACTGTATTCAGTTTTATATTGCCATCTATGTATTTTTCCTATTAAATTCAGTTCTTTATCTACACCTGTATCAACTAATAATTCATTTTAAACCAGTGTTTCTCAACCTTTCTGAACCCAAGGACCAGTAAAATGTCTGAAACAATTCGACCACTTGCGTCCCGTATTATGGGACATTTCTGTATTTTTAGTGGTTCTGAATTTTTTTTTGCATTTTTTTATACCCCGTTTTTTCAGTGACGTTTATTGAAATTTATAATGTTCACTAAAATCGTTAATAAGCAGCATTTTATAACTTACTAGCTTACCCGTCGCACGTTGCTGCGATCTCTGAAGAAAGGAAATTCAAGGAAATGAAGGAAAGGAAAAAAAACTATGCCAGAAACCTTCGCGGGAGTGTAGTCAACAACTTCCCAAAGTTTCATGGCGATCGGATGAATGGTGTAGTAATGTATAAAGGACAAACAGACATACATTCGTTTTTATATATATAGATAGATTTCCGTTGGTCGCGGTTTCTCATTATCATATAATGCGAAAGCAATATTCCCTATGTTGATATTTACATGCCATGTACTACATAACAGGAAAATAACTAATTTAATTCTTCTTAGTGATTCAGCAGTTCAGCAATAATTAGCACATTCTTCATAAATTCATTTTTTAGATACAATTATGTCCCTTATTTAGAATCGTATTTTTCCCGTATTTTTTATTGTTGACATATGGTTACCCAAAGAAGAAGGTATAATTTTCTATTTTAAACCATGAGTATATTCTTGTAGTTGCAATTCAATTACAAGAATTCAATAATTTTTCGGTCAGTTGTTCTGAGTGTATGTTTGGGATGCTCTTGGGAGGCATTTGTAGTGTAGTTCTTCAACACCCCCCCCCCCCCACCCCCAGAATGATCCAAGAACTGAAAACAACGTTGTTGGAGGAATAGACCAACTGTAACTGTAACAGGGACTCCTAAACAGTCTGATTTCCAGTATAAAATCACGTTGTGTGACCCACATAACACAGTAAGAGGGCACTATACCAGGGCTATATTAGCAAGGGCTCTCTCGCCACAGAGAGCACCAGGTATACAACGGCACAAATATTCAAAAATGACACTTCATTCGGAATTTGAACTATAGATGGTGCAATTAAAAACTGACACACAACACTATATACGCACTCAGACTGTTAGGTACACACACTCGTACTTCCGACACAACTCTACCGGTAGTAAATTGCCAGTGGCGATAGACTGGAGTTGTACTCGGTTTGAAAGAAAGGAAGAAAATAGGGGCTGTTTCATCTCTTTGATGTTGTGCTTGCTGCCTTGGCATAGTGGGCGTGGTCTCGGAGCTGCTATGTGAAGTACCAGCCCTGATACTTTTGTGGCTTTTTTTCTCGCAGACCATATCAGCTTTTAAAACGTAGGATATCGAAGAAGATTTTATATTTTAGTAGCGTATTTCACAGCTTTAAGTCATATTTCTCGATATAGTGGTGTTTTAGCGTCACTGCTATGCGCGTTGTGGTATTTTTATTATCTTTTTATAACCAATAGCTTACCCATAGACATATATATAACATATAACATATATATTATTATCACTCTGTGAGCTTACCCGTCGCGAGTTGCTGTGGTCTCAGAAGAAAGGAAATTCAAGGAAATGTGAAGGAAAAGGAAAAAAAAACCTGTCAGAAACCTTCGCGGGAGTGTAGTCAACAACTTCCCAAAGTTTCATGGCGATCGGATGAATGGTGTAGTAATGCATAAAGGACAGACAGACATACATTCGTTTTTATACATATAGATAATAATTTTGGGTATAAATACAAATATTCATCTCACATTGTCAAGTTGAAGTGCTTTTCCTCAATTTTTCAGCAATTTTAACTGTTCCATTGAGGATTTTTCTGAATTATGGCAATGTTTTTAAAGACAATTTGCGACGTCCCGTATTTTACAGTAATCAGGTCATATGAATTTTTTTTTCCGTTAAATTTTTGTTTACTGTGATTTGTAGCAACTTTTCATTTCTCCACCCTTTACCCCCTTTATGTAGTAATTGATAAATTTGCCGAAAATTGCATTTTTGGACTGGGCTGTAAATTAGTTATATCCAGTATATAGGATCGCAATTTCCCGCATTTTTCTTGATGAGGTGCAATGAACCTACTGAAGCTGCATTTGCGCAACGCTTTGTTGAATTTTTTTAAAATTCATTTTCATGCAAATTTTTGTATGAAATGAAAATTTTTGGAAATTAAAAGGTCCAACGAGAGTGTCGTAGTATTTTTTAAAACTTAAAACACTCGATTGACGGTGTATCAATGACTCTCATGGTATATCCTATCCATTCCACTGAAACTTTTTAACACTTCGATCATATCCTTCCGACACCTGCATTCTTCCAATGTAAAGACATTCAGAAAATCAGGTCTCTTCATAGTTCAAGCTCAGTGTATCAAAACGCGCATGGCTCTTCTTTGCACCCATTAACCAAGTCTATATCCCTCTGTAGGTATGGTCCGGGTCGTTTCAAGAGCATCATGGGCCCCAGGCCAAGGGATTTTTCCGAAGCCCTACTGGTAAATTCTCGAAAATTTCAATCAGTTGTCATTTTTGTGAGGCTCCCGGGCCGTGACCTGGTGGACCCGTGCGTTAAGACGGCACTAGGTATGGTCTCCAAAACCTTAAGGTGTACTCCAATCCAGGATGAGCTAAGTCCCTGAAAAGTGGAAGAATCACTTTATAGAACGCGAAGACACCTTTTTTCAGAATGAAACAAATGAAATCGAACATTTTCTATTCTATTTTTTGACCACCATGTAATAATGTTCAGAAAACCTGAGTCGCTCGTCAATGAGAATTTCCAAATCTGTGATCCTTTTGCAACGGGAATAATATTACTATTCAGCTTTAAGTAAAACATAGGTTGCTCGAACTAGAAAGAGTGACTATGCACTTGTCAACGCTTGAATTTGAAAAACCTGACAGATACCTATGTCAAAATTCCTTACGGAACCTCTAATGCAGCGGTTCTCAACCGGTGCTACGCGGACTCCTAGGGGCTCCGCGGCCGCTCGAGGAAAATAAAAAAAACCAGTAAATTTGAAAAAATACAAATACAACGTCACAACAGGCAAAATGCCCACCGTGGTGAAATAAAATAATTATAAATATTTTTGAATAATAAAAATAAGTCAGTAACTTTGATGAATAAATAGAAAATAGGCCTACGGGGCACCGCCATAGTAATTTTATACCAGAAAGGGCTCCGTGGGTCGGTTGAGAGCCGCTGCTCTAACGCGTAAAGAGAAAAGTAGTTACGTTCACAAGGGCTCACACTACTTGCCAACGCTGAAAATCATACTCATTCATTGCCCCCAATGCTACAATCTTATTTAAGTTGGTCTGTAGCAGAGCTCCCTGTCGCTTCGATTCCCGACTACTCTCATTAATTTAACGTCATCTGCGAATTTGCTAACGATAGATAGATGGAATCGAAATCATAGCTACAGTATGTTTTCAGGAATACGTATTTGTGAAGCTGTTCCTGAAGGAAGAGGGAATGGGAACTACGCATTCCGATTGGATGCCTATGTTTCCACACTTGTGTGGGAACAAGCGAACAGCAGAGGGAAAAGCGATGATCTAGTATTTACCACGGGGATAAAAAAATTGCGTGAGGCCTATTCTGCATCGAACAACAACACAAATAATTGCCACCCATTTTTTAGTTCTATTCTCATCCCAGAGGAGGAAGGTATCAGTTACGCATCCCACAATTAAACAGCATGACAAGTGGCTTATACTCTGCTATTCTCTACTCTTCCGCCCACTGCCAAGTTTTTGTCCGTCTTCTTTCAGGCACTAGACCAAGTTGAATGGAGGGGCCACGCACTCATCTATTCTGTGGGAGAAAACGGCTATTGAATTTGGACAATGGTGCGTATAATGCACAAGATGGAAAAGGGGTAACAGGAATCTCACTCCCCCCTATACCGAAGCCATAAATCTCTGTCTACCTCTCTCTCACATATTCACGAGCTGGATGGAAAATGGCTGTAGCAGGTTTTATATACTACTCTTGAGTACAAGGGCTAACTGGTCTTCAGTTAGCTGGACTCAGACCACGTGATTTGATGGATGATACCAACAATGATAAAAAAAAAACACGATTGGGGTTGGAATTCAGAGGCGGTTTTTGGGTGGTCTGTGGGTGTCGAATGTTACCACCTTTTCTCATCCTACTTTTTCCCAATACTCCTTTATCATGAGGTTTCATGCATATTCAGGACCATGAAAGAATTACTCTACAAAGGTCAGAAGATCAAGCGTGCCAGAGGAAAATGCCATTTCTCACGTTTCGAGAAAAGAGAGGCTTCCAGCCACTACAGAGGTAGCTCAATTGGAGAGCTTTGCGAGATTAACAAATACGATAATGCAGTTGATTACTGAACGTAATACCGTTTCTCCCATTCATTGCTTAGCGTGATGCTGTGCTGTATTACCGAAATCACTAATTTATGTTCACTATGGATGCACAAAATCTGGCCACCTTAAGGACAATCTGGCCAATTCTCGATTTTTATCCGTCCCGTGAGGCAATTTAAATCAAGGAATAAGCATTTAAATACCTTTTCAATTAGCCAATACCTTTTCAATTACCAATTAGCATTTGGTCCTTGACGAAGTAGAATGTAGCATTCATACGGAAGTAATTACACTTTTGTGCAGGCATTATGGGCCAAATTAAAAATTTCGTTAAGCCCGCAGACTACCAAGTCATACTCGTCATACTGTGGTACACGTATTTTCGAATCATAAGATAGTATACTGACTCACACGAACTTAACGTAATGTACAGTGCAGGCAGAGGCATACTCAGGTGGGGGTACTCAAGGTACCCGTGCCTTTCTCCAGCCGACCAAAAATTATAATTTTTTTTAAATATTTCAGTGAAAAAAAAAAAGAATCATCGAAAGAAAATACCCTTTATATGCTGTATAAACTAATTTCTGTTAATTGAAATGCTTCTGGAAAGGTGGTAACTCAAAATTTCTCTTGAAGAAAATTTTTGTGCAGCTTTTTGTGCCCCCGCCAAAGTTCGATCCTGCTTGCGCCCCTGAGTGCAGGGCCAGACACATATTTTGCCCGACATGCTCAGGGCATGTAAAAATTTCGACTGTTCATGATTTATCATTTTACTACTTGCCAGAGACGTGGGCGCATAAAAATAGAGAGAGAGAGAGAGAATTTAAACATTTCCCCGTTTTTTTTGTAATTTTTTTAACGACGATGAGATGCAAGTGTTCCTACACGCATATACTTGCAATTTTACAAAAAATTCTTTCTTTTTCAGCCATGGGGGCCGTTCAAGTATTACGTCAACATCGATGAGGAGGGGGTTTCCGATTTGCTGACTTTTGATGACGGAAAGGGGGGTTTGGATAATGCTTACGTCATCAACCACCCTTTATGAAAATATGAATTTCTTTTAATGGCATCTTACTCGGTTCGCCAAAGACAAGAAAAACCTTTCGATAGTTTGTGGGCACTTGAAGTAACATTCCCCCTATTGATAAGTGCCTACAGAGCCACTTTAGTGATCTCTAAATGTTTCGCGGATCCAAGTGATCTGGAAATGTGTCCGAGCCGCTTAAGTGCTCTGGAACTGTGCCACATATCACTCAAGTGATCTGCAGTTATATGCCGCGGATCACTTAAATAATCTGAGAATGTCCCACGGGTGACTTGAGTGACGTAGAACCGCACTGGGGGCCACTTAAGTGCTTTAAAACATCACATGTCACTCAAGGGATCTCTAAATGTGTCACGGATCGCTTAAGTGTTGTGGAACTGTGTTCCAGGTCATTTAAGTGATCTGAAAATGTGCCACGTAGTTCAATTTTACAAAATTAGATTTGAGGAAGGCAGGTCGCATCAAATAACCTCCAGGGCAATATTTGGTCTGCACGGTCCAAAGGCCTTTATGCGATTTATCATTATATGGCTGAAAGGGTGGGTCGCAATGAATTTATTAAAGATAAATTTTGAGTTCATAGCCTTCAAATAACATTGAAATTAACAGAAATGGATTATAATGACATATAAAGGTATTTTCTTCCGAAATTTCAATTAAAAAAAATATTTTTTTTGCATTAAAAAATAAATTTTTGATCATCGGGGGTGGAGGCATGAGCCCCATCTGCCCCCCCCCCCGTTACGTCTCTGATCCCACCAATATGCGTTAGGATTCATAGGGGCAGAGCTGATGACGAAATTTTGCTGACAAGGGGGGTAGCGGTCAAAAATGGCGAAAAATTTGCGTACGTAATAATTGAACGGCCCCATGGTGCAAAAATGTTAAAGTATTTTGATGTATTTTTATTTAGAAAAATTCTCAGTTTTCCGAATCTTTGGCGATTTTCTCTGCTTTTTTTGTCTAATCATGGCACCGTTGATTATAATGCTTTTCTGACTGTTTCAGCATGAAACTATTTCAACGGAAATTAGTCGACACCCCTGGATATTAGACTTTTTCCTCTGTTTTCTGGTGAAGCTTCCGTTCTTGTGTTTTAGCCAATCTTCTCTTCAGTTTCATTCAAGTTTTTCTTAATGCTTAACACCTGAACTCGAGAAATTTCATGCTCTGGCAATTTCAATTGTATTATTTTTCAAATTTTTCATTACATCCAAAATTTTTAAATTGTTGGAAAAACTCAAATCCTTTCTTTTCGAGATCATTTTTATAATTTCAATAAACCGCATGATGCCATACGGCCATTTGCAGATTTTTTAAGATTTTGACTTTTATAAGGGAAGTTAGTGACCCTGCCCTCTATGGGTGAAACAAGAAACAAAAATGAAATAAAACTATTTAATGTACAGAAGACAGGTTAGGCACTTCGAGGCCTCAAGTCTAGGTCTTCTCATATATTTGTTATAATTTATATATTAAAATATATTTGTTATAATTTTAAAATGTTTCATATAATAAAAATACTATGCACACACACACACATACAGCGGTCACTACATATTTACAGTTGTAATCTGAGTTGGAATATTCTAGTAAGCGGAGAAAAATTGAAATTTTCTCATCAAGCCGAGAAGTTAACATTGTCTCTATGGGTTTGGGTTGACAGAGCTCTATCAGGCATGGTACGATTCTCTCTTATATATTTTTTTGTTTTTCACACTGTAAATTTACTATGGGGGGAAGGGCATGAAAAATCTGATCAGGGATCCTACCCTATATATATATATATATGGGCTCTGTGCAGTATGTGGGGGATCATGCTCAGTCGGCCCCGCTTAAACGAACACAATCCTCTGGAACACAAATTTCTCAAAATAATAAAATATTTTACATAATACTGGAAATGTTAAAATTACCTACTTAATATTCAGTGGTTCCCGAAGTATGGGTCACGACCACCTGGGGGGAGGAACACGAGAGATTCTCCAAAATAAAAACATCAAAATAAGAAATTCATTTTTTATTTTAAAAATATGTCAAAACTAAAAAATGCCTTTACTCAGCTGAGCTAATTACCATGTATCATACAATGTAATTTTATCAAATTCTACTTGTACAATGATGAATATATATAATAAATACTTTTGCAGGGTGACTCAGAGAGAATCACGCAATTTCAAAATTTTATATTTCTTAAAAATTGAAAACACAGGATGTGATAAGTAGAGCCCCCGGAAGTTCAGGCAAAATGCCATAAATGTTTTTTTTTGCCTATTTACAAAAGTTTTTTTTTTTTTTTGTAAAAATACCTTTTTTGAATTTTTCATGCCGTAAATTCCTATTTCGGCACTGCTACATATTTATTTATGAATTTTAGAGGCAATATTCCGTGGAACTTGAATGCTTTTAGCATTGAGAACTTCAAAAGAATTTATTCTTGTTTAAATTCTCAACCCTTAGTATTAAGGGACTCGGTCGATTGCCCTCCAGATGGAAGGGTTTGAATTTTAAACGTGTTTCCGTAACAAGTCGGTTATCCCCAGTCTGAAATGTCCCATAAAATGCGAGCCCTAAGATCCCTCGACTCATTCTATAAGGTCCGTTAAAATGTTTCTGGATCTTTACTGGTCCTTCTGTTGAAAAAAGGTTGAGAAACACTGGTTACACAGATGGCAGCAATTTGATGTTTTAGACGTCAAAAAATATGTACGACGTTTTACAACTAACGGTGTGAAAAGGCAATTGAATTTTTTTCTGCATAATCGAATTCCCTGCTTAATCGGAGGTAATGTGCTGGAATCGCTGACATGCGTTTGACCGGGCCGACTGTATTTAACTGCCTAGTGATGTGAGGTCCCTAAATACTGTCCCGTAAACAACATATACCTTTCAGACCCGAGCGTTCATTTTTGGAATTTTTAAATTTTTTTTTGCATTTTTGATACTCAAAAAATGCATTAATTAAAAACATAAATCTAATCAAATCTTTCTTTTTCAAAATTTGAAAAAAAATGTTAAGTTTTTATAAATATCTTTTTTGTGAAGAAATAATTCACTTCTTTCAAATTTTTTCAGCCCAGATGATGGAGAGTTACGTACAGTTTTTTTCCAGAATTTTATTGCTAAATTTTTATGTAATAAAAATCATGCTTTTTCCGGCATTTCTCCTGGAAGCCATCTTGAAAATCCCCTAAAAGTTCAACTTCAAGTGATGCTTTCTGATGGAAGTCCCCAAAGTTCATATTCACCATATTTCTAACTCAAAACTTATACAATCTTCTAAGTCAGGGTTCAACTACCAGAGGTCGAAATAGAAAAATTCTACAGTAAGAAACCCCCCCCCCCCCCGCGTTTGTGGCACCAGGGTCTGAAAGGGATATACTTTTTTATGATACTGCTAGTATTTTAAGCAAATGGATTGCTTAATTTATTATCTTTTACACATTTAATGTTTTCCATTGGTCCCTAACGTGCACGGTGCATTAGCTGCGTGTTCCAAGAGGAAATGACTCGATGCATTTCCTGGGGTAGGCGTGAAACAGGAAAAGCGGAATCAGGCTCAGGAACTGCAACCCAACAAGAACGAAAAGTAGAAAAGTGGGCACTTCACTTCACTCCTCTTCCATTCGCTTCCTTTTTCCTGTCCGGGATTCATCTATAACAACAACAACGACGAACACGAGGCAATGAAAAGAAAAACCTGGAAATGAGAGCCTCTTTATACGGAAACGACGGGAAAAAGCAATACTGGACACGCCAATATTTCGTGACAGTTATCGTTCGACCTGTATCATTACCATGATACGGCACCACTTCAATGTGACGCATAAGTTTATGGTATTCAGCCAGTTCGAAATCGATATCATCTTCGTCAGATGTCGCAACACATAGACTCGCCCGCCAAGGATGTAGCCCTAATGCCATTCAAACTCTAATTTAACATCGTGTGAGATGGCATCCTCTTTGCCTATGTCTAAATTTATGTTTGTGTGTCCCTGTCTTTATTTTTCTTTTCAAATAATGTACCACGATTTTTAATCTCGTAAAACAGTCAACTCGGTTATAACGACCTCGGTTCCAGTCACACCGGCTACAACGTCAGTAATTGGAGGTCCGGGCTATTACTACTACTATGGACTTCAGGCTCGTGCTGTCTGAGGCACTACCAATTTTGTCGGTCCTTGAAAATTCCGTTTCTTAATTTTTTCCTGAAAAATTATGCCCCCTCCCCAGCTCCTAATTTTCAAAATGAAAGTCATCTCTTTACTGTTTGTTTTTGTAAATATGGTTCTGAACATTGTTTCTTACACGCACTCATTACATAAATAAGATGCCGTAAAAGTTTTGAACTGTATCTCTTAGATTTCATCATGACAATTTGTATCTATAATCGATTTCATTCAACTAGCTTATTATGTTAATCAAGTTAACTGTGTTGCAGAATTACGATCAAAAGCTGTGATGCTACATGAAATATTCAAATTAAATCTATCTAATCTTCCTATCTTTTGATCAGAGCCGCAACTAAGGAGGAGCAGGCGGATCTGGTACCCCGGGCGCAGGACAAAAAGGTGGACGCGCAAATTCAACCCTTTAACTTCTTCAGCATTACGAGGGGTATATAAATGCGTACTTGCCCCGGCTAACCAAGTATCTAGTTGCGGCCCTGCTTCTAATATTTAAATCTTACAAACGAGACAAATCAAATGAACGCAGAAGAAATGTGCAACTTTATCAAAACAAAACATTTCATTTTTGGGTATAATAACCACCTAAAATTTTTAAAAGTACACACACACACACGTACGCGCACGGGAAAAAACTGGCTTTTGCTTTCTCGATTTCTATTTGCATATTATTTTTTCACAAGGAATCACGTGTATATTTATTGTGCGGTCGATAGTATTCACCCTGTATAAATCTAAAGTTTTTCTAGTGTGGTTTATACGCCAGAGGAATGCAGTAAAGATGTCCGGCACGGTGAGAATTTTCTACTCTAGCCACCGCCGATATGTTGTGCCCAAATTTTCCTAACCGATCAGTTAACTAATTAGGGTTATATAAACACTACTACTACTTAACCGTGCATGCACGTCGTACACATTTCCTTTCGGAATTGATGTACTCCCAGGCCACCATGGCGACTAAAAAATTCGTATTAGTGCCTAAAATTTTCTTTGTGTAGTTACTAAATTGCAGGCTGAGAGCAGCAAAAATGTTTGGAATTTATAGCAGCATATCTGTCAACATGAAAGAGGGTAAACAATTTTTTGCCTAGATTTTTGTGCGATTTGTCCAGCCCTGGTATACACCGGATTGTGTTTTGAGTGTATGTGTGGCCCTAACGTATTTATGTTGTCGGAATTGTGCTTGTTCCGTTTCTTGCTGGCACTTCCATCTGGCTTCCATACTTTGAAGTAAGCATGGTAAATACTTGACTGTTCATGACATGGGTTACGTCAACGCCATCTATAGCTGTAGTTATAGGAGGTGTTGGTTACGTACGCACTCATAGTCAATATCGTGCATCAAATTGGGTGTTGACTTCTTATAGACAAAAATCGCGCAGACATATGGTATTATTATCACCACCGTGATCAGCCATTTTAAATTCCCTGCTGGATCCATTACGGTATTTATTATACAGGGGCAGCTCGTGAAGGATGCATGACGGAGAGTCATTAATTTAATAATTCAAATGGATTTGGTACCAACTTAATACTATTGAATTTCTTTCTTTTTTTAAATGAATTTGTTAAACTAGAAAATAAATATTTTCGAAAAGAACTGATAAAAAAAAAATTATCCCGCAAAGTACAGGTCATATGATCAAGGTTCGGCGGAGATTTCCATGATGAGATACATGTTCTTCTTTCCTCTTTATGCACTTACCGTCCTGCGGCCAAACGAGATACTTTTATTGCTGAGAAACACGGGAGAAAGGGGGATGGATAGTTAACGCAAGTTACTGCGCTCGTTTTGGCCGTGAAAAAAAAAAAACCACGCCGCGGATGATCATGCTGCCATCTATCAGCTATCTTTTGAATCTGTTGTATCTTTTGCATTTTTTAAATTAGAATATACAGTCAAATCCGTTTTAATGAACTCCAAGAGACCGGAGAAATCACTTCGTTATAACGAAGAATTCACGATTTTTAACATGCGCAAAAAAAAACCAAAAAAAACTGGATGTAGCGGAATTTGTTTCTAAGGAAAAAAATTACTTATTTTTACGTAAATTTTAAATAATTATCTAAATTTCAACAACCACTTAAAGGACCTGAAATCAACTAGGCATTGCAGGGATTCTGCATCCATATCTCGGAAATTCGAAAAAGTTAGATCTTTTTCCTATGGGATCATATAACTACTGTTTGAATTTGCAATTCCGATTTCGACCAATTTTTCAAAAACGTTGAAAGAGTAGATGGAGATTCACTCTTTCTTGTTTTTCTGATACTTTTTTCGAGTTGGTTATAACGGATTTTTCATTTTGTTGTACCTGAATTGCGCAATACATTGTTCCTATGTAAACTGATTTGAAGGATTGGAAAAGTTCTCGTTATAACGGTATTCATTATAACGGGATCCGACTGTATTTGAATATAAAAAAATAATTTTATACTTAAAACTTTATCATTAAGAAATATAATAAATCTTTTAAATTCGAATAATAAGAATATGAATTTTTCACAATTTACAAAAAAATCATTGCCGATGGCAACTGCTGGACCTAAACAATGATTTCCAACGTTGATGTTATGATACTGATAAGGCTCATTACGCAAATTATTTACGTTAATGCTGCGTTGATGGAGCATTATTGTTTTTGTACTGCATAGATATACCGATAATGTGAAAAATAATTTGATTAAAAAAAATTATAGAATGCAGTGCAATACTTTGCTAATTGTAAATAGTACATGTACTCAGGGTCGGAACTGGGGGGGAGGGCAGAAAGGGGGTGATTGCCCCGGGCGGAAAAATTTAAGGCTGGCAAGTTTCAGGGGGAAAACAAAGAACACCACTAGGGGCCATTCAAGTATTACGTCAGCAGATTTTCAGCCATTTTTGATCCCCTTCCCTCCTGTCAGCAAAACACTGACTCCCCCGTCAGCCAGTGCCGTCTTAACGCATAGGCCCACCCGGGCGCCTCAAGAGAAAAGGGGCCTCACAAAAATGAGATCCGGTTGAAATTTTTTAGGATTTACCTGGTAGGGCCTCCGAAAAACCACTTGGCCCGGGGGCCCATGATACTCTTAAGACGGCCCTGCCGTCAGCAGCTGAAAATATTTCATATCTTCAAAAAAGAGTGGTTGATGACGTAAACAACCTTCAAAGCCCCCCCCCCCTTGTCATCAAAAGCTAGCAAATCCAAACCCCCCCCCCCCCCACCGATGCTGACGTAATACTTGAATGACCCCTTGTATAAAATTATCGCATTTTAAATTGGTGGGGGCGACAAAATCCTAGTTACGAATCCGCATGTACTTGACTACATATTATCACAGATAGATGGCGGTATGTATTTGAAAATCTACGCCCCTATCCCAAAAATATTCGACCACGAGCTGCCACTGTTGTTATATGTCTAGGCCGGAGGGAGGAAAGGTATGTGTGTGTCCATTTTTTGTCAGAACTGAGATCACACGCTGTTATTTGGCTGTACTTTCGTTACATTGCTCAGACATTTAGGACATCAAGTCCTATTTCAAAATAAATAACATATACCGGTATACAGTATTTACTTTATAAAAGATATCATGTTACATTTTGTTCAGAGGCAAAGGGCACCAAGTGGACAAAAAGCCGTATACCTACTCTTTACCTCCGTTTACAAGTCTTTTCTAAACTACTTCTTTCGAAATCCTAGGCTGCGGTCTCCGGCCCTTATGTGCCACTGGGCGAACGTGCAATTTTTCTGCCTAGTCATTTGGTTCAGCTGTCCATTTCAGTCAAATGTCTTGACTTAATGTCTTACGTTGCATCGAGTTGATGGCTGTCTTCATGGGGAGAACGACGTGAGTGATTCGAAACTTGCGAGCACGGGGCAAGGGGAGCCACTGTAAATCTTTGCTAACTTTTCCGACACAACTCTGCCTCTTTTGAGGTAACGGAAGTAAGGTGCTTTGCATCAGTCCAGAATTGTGAGCGGTTCTATCTATCTATCCGTTTACATGGGAAGTAAAATAATAATACTTGTATGACATGAACTTGAGGGACATCCCTTAAAAGTTTTAATAGTGATCATGGCAATTGTGGTCTCAATGATGAAAGAGATGTAGACCCTTAATTAATTTATAATGGGCCTGGCGCTCTACATCACTGTTCACGGACACATGGGAAATGGAAGAAGCGGGTTCAAAACCCGCTTCAAAAATTTCCACCAATTCCTGCTGTCCGTTTCTTTCCTTTTATGGGTGCTAGAACTCCCAATGCTACAGCAATATTGCATATATAAACGGGGCTAGTGTGTAAGCTACTGTGGAGGGTACGGTAACGGCTGAGAAAATTTCAATACAAGGTTTCTAAATCTGATAATGTACTATTGATTGTGGTCCGGTAACTATGCAGAAAATATTCCTGCACACATTGAAAATTTGAGTTAGAATTTTACTCTTGTTCCCCCGATGCCGTTGCTAGTTGATGCGAAGTACCGAGCACTAAGCTCTCGTCTTCTTCGTCTTGGTGATATTGATCAGTCAATGGCAAAATGGTTGCTTAAAAACAACCACCAGTACATTTTTTTTTTAAAAATTATATATAACCCTTTATATATAAAATATTCTCACTAATACAAAACAATATCGATATACTGTTAACAATTTTCAGGGGTTAAAACATCTTCTACCCCATCAGATTACACTTACTTTCAAAAATAAATCTCGTCGATTGCAAACATTCCCAATATCTACAGTATTAAACAAATCAGTTTCACAAAGTGATTAACACAACATAAGTTTACAGCATGTTTTGCAATATATTTCCATTTAGACAAAAAAATGATATGTGTATATACATGAAAAACTCCAACAATGTCACCAAAACCATTCAATATGATTTCTAAACATTTAACAAATATATTTAAAAAATATATAATTATAAAATAGAAAAATAGAGTATAAGGTTACAAATGGTCATCATAATTTACAGAACCTCAATACACTCCTCAGAATCATATTATGAAACTCTTGAACATCTGACAATTATATTAGATTAAAAAATCTATGCCGATTAGGTCACGTAACAAATCATATACCTTTCAATTAAAATTTAATTTTGTTTACATGAACTGATTAATGACATGAATTAATTGCTATTTTTACACAAATTTTCACCTAGAAATAATAAATTTTTGACTCAAATTTAGGGATACTAGATTCAAAAACCAAGAAAAGAGGACGCTTGCACGGGCATCTTTCGTATTATTGAATTTTGAATATTAACAACAGATGGCGCTACTATACCAACAATAACCCAGCTGCCAGCAAAGAGACAGAAAAGAATAAATAACGATTGCTTCTCTCCCGTCCTTTTCAATAAATTGTTCACACAGTTTTATTATTTGCCTGCAGCAAGGCGAGAGGTTTTCTTTCTCGACCCTCAGAAGGATTCTTTTTCTTTCCGGAGCATTGATTTTTGGCCAGAGGTGATTTCACCAGGAATCAGCATTGAGTGTTGTCTGCATCATATTTTCTTCATTTCTAATGGAGGAGTTAACATCTCCCACTACTTCAGTCAAAGACATTAACTATTGGTGAGCATACAATAGTGTTCTTGAAATGAATTTTGCGGGTTTGTTCTTTCACAACGATTTTTTCGGACTGTCTTTTCATATTATCCTGGAGCAAGCTGATCCATGGTAAAAATAGCATCTGCCTGCTTAGGGGGGGGGGGGGGCACCTTGGATTCTTGTATTCTGGAAATTTCCACGATGATTATTCAAAGCGTGTAAAAATGGGTGTGAAATAAAACATGATGCATATGATGTAAGCCTATATTTCAGAGTGAAAAAAAAAACGATCCGAATTCAAACCCCACCGCGTCGCTATAGTGGTGGTCGGGTGAAGTTGGTTTTCTGTGATTCCCAATTTCGAGGAGCGAATGCGAACTGATCTCCCCTTTAAAAAGTCTCACCCCGAGACAGCAACAGGCCGACAACGGTACAACTATTCAAGCATTGCACTTCACATTCATAGTTTGAAAAAAAACTCTCCACGTTACGTTCATAACACATACACTCATATTTTCCAGCATGGCCCAGGTCTTCCTCGACCACTTGCTAATATATCTTCATTGAGACAGAGTGGCGAGCCATGATCTGGTTAGGAGGAGGAGATTGAAAAAAAAATTTCCAGGAAAAACGTTTTCTGATGTCTGAAAAGGAGGACGAACGGGCGAATTTTCTAAATCGTAGAAGGATGCTTGAAATGACATCAAAATGAGGGCATGTCCTCCTAAAGGAGAACGTCTGGTAACCATAGTTATATCGGAAAAAAAAATTAATTGCGCCCTCTTACAAATTTGGATTACTCAATGAGAGAGGCATTTTGAATAGACGTCATAATCATCATCAGCATCACTTTGATGGGCCGGCACAGGATGATCCCCATAGAAATCAATATTAAAATTGCTGATTTCATTATAGAAATGCGTAAATTTGAGTGGGTTTTCCGCCACATCAATAATTTTAAAAATTGAATTGAATTCTATATTTTCGGAACATTGAGTTCGATTAGAGATACGAAGCCCAGGGAATTAAATAGCTGGACCCAGAGCTGCAACTAGAAGCTTGGTCAGCAGGGGCAAAAATGCATTTTGGCGCCCCCTTGTTATGTTGAAAGAGAGGTAAAAGTGTGAAATTTGCGCCCCTTCTGGTCTAGCGCACGGGACTGCAGACTCGTCTGCTCCCCCCTAGTTGCGGCCCTGGCTGGACCTACTTTTGAGTTGGATATCCATGCAATAACATTGATTTCAACTTTTCAATTTACATCTTCTTGAGTGTGAAAATTCATGTTTATGTCTCTTTGTTGCCTTTTAATATTCAAATGCATCAAAAAATTCACATGCGGTTAAAAAAAATAATAATAGCTCATAAATTACATTGAAATAATTTCTCAGCAATTGAGATAATTGGACAGGCAGATAGATAACTTGAACTTCAAACAAAAAAGGGGTAAAAAGTCGGAATATATTTAGCACTCATCAATGAAAAAAAATCGAATTTCTACATTTCTTTAATTCTTATTTGTTCTTCCATATCTTTCACGCCGGGGAAATCGCTATGTTCGTTGCCTTGGATACGGTTCGTATGTCCCTCAAAAAGAGGGAAATATCACGTGATACAAAATGCGTTTTACTATTTATTACTTAATACTAGAGGGCAGCACATAAAGAACATTTCTTACCATTGCATTTTATAATTGAAACGATTACGATTTTTTTTTGCGTAATCTTGAAATACGCTGTATGGGAATTCCATGAATTTTATCTTTTTGAAACACAAGATTATCAGAAATATATGGCTATTTAATTTTTGAATGAAACCATTATTATTTCCAAAGCTTGGTTCGCCTGTGTTAAGCATTTCAGGAATTAGGTGAAAAGACCGAAGAGGCAGCAATGTTTATGTATGATATTGTTTACAAGCTGGAAATCCCTAACAGAAATAACCAACGACCTAAATATTTTGGAAATCGTTGAACTTTGAATATTCACAACCATATGATGAATCCGCTGAATCTTTACATCACGACTTGTCGGATGGTGCTGCAGTCGAGCGCCGAGGATGACAGCGCCTGGGCCGACATCAGCAGGCTTCTCTCTTGTTTGCGACAGTCCCTCACGTGCTGCGTATGTTCGAAGATCCTCAACACACCGATAACGTCATCGGTGTCCACGTGCAACCACAGCATCTGTAAGGACTGCATCGGTGGCAAGATGAGAATAAAACCCACGTGCAACCGCTGCAACGACCACACCAAGTTCGTCGAGAACAGCCCCGTCAAGGTCCTCATCCAGTGCTACAAGAAATTGTGCGAGTACATCATGAACTCCGCGGCGTCCCACCATCGCGGCAGGTTGGGCAACTTGAACGGTGGCACCACCGCGAATTTCGCCGAGATTGTGCAAGAGGGTGCCGAACTGACCTCGGACTTCCATCCGGCGTCGGCCCTCGTCAACCAGACCGTCAACACTGCGAATTTACGCAATGCCATCATGAATCTATGCCCCAAAGTCGGCATCAAGTTCGAGGATGATGAAAGCCCAGATGGGAGATTGTTCACCAATGGTAACAGCACCTTGCATAGTACAAACGAGGACGAATCCGGCAAACTTGTCCACAAGAGAGAAGAGGGTTGCGATGGCATTAAGAATGATGTTTCAGACTTGATTGGAAGCCCTGCGCTGAGGAAAGATTCAACTCGAATCCCCCTAGAGCTGTCTGGATGTTTTCGACCCAAGAGGAAAAACTGTCGTTGTGGTGTTGCGACCCCTAACCCTGGTAAACTCACATGTTGCGGGCAGAGATGCCCGTGCTATGTTGATCAACGTGCCTGTGTTCAGTGCAGATGTAGGGGGTGCCGCAACCCGAACAAAGTACAAAATAAAAATGTCCACTACCAGGGCATTCAGCTGGAAGTTCAAGAAACGGCTGAGGTTGACTGTTACGTCGAAAATATGGTAGACTCTAACGGAGATATTGCCACTTGACTATCACCATTGTCGGGAAGATGATACTTACTTTTTAACGTCATTCACAACTCATGTATAAATATGTTTATAGTTCGACACATTTATTTTTAATTCAGGGAAACTTTCATGTGAAGAAGCGCAGGTTGATATTATATTTGCATTGAGATAGGATAGAGATGTATTTTATAAGCGAGAGTTGGTATTATGCGAGTGTATATTTTTCAGAGTATGTTTCATGTGATTTCATCCACTACAAGAAAGGGGGGAAAGTGATAGTTTCAAGCTGTTGATATGTTCAAAGTCGAATGGGGGGAAATGTATCAAGTATTGTTACAGATATTTGTTGAACATGTACAAGAGAAGCCAAAACAGACATTTTTGGTACTGGTTGGTTTTCTGGACTATCATTTGCTGGCTCTTATAATTTCAATGCATACCCCATATTATATTTTTGTGTTTATTAGCGTCATTTTTTCCATGGGTTTGGAGATAGCTTTTTGCGGCCAGTTTTCCAAATATGTTAAAATAGCGATTTATCACCAACATAATCCGCTGTTGTAGTACCGGCTGAAACATTGCTGTATAATTATATTATACAGCAGTGTTTTGCAATGTTGCTGACCCTCTGTAAAGAAGGTCATTGCATAACAAACCCCTAGTAGTAAAAGTTAATGAACCATCTATTCTCCTCCCCATTAAATCTAGAATTTATTTATTTTTTTATAATTTACATATATAAAAGGTGAAGTAATAAATAAGAATCTACAGCATTAAACATGTCATTAATGCAGTAGAAGTGAACTTAAAAAATGATGTAAGCACCTTCCATACCATTATTTCATGCCACTTTGATTTTATTGCTACCCTTCTATTGAAGCTCACTTTGCAAGTAATGATTTTTTTTGCCAGTCACACTTTCACTATGATCCATCATTTTTTCCCCCCTCATCAGAAACCTACCAAGTAACACCAATTTGGGTGGGTTACCGTGAAGTATTGCTTTTGTAAACAATCAAGTGTTAGAAAAATTTGTTTTTAATATTTGATCTGAATGTTTAGTTTAAAAGAAATTCAACATATTCTTTTTAGTGTATCTAAACTTTTGGTAATGCAAAATATATTTTGAACCTTATGATTTAGCCAACCTCACCAAAATACATAACATAGTAATAAAACTGTATGATCATACACCCTTGACATCACTTGCAAATATTCACAACAGATGGCGTCACTGCACTGACAAAAAAAAAGAACACAATAGTTCTTCAAACTATACAAAACTGTTTGGAAGCAACTAAGGTTCTTGCTTTTTTTGAGAATTTTTATTATGATTAACCCTGTAAATGTGTATAAAAAGAAAACCATACAAGCACACAAACTGATGGAGAGATATATAGGATGGGCAAAATGTTCTGTACACATTCTAAAAATCAATAAAAAAATTCACTGATGCACAAAAAGAAGTGGGGTTTGCACCAAATTACTTATCAAAGCATTCATTTTTTTAATATATTATAAAGATTTGAAAATTTCAGTCACAGATGGCTCTGCATCACAAAACTTGACACAACACTTAAAATGTGACACAAACAATGTGCATAGCAATGTTTATTGCGATTTATGTTGCATAAAACTACCACATTCCCCAAAATTCATGTTCACCATATTTCTAACTCCAAACTTATACAATCTTCTAAGTCAGGGCTCAACTACCTGAGGTCGAAATAGAAAAATTCTACAGTAAGAAAAACCAACCCCCGTGTTTGTGGCACCAGGGTCTGGAAGGGATACACATTTTTATGATACTGCTTTTATACTTGTATTTTAAGCAAATGGATTGCTTAATTTATTATCTTTTACACATTAATGTTTTCCATTGGTCCCCAAGGTGTATAGTGCATTAGCTGTGTGTTTCAAGAGGGAATGACTCGATGCATTTCCTGGGGTATACACCCCTTTTTAGCTGGAACTACATCTCAATCAGTGAACGGATTCTCATATTTATATGTGGTAGTTTTATGCCACATAAATCGAACACAAACATTAATTATGTTCTGTTTGTGCACATTTTATGTATCATGTCAAGTTTTTTGTTTTGCAAAGCTCATCTGTCAGTGAAATTTTCAAATTCTTCTTTTATTTATTAAAAAAAAACTAGACGTCTTGATTAGTATTTTAGTGCAAACCACACTTTTTATGGCGATTGGTTGATTTTCTGTTAATTTTTAAAATGTGTCCAGGATTTTTTTCTCCCTCACCCTATATATTTTTCTGTTCAAGTTATTTTTTTCCATAAAGAAATGTACATACCTGACAATTAAAACAAAGGAAAGCTTCAAAAACCATAGAGAATACTTAAAATGCCAGGAAAAATAAGGATATTCTGAAATCTTAGTCAAACTATCAGCTATCTTAAACCAATCACAGTCTATCGAATGTCATCTCAATAACCAACTAGTACTCATGTTTTACCTTCTCTTGAGCATTGTTTTTTAAAACAAAGATGATTCTACATTATTTATGGTAATGTTGGATGATGTGAAAATACTAATTTGTTTAAAATCACTATTTGAAAGATCATTAATTATAAAGTTATTTATAGTTAATGCGAATAAGAACTTCGACACATAATTTGTGATCACCTTTCAAAATTTTTATTGTGGAACATATTTTAAGGAAATCGAGCACTCTAGAATTAATTTTTTCATGCCGTTGAAAATTGTTTAGCTAAACCCACTTGTAATGAACGTGTCCTTCACAATCTGCACCATTTTCATTGCTCTGATAACTAATTCCAGAGAAGTATGCACATAACAAAGTTTTTGATTGGTTTGTGCGGCTTTTTTTTTTTCATGATAAACCTTTTAACTTTATATTTTATAAATATGGTGTACCTCTAGTTACGTGTTTGATTCATTCCTGGAAGTAACTTCTGTTCATAAAATGAAAACACTCAAGATGCATCTTCCTTTTAAAAATAATTTAGTTCATCTATATCCCGAAAATTGATACTTGTAAAATCGAAAATCAACTAAAATGATTAATGACTTATTCTAGGCATAATGAAAATTCAACGTTAATTCCATTTTGGAACCAACGTACAATATAACTTGAACACTATGTTTGACTGAATACCCTAGACACCTGCTATCCATGGCAGGGGTACATGTGAGAAATTTTTTTGTTTAAAACTGTTGCATAAGTTAAAAGTGGTTTATTCTTAATGCTGACACGTAACCAAGTTTTGTTTCAATTGTAATCAAAGCTGATATTAAACGCTGGGCCATCTTGAGAGCATAATGAACTCCTGGGCCAAGTCATTTTTCCGAGGCCCTACCTGGAAAATTCCCAAAAAATTCAACTGCTTCTGGTTTTTTGCCCCTGGGCCGTGCATTAAGATGGCACTGATTAAGTATTCCGACATGCCCGGAGAAGTGCGCAGGTAATGATTTGCTTGCTGCATGGGATGGTGGATCAATGCGCATCATTATGACAAAATAAAAGCAAAATTGTTAATTAATCGTTTATCAACTGTGGCATTTGGCGATAGTAGCCAAAAACATATATTATTTGGAGAAATTGCTTCCTCTCACTTTACGCATGCATGCTCTGATATGTTTAACCCTGCCGCAAGTCTCCCGTTGTTGCACACCCATGACATCTTCACTCCTGCTCTCTACTTCACAGTGGAAAGAATACACGCACAACCATCTGGAAATTATGTATTGTACATGAATTTATTTTATTGAATTTTAGTATATTTTTTGCGTTTTTAGTTGCCATTATAAGAGAACAGTAATCTATGGGAAAAGGAAGCAAATGTTTGTGGAATGGATTGAAATACATCAACTGTGAAAAGCCTTTGCAGATTTGAAGCGAGTAAGGAGTCATTCTTTCTATAACCACCCCTTCAACATTACACTGGAGGGGCCAAAATTTGAGCTTGCCCGGCTGACCAAAATATCTAGTTGCAGACCTGCTGGCAGTGACTACTATTTCACCAAACATAAACTCTGACCCCTATATTGCAATTTACTATCATTAATGAGATGGGTTGGAAATGAAGGTGCTGTCTATTTGTGGTCGCCTCAAGTTTGCTAGGGGAAATATCTTATCTATATCCTCCTTCCGGTTCAAACCCAGAACCGTGCAGCAACCTTCACTGTGGTAGACGAGCATCATACTACCACGCCATTCGGGCTGGTAGTGACTGGCAACTGAAAATGTAACAAATGTAATGAAATTTATTAAAATAAATTTATGTGCGGTACATAATTTCCAGATGGTTGTGCGCATATTCTTTCCGCTGTGACACAGCGAGTGGAAGTGAAGACATCGTGAGTGTGAAGCCAAGCGAGCTCAAAATGTGGCCAAGCATCCATTCATTGGCTTTCGGTTGGCTACTCTACAAACATAAGAGCATGATCATACAAGCTTTCACATCTGTGATTCCAATATGAACATGAAACGAGTGGTGTGCAGTTAGAATTATGCTCGAAACATAAGTGTGGTTGCACATGCAAATCTGCTGCTCAGGTTCATAAATGATCCCGAAGGAAAAAAAAAGTCTTGTCCATAGTAATGGTATAGTGATGGTTCTCAATGATGGGCATTGAGGCAAAGCCTTTTGACATACTTCGGCAAATTTTTTTCTAAAAAAAAAAAGAAGAGTAAGCATAATTTTGCCCCCCCCCCTCCCACAAGCCTATGATTTTATAACAGGGTTTTTTGTTTCCCCTAAAATTTGCTGCTCGCTTAAGATTCCTCCTCCCTCAGAGTTCTGGCAATAGACTTAACAATGTTTTTTCTTGTATTCAGATGGTACATTATTTTAATTGCAAAAGTGAAAGCATGTGTTTGGTTACAGGAACTTGTGTTGTGCAATTCTTTATTTTCTTACAGTGGTGCCACACAGCCATAGATATAAATTTATATTTGCAACAATCTTCATTGTATTTATTGAGAAATTGGACTTGAGCTCCTTTCAATATTTTTGAGCACTCCCAATATTTTCTATAACTTTACGCCTATGCACACAATATACTGAGTGTAGACGATTTAAGCTCTCAAGCACATTGCACACATTCATGTGTTGCAATGTGTAGGTTTTTCAGGGAGCTAGTCTCAGAATTTTTTGATACTCTTGATCAGCTTATAGAGTTTTCCCCCATGGTCATAGTAAGCATGTTTTTCGAGTAGAGGTCATACTGTTGAGTTGTTTGCAAAGTTTTTCTAGCTTCAGTAGTTGGTTTTATTGAAAGAATGTACAGTGCATCGCTGCTTGCATATATTTGATTCCTCTCGTTAATTTAACAAGTTCAATTATGTTATTGTATGGTGTATCTCGTAATGGTTAACTTCAGATATGGAAAACATAATTTTGACATTGTTTGACATCTAACATTTCCACCAATTCATGGAGCAGAATGTAATTATTAACAATACAAATAAGGAATCACAATTTAACCTCCAGATGACCTTTTCTCTCGAAAATTGTTCCTGTGCAGTTTCATCATATTTTAGTTCCATGTATTCAAGTATAGATATTATATTATTGCATTTCTTTTTTTTTTTTCGTTCATTTTTTTATATACATGCCAGTTCATCTAGTACAATATTTCACTCGTCATATTTTTTACAACTAATGTACAACATTAAGCGACTGTGATTCATGAATCTTTGTTTAGAAATGTAAATAATTTTTTCTTTTTTGTGTAATGTAAAAATATTTGTCTCATGAAAATCAGAAAACCAAAAATCTCAGTTAATGGATCACAATGATGATGATAAATTTTAACCATGTTAACCAGTTTGTTTTCTTCCTTTTATCGAGGTATGAAAGTTATTTTTTCAGGTAACTTAAATGTGTTTTAATATACAATTTTATTGTGATTTATGTTTTATCACAGAGTTGAATAAATTATTTGCTGCTTTTTCTAAAAAATAATTTCCTTGCAAATATTTCTGCTTCTTTCTGTTTGTGATGTGAAAATCAGCACTGTAATTATTATAAGCTGGTTACGCTGAAAAGATTTGGATAAATGGTGCAAAAAACATGGTGGTTAAATTTTTTTATTTCAATACTAAATGCTGATTCCTCAACTAAAATTGCCTGGGGCCAAAAGGCAACCCTTCTAGAAAGAAAATGCTTCTGAAGGTCGGGGAGGGGGGGGGGGGAAAGGAAGAAAGAAAACCTCTCTCCTCACTGCAGGCAAGTAATTAAAACTGTGTAAACAATTCAACACGCAATGGGCTTTCGGAGCCGAAGGCCCACTCGTATACCCTTGATGACTGCACGACACAAAGCTTTACGCCTCGCCTGGGCCCGACAACACCAACATTGGACTGTTGAGGACTAGAAACACGTTGCCTGGTCTGACGAGTCTCGGTTCCAATTGCTTCGAGCTGATGGACGTGTACGGGTATGGAGACAACCTCATGAATCCATGGACCCTACATGTCAACAGGGAACTGGGGCGTGTGCAGTTGGCGTGATATGGGACCCCTGATACGTCTAGATACGACTCTGACAGGTGACAGGTACGTAAGCATCCTGTCTGATCACCTGCACCCATTCATGTCCATTGTGCATTCGACGGACTTGGACAATTTCAACAGAACAATGCGACACCCCACACGTCCAGAATCGCTACAAAGTGGCTCCAGGAACACTCTTCTGACTTTAGACACTTCCGCTGGCCACCTAAATCCCCAGACATGAACATTATTGAACATATCTGGGATGCCTTGCAACGTGCTGTTCAGAAGAGATCTCCATCCCCTCTTACTCCTACGGATTTATGGACAGCCCTGCAGGATTCATGGTGTCAATTACCTCCAGCACTACTTCAGACATTAGTCGAGTCCATGCCACGTCGTGTTGCGGCACTTCTGCGGGCTCGCGGGGGCCCTGCACGATATTAGGCAGGTGAACCAGTTTTTTTTTGGCTCTTCAGTGTAGTATTTAAGTGTTACTGGGACGGAAAAAAATTCATTTTATCCGATTTCATTGTAAGTGAACCCTACTGTACACGGAGAAAGGTAGCACTGAAAAATCAGGCACAACACTAGACACGCATTCAGACTTAGGTACACACAGCTGTCTCTGATTATGCCTTGAAGCTTGGCTGGAAAATATCTTGTCAACGGGATAACTCTGACGGCAGAGTACTGGCGTTCATTCATGTATATATATTATATGTATGAAAAATTATCAACAAAGCGAGCAGAATTTATTCGGTGATAGGTGCACTTCCGTAGCATTGTTTGGACCGCTGTTGATGATCCTATCTTGCGCGCGTGTGTAGTACCAATACTTGCACACTCCGGGCACAACTCAATCGGTAGTAAATTGCCCATGGCGATAGTCCGGAGTTGTGCCAACACCATCTATAGCAGAAGGCCTTCACGCGAAGCTCGTGATATCACGAAAGAAGTTATTTCAACTATAGTTATTGGATATACTGCGAAAAAAAGTTGAAGATATCGCAAGGGGTTGCCTGCTATATCCAATGGCTACTGGTGAAATAACTTCTTCGGTGACGTCATGAGTCTCGCACGGAGGCCTTCTGCTATAGATGGTGTTGGTTGTGCTCGGTTCGAAAGAAAGTCCCATTCCAAAAAAGAGCAGCACTCTTTTCTAGTGTATCTTTCTCAGCCGAGTTCCAATGGTATTGCTAAACATTATCATTCAGAAAGGCGTACTTAGGGGCGGGGGGGGGGGTACTGTAAGTGGGCTATAGACCAGAGCGACAAGTAGCAAATTTGGAGGTTTAATTAGCCTGGGACGAGGGAGAAGTAAAATTTGTATTGCTCTCACAGGCGGCAAAACCGTAAAAATCCACTTCTGATTACATCACGTAATAAAACAATAAAAAAAGCTGATAATAAAACAAAACATCACAACTTTCATTCCCCCCCTCCATTTCATTGAGATAATATACATGGGTTCATGGAGTCAATGTAGAGATAACGTAACATAGATGCGCAATTGTTATTCAGTTCGACTATATTCAGATACACTACGATTCTGTGGGAGTCACACGTCTACCCTTTGAGTTGTTCCAATGCAGAGATGATTCCTCTCCTCATATTAGGAATATCTGCCTTATTGAAATACCTGACCGGTCACGGTGAGTTTTCGATGGCTAGTCTTTTATGAGTTCGTGATTCTACTTTCGAGCACATGCAACCGATGAGATAATTGGTAACATTCGCACGAATGTTATCAATAATCTCATTGATTGGATATGCTAGAAAGTGGCATGTTTTCGTGCTACTTAGTAGCATGTGTATCACGGGACTTAATCTTAAAGGTTGATACTCTACGAGGAAACAAGATAAATTTATCGTATCTATAGGTAGAGAGAGAAGCCTTTTTTTATATAGAGATAGTTTCAACAGAAAAAATATATAACTACACCTGATACAATACAAGTCGCAAATAAATTCATCGGTCAGTAAAATCAGCCAATTTATAAAAAAAAAATTCCGAAAACGAAATCAAATTAGTGCCAAACACATGACAAAATTTCCGATCTATAAAATCAACTACTTTTAATAATCGGAAACATTTTTGAAATAAATTTTGGATACAAAGAAAAATTGTGTGAAACTCGAAAAAATTTAACAAGTTTTTTTAACCCAAGTTAAAAGAAAACTTTACCTGGCGAATTATTTAGTCTAATTTTTGGAATCCGAACTTCACGTTTGCAATTTCTTTTCGAACTGAAATTCGAAAAGAAATTCATAAATTAAATTAAAAATTATGTGAAAATTACGAATTTCTTAGTTTATTTGCCGTATTTCTTGTTTTATCGTATCCACCGTGATTTTCAAAATTTAATGGACGTACGTAATTTTGGAGGCTGGTGGCGCGCTCACAGTGATGCGGCACCTACATTAGTTTTGATTTTGAAAATGCAATCTCTAAGACATCGTCCACGAGCCCACAAGAGAAATTGGAAAAATGACAACTCGAGAAAAAGTTTTTTTATTAATAAACCGAGCGCAATCCCGGTCTATCGCTATTATGAGCAATTATAGTATTTTTCAAACACCGTAAAAGGAATTGTAAACGTCTGTGGAAAAATCCAATTTAGAAGATACAATAAATTACTGATTAACACAAGTATAATTTCATCGATATAGAATATATATCATATTTTATATCAGAATTTTCCTTCAGAAATATATATGTTTCGAAAAGTTTTGCTTTTGTTTCACCGGTTATGAAAATCAGCCGCTTAATAAAATCAAAATCATCAGGATAGAAGTGAATTTGATAAGCGGCGGTCACTGTATATTACCCAAACGTTTTGGTTACTTCAAGTCTTTAGCAATAAATAGCAGTAAATCCGAAATTGCGCAAATTGCATCTTACGTTTCAGGTGCCCTCTATTGGATATATTATTCATGGACGTATCTGTACTTATGGCTGCACTCCAAGTACTACAAAAAGGACAGGTTCGATTTGTACGATTATTGTGCTGATGATGACCCGGAAAGGAAGGCCTTCCTTATTCCGCATCAAGAATGGGAATTGGATGGTCCGACAGGGATATCCGAATATCGGGTGAGTATTTTTCAGTTTTACTTTCTAGTAATTCATCTTTTCTGACTCAAGAGTTCATTCAGTACGTTAGTGTAATATATAATTACCATTCCCGAAAGAGAATCGATATAGAACTTTTGAGCATTGATGTAGCAAACACCTGATCTGTAACATATTTGTGGAGAAAGAAATTTCGAGTCACCCTAGATGTCTGGAGACCAAGAAGGCAAGCCGGGTTCCAACACCAATCACGAGTTTTCTGTTTCAACGTTTCAACTGTTTCAATCAAACTGCAAAGTAGCTCCGATTTGGGAAAATAACGAACCTACTGTGAAAGTTAGATGATGTCCCATATATATATTCTAATCGAAAACCTATAATTTTTCCACGAATTTTCGTATTCTTGTGTACAATCAAGATTTCCAAATTATGATTTTTATAAATTGGATGCTCTTTTTCAACTAAACTATACAACGTGACCAGAAAGACCTTAATCGTGACTTTTTCTTTTCAACCGTTAGTTATAGAAAAAACATAAAGTACTTTCAATAAGAAAAAGTATATTCAAATAACGTGCTCATTTTGGATACGGCAATTATTCTAGTAGCAGCCGTATATATCGGGTGTACAGCTAACTCTGCGGCAAATTACTAGCGAACCCCGTTAATCCCAGAGGTACATTTCCAATCAGAAGAAAGTATCCAATTAACGTGTAGACTTCAGATACGTCATTCATATTGCAAGGGGTTGTATATTTATTAAAATAAAAGAAAATGTGCTTTTTATACGGACCTCCCCCCCGTCCTCAAAAACCCAATTAAAAGGTGTTGCGTTGTCTCTCCTGAGCACAGCAAAAAGTTCCACGTTTCTAAGGGCAATTCGCTGAGATATTTGGATTATAAATCAGAGAAAAGTTTCAGCATATATCAGGGAAAGAAGCGTTGTTCCTTAGTTTATGCTGTTTTTCCCCAACTTTTCTCCGATTTTTGAATTTAAATATTTTAGCGAATATCGTACTCAGAAATGTGATTTTTTTTTTGTTGATCTTAGAAGACACAATAAACTTCCTAACTTTCTAATTGGGTATTTTAGGACAGGGTCACCAAATAAAAAGTTAATTTTTATTTCATTTTAGTAACTATACAATCCCTTGCAATATGAATGACGTATCTGAAGTCTACACGTTATTTGGATAGTTTTTCTAATTAAAATTATGCCTCCAAGATCAACGTTCGCCAGTAATTTGTGACAAGGGACAAAGCCTCCTAGATGTAGTATCTAGGAGGCTTTGCAAGGGAGCTATGCACCCTGCATACTGAGATACCTAATTCAATGTTTTATATGGATCCCTGTCCTTAACTTCCCAGTTAGAATGTTGTTTCCCTGTCTCTTCCGAGTTTGAAAAAAAAAATCCATACTTAATAGTGCAATATTCGTTCAGTTACTGCTTATTGAATGTTGAGGGGGACATCTTAGAATTTCGAAAAGTTTTAATAAACTGGAACTGCGAAAGAAGAGAAAAAGGTTCAAAAAATTTTCTTTCGCAGTTCCAATTTATTAATACTTTTCGAAATTCTAAGTTGCCCCCCTCAATATTCAATAAGCAGTACCTGAACGAATATTGCACTTATAAGCATGGATTTTTTTCCGGAAGTGTGTTCCTTAACATACGTCGTTCTTTCCCTCATTTTCAAAAAATATATCTAGGCTAATATTGCACTTAGAAACATAGAATGCATTTTCTTGGGCTCAGAATAGACAAGGACAGCAACTTTCTGATTAGAAGTTTAAAAATATGGGGGGGGGGGGGGCATATAAAAAAAATTGAATTAAAAATCTAATTTTGTAATTTCTTAGTACCGATACGGCTTCTACTAAAATTATTGGCGTATCTGAAATAAGCATGTTATTTGGGTAATCTTTCTAATCTAAACTATACTTCTATAGTCAAACGGTCGAGAAGAAAAACGTCTGGGAAAAGACTTCCTGGGCACGCTGTATATTGCCTATTTTCGCACTCGACTTCTTTCTTTTTTTAGGAAGGTATATCAGATGACGTCTTTTGCTTTGGCATCAACAATAGCCACGAATGCTTGGCCATCAACGTGTCCCGAATTCCCAACGTAAAATGTGTCAAGTGTTCACTGTTGCTGCGTCTGTCGAACGGTCAGACCTTCACGATTCCCGAAGAGCACGTCTTTCAAACGGACGATTTCGAAAGCTACACGTTCGGATCTCAGAGGCTGAAAGTTCAATGTCTGCTGCCGATGAGGAAATGGAGGATATTTTTCAACGGTATCTTGAGGTATAAAACATTCTAGAGATACAGTACAGCTTGGCGAAGTTTTACGAACTCCTCTTGAGTTTTCCATCTAATTTAATGTCAACATTTCTGGTTTAATTCGAACTATGCGAAAAAAAAAAAATCATGCTTTTTTTGGATGAGCATAGTTAGCGTGAAAAAAATTCTACTACGTAAGCCAGAATCCGATTTTTTCGACCAGGTCGTTGTGTTAAACAACAAATTTTTAAAGATTGAAAAAGTTTTAAAATTAAATTTTCCTTCTACTCTTTTTTTGATGATTTAATGCCCATTTTAACATTGTTTAGCTGGAGTGTATCGAGACTTTTTGTACAACTTAATGTACAACTTAACGATCAAAGGCCGTAATATTGCGTCTAAACGTGCGTTAGTGGAATGAATTCACACACACGCACGCACGCACACGCAGATCCCGAAGCTTCGTTGCAACATTACAATTTTTTTTGTATTTGGTTTTTTGTATATCCTGATAGTGATTTTTTCCCTCACATCTTTCTTATAAGAGTGAAAGAGATCAGGTAGGTTGAGGGTGAAAAGAAATACTCTCTATAACTGTTTTCCTACATCTTATCACTTTATCTTTTAGCCAATTCGCTTGTAAGCGGAAGGGGTTAATACCGATTATTCTTTTCAACCTATAGATCAAGGTAAAACGTCCGAATTGAAGTTTACTTTTGATTACAACGAACTCGAAGCCGACTGGAAGAATAAACGGGAAAAAAGTAGTGGAAGAAAAACAAAAACAAAAAGTTCGTAAAATAGAGAGTTTATAGAAATATGATAGTTGATTAGTTCGTAAAATTGAGCGGATTTTATCATTAACTCTATGGCGTGCTGTTCGGGACAAAGAACAAGTTCGTAAAAAATAGAGTGTTCGTAAAATCGAGGTTCGACTATATTAGGACCATAAAAATTTGTTCAAAATGCGTTAGCATCACGGCTGCCAAAGAAAGCATTTCTGTGAAATTTCGCGCATCATTGTCAATGAAAAAAATTGAAAGAGCCGAAGAGTTTAATTTGTTTTATATAGGCCTATGCCTGCGTCAGGCAAGTGGTCGAAAAAAATAAACCGGTCGAAATTTTACATTATCCGTACATATCATGCAATAGGTTCTTCCAGCACTGGAATTTACCAAATTCTCCAGGTATGACCATGACCATATTTGGTGAGCTGGGGTCCCAATCGCCGCTGTATTAGCGGCCCATACCACTACCTCCTATATAACCACGCGGTATCCGAAATATCACACAGCATCGCCATAGCTGGTTTCTTCCTGTCGTCGGCCTTCGGATAGTCACGTGACCACGTCAGCTGTGACGTGTGCAGGGGCTTTGTATATAGGAGGTAGTGCCCATACCCCCTTCGTCTCTCTTCGCCACCTGCTTAGCGAATGCGCGTGAAGTCATTAGCACTGGGTAGCCATACGCCTGGGTATCAAGTATAATAACCACCAGTAAAAGTGATAACTTCTTTGGTATTTATAAAATTTACCACCAACGCTTTGGGTACTATGCATAATAGCCGGTAAAAGATAAATTTATCAAACTTACCGAGAAGATTAGCGATTATGGCATAATAAGCGATTTTTATCACATTTCACGTAACATGTATATCTTTCAGATTCAGTGAATACCTCGGTGTGATTATGATGTCATAGTAAAATGATTATTTTGAGAATGAATAATATTTTCTTTTCAGAGAAGTCCCAGATGAAGGTGATGATTCGATTCCCAAGTACAAACATGTCAGGTTCACATTCGTGTGAGTTTTACGACCCATATATAATTATTTAATAATTACTGCAACTCGTAATTTCCTGCGAATGAGCCACGGCGGTGGCTTGTAATCTCATATGAAAATTCCATTCATCAATGATGAAATCTCATGAAATGAAATCTTTTTCTTGTCAAAGTTTTGAGAAGAATTGTCGATTTTTCTACTCACCTCTATACGTCATCTATAAATCTTTGAAAAACTATTTTTTTTGTAAATTAATGTTGCAAATATTTCTCTGTATTGCACTTTTGAACAGGTGGACTGTATCATCGGACATCTTTGATTTTCATAGAGATTTCTCGAAGAAAGAGCTCGCGGCCATCACCGCTCATTCTTCATCTTGGTCACGTTTACCAACAAAGTTCCTCGAAAAGTACGTATCATGTGGCAAAAAAACTTATGTCGTTCTACACCGATTCAAACACTAGATATTATTGATCGAGATGGCTATCATATTCTGTTATATGCATGAGGTTTGTTCCGTAGGTTCAGGAAAATATTCGATACCTACGAACAGTCAGGCATGTTTCACGGCACTATAATTGTCGAAGCTGAAGAGGAGAGAATCATGTACTTGTGGGGCATCCGGCAACGCAGCAGAGGTAAGAATTCAATATGCATTAACCCGTTCAATGTTTTTGACGTAATATTACGTTGGAAGTTGTATGGTTCACGTGTATCCTGATTTATGTACGGTGCTAGAATCTAAAAGCTCAGTTTTAGTGGAGAAAATTGAATTAAATGGCATCGGAAGTTTTTTAGACCCATAGGCACCAGTGTTCAGCTTGAGATTCATGTAAAAAAAAATTCTGCTTTTTAAATAAATTTTGGTGTGCTCGGAAGCATGCTAAAAAATACTGGGGGTCACTCTGACATCGCAGTTTCACCTATAAAGTTACATAAATAGTCCTTTATGTATGAAGTTTTAAAATCTCTCATTAAAAAAATAAAAATAAAAAAAGGCTTATTTTTTAAAACAAGAAATAAATGGTAACAAATACTTGTTTCTCGGCCGAAAACCGTAACCTACTTTAATGCTGAATAATAACTCATAGACATCCCTTAATATCCTCATCTTTTATTGTTATTGAATTGCTGAAACAGCACTTGTGCAAGTAAATTCTGCACTTGCGAGCATATAAAAAAAAGTAATTCTTCTTGGAATAATCTATTTTTTCTAGTTTTCTCATGGAAACCACGTTTTCACTTTTGGTGAATCTTTGCATGGGGGAAGAAAAAATGCATTCCATTGAAAGAAGGAAGCAAAAAAAAAAAAAAAAACAATATCGGAACGGTTTATATTCAATTTTTACTTTTGGGAGTCAGCAATTGCGATCTTGAGTCGTATAGGAACCCCTCAACCCCCAAAAATACAGCGAAACCTCGATATGACGATACACTGAAGACCAAGAAAAAATTTGGCTGCATAGAGGTTATTGTTATATCGAAAGGTATCGTTATCATTAGTCGCAACGAAATTTATGTTGTTCTTGGCATCTCTTATGAATTAGCGTTGTTAGTACCTCTCCATAAGATGCACCCATAAGAACTGATATAGGAACTGGAAAAAGCCTGTTTAAAACCAGGTTCAAGAATTGTTGCTAAAACCCGTTTACATGAACCAGCATTTCAACAAAACCTTAATGATGTTGTCAAAGATTTACACGCGTAAATTATTATGGGCAAGGAAGTTACAACCTTTAAAGATCCGGAAAAAAGAGGGGGCAAAGTCTGCTCCTAATTTTTCCCTTACGAACTGAAAAAATCGTATATCGGGTGTCAGAACTTCCAATGATACCACAATATTGCGCATGTGAACGGGATTACAAGTGTTTATTTGCAACAAAAATATTGGTTGATTAATAAAAGTGGCTTACCGCACAGCACTCTTGTGTACTGCACAGAAAGTAATGCACGGCAAATTCATTAACACTTTCGGAGGGTAGATAGTGCAAAATACCGATGTTATTAAACACTCCGGAAAGAACAAAAGTTGTTAGTAATTTTAAAATATATCAAAGGTAATTTTGAGTGAAATATAAAAAAAAATATCGTTGTAGAGAGAGAGCGCGCACGCGGTTTCAAAATTTATAAAAATATATCGTTATAGAGAGATTTATCATTATATCGAGAGGAATTAGACTCTAGGCGATTCCAAACAAGATTCGAAAAAATATCATTGTAAAGGGATTTATCGTTATATCGAAGTTCGTTTGTAGCGAGGTTTAACTGTATAAGAAATAAAGTTCAAAATTATTAAAATACGCTTAATCTATTTTTCTAAGGTTCTCAAGAGGAATTGGAGAAAGGTACCATCACCGACTATTACGGAAATTTCATCGTGAGTATGAACAATTTTAATTATGCTTACGATTTAAGTATTTTTACAACATTTTATATACAGTATTTGCGAGAACTGTAACATAGTTTTCATGTTTCCCCGACGATCAAAAATTGATAAATATTTTGAATATTATTGCAAAACATTTTCATAAATGTGAAGAACATACCATTATATGCTATTTTAATCAATTTATATTAATTTAAATGCATTATGAAGGTCGGTAAATCGAAATTTCTCTTAAATATGTTCCTCGTTTTTTTTTTAATTTTTCGAAAACATTAATGTGACTGATATTTTGGAAAGATCTACTTAATGGACAAGATCAGTATGATTTGTATATTATTTTTAGTAGTTGTCTAGTAAGATATTTATGAGACATTCATTTTTAGAATGGAGCTATTGTGCATTTGGGTATGCTGAACAGTCCTGACTTTTGTTCGAAGTATGTACTTATTACTATAGTTTCGGAAGCTTATAGAAAATAACCATTTCCTCATTTTACATAACGTTACATTATAGAAAAAATTAAGCTCAGTTTTTGATAGTTCCTTTCATGTAAGAACCCTTTACAGGTTTACTTACGGTTATGTGATGAGATCTGATGGCTTCATTTTTCCCGTTGAAAATTGTGTAGAGCATATTCACGACGAAAATAAGAGGACCTTTAACTTCATTTGTGGTAATTACTTATTAATTTTCCATAAAAAATTGAAATTTATATTTCATTTATTTATTATTTCCTTCTTTATACAAATTACTTTGATCGTGTTCCTATAAAAATATGAAATGTTGTGTAGCAAGCCACATGTGATATATATTTGTTAGGTAACCATCTATACAAATTATCCATCCGAGATACGGAAACCGTAGCCGCGAAATTCGAAAAAGAATTCAAAGGTGACATGGTTGCGAAGTTCGTAGAGATGCAACTTGATGAGAAAATGGGCTATGGAATTATCTTCTCCGGGTAAGTTATGCATGCATGCCGCGATCATTTTATCTCGGATATTACATATAGGAAATCATCGAGGACATTATTGTTAATGTCTCATTTAATACTTATTTTGGTGTTGTTCCTCGCCACATAAAGTTTGAAACAATAAACACGTATACTGTATAAGTATCATATCACACGTGTCCATAAAAAAAAAAGACACACACAAGTTTCATGTTTTCATAATCAAGAATCAACTAGTTGTGTACTTTTACTCAACTTTATCCTACATGAGCAAAAATTCACGATGATAACAAAATCATGATTCGAAATAATAACTATAATTTTAAAAAAATTGGGATTTAAATATCATAACGCTGCTTGATATTATTACTTTAGGACATTAAAGCCATTCAAAAAAGGACAAACGAAAAATATTCTATTTCAAAGGAAATCTTGTAAGTTGGAAAAACTATGTTTTGCATTTTTTCAGAAGCCTTATAAAATTCGAAAATATTTAAGGGTGACTCGTGCTCACGTAAAATTTTCAATATTTTTTATAGCTCACGGAAGCAGATTATACTGTGTTACTTTTGAAGATGCGACGTGTCAAGAATCCAACTTGACAGGAGGAAAAGGATCATCCCTAGGAAAACTTTACAACCTTCACAAACAAGGGAGCGAATCGAATGGAATCTCTGTAAAATTTCAAGTTCTTCGTCTTATTTTTAAAACCTGTTGAGGGGTGGGGGGGGGGTGTCTCAAAATTTATAACATGGTCAAAAAGCCTTAAAAACTGTACTCTAGTACAGTGTTTTTCAATCTGTTGTCCGCGGACACTGAAGAGTTCGTGGGGGATTTGTAAGGAATCCGCGGGATCATTTTCATTTACTGCCATTGCACGAATGTGAAGTGAAATTGTAATTTATTAAATTTTTTATGATATGGTTATTGTTGCGCTTCTTGTAGTGTATACAGACAGCACACTTTTGCCCGGTTTCCAAGAGGATCTGGGTTCGATTCTCAGTGGAGAACAGTAGACTTTTGTTTCCGAGTTCACCTCAGCGTAATATATCCGGTAAAAAGTCTTTAACAATTCCGAAAAAAATGGGAAATATGTTCATAAAATTTTGAATAAATGAATGGCTAAATGATATTCATAATGATTAGGGCCCATATTATAAGCGCTAAAAATGTGGCAAAATATGCACTAAAGATGATGAAATATGCATTTAAAAATGCTGAAATATTCAAAAACGAAATATTCATGTAATAAAAAATATGTCTTGAAAATTCAATATACCTTTTATTAAAATTCAATATGCCCATATTAACATCGCTGAAGTATAGCTTAACTTACGAGAAGAGTATATGTAGTGAAACTGAAAAATATATATGCGCATAAATAAACAGGTATTTAGAAGTGCAAAAATATGTATTTAAAAATGCCTAAAATGCACATTACTAAGTGGTGAAGTATTTTCTCGAAAAACTTAAAGGAATTTGATTAAATTTGAAGAATAAAAAGCTAAAAATAATCTTACAAACATTAGTATAATGAGATAAATAGAAAAAAAAAAATCCTAAAAATATGCACTTATTCTGAACTTTCGGTGATTTCGTGCATGTAATATGCACTTACAAAAAAAAATTGCTAAAATATGCAATTGCATATGCATTTTCATTTAATCCGGGCTCTACTAATTGGTATTTCTACTGCAGCATTATTTTTGTGGCACATTGACCATGTTAAAAAGTAGAGAACCCCTTGATAAAAACAACAATTTTTATAAATTATGATATTTCAATTACGGTGATTAGATTATGATAACGAAATCATTTTATCATTGTATTGATTATAATCTATTTGACAGTTTGAAGTCCCAAAAGGAGTTGTGTTGACCACAGAGGCTTATCAAGTTTTTACCAAGGGTTCTCTGGAATCCGATTTGAAAGAATTTGAAAAACAGTTCTGGTAAAAGTTTTACATGTTTTTTTTTTAAATGAATAGTTAATGACAAAATTTATGAACATTCGTTTTTTTATGAAAGATTTTCTTCATATTTCAGTGGAACGTTTAATAAAAGCCCGATGTATTAATTTATATATTTTGTTCTTTTAGGATATCTGAGAATAGCGCAGCAGATCTCTGCAAAAAGTACGTTGAATGTCCATAATAAAAGCTTAAAATTTTTAATTATTAATTTCTACGGGCGGGATTACACTATAAAAGTACTTTTATGAAAGGTTTAAAAATGCAACTAATAAGAGCATTGGTAACATTCTAGCAAATGCAATCGATCACCTTATTGAATGTATTTTTCGAGTTTTATAAATGAACTTTTATGAAACTTTTATAATGTAGTTGGATAAGTCCCAGTCTACCAAGGTTTTGTGACATTTGTTTCAAAATGGTGGAAAAGTTGTTTCTATTTGCAGCTTAGAAACAAACGCTATGAATAAAATAACATGAATATTTTTCCTCAACCGCTCACATCAAATTTTTAATTCGAATGAATAAAAATTTATGATATGATTCCAATATGGATCATGACGATAACAAAATAATTTATGTTGAATTATTCATGAATCATCAGTTTCATGTATCTTCTCTTAGCATCATGAAAAAGGTGACAGAGTATCAGATCCCAGAAATTGTCCGAAATTCCTTAAAAACGAACATGATTTCCATATTTGGTGATAACTTTGACGGTGTGAAGTTTGCTGTAAGATCTTCAGCTACTGGTAATTTTAATACAAGATTTAATTGCATTACTTATGTGAATATATATTCCCTACATTATTATTATTTTTTTGACATTTTAAAACCATTAAAATTTCATTCAAAGGTGAAGATACTGCTCAGATGTCTGCTGCGGGTCAAATGGAAACATTTCTAGGAGTTGTAGGATTCGATGAAGTAATGATTCTCATTTTTATTATTTCATTATCCATCTTTATTCATTATTCATTTTTATTCATTATCCATCTTTATTCATTATTCATTTTTATTCATCATCCACTTTTGTATCCATTTTTGTCATCCGTCCGTTTTGCCCTACATGCAGGACGCATAGCTGACTTCTCTCGCCGCAAATTACTGGTAAACCGTCGATCCTAGAGGCATACTTCCTACGGGAAAAAGTACCCAAGTAACGTGTAGACCTCAGACATGTCATTCACATTTCAAGGGGCTGTATAGTTATTAAAATAAACAAAAAACAGCTTTTCACACGGACACCCTGTCCTAAAAACCCAATTAGAAATTTGTTGTCCTGTCCCTCCTGAGGCCAACAGAAAAAAAAAATTCTACGCTTTTAAGTGCAATATTCGCCAAGATATTTGAATTAAAAATCAGATAATATGGGCGAAGCAACAACATAAACGAATGCAAGGGCGTAGCGAGGGGGGGAGGACCAGACCCCCAAGTCCCCCCCCCCGAAATGTGAGAAAATGACCGAAAAAAGGGAAAAAGATGGCCAAATACATTGTTCTGTCACTTTGCCCCCCCCCGAAATGAAAGTGGTCCCCCCCCCAGAACGAAATTTCTGGCTACGCCCCTGAACGAATGGACAATTTCTCTTTCCCTCGTTTATGCTGTTCTTTCTTGACTTTCTCCCCTCCGACTTTTGAATTCAAATATCTTGGCTAATATTGCACTTGGGAACGTGTGATTTTTTGTTGGGCTCAGGAGATACAGGGCAACTTTATGCAGTCCACGCTCCATATAACGACCCCCTTCGTCTCATCGAAAAAGGACGTTATATTGTGATACTAAAGTAAAACGTATATGATAGTTATTCTATGAAAACAATTGGGACTTATCCAACCGGTCGTTGCAATGGAACGGTCGCTATAACGTGGGGTCGTTATAACGAGCGTTGATTGTAATTGGGTTTTTGAGAACAGCAGGGTATCCATAAAAAAACTATTTTTATTTCATTTTAATAACTATTACAACTCCTTGCACTACGAATGACTTATCTGAAGTCTACACACGTTATTTGGATACTATTTCTAATTGAAAGCATGCCTCTAGGATCAACTGTTCACCAGTAATTTGCGGCGAGAGGAGTTAGCTATGCACCCTGTATATATGGAGCAAAATATGTGTTTAAATGCATTAAAATCAACTAAGCTTTAGTAATTTTACCAGTCAACAAATGTACTTAAATCAATCAAGGTTAGCATGCATGACCCGTTTAAGTATAATTTGCCAATCGAGAAAATTCTAAATATTGATTCGCACACGTTTACGATTTGCAATTTTTATTGTTTAATTACTTAATTATGAATTGAATGCATTAACTTTTGAATGTATTTTTTTTTAAACAGATTTTAACGTTTTTCTTTGGTCATTAGATTTTAGAAGCCGTCAAGAAGTGTTGGGCATCGCAGTTCTCCTTTCAAGCTGTCGAGTACAAAAAGTAAGCATAAAATTCATAAATAACGTTTCATCATGGGGTGTCTCCACACATCCATTGGCGTATTTACATGGGGCTTAGTGGGCTAAAGCCCAGGGCGGTAAGTTCGGAGATGTGATAAATTTGAAAAATGATTGGCCAAGAAAATTGGTGGAATAGAAGAAGGGCGGCAAAATTTGTATAGCCCTCAATAAATCCGCCTAAGCTAGAGGCTAGGCCAGCGTTTGACCAAAAAGTGATCTAGAGTGCGTGCAAACATGTGAATGATCAAAAGAGTGATCTAGAGAGTGTACAAGCTTGTGAATGACCATAAAAATTACCTAGAGCATGTATAAACGTATAAATGATCAAATGAGTAACCCAGCAAGAAACCATGTCAGTGAGCAATCAAAAGAGTGACCTACAGTGTGTGCATGCATGTGAATGACCAAAACAGTGTGCGAGCATGTGAGTGTCCAAAACAGTGTGCGAGCATGTGAGTGTCCAAAACAGTGTGCGAGCATGTGTGTCCAAAACAGTGTGCGATCATGTGAATGATTAAATGAGTGACTTAGAAGCACAGGTGACCAAATCATAAATGCGCCTCTGCACACATCGCGTCCACGTTGAAGCTTCTCACGCTGGCAAGTCAACGGGCCACCAACACATACTGAGATACTTAGAATTGTAAGATAGAATTCAGATTTATAAGGAATTAGTGTAATGTATAGTCATACCTTAACGTGGGCCAAAGGTGCCCCGAAGAGAAAACCCAAAATAATTGATGGAATTGATCTGAAATTATTTCTTTTCACCAGACACTACGGTCAGATTTTGAATAGTCCTATGGCTGTGGTGATACAGCAGATGGTACCAAGTGATGTTGCAGGGGTCATCTTCACGTGCAATCCTGTGAATGGTGATCCTCGATATATCAGCGTGACTGGAAATTTCGGACTCGGAGAAGTAATTCAATTATTTCAGTTCTCATTTTTGTGGTATAAATTTTCATAATTAGATTAATTAAAATTCTATTTTAATTAACTTTTGTTATTGAGAAAGAAAACTATAATTGGATTTTACTGTTATTGAATTTTGATAGTACATAGAGAGAGAGAGAGAGTAAATTGCACCATTTTTTGAAATGATTTTCAGTCGGTTGTATCTGCAGCTGCTGAGCCTGATACATTTCTCCTGAAACGTGATATAAAAGGTAAATTGGAAATTCAGGAAAGGAATCCGGGAAAGAAGAGCACAAAGATCGTTATGGATGGTTAGTGTAATTACTGTGAGCTATAATCAATTACAGCACATCTTAAAAGTTGTGCAAATTTTTGCGAATAGTGTTGAATAGCGCTGAAATTTTTCTCAATTTTGAATATATTTCGTATGAATCGATTAGGCGATCGCGGGACAAAAGAAGTAGAAACAGGACACGAATCCGAGACTTTGTGCCTCACTGATGAAGCTGTGATAAAACTTGGAAAAATAGCTGTTCAAGTATGAGTTTAGTTCGATGTATATATATATTCACATCACAAAATTGTACTTACATGCTTGATTTCTGCAGACTAATTTGCTCACTGATTCGTTCATTTTTTGGTGTTTACAGGTTGAAGACTATTTTGGTGGTGCTAGGGATATTGAATGGGGTATCGTTGGTGGAATGGCGTATCTGTTCCAGGTATAAATACAATATACAGGGTAGCCATAAGATAACTGCCGATATACGAGCCCCCTAAGCGGCCGCAAAACTCAATGAATGCGAATGAAATTCGAAATATAATGGTTTGAAAGGATGCTCTCGAGAATGAAAAAAAAAAGAAAAAATTTTAGCACTTAAAACACTTTAACTTCTATCCAGTGATCTCACAGCGTAGTGAAAAATCATAAATAACGTTGGAACGGGGGGTATTTGTAGCGTGATAGACGCGGTGGTGACGCAGACAAATAAACTTGTGGAAACAACCAATGCAAATCACATTAATAATGCCGTCGGAAGTCCTTCACCAAGAGCACCAACTCATCGGTGAGATCTTTCTTTGTCTGTGTGTTGCGTCGGCGTTTATGGTGCTACAGGCAGAGGTGCTGACGTGAGAAAAATATTCGGGGGTGGGGGGAAACTGAAAGTTTCTGTCCCGTATATACGGGACTGAAGCACGTACGTTGGAGAGAGAAGGTGCATTGCATTGTTTTTTCAGAAATTATTTGAGTTCAGCTCCCTTTCAAAATTTATTGGAGGGGCTCAAAGGGCCTCAGACCCTAGGTTTCAGTTTCAGCGCCTGTGGCTACAGGTACCATTTTAACGCCATCCATGATATTTTACTGTGCTGATCACATTTGCAATGCATAAAAGTAAGTGTTGCTTTTTGAATTTTTTGAAATTTTGATGCTGTAACCGTAACATCTTGAAGCATACTTCCAATTTAAAAAAGTACCCAAGTAAGGTGTAGTATTCAGGTATATCGTTCATGTTACAGGGGGTTGTATAATTATTAAAATAAAAGGGAAATTAACTTTTTATACGGACACCTTGTGCTCGAAAACCCAATTGGGAAGATGCCCTGTCTCTCCTAAGGATCCTTGTTTACACATGAAACACGTTTCTACGTGCAATATTCACAGACATGTTGAATTCAAAAATCAGAGTAAAGTTTGGGGGGGGGGGAAATAAACGGCATAAACTAACGGACAACGCTTCCTTCCCTGATATTCATGCTGGTCTTTCCCACCTTTCTTCCGATTTCTAAACACAAATATCTCTGCGAATATTGTACTTACGAACGTGGAATTTTTTTTGT
This sequence comes from Pholcus phalangioides, assembly GCF_987345545.1. Taxonomy (NCBI): domain Eukaryota; kingdom Metazoa; phylum Arthropoda; class Arachnida; order Araneae; family Pholcidae; genus Pholcus; species Pholcus phalangioides. Next base: position 550,542 of record NW_028301594.1, read on the forward strand.
TGGCATCAGGAAAGACAGGGCAACAACTTTTTAATTCGGTCTTTGGGTACAGGGTGTCCGTTCAAAAAGTAATTTTTCATTTTAAAAACTACGCAACCCATGTAACATGAACCACACACCTGAGTACTACACGTTATTTGGACACTTTTTCTAAGTGGAAGTGTAAGCCCCTAGGATCAACGGCTCTCCAGTAAAATGTCATGCGCCTCGTTACCTATACACCCTGTATATGATAAGTGTGCGGGTGAAACGCGAAATTGTGATTTAAACTTCTCTTCTTAATGTGAGAATAAATTTCGATTCAAAAGCTTTATCTCATTTATTAAGGGACCATCGTAAAGTATAACTGAGCGAAAGTATCTGAAAGTAAACTGATTAATATTGCAGTGCGATGCAACTTAAGTGTGTGATACTTGTGTTTTCCTTCAGTCCCGACCAGTGACGTCATTGCACGTTGAAACAGATTATGAGACGAGACACTTCTTTGACACTTACATGAGGACTGACGGTGAATATCTGACCAAGGCTAATGTTGGGTGAGTAATGGTGTCATCTGTCTATCGAGACCTTAAACACAGGGTGTCCCATAAATTCGTAAATATTTTAAAATTTGGTAAAAATTGAATTAATTCGTACAGCTGAATGCAGTTTGCGATAAAGTTGTTTTTCCCAAAGAGGGATTTTCTTTAGTACACGAAAAAAATAGTTAAAATTTTTGTCGATAGTGGACACTGAACGGAGCAAATCACTGGAAATATGCAAATCGGAGTACAATAAAATGCAGGATGTACGATAAACAGCTTATCTCTAAATTTTCCTGCTACTAGCATTTGCGTAAGGTTATCATTGTGATGTTCAAATTGGTGGATAAAACTTTATTGGCGAAATTGTTTTTTCTTAGCCACAAATCGTCAGTTGAAGCTTTACGAACTTTTCAGACACAGAAGAGATTGAAGAAAGGTTTAGGTACAATTACTCTTGATTAGCGTTTATGCAGTGTCCTCTATCGTGCTATGGCGTCAATAGCCATCGCTATCAGATGAAGCGGGAGAGGTCCAATTTCCAGCCCAATATAATATAATAATAAGAGAAAAGGGAAAAGGGGACTTGAGCCATTTAAATTGTAAAAAACATGCTCTTTCGCCTCCATCAACACTCCTTAATTTTATGGCCACTTACTTAAAGGGCCCCTTCAAAGTTTGCGTAATAGCCGCTCCGTATTCTTCTTTTCTCTCTCTCTTCCCTATATACTGAAGCCTCTTGACCTTTGTAATTGCCACCTGCAGGCGATTGACTTTATTTCATCTATTGTACGCATCCCTTCTTGGGAATATGTGCCTTCTGACTTTCTTGCTTCCTCTCTACTTTTCTTTTCCTTCTTTTTTGTACAGCTTCCCCCCCCCCCCCCCCACAGAAAACGTCTTCCTCCCATATGCTTCGAAAGATCGTAGGGGGTGAACCTTGACCAATGATGTCAATTTAATACTATTTGTACCTACGTAATCCTCATCACCCAATGGAAGGATCTTTTTTTGAAGCCGGACTACCAATTAGAAATAGGGGGTTGGTACCCCTCAAAACTTTACTTTTTGGAATCTTTGAAAATTTAAAAGCAGATTGATTAGTGAAAACTAGAAATCAAGTTGGAAAAAAAATGTAGAAAGAGGAGAATTTTTTTGTAAACACATTTTTCAACTGTAGCATCAGGAGCGGCGATCATCCGTGATGAAAGAGATGGAGGAAAAGGTAGGAAAGAAATTCTTACCACAATTCTAGTAAATTATAGACGTTTAGTTAAAACCTAAATTAGGAGGAATTAACTGGGGGCAGAGATGGTGAAATTAGGTATAAAAAGTGATTAAAAGAGAGATATTCCAACATCAAATTAAAATTATTATAATTGAACATACAGTATTTTGTTTATGTATTATCCAGAATTTGATATCGTGGAAATGGATTTTTCTAATTGACTTTTATTTTGTGTAAATATAACTCGTTCTTTTCATGTGATCATTTGATTAAATATTAAAAGCTAATGAAATTTAACTGATTCCTTCTTTTCATGAGTCATCGTTTTTTTTTTTTTCTAAATGTATATTGGACCACTAGGAGCCTGGGTTAATCTGATAATTACATATATATATATTCTTCCAGTGGTTCGATATAACAATCGTGAAAAACTCGAATTAATTTTTTTTCATTAAAAAAAAATTCACCTTCGTGAGAATAACTTTTCCACAAACCGCATTCAAAAATACCAGTTCCTTCAATTCTCATGAATTTTTAATCTAATTACGAATTTATGGGACACCCTGTACTACCTAGTTGCTTTCTTATATTTCACCCAAAAATTGTGAAATTTTTTTGCAGGCTCAAACGTTTCCGTAGTGTTTTTTTGTCAGTTAAGTCGTGCTTCAATTTGACGAAACAAATTATTAATATCGTCGGTGTTTATTTATCTATTTTATTCAATTTTTTCGGCAATAGTTGCTATTGATGTAATTATTATTTTTTCCATGTGTATTTTTTTATTAATATCATTACAAAAGGGAAGTTTTGCCTGGAGCAAGTAGTCCCTTGGGGTATGACGTGGTGGAAAAATGTCTCGAAATGTCCGCCAAAGTAAGTTCAGCAGCTTATAATTGAAATGTTGTCATCGCCAATCGTTTGTGTCCACGTTTGTGTCCAATTTATTGCTTGGGGCCTATTTTATCAAGCCAACATTATTTTTTTCCATTTCTTAGAGACCAAGGTTACTTAAATGGCAAATGACTAACGTGCCAGTGGTGCCGTATTTTGGAAATACGTTCTCCAATTTCACCTGCCACACTTTCTTCAACGTCTTAGACGTAAGTTATCCCTGACCTGTGACTATTTTCTAAACATCGACACCTTTTGAAATTTGTATACGTATTCATATTATTCAACTTATACCGTTTACGAAAACAAACCCTGATCATTTCCCAATTCTGATTGATATAATTTCTATGTTTATAATACAGTATTTAATAGTGCGCAAAATCCTATTTTCTCATTCCAGAGGCATATGCAGAACAGAACGGACCGAGCACGGCCAGACTCGGTCGTTCTCGGCTAGGTCGCTTACGCGATATAAGCCCATTGCCATAGGCGGAGATAGACTTGGAAGTCTGGGGGGGGGGGGACACGGTCATTATTTCTAGGGGGCCTCGAGAAGATGATGATGTCAATTCATATATACATTAGATCAGTCGACTCCACCTTCGACGCTGGTGGGCCCCGCATCTCCGCCCATGTCCATTGCCCAAGAGGGCGTGGTCGTGCCAAGGCGTTATAAGGAGAAAAAAATAACTGAGGTCTCTGTCATGGGAACTAAAGTACCCCTAGTCTCATGTGCATTCATATACAATTACAATAAAAATGTGCGAGATCAGACGTATAACAAGGTAAATCAGTAAATACAGTGTATCAGAAATAAAAGGTATATACCTACAACGATGATCAATATAACGGTAAAAATCTCTCTACAACGATATTTTTTCGAATCTTGTTCATTATCGCCTGATCTCTAATGTTAAACTCCTCTTGATACAACGATATCCTTTACTACGATAAACCCCTCTATAATGATATTTATTGAGAAGATTTTGAAACCGCTAGAACGATATTTTTTATATTTCATTCGACATATCCTTCAATATATTTTAAACTTGTCAGATATTTTAGTTCTTCCAAGGACGTCCAATAGCATCGGTATTCGGTACCACTTAATCACCCACAGTGTTGATGAAGTTTTCGGTAATACTACTTTTTTTTTGTGATTCACCAAAGTGTATTGCGATAAAACTCATTACAGGGGGCAATGCATCTGACTGAATTTCATAAATCAATTAATCAAATGAAATTGCGGTGAATAAATATTTCAGAAGTGAATGCTTTGGTGGTACTAACAACGCGATTTAGAGAAGACAGCAACAGAAATTTGATGGCACGTGATGATGATGATGATGTTGCCTCTCGATACAACGATAATCTTTCTACAACGATATTTTTTCTCAGTTCACAGAATACCGTTATGTCGAGTATCACTCATTATCATATCAATCGTTTCGCTTGTATCAGTATATACTCTAATAATACATAATTATTCATGAGATAGCATAGTACAATGATACTTTTTCTCATATCTTTTTTTGATATAAAGGTGTTCATGACTATATCAGATAATCAGAAAGAATTGAAGAGATCGATGATGATGTCAATTTTCGGAAGATCTATCGACGACAGTGAAATGACTCCAATTGCGTATGAGAGACATTTAATACACAATAAAAGATCCAAAACAGAAGCCTTACACATGCAGTTATACACATTTTCTGTATGTTTTTTCCTCTAACTTTTTTTATTGCAGGAAAGGGTGCATTACCTTCAATCGGGGTACTGAAAATAGCATCATGTAACACAATTTTTTTCCTGGGTAACCAGCCTTATTTCCCAATGACTTTCGGCCAAAAAGGGTTGAAAATAGCAACTTTGGGTCTTAAACTTAGCTTGTGAACCCGAGAGCGTGAATTTTTGTTATTCTGGAGCTCAAATGTGCCATTTCCAAGATGTCTCACGCCACCCTTACCGTGAGATCGATTACGATCTCGTGGTACAACTTTCAGAAATCACTTCTCTAACTAATCACTGCTGCTAAGGCATTGCCAAAATTTTATGCTCGTGGCACTCTTGAGAGTATGGTTACAATTTTATATGTATCGCGGCGCTTCTGCTTATGAGACCGTTGAACAATCTTATGGTACCTTAGGGCACCGTATACCTTTAGGGATTTACTGCTTTAGAGGCAGTTCTTTTCTTATTTACAACACTAGTTCAAGAACTCCCTTGGTAAAACACTAAAGGAATCAAGGACCCCCTGCGATGTGCCATAGTCAATTGCAATAATATGGCGTTCTGAACAGTACTTTATTATAAAGCCCGCCCTTCGACCTTCGGAGCCGTTAAGAACCTCTTGCAGTGATCTGCGACCGATCACTAGAGATGTGCGACCCATCACTGGAGTCGCCTTCAGCGACTTCAGATCCGCGTCCCGTTTATTCCTTCTTCGTGAGTGGATGACCCTGTCATATACACGACTAATCGGAAACAAATAAGTAAAAATGAAACGGTGAGAACCACTCACGGTCCGGTTTGTCTGAAGTCAGGTTCCGGTACCAGGTCACGGCCTGGCGATTGAGAAACACAGGTTTAGAACCCCTCTTTGTCTCAAGAGATTGAGATGCAAAATAAATGATTTGAAAAAACCTGTACAGTGTTATTAAAGTCACAGATATATAAGAAAGTCATAACCCCACCAGGGACCGTTTTCGCTCTTCACTGGCGGGTCAAATAGAAGTTAGCATGTTAAAAAAAAAATCTTGCAGTAGCAAGCAAGTTCAAATTTATTATATTTTGAAGCTATAATTTTATATTATTATTATTTTAACTAAAATAATATAATTGAAAGAATGATTTCAGTAGATTGCTTCTGTTGTGTGTGTTCTTGCGTTTCTTAAAATTATACCGCTAATTATTCTCTTATGATTTCCATTTACAGTCTATGTTTATCGCAGGATGGACAACTAAAAGACTGGCAAAGGTGGTGGAAAACTTCCATTTTCCTTACAAAAGTCCCAAAACAGCTGAAGAGCTCTTACACTTGATTGGACAGAGATGCCATGTTATGTCTGATGTAAGAAATAAGTTTTTGAACCTATACGTGAGAGTTACTCTTCACTTGTATTTCACTATTAACTAACTGCAAACGCAATCATTGCACGATTGAATCGTCGCTTGATACTTTACCCATGATCAACCTGCATTTTAATTTTACCAGGGAATGAATGGTAATTCCGATTGTGTAATGGCTTCGTCGTTTTGGAATCACTGTATGTTGACAGTCTTGGCACGAGCTCGAGGAGGTAATCCATGAAACTTGATAACAAATTATGTGTTTTTAGCTGTTTTTTCCCCCCGTTAAGAATGAAATACAATTTCAATAAAACAGCAAATTTTGAATGTAAATTTGATAAATTTTTCGAATCTTTACTAACAGATTTCGACAATGTCGTTCTGGGTGATTTCGCTAATCTCTTATCTAGTTGTCAAAAAGTAGAGAGCGCTGATGTACCATCGAGTCTTGAGGTGACATTTTTTGAGTATTTACATAGTTCAATTTCATCTGCTATGGCAGGGGGTCTTCAACCTTTCAGATACGGTGGGCCAAATTGAAATTTCCTACGAGGCCCGCGGGCCACCAACTCATGTAATTTAGTGACAGCTTAATACAGTAGAAGGGACCAATGGAGCCCCGTGTTAAACAGGGGCAAAAATAGTTGAAGACTTTTATTTTTTCTGAAATTATTTCTTTTATTAATTATTAATTTTGATTGGTTACGAAATAATTTTTTCACTAATTTTGAAAAAGTTTTTGGGGGGTTAATTACTGATTAAATTAATTAATTCTGCTATTAATTTTAATCTGAAATCACTTTAAATGGTTCTTTAATTAGTTATTCCTGTAGTTCTGAGATTATTTTCCATCTGAATATATCTTGAAATCATATCTTTCAACAATTATGCAATTAGTCTTTTATTGATTGTGAAACAATTCCTATCTGGAATTGCGAAATTATTTCTCTCATTGATTTATAAGTCATTTTTTTCACTAATTCTAAAATTATTAGTTTCAAAAATTCAAAAATTATTTCTTTCAGTAAAATTCTAAGTTTTCATCAATCTGTTTCATAATTATTTCTTTCCTTAATTCAAAAATTATTTCTTTTACTAATTCCAGAATTAATCGTTTTTCAATGTTTTCAACCATTTTCTGAAAATGATCGGCGGCCCACGACAAAAATCTCCGTGGACCAAACGTTGAAGATCCCTGTGCTATGGCATACAGGCTGTCCCAAATTGTTTGCACAGCAGCTATCTCTGAAACCGTTGACTTTAGAAACATACACTTTCGGTTACAAAAAGTTTTCAAATGACGAGCAGCGAGGCTAGACGAATCTACAAAAATTCACATGCCCTATCGGGCACGTAACTTAAAATAATCGAATTTATAAATCGAATCAATATTTCACATGCCCGTAGAAATATTATAGCTGGATTTATTCGAAAAAACATATACTTTGCAATTATAAATACGAAAAACTGAGTTAAACTAGAAACCTATGATGATGTCACTTATTGATCTCATATTTGTGTCCGCGCACAAATACTTGGCTACTGGCTCCAGTCTGAACGGTGGGAAAACTTAGATGTGTGAATCTTAAACCGTATGCTGGGCCTTTCAAGCCTACGAGTTGCCAATAGACCTCGCGGAAAACAAACAATGGTATTTAGAATTTCTGGAGGGCAACAATTGAAACATCCGAAAAAGACCTCACATCTATTCTTTGGCTCTTGGAAAGAACGAAAAAAAAAAAAAAAAAAAAAAAAACAGCAGTACCTTTTTTACACATAGCACGTTTAATTTAAATTATATTAAAAAAATACAATAAAATAAAAAAAATTATAAAAAATAGTTTGAATTATAAAAAAATTGAAAAAACACAATTGAAAACTATCTGTTACAATTCTCAAAATGAAATGTTTGTTGGTTCTAAACCGAAGTACAGAATAAAAAGGAGCAACATGTGATATAAAACTATATGTTTCATTTTTATGTTACATACCCGGTGTGGATTTTCTCTTTATCCCAAAATACCAATTACTATATTTTATGCTGTTTACAGAAGCTAATTCAGCATCTGACGTAAAATTATATTAACCGATATTGTAGCGCATAAAATTTACACGAGTATGCAGCATAGAAACAACTGATAAATGATATTATAACACATTTTGTACGTTTTCATGTTTCTACCGGTTTGAAACCAAAAACTAACTTCTCTTAAAAAATTATTAGACAGCTTACTTTTTATTCACTTGGTAGAGAGAGAGAGAGCTCTCTGTCGGGGTCACATATGTCTATTATAGATATTTTCTGCGATATTTTTGTGTAGAAGAGAAAAGAGCACAAATATTTCCGTACCTGTTTGTATATAGAATCAATCTCAGAATTATTTTACCACTTTCGGACTTATTTTATCTCTTCGCAAACACTTTGAATACCGTATAATAGGGTCATATATAGTATTTTTTTGGAAAAATATATTTTAACGTTTTTATGCACAAACTACGAAGTCTTTTTTTCTTTATCCGTGAATACCATCAGGGTATACTATTTTGCTGGAAGTGAGGTTTTCCGTTTCCCAAAAAAGCCCAGTTGCAGTATATTGGCGGGTGCCAACGACCGCACCGGGCCGCTAACTTAGGACTGTGAAAATATATCTAAATAATTATGTGTGTTGACTATGCATTTGCATCGTGGCTGCTAAAGAAAGCATTTCTATAAAATTTCACGCATGTGTGCAGGAACACTTGGAATCATAGTGGATAATTTTTTTTTTTTAAACGAAATTGTTTATGTGTCTCGGGCATGATTGTTGCATGTGTCGGGCATGTGGTCGAAAAACATATACGCCCGGTCAAAATTTTTACACGTCCCGGGCATATTGGGCAATATATTCGTCCAGAGCCCTGATGTGCAATTACTTAAAATCTCAAAATTTTTTTGAGGGGTAGTATACATGAGGAACCTTTTACGGAATCTCCGCGTGCTAAAAGTCACCATTATGGAAATGTAAATTCCACCGTGAAGAGACATTTACAAACAAGATTCATATTTTTAAATGCAATATTGTCGAGATGTTAAATGTATAAAATATAACTATGTTTTGACAACTTATTACTCTGTTGACAAGTTTCCATTGGCTCAAAAATTTTCCATATAGGGACTGTACACACATAGAACGAATTCAACTATTTTATTTTACGTTATTTAAATCACAATAAATAATAACTACGTTTTTTGACAATTAATTTGACAATTACAGAATTTTTTTATAGCTTTAAATTTAATTTACTTTTTACAATTTGTGAATCGTAAATTAAATTATAACCTCAATCACCTTCAATCATTTCAATTAATGCTGAAAACTTCAACGCCAAACATTTCCGTTAATATTGCATTTAAAAATATGCAATGTTTTGTAAATATCTGTGATTGGACGTTTCACTGATTGGACGTTTTAGCATACAGGGTCCACGTAAAACATTTATTGATTTCCTTTTTTCATGCATCCGACTCCTTGGGAAATTTGAGACCCACCGTCATTTGAAAACTTTTTGTAACTGAAAGTATATTTCTCTAAAGTCAACGGTTACAGAGACATCCTCTGTGCAAATAATGTAGAACGGCCTGTAAAAAAAAATAAATTTTGCAAAATTAGATATTTTTGATTGTATAGATTAAGATTATGTGTGTAGAATTCATTTTAAATTTTCCTACATTTCATGGGAAGAAAACCACTTAAAATATATTTTTCTTTTAAATTTCGAAGATTTTCAGTAACAAAACAAGTAAAAATTTTTGTCATTTTGTCTTAATAGATGTAAATCATTGTTATTGCACAATTACGATTTCCAAGACATATTCTATAAAAATGCCATGAATATGCCATTGATTTTTTCTCATAGAAACATCCAACAATTTATATGAGAAAAAATATATTTCTATACACCTGAAAACTTTCATAATTTTCAGAAACTTGGACACACAATTAGTCAAAATATAGATCCTGAGGAATTCAAAAAAATGCACGCAGAGGTAAGTGATGTTAAAATGATCCATGATGTCGATAATCAATTTTTTCTCTGTGATATTCATCAATAAATATGATTCGCAAAAAAGAAAATTAAGTTTATTATCTTAGATATCTTCCATTACAAATATTGATCTACATAAGTGAACCATAGAAGGCTATCGATCTAATCATTGAAGTGATAATCGACAATAGTGCTCGGGAATATAATTGAAAGTGCACAGGTCACATAGGAAAGTTCTTTTACTCTGGAATAACTCTTGAACCGTTGATGTTAGATGTATAATTCGAGTGACAGAAAGTATTCAAAAAAGCGTACACCTCAGATATATATATATATACAGCAAAACCCCTCTTTTGCAGACACTGGTGGGACGAAAAAAAATTGTCCGTAAAAGATGGTTGACCGTATCAGAACGGTACGGTTGACCTGTATTAATTGTGTTATATAGCATCGATAGCAACTGAAATAGTTCTTTATTTGAATATGAATGAAATTTAAGTGATGAAAATATATAGTCACAAAGTATATAATTATTGCATAGATACGAAATTAAAATTACAAAAGAAATATTATACAAAATTTACATACTGAATTGACATCTTTTGGACAAACTGATCAGTTGCAGTTTGGTGGGTTTTGCTGAGTATTTCAACTACTTCAAAATGTATTTTAAGCTGTGAATTTAAATCCAATGACTTTCCGTCATTGTATTTACAGGAAAATATATTCAATCAATGTATTGAATTCATTTGCAAGAGCACGAACTCCAATTTTTCGTTTTCACTGTATTTAAGGCATGAGTTTTTCCCTTAGTGATGGAGAGCGACGATTATATCAGAGCTGGCCATATTAAACAGAGGGGGAATATTGTAAAATGTAGGAGCACAATCAGCAACACATGATTTCAGATTCTAAACGGACATCAGAGGTGCCAAACATTAAAAAAATGCAAGTCAAAATTTCATTCAAAAGTAGCCACATATAAAAACTGGATAAAATATTTAAACTTTTGCTCCCATCTAGTGAGCATAACTCGAACCAAAATTACAACTATTGGTGTCCGTATAGGGCATAGTTTTTCAACCTTTTTTGTCCCATCCCCCTCCCCCCCCAACGCAATGTACCCCATAGGATCCTATGTTAAATCCGTAGCTTCTACCGCCCCCCCCAGGGGGCGTTAACGCTCACGTTGGGAATCACTGGTACAGGGGCTTTAGTCAAATGCAACGATTGATAAAAATGATATCCGTGACCGTATCTGAGGGTGACCGTTATCACAAACCAAGGGCTCGAAATATATTATTTAAAATAGACTTTTTGCTGGGATATTTTTATTTGGCCGTAAATAACAGGGGTTAACGGCCGTTAAGAGGGGTTTTATTATATATATCATTGATATTATAATGTGCTTTGTCTCTTCTAAGCTGAAAAACACTCCGCAACTTTCGATGCAACATTCGCTGAAATGTCTGGGTTCGAAAAATCCTTCAAAATGAGGGAAAGAACTGCTCAAACTTAACGGTCAAACTCATTGTACGCTTCACATATGTTTTTTTCTCTAATTCTCAGCTAGTCGAATTCAAAAATCGAAACAAATATTTCTCCTTAGGCTCATAAGAGACAGGGTAACAACTTTTTTTTAGTTGGGTCTTTTAGGACAGAGTAACCAACTAAAAAGTTAATTTTAATAACTATAAAACCTCTTGTAATATCAATGACTTAAGTACATGATGATTCATGATGAAACCGGGGGTCACCGAGGTGGGTATTCTTATTTTGAGGGAAATTTATGCTTAGATGAGCGGCTTAGGTTTTCTGAACATCGTTGAGCATTGGTAAAAAAATCGAATCGAATGCTCGGTTTCATTCTCAAAAAAGGCCTCTTCGCGTTCTCCTAAAGTGATCCTTCCACTTTTCCGGGGGTTAATTCGTCCTGGATTGGAGTACCCCTTCAGGTTTTAAGAACCATACTTACATAGGGACATTGACTTGGTCTGGGGGGGGGGGGGACGTGCAGAGAAGAGCCACGCGTGCTCTTGATGACACACGGGGCTTAAGCTATGAAGAGAGACTTGACTTCTTGAAAATGTTTACATTGGAAGAGCGCAGATGTCTGGGGGGTATGTAAACATGGAAGCATTTAAAACTTTCAACGGGACGAATAAAATGGACCCATGAGTTATCAATACATCGTCAAAAGACTGCTTCGACAAGGGGACACCAGTATCGATTTGTAAGGGACAATTCTAGGTCATGGTGTCACAGGGTTTTTTTTCTCTAATAGGGTGGTTGTGAATAAATAGAATAGCTTACCTCCAGGAGTCGTGAATTCTAACGTAATTGATACGTTAAAAAGAAATACGGAAGACATGTTGGGGTAAATCGAGAAGTTATCCATACTTAGATGAGACAACGATAATTTTTTTATGGGCAGTATATTTATATTTCACCATAATTATTGGTTTTTTAGTGCTCAAAATAACATAATCAAAATAAACAATAATCTAAAATACAGATCTGGGTTGCTGTATTTTTGATATAGATAGTTTAGATATATATTCGACATCCAAATTTGTCATGGGATCTTTTTCTCTAAAAGTATACGTTCAATTAGAAAAAGTATCCAAATAACGTGTAAAAAAATATATATATATTTTATACACACACACACACACACACGCTTTCAGATATTTTAGACTTATTTTTTATATGTAGACTTTTGTATGCTCCTTGTAAAATTGAACGAAGAAATAAATTCCGATATTGAATTGTTTTGTAGGAGGCCCTGGAATGGTTGAAAAAATCACAGTCAGAAGCTGGAGTAAAATTCCGAACATTTTTACAAAAACATGGTCACCGATGTCTTAAAGAAGTTAGTACTTTCATATTCTGCTATTTATTGGTTCTTAATAGTCATAGTCGTTTATCTTATAACGACATCGAAGATTCTACGAAATTTTTTCGTTATAACCAAGGCGTTTCAACCGCGAGGTTGTAGACCTTTCAAGACGTTTCATAAATGCAGAGCATCACCCATCCTCGCCAAATATGGTGTGTCAGTTGTGAGTAAATATTGCATATAAATTGCTTTGCGACAAATGCAGTGCTGTAGTAAGTCTGCTACGAGGGGGATGAACATGGCAAATATATATGAGATGAATTTTCCCCACAATTTATGAGTTATGAAAATTACTTTAATCTTCGATTCTAGTAAAGATCAATAAAAATAAAATAAGCTTCTTTGGGCAAAAACTATGATAAACGGAACACTTTCATAAGATAAAATCGGGAGGGGGAAAAATTGCTGGAATGTCCCTTATATATATATATATACGGGATCAAAGTCAACGAGCAACTTGAAACATCAAACACGTTACTAGTCTTTTTCCCCCCTGAGTTAGGTATGAATAGAACAACACACGAACATTGTAGTTGCGAAGTTGCTGGTTCGATTCTCCACAGAGGGAATGTGACTTTCCTTTCCAATTATCTTCGCTTGGTATCCAGTCATCTGTATTTCGTACGCTAACATTACCCCGAATGTGATCAGCTCTAATCTTAGGAATTTTTGAATGCAACAGCATCGAAACATTTGTCGTTATAACCGAGGTGGTTGCATTTTCATTGACGTTATAAGCAAGTTCTTTAATATTATTCTCTATGGCAATCAGCCAAGACCACCAATTATTGTCGTTTTAACTGAGGTCATTATAACCGAGTTTTACTGTGAATTACGGTAAAATTTGTTAATATGGTAATTTATATATATTGGTTTTTCCTTTTACTTGAATATTAGTCATATACTGATTTTTATTCTTACAGTTTGATGTCCATTCGTCACCTTGGGGTGAAGAGCCAATCATTCTGGTCAAGATACTCCAGGTCTGAGCAATTTTGTTACTGTGTATGTGTGTGCATTAATCTTTTATGCTTTATGACATGCGAACAAAATATGATTTGTTTATAGAGCTGGAGTATTTAACCTTCTGTGCTCCATGAACGCTTTGCACCACTAAAATGAAGGCCACGGACTTTTTTGCAAAATATTATTGAGTATATATATAGCAATTTAAAAATCCATGTTCACGGACACCCGAAAATAGTTCCTACGACTCCTGGTTTATAGCATCAAGTTGTATAAAACGCAGTAAAATGCTCAATCAACGTGCAACACAGAGAATGAGTGGAAAAATCACGATGAAATTTACATACAGTCTAAAGAAAATGAATGAACTTGGGTACAATGCACTTGAGAAAAAAATTCCGTATCCAAAACATTCGTATTTAATCCAGATTCGAATTTAAAGATATTTCTGTAGAAGTGCAGCGATATTTCTCGACATTTCGTCATGTTAACTAAACGGAATGTTTCATCAATAATGTGCGAAAGTAATGAAAATTCTATGGTTTGTAGAAATCCGAGAAATGATCATCAGAGAAAATAAAAATAGTTCTGTGTTTAGCTATTGTTCGGAAAAAAATGCAAAAGTTTAAATTTTTGTACCGCCTTTAATTGAAGAATTGTAAACCAAAAATTTCAATCACCGATATCTAAGTAAATTTTTATATAATTATATTGCAGAGGGAATTTCTTTTGCTGTGATAAAGGAACAGACAAATTTGACTGATTGACAATTTTTTGATTCGTACCATAAAAACTTAATTCTTACATTAATTTTGGTAATTATTTTCAGAAAGTTAAACTATCATTCAGAACTAATTCCCTTTTCATCGCTTGCTTATTAATTTTTATACATGTATATCTTACTTGAATTATAAAGTAAATCGTATAATTTTCATTCTTGGACACTTTTATTGAAATAACGTGTATAACGGTGTTAGTTAACCTCCTATATTTCAATGCTAAAAGACAAAAGTTTATTTGTTGCAGCATTTCTTAGAAAAAATGAAGTAAATGCTATAAGAAACATATACATATGCAGTACAGTCGACGCTCGATTTTACGAATCCCCAATTTACGAACACGCACTTTTCATTAACTGGTCCACTGCCCCGAACAGCATGCCATAAAGATGATGTTGAAATCCGCTCTATTTTACTAATTCTCATTTCTAGTAACTCCCTATTTCACGAACTTCGATTTTCTTCCGCTATTTTGTTTTTGGTTATTTTATTCTTCCAGCCGCTTTCGAGTTCGATGTAATCAAAAGTAAACATCAATTCGAACGTTCTACGTGTCTTAAGAGAAAATAGAGTAAGAGAGTTCACCAATTTTTTTTTTATAGCATCACTAACATACCTACAAGTGTTTTGCGAACACGTGCTAGGAAGGGGGGAGGGTTCGATTGTTGGCGGGAGTGACCGCGAATTGGAGATGCATTGACACCGTAATTCACTCTTTGTGAATTATGATTTTATAAACTGGTGGTTTCAGAAATTACATAATACTGTAGGTTATTGATAGGCCATTTCTAAAAGTCGATAGTCGATCGAACTCTATTGCAGTGAACTTCTGTTCGACTATTTCCCTCTTCGCAATACCAACAAAATGGGAAACATTGTGCTTGATAGTGGATGAAAAAAAAATATTTTGAAAATAACGTGCGAACTCTTATAAAGACAGAAATTTCCAAAAAGTACGGGATTCAAAAAATCACATTGAGTCCTCTAATCAAAGATCAGCAAAAGATTGTTTCTGTAGCAAGTGGCTTTAGCGGCATTTCATAGTCCTGAAAATGTTTCAGAGAAACGAGATTCGCGTGAAATGTTATCCTACATCAAAATTCTATGGGATATTTTATTTACTAAAATGTTGCGATGAAACAAACAAAGAGTAAGGAATTTTTACGTAAATCATCAATAAAGGTGAGAATGACCAACTCACACATATATTGGATTTCCCGCATTGGTTTTCGATGTTTCTCCCATTTACGAACTTTCGATGCTCGTAAAAACAAGCATCGGTTTAGTAGAAAAATGTCGGAAACATGTACACAGTCTAAAAAGAAAAAGAAAATCTGTCGTGTTGTTTATTTAAGATTATGTAATATCGATGTAGATCTTCAATCCCTGATTCGAACGACATCAATTTTGGCCAGCTAACCCCAGTGGGTACAAAGAAAACTATTATGGTGCTAGCTGGTGAACGATGCGTTGTGTGATGATAATGAGTTCTTACGCCGCCATGTTTCTTTCAACGTGTTTCGCGGAGAGGCGAGAGCCTAAATTGAAAGTCAAGCCTGGTTGATACCTAGACTGATTCGCAATTGGTCGCTGCGGAAAAAAATGATGGGAAAAATTTATTTACTTATGTTCAATCGTAGATTTTAATGAATTATTATACTTTTTATACTCGGAATTGCCTTGTTTTCAAGGCTACTACTTAAGCCTAAATTTTCCGCACTTAACGAACTCGAACTCTCCGCATCTGAAGATAAATGGGAACAGGATGAAATTTCGTTTGCTGAAAAAAGCTATTAATAGCACAACGGGCGAAAACATCAGGAAAATGGCAGCAAACCTTCAAGAAAAGAAGGCGATAGTCACTATCGAAGAAAAAAATGATTCCGCTACACGTTCTGTGGAAGAACCGCAACACGGTAATTATGCCTTTGATGCTGCCAAGGAAATATGGACGACACTTACTGACCTCCGTACGGACAGGAATGGAAAAGATCGACCACGAATACCGCAGAATGAACAAAAAACCCTGCAAGATCAATTAGTTTCTTTCATAGATGCCACTGGAGATCTCTGGTCCACGATCGTTAAGTCGGTAGAGAATGGTAATGGCAAGATTCGTAACCGTGTGCCATTGGGTGTGCAGAAGAAGTTACAGAAACTTTTGTCTGCTCTTGTGAGCGAAATCGCCAAAGATGATTACAAAACAAGGAGTTATACCAGCCTTCCGCAGAAAACCAATGAGGACGTCACAGCAGAGATAGTGCAAGTGAGTGACGGTGCCAGCGACTTTTCGGCTACCACTACGGTTAATTGTGAGGATAAAGCTTCGTCACTAACCACACAGACAGAAACACCAAAGCATCTTACACCGACGACTCGTAATAAGCAAATAGCACTGAATCCAATAGTGCTCTTGGGTAAGAGAGTGATATTAGACTTGAATACCATATGTCAAGATGATCACTCTTCCTCCCGAAAGACGAATGATGTACCGTATATAACAGATGACTCCAGGCCGCGAAAAGAAACACCTGTCGTCCTGAGGAAAGACGACAGTCATGCAAAGAAAATACGGGACAGCAGTACTGAGAAATGCGACGAGGATCCGCCAGTGCGGAATGACAATGTAACAGCTGAGCCATGGCCAGTACTACCTGGGACATCAAAAAATAACACATATTTTCATTGCTCCCTACAGAGAGACGGAAATGTGAGAACAGCTTGTACAACTGCTGAGGTCACTGGTATGGGCATCGATGATTATTCTCAGAGCACCTCTCCAAAGCAGCGAGCAGAAACTATTCTTCCCCAATCACACGAACCTCTGGAAACTACGGCTCACGAACGGGAACAGTGGGACTCAAGTTCAAGCAATAAACAAACAAACTTCTGGTTCCCTGGACTGCATGATCAATACATTATCATGGACGAATGGCGCCGCAAGCAAGCAACACCTAGTGACAAAGTAATGTATAGCGAGGAGGAACAACAGAACCCAAGTCCTTGCAGTGAACAAAGTAAAACTTGGTTCCCTAGTCATGGTGATGAATATTCTATCGTAGAAGAATGGCGCCGCAAACAAGTAACATTTAACGACAAAGTAGTGTACAACGACAAATCATTCACTAGGTTGAATGATACTCTCACCAGTAGTAGAAGGTCATTATCCACCAAACTTCGAAGTGAGAGTCACCATGCTAATAGGACTATGGCAAAAACAAAGCCATCAAAGAATCATCGATACCGTTATTATAATTTCTGTGGGTCTACCAATGTAATGCCGGATCGTAGGTCGGTGCAGACTGGATTCAGCCGCATTCAGAGAGAGGCGCACTGGCGGTGCCAAGAAAACCAGTGGCGTCATTCCAACCCATATATTTCCACTGAATATGGGCAGACGGGATGCAAGGCACGGCGGTGTATCAACTGTTGGATGATGAACATGGCACATCAGACGGCAATGGACATCAATCATAAGGTAATGGGCCTAAAATGCTCCTCACACCTGTTAGTGTGTGGCCGGCGTGGCCTAGTGGCCGGGAGTCGGAGTTGCTAAATGTGAAAAACAGTGTCTCTCACAAGACTTATAATACCAAGTGAAACACTTTTGATGCTTCTAATGGACATCAATATCATTCAAATAAATCTTGATCGAGCCAAGGCGGCCAGCTACTTACTCGAAGTAACAGCAAATGGTCAAAATATCGATATTATGATGATACAAGAGCCATGGGTTTGGCGCACGGAGCATGGCTATGAGCTAAAGGGTCTTCCGACAAGCTGGCCGCGGTGGTTATCGCAAAACGGTAAGGCTGCAATTGTCATTAGGAATACCTGTATCCATGGGGCTTCTTTGGAAACCAAGGAAAATTCAGTGGCAATTCAATTACATGTGGATGGAGAAGAACTTGTCCTAATAAGTTCTTACTCGTCCCCTTACAAGAACTTATACGAGGTCATACAAGAAATGGAGGAAATGATCACGAAGAACTCAAAACATAGAATCATTATGTCTTCTGATTGGAACGGCCATAATAGTCTATGGGGTTATGATGATAATAATGAAAGAGGTCAAATGATACTAGATCTCATTCTGGCGAAAGATTTAATTTTGTTGAACGCCGATAATAAGACACCCACATATGGCCACACAGGAAGCTATGGATGGCCCGACTTAACCCTGACCAACTCTCCAGTGCTGGCACAAAATATAGAGTGGTACGTAGGGGAGGAGACGACACAGAGTAGTCATTCTTATATCCATATGTCTATAAAAACGACTACCATGACTACGACAAGAAGAAGCTATCGCACCACACAAAGAAGGCTCCAAAACTTTACAGGATATCTTAAAAATTGCATTCCAGACCAAATAGCTAATATTAAGAGGTGTTATACTTCACAAGACCTGGAGAAAGCGACGAAATCCTTGTTCCAAGTACTGACGACGGCGAGTGACCGGACACTTCTTGCAGCCGAGACCAATGACAGAGTCAATGACAAAAAGAATCAGTCGAAGTGGTGGAACAGAGAGTTAGAAATCGAAAGGAAACATTCAAGAGCCTTGAAGAGGCGTTTCCAGAAGGCATCAGAAGAGGACAAACCCAGGTTGCGGGCGATGTTTTGTAAACACCGGGCGATGTATACAAAAATGGTACGTAAAACTAAGATTGCGTCTTGGAGAAAGTCATGTGAAGATGCAACGGTGGTTTACGGCACCAACTATCGAGCAACAATGAAAAGTAAATCTTTTCCCCAAGTCATGATGGGGAAGACAGGTAACGAGACAATCCTAGAAGCGGCCACCCGACAACTTCAAACAATATATCCAGATGTCCCAGTCTCTTCAACCCAATCCACACAAGATTCTCATAAGGTAGCAGCACACCCTGACTCTCCTAGATATCGTGATAGACCAATTTCCAAATCAGAGATAAGAAGGATTATAGACAATTTAGACAATAACAAGGCGCCTGGATTGGATAGAGTGAATAATCGAATGACCAAGGCAATCAACAGATCCTTTCCAGATCTACTGCACACCAACAAGTGCTACTCGATCGAATGTTTCCCAAGTCATTTTAAAATCGGAAAGCTACTCTTATTTCTTAAAAGAGGCCGTAACCCCAATGACTTGAGGTCATATAGGCCAATATCTTTACTCTCCTCTGTTGGTAAAATATTGGAGCGAATTATAGTTCAGCGCATCATGTATTACACGGAAAGGGTTGACTGGTGGCACATTCATCAGTATGGGTTCCGACAAGGCAAATCAGCTGAGATGGCTTTGGAAGATATGATGGTAGAAATTAAGTCTCAGCGAGACAAAGGAAACGATGTAGCCGTCATATCTTTAGACATTGAAAGTGCCTTTGATAACATAAGGTACGAATCTATCCTTCGCCGAATCGTGGAAATGCCTGTCCCTCCACAGCTGAAGGCAATTTTGTGTGACATTCTTCACGATCGACAAGCTGCGATTGTGACTGACGCGGGATCGACTACTAAATATCTGCAAAAGGGAGCACCACAAGGGTCGTGCTCGGGTCCTCTTTTATGGAATCTAGTTCTCGACGAGCTGTTGAAAATGGAGTGGCCAGCCAATATCCGTGTCCAGGCCTTTGCCGATGATATACTTGTTATTGCGTCTCACCAGACGATCAAAGGAACTGCAGAGCTAGCGGAAAAGGCGCTCCAATCCATCACAAATTGGTTATTATCCCATAGCCTTTGCCTGTCGGCGAGCAAAACGAGATTTCTCTGGATCTCAAAGAAGCGCCTCCCATCGATTTGGATGATGGGAAAGACAATAAAAAGAACTACGGTATTGCAGTATCTAGGAGTTTCCATTAGCCAAGATCTAAAATGGGAGTCCCATATCCAGAAAATGAAGGATAAAGTTGCTGCTACCCTGCAGAAGATGCGACTTATGGCCGGAGCAAAGTGGGGCATTAATCAAGAAATGCGCAGAATCCTCTATTTGACGGTGGCAGAGCGAACTATGGCTTACGGTGCGTCAATCTGGTGTGCATCGCCTCAGGTACAGCTTTCAAACAGACTGAACTCAATTCAGAGAGGATACCTGTTGTACACCTCAGGAGCTTATAGTACAACCCCGACAAATGCTCTCCAGACTATCTTGGGCCTCCCTCCGTTGAGCCTTAAAATGGAGTTTCTAGCTAAGTCGGCTCGCCTACTCCAGCTCCGCAAGACAGTCTCAACGACGGAAAATACATTGGATCCTCAGGCATATGAACGAAAAATAAAGGGTTGCTCATCCCACCCGTCAGTCGGGCTGCGGAACAGCCAAATACGTTTTGACGAACCAGAAAACGAAGGTGAGCTGCTTCAGTCATCCACACTTATATACTACACGGATGGATCAAAGTCGGAAAAAGGGACTGGAGCAGCATACGTTAAGACTAAAGGTAAACAAGTAATAGCCCGATGGTCGGTCAAGCTAAAGGATGATAACTCAGTGTTTTAGGCTGAGCTTTTCGCCATCTACAACGCAGTCTTAGATGCTTCTTTACATCGAAAAGCTGCCCTAATTAGATCTGACAGTCGCTCTAGCATACTGGCGGTCTCTAATCCTCAGTCTAGTCATGAAATGGCTAGGACAATAAGACAGCTTCTCTGCAATCACACCAGAATAAGCCTCTCTTGGGTAAAAGCACATATAGGCCAATGGGGAGGCGGCTAATGACAATTGGCGGATACCACGGCGAAGGAAGCTACCGAATGCGAAATCATTACAGGAGATCTGCTGCTTCCCGCATCACACGCCAAAGCAATCCTATGGAAGGATCTAATGAATAAATGGCAACAGAGGTGGGATGACAACGCAGAGCCCGGTCGATCAACTCATAGGATCCTGCGACATGTAATGCCTCGGAACCATAAATGGTCACGTGAGATGATTATGTTCGTAACGGGCCATGGTCCATTTCCGGCTAACCTTCATAGGTTCAAATCAATCCCCAGTGATAAATGCTCATGTTTGGCCATAGGCACGCCTCTTCACTACGCAACTCTATGCCAAGACAACGGCTTTCCACTTCAGAGAGCCAGCTGAACATCTGCGAATACCTTGGCTTGAGTGCATCCTGAAGCGGGAAGATTCGAAAAGTAAAATAAGTAAACTGGTCCGCTTTCTAGAGCAGCACCCTGAGGATATCAGAACTACAGTCCCGGAGCCAGAACCAGATAGAGAGCCACCTATGCCAGTTAGGAGATCCACTAGACTACGACGTCAACTACACCCAGACAGCGATCTCGTACATCTGTTTAGAGAAGAGGAAGAAGAAGAGGAGCATGAGTAGTCGAGAATAGTTTGATCCACGCTGGCTTATCGAAAAGCTGGATACAGGCAGCAATTACTGACGAATGTCTTTTGACCAAATCAAACCACACGGTGCAGCGATTAGATCAACGCAGCAGTAGATTGACAGCTTTCATTGATGTGATAGTTACTGATCCAATGGAAATCCCTGAAGAGAAGCAGATCAAATTTTATCAAGAACTATTCCCGATTATGACGATTATTATGAGATTTATAACCTGTGATTTACAATTGTGATTTATTTACAGAATCACCATTTTTCGATTACAAATTTTATACTTGTTTACTGGCGAGGTGCGTAATGGCACCTGCCCATGTATGTAATATATCTTTCTCAAGATCAATAAATGGTTAGGTTTCCCCGGAGGCACCCGAGTCCCCAGGGACAATGTGCTTATATCACTGAGTGTGACAGAGCCTGGGTGTCTCTCGGTTCCTATCACTATCAGTCTAAAAAGAAAAGGTGGATATGTCATAATACATCGAATTAACGTACAGAATTGAATGGACTTTTTGATTACGTAATTATGAATGAACTACAATTTACGAATAGTAAAATTACACTCTTTCAGAATCTGGTGACAACGAAAAGTAAGCAACCGAACAGAAACGAATCGTTCTCGACATCTACTCTGTTGTCTAACATGAAAATACAACTCAAAGGATTTTCAAGGTATTCTTTTTTAAGTGAACAAGCTATAATTGTTTTTAAATATTGTCCATATTTAAGATTCTAAATTATTCTTTAATATGACCGGGAGTATGGAAAAAAAAACAGGCAAAAAACAAATTTGGGAGAAAAATTTGCTAACTCTCTAACTTATTTTTTTTTGTGAAAATCATTGTTGAGCTGGGGGATCTCTGTTGCCACCTATTAAAAAATAAGCTAATTCCTGTAATTCTTAAAGGAAAATTTATTGTTAGTCTTAAACTGATGTGCGGTATGGAATGAACGATATATGTGGTATGAAACCATACATTTTTCAATTTTTTTTATGTTACATACTGGTGTAAACTTTATGTGCCATAGTACCGGTTACTGTTTATCATAAAATAATTTTGCGGTAAAGTGTAAAAATATAGTAACCGGTATTATACAGAGCATAAAATTTACATCGGTAAACAGCATGAAAATAAACAATATATGGTATCATACCGCATATCATTCATTTTCACCCTGCTCACCGGTAAAAAACCAGTCAATTTCACTTGGAAAATTTATGACAAAAAG
Source organism: Pholcus phalangioides (assembly GCF_987345545.1). NCBI lineage: Eukaryota > Metazoa > Arthropoda > Arachnida > Araneae > Pholcidae > Pholcus > Pholcus phalangioides. Next base: position 573,497 of record NW_028301594.1, read on the forward strand.
TTTTGGTTTTATTTGATAGGCATCAGCAGGTGTTCTAAAAACGAGATTTCAGTACACACTATCAGTAAATAAATGGACCTATTGCTGAATACAATAAATATATTGTATTTTCGTACAGGTTTCTAATGTATATCATTCTGCCAAACTGTAGAAGAGGAGTGAGAAACAGAGAAACAGCAAAAGTTCGTGTTTAATTCTAATCGTTTTTCTATTGTTTCCACGAAAGTTTAATTCTCTTTCATAATCATTTTCAGTCGAACTGAAATAGAAATTCGATTCAATCATTTCTTCTAAAATTACATTAACAATCCTGGACAACACCAGGTACAACCTATATGATATGATCTCTCTCTCGTTTTTTAATTATTCAATACGTTTTCAGTCAGTGTTGATCCGATCAGTTAATAAAATGCGGCAGCCCATTCATCGTTTGGCAAAACTAATGGTGGAAGAAGGAAGGTTACCCAACAAGGACCTCCTATTCTTTCTCTGTGCCGAAGAAATTAATCAACTGATCAAAACTAGGTCTCCTAGAATTGTCACCAGGTAAGCATTTTCATGCGAAAAGTACTAACAAACACATAATTCTAATAAGTATCACGTAATAATAAGGTTATTATCTTCCCACACAACTAGAAAATTTCTCGATAATTTTTTGCTAATTCCTATTTATTTTAATCAACTGGAATTGTATTAGGATTTAATTATGATGATAAGGGGGACACCAGTATCGATTGGTAAGGGACGATGCGAGGTTATTGTGTCGCAGGGAATTTTTCTATAATAGAGTTGTTAATAAATGAAATAGCTTACTCTTGGAGGCAGTCAATTGTAACAAAATTGACACGTTTAAACAGAAATATGATAAAAACATGTTGGGGTAAATCGAGAAGCTATTCCATACTTAGAATAAGACAACCATAAGCATTCTTATGGGCATTGTATAATATTTTATCATGTATATATATTGTCTGTAATTGCATTTTTAATTGGGTTGCTGTATTTTTGAAATATATGACATCCATATTGCCGTTGTATCTGTATTTGTATATAACTGTATCATAATTAAATACTATATAATGACATTATCTGATCGTCGAACTATGAAGGGTTTTCAAATCGTTTGCCCATATGGACTCTCTCTGCAACCTTCAACTTAAGATGTATACTTCTAAGTACATAAAGTTTTCAATTGGCATGCAGTGTTTTAAAATGTCAAAATGCTTTTTGAGAGTTCATATAAATAGGAAAATGTAAAAAAAATGACTTTTTGCACAGTTCCCGTGTGATAAAACTTCCGATCAGTGAAATGTGGAACCGGCTTTTGAAAGGTATCTGCAAAAAATTCCATATTTTTAAATACAATATTCATCGAGATATTGAAGATGAAAAATTACAATATTTTCTCACCTTATCTCTGTGTTCGAGTGGTTGCATTAGCTTGAGAATCTATATTTTTAGGACTGTACAAAAACGAAATGACCTCAACTATTAGTGTCTTTATTCATATTATTTAGTTTCTTTGAAAAACGCTAAGAGAAGTTAAAAAAATTTTTTTTTTATGTATACGATCCCTCAAAAAAGATTTACGGTATTTTAAAAAACCGCATGTCACTTGAACCTTTTTCAAATCGAATTGGAAGTACACTTCTGAAGTCAACTGCTATATAGAACTATCCCATGAACAAACAATTTGAAACACCTTGTATTACTGTTTTCCTCTTAGGGCTTTGAAACGACAGAAATGTCACCGAGAATTAGATAATCTGATGTATCCGGAAATAACACACGGGGCACCAAAACCTGTAAGTATACGTGAAGTCACCGAATGAAATTATTTTGATTTTAAATTTATAATATGAAAAAAAAGATCCACTGAAAAGTTCCTTGATAAAAGCGAATTCCTCTTTTATGAAGAATAAATCATCAAGGCTGGAAAAAAGTTTTAATGACTACCAAAAAAACTATTTAACATATTTTATTTTATTCTAACATATTTTGAAAAGAATGTAAACATGTGAAAATTTTAGAGTGATAATTACTAGGAGAACTAAACATTTTCTAAATAATTTCGATGAGTTCTGCTCTGTTTTAGAAAAGAATTATTGAAGTATTAAAAGTCAGATTATGGAAAAGAAAGTACTCATCACATAATTATTTTCATTAGAAAATGTTTAGTTCTCCTTGTAATTAATCATCTCTCAAAATGTTCATGTAGTCGCATCAACAGATTTTCGTGATATAATAGTTTTTCGGTTGTCCTTGAAATTCTTGTCACCAACTTAATTACAAAAATATTTTAACACCACTTTCTGGTCTTGGTATGGACCATAGACGTGTGGTATGGACCAGTTATAATCAGTTTTCCCCATATATATGGTCCGAAATGTTTTCAAAGAAAATTATGAGTTTTATTACGTAAATGTGTTAAGTTGCAGGAGAGGAATTTAAAAAAAAAAACCCAATTATTTCTAACATTTCTTTTTTGTATGCATTAGAAGTAAAAATTCGTTATTTGTCGATGTAAAGTGCTTGTAATATTATGCATTATACTCACAGCTATTATTCGTTTATCGTAGGTAAATTTAGAGGAAGTGTACGTCCCTACTGGAACTGAACTTGTGATGTCAGGTAAATTCCTCTTTCTTCTAATGAAATATGTATTGATATAATGAAATGATATTGAATGTTGATTAAGACTTTTTTCATTGGGATTACATTGAATGTGAACGTACATGCTATATTCCTACTTCAAGCAAATAGTATTCGTCCGGGCTGGACAAATCTCCAAAAAATTAAAATAACTTAAAATAATAGATGCCCGGATCTCAATATTTTACATGCCCGAAAAATGTTATCATTAGATTTACTTACTTGAAAATTTTTTTAAAAACAAATTAATCTCTTTTCATAAAAAAAAGTGGTATAATTTTTTTTTCAAATCGAAATTTAAAAAAAAAAAAAAAAACGAAAATTAAAAAGGAATGGGGATTGAAAATTAGTGAACCCCCCCCGCTAATTATAATTTTCTGTGCTGTTAGCGTTGGAAAAGAAGTCACCAATTACAATTCACCTCGCTCATAAAATCATAGCCGACTTATGGTACCAGACTTGGGTAGGAGCGGGCCTACACACTGATAAAAACCGGTAATTAGAGGGCATTATCGTGTCGCATTGTAAGGCAATAGATTAGATTACCTGTTGGCTACTGAAAGTGTAAATCTTCACTAACCAGCACAAATGGAAAAAGTAATTAGCGAGCCGGTGAAAATCCTAACATTTGGACGTATATATTCATAAAGTTTTATATATATTCATATTTTTATACTTTACTACTGTAAATGCAAGAAACCGCTTCAACCACTTGCTAACTTGCCCGTGTCAGATACGGAGAGACATCCACTTTTTCCCCGAAATTAATTTATCTGCGCCTAACAAGGGCATCGAATCTTTGCCTCCAGAGAGCGCTAACGGAAAGTAAACATTTAACTAAATTTGCACGATACGACTTCATGCAACAGCAATATAATGATATCTAGATTAATTTAGATATCATTATATTGCTAATCTAATTACATAGATATATAACCTCTAGTTGAGTTACATAGTATTCTAAAAACTAGATTATTTATATTCCATGCAAAAAATTCAAGTAAGAGCTTTTCAATTTTTTTTATAATTTTAAAAAAGAAGGTAACAAGTGAATCAAAATTTTGAGATTTTTAAATTTCAAAACTATGTGCGATTTTTTCTGTTATTGCCTGTTACTCCTAGGCATAGACATAAGAATATAGAATGAAGAAATAAAAAAACCTTACATTTTCTGTGCGGAAGAAAGTTAAAAACACATCTGGCATGTGGTTAAGCTAGAACAGCTGCATGTTCTAGGTATCACTGTTCATTTTTGTTGCACGACGATATTTTCTGTACATGGGGGCTAATTAGACCGGGACCTACAATTTATTGCCAATTTCGAACGGCAGCCTTTTCATACTCACTGAGAGGTTAGTGAACCTCTGCTGCCACCTAGATGTTAAAATCATTCAATCTTTTTATTATTATTTCAACGTTATTTAAATGATTGAATACTCATTATCAATTGAATGGTTTAATTAAAAAATGTTGTTTTTTAAGGAGTTCCTGTCAGTCAAGGAGTGGTCAAAGCCACAGCGAGAGTTGTCTTAAATTTAGAAGAGGCATCATCGATACAGGTAACGTATATAAAAAAATCCTTCATGTAAATGCATAAAGTTATATACTTAATCGCACACCAACTCCGATGAAATCGCCATACAGCAATTTACCACCGGACGAGTTGGGTCGGAAATGAAGGCGCCATCTATCGGTGGTCACCCTCAAATTAATCGTGAAAGAACTCATTTGTGTTCTTTCCCGTGGACCAGACCATGGTGGTAAACGAGCATCTTACGACAACACCATTCGGGCGATCTTTTATATACATGTACTTGAGCCATCCTTTCTATACATGTATATAGTAGTATTTTTTGTTTGAATATTATTTCATTTACTCACAGTAAAAGCTTCAAAAAAAGTTGTATCGAATATTTGGTTTAATACAGACAACGATGAGCGATTTTTGCATGGTTTAGTGATTTCAAGGATAATACAGTTAATGCGATACATTTTTGTGTTTACTTTTCCATTTCTTTTGAAGCCTGGTGATGTACTGATAACGTATTCTACGGACATTGGATGGAGTCCATACTTCACTTTACTGTCCGGTGTTGTGACTGAGCTCGGCGGTCTCATATCACATGGTAAAAAAAATTATATTATAATCAAAAATGTGGTTCTCTGATTTGTCGTTCTTAGATATTTTTCTTATGAAGTTTTATAAAATGACTTTTCATTATTGAATGAGTGAAAAATCACAAAAATCTTATTCCCACGATGTCGAACGAAAATGTTCTCATAAAAGTGAGACAATTTGTTGTGATCATGCTTGACTACTGATAGAGAATATGCATGTCGATGCAAAAAAGATCCTGATAATCATCTACACCAGTGTTTCCCAAAGTGGGCAATACCGTCCGGGAGGGGGGGCTGATAGAAGCTACGGATATAACATAGGATCCCATGAGCTCACTTAAGTTTGGGAGCGATGAGGGAAAACTTTTTCTGAAGAAGGGGGCGATGGAATAAAATGTTTGGAAAATTTTAATCTATACCCACAATGACATGTTACTCAGTTATTTGCCATTTCAATCGTGTATATTTATGAAATTAGTGAAACTTGATTTTCAGTTTTTAATTGAAATTATACAAACTCTGAATGTTCAAAATCTCATATACATTACCTAATTATTACAGGCGCAGTTGTTGCCAGAGAATATGGCTTACCGTGTGTCGTTGCTTTGCATGGAGCTACGAGAGCTTTCAAATCTGGTAATGATTAGTTTTTACCCAATGACTTCATATTTCTTTTACTTGCTTCAGCCTGTACATTACCGCGTTTCGTTGCTCCTATACCTTTTAAAATTCAGAGCAGATGACATAATAACCTGACATGTATGTACATACTGAACTACAGAAATTCAATAGTAATAATTACAGTATTTGCAATTGATTTTTTACGGATTATACTCGTATTCATATATGAAGTTAAATTAAGAGAGCTCGATACAGTAGGATCAATTTGAAAGTCTGTCGATGTATGAGCAGATGCATTTTATACGTATTACTTCTTTTACAGAAAAAGATTTACGAGAGTATGTATTTTTCATAGAAAAGCAGCACGATTTCATTTTCGCAGATAGTCTGTATCCAAAATCACCGTAAATATATGAACGTTACACGCACATTAATACTGTAATTAATTTCATGATGCTTTTCCGGTAGGTGCAAATTTAAATTGAATGTATTGCATATTGAATCTAACAGAATTTAGTTTTTCGAATTGTTTTATAACTAAGCAGACCATCATGGATATTAATCATGTTCCCTTTCTTCTGATTAATATGATCAATACGTATTTTTTTTTTCCTACAGGTGATACGGTGATACTCGATGGAACCAAGGGTATATTGAGAAGAGTAGAGAGCTCATGAATCACATAATTTTTAAATTTCACAGTAATTTATGCGCGAACACACATTTTGAAGTCCACATTATTTATATTATATTCTCGCATATGAACTTCTTTGTATTTTGCTATGGAGTATATATCGTCCCACTCATGGAAAAAGCATGAATGTGAAAATTTTCACTTTTTTTTTATCAGCTGGTTCGATACCTTATTTTGATATCTATGTTTCGCCGCTAACGAAAATGTATAGCCCTATGGAAACAGATGTTACAAAATATTTTAGAAAAATAACTTCTACAAAGTAACATGAGTAGATTAAGGATTCAAACGTCATTTCCCACGTTCTTTTTTTCTTTCCAAGGACATTGCACATTCATGCTTCTAGCGGGAAGGGACGACGACGATATAATGACCGTATGAAGTTATACTTGAGTTGTTTATATTGTACTGTAATATATATGCGATAAAATGATCATATTAAAGTTTGTATACTCATAGCAATAGAGATTGTGTAATTCTCACGTAATTTTTATTTTTAATAAAACTGGAAATGCTACTGAAAATTATTGAAGGAGCTTCCGCATACCGGAACTGAAAAGAATGAATCGGATCAGTTTATTTTCGAAATTTATGAAATTTCAGTGAAATTTGGGAATTTGGGAGAAAGTCGCAAATTTTACGTAAATCAGGGACAGGTCTGTAAAAATTATGACAAAATATTTTGGATGAAATTAAAAAAAAATAAAGAAATTTACTCTTTTTCCACACATTGGGATTATCATCTGTCGAAATATATTGAACATCTATAGTGAATTTTGGCATGCTTCTATTGAAACACTTTCGGTAACTGTTTCCATGTTCAACGCAATTCGGAAAACCTGTGTGAAGGCAAAAAATAAAACTTTCGTTATAAATATATATACAAATGTATCCATAGAGCTCATGTTACAAATCCTGGAAATGCTTTACCTTAAATAGAATTGCTTACATTGGCCAAAAACAAGTAACCTATTTTATCGCACTTGCTGTGCAAGCTTCAAGAGGAAGTGTTGCGATCTGAGGTTGTTTGTTTCTCTAGATTAAAATTAAGTCTACTGAGTATTTTAGCATGCTTAATAATCATCTTTATCTATCAATTGATATTTTCCTGAAGACGTTGGCATGTTCCAGAACGACGGTGGCATCACATATTTCCCTGAAACTGCAAAAATATTGGAAAGAGCTCTGGTTATGGTTCGGGGTACCTTGATTATGTGACACACTATATACTGCAGCACTTGGTTAATTTGAACTTCAAGGGGACAGCAAAAAAAGTCCGAACCATCCAAAACAAAATTCGAATTATTTAATTCAGGACCGGGACTGAAGGGGGGGGGGGATAAAAAACACCATTATGAAATTACCGAATTTTAAAGTTGTGGGGACGGCAAAATAATGTTTGTTCGGGAAGGGAAAAATCCTAGTTACGGCTATGATTTAACTCATGAATATAGGATGATTATATTTTCATTAAAAAACTCAAGAACGCTTAATAATAATGACAAATATATTGAATGTTATCACTTTCTATGCTAATTTTCCCTTTGTTGCAACTATCGTTTGTATAAAGCGTAAACGATCATGAAAATTATTTCATTCATAAGTTTGTAATGTTTTTGAATGCTCTTAGATATTGCACAAAATCTTCCAGTTGATTTAGAGAATTTATGACACGACCTTTTCAAGCATTGACTAATTGCCTTTTTTCCTTAATATGTCCGTAGTTTCTGCAAGTGTTGGTATGGGAAACTCTGTTTCTCTCGCTTAGATTATTTTTCGAGTTCCTCATGATAAAACTGAATGTGACTTTATTTTCTACTTTTCACCCGTGTCCACCTCCGTAAGTTGACTACAATGTTCTTTTAGAGTTGAACAAGTGTATGAACCGCGTGTGGACATGGTAAAAAATGTTACATTGATATTCTAAAAAAATAAAAATAAACGATTTTTTTATTGTAATTTTTCTATGTTTAAATGGTAAGCTACATGTCATACAGGGTGTCTCAGCACACCAAGTTTATAAACATCTAAGAGGGGTAGGGTACGCCTAGACAACTCGGAATCACATAGCAATGCATGGTTGGAAATGCTTCCCTGATGCGGTAGGGTAAACAGAAAACAAAACAAGTGAAAGGACACCACGTAGTGAATACGCGTTGTAATAAAAAATGTGCATCGAAAAAGTAACAGAGGTCAAAGGTGTTCAAAGTGTCATCAATGAACTGTAATGCAGGTCTCACATCTCTCAGGCACATTGAATTTCGAACATTCTGGAAGATTCTGGCATGTCCAGGATTTCCCAGCAATGCAGGCAACAAGTTCCTCAGTGCTGTAAACAGGGGGTGTCATACACCAATGTTTTGATATGTCCCCATCTGAGGACTCCGGAATAATCAAGGAATGATAGATCCGGTGATCGAGCAGGCTAATGCACCAAAAAACCAAGTTAGAAAGTTGTTGTCCTGTCTCTCCTGATGCCAAATAAAAAAATCCCAAGTTTCTAAGTGCAATATTCACTGAAATATTTGAAATATAAGAAATAAAGGCGTCCCAGAGCTGCTCTATGCATCTGAGGCTGACTAATGATCGTATACTAGTGATACCACTCAATTATTCAAACATTACGTCCTCAAGTCGGAGTAAAGGATTATTTATTTACAGCTATAAAAATGTATATATGGGGATATTTATAAACTCCACACTTATAAATTACTACATGTATTTTATGCTACTACTTCTTGAGCGAGAGAGGAATGGAGAAAGCAATCGATCAAGACTTACCCTAAGCTTTGGTCATCTTTCCGCTCTCTTGATCTCTCCGTCTTCCCACTTTCCACTAAAAACGAAAAACGGGACAACCACTTCTCAATGAAACCTAGTTCCTTCTCCCTTTTCAAACCACTTTTTCGAATCCCCTACTGGAATCTCACTGCCTCCCCGATGTCTACATACCACTCATAAAATCCGTCTGGCATTCCTCAAGATACCACTGCCCAGGGTCAATTAATGTAATAAGCTACTCGCTAGCTTGTTATATAATTTCTAGAATTATTAATTAATAATTAATTCACCCTAATAACTTAATTTTAATGAATTCTATTAGATTAGAATATAATTATATTTATGACGTCAGACAGTCTGGGAATTGGGTCGGACCTTTATTCAGAAATGAGCAAATCCCTGTATAGAAATAGGTAAGGCACCTATATGCACAGGTGTTGCTTCCAACGCCTTGTGCAGATTCTCAGAATTGACCCTGCCCTTTGGGCAGTGGTATCTTGAGAAGGAGTGCCAGACGGATTTTATGAGTGGCCTGATCATATACCGTGATGAAAATACGGGAAATTGAGATGTTAACAGTTATTGCTAAAAACGTTGTCAAAGGTAAGTAAAGTTGCGATTTATCTCGAAAAAATCACTAATGGCAAGAAATTCAGCGCTAATGCAAAAATCGAAATCGAATCGTATTAAAGTGTAATTAACGAAAAAATTTTTTTGTTTCACAAACATGCAAGAATCCTCCATACGGAGGATTTCAACAGATGGCTAATGCGAAGATGAATTCAGGAGAGAAAGAAAGGTCAACGAGGGCAGTTGAATCGACCCCACGTCCTCTCACTTGCCTGGCAAATACCTTAAAATCCTCCAGCTGAACGCGAATTCTGACAATTCTGACAACATGAATATGTGAGGGCCATACATGCACTCAGAACACACATTACAGCGTGTACCATTTCGTTAGAAATTCCGTAGATGAATGTGTACGAAGTGCACGTCCGGTTAACTAGTAGTAGTACAGTAGTAGCAAAGACTAAAAGTCCAAGTAAACTTCCGCTGATACTGCAGGCAATAATGGTGAGTTCCGTTTTTTATACAATCAAAAAAATTTTTTTATCAATACAATAAATGTTACAATTCAAGATTTTTTTTTTTATCAAAACGAATTGAAATTGATATTGCGATGCTTGACATTTTGAACATGCATCTAGAGTACCAATTGTAAAGACGAAGATCGTGTCAAAATAGTGATAACACAAAAAACAAAATTCAAGGACGGGTTTTTACTTTTTTTATACAAACTATGTTTCGATAACACATACGATTGCGTAAAGTGAATGTAGAGATAATTTCAGATATATATTCTATTGTTGTGCTTATAATTGCACTTCTTCGAGATAAACTACACTCTGTGTTGAGTTGACGACCCGTAAGCATTATTTCCATTCAAAGATGATCCTCTCAATTCCCCTCGCATTAGGAATATCTGCCGTACTGAAGTACTTGACCGGTCACGGTAAGTTTTTATTTATCCGAGTTTTACACTGTTATGATAAAATTTCAGAAATTATTAGAATTATTATTTCTGAATTATTGGTTATTCTCCGACGAAAAAAAATCTAAACACAGCTAAATTTTATGAAGGAAAATCAAATAGCTGCGCAGCTGATACGTATCTGATTACCCTTACGCGGAAAAAGTTTACTGTACTTGCAGGTCTAAAGGTCTTTGAAGACACACACAAAAAATAGAGATAACTGTGATGAAAACAAAGCCAAGATCAAGAAATTAAGAACTAAATAATTATAAAATGAAGAACTAATTCTACTTTATATTTGAGTAAAAACACCTTCACAGATTAAAATTGAAATTTATTCTACACAAACACACATCACACGGATAAAAAATACATATTGCATTCTAAATATTACACCTAATGGGTTTATGATCCGGCTGGGTTCCATGATTTGTATATACTTGGCAACAGACCATTTTTTTCAAGATACAAATACAAATACAACACCACAACAGGAAAAAGGCCCAGCGAGGTGGCTGAGAAAAAGATGCTCATAAAAAATATGGATGCCATATATTTCAAAAATAAAGCAACCCAATTAAAAATGTAATTAAAAACATTATAAATAATATATACACATGATAAAATATTATACAATGCCCATAGAGAATACTTATGGTTGTCTTATTCTAAGTATGAACAGCTTCTCGATTTACCCCAACATGTTTATCATACTTCTTTTTAAACGTGTCAATTGTGTTACAATTTACTACCTCCGGGGGTAAGCTATTCCATTTATTGACAACCCTATTAGAGAAAAATTCCCTGCGACACCATAACCTTGCATTGTCCCTCAATAATCGATACTGGTGTCCCCTTGTAAAAGCAGTCGATTGCCGGTGTACTAAAAGTTGATGGTCCATCCTATCCATCCCATTGAAAATTTTGAACACTTCGATCAATATTATTTATAAAGGTTCGATATAATTACAAAGGTTTTGTCCGCCACTTAGGTAAGTGACGGGGACGGTAGCGCGTCTGTCGCGTGAATAGTCTGTTCTAGCGCTGTGTTCCTGAAGAAAATGCACGGCCTTACTTTTTATCAGTAAGAAACTGTCACGGGAGGCTCTTTTCTGGATATGCTGAGTCTTCGGTTGACGCCACACTTGCAGGACGACACTTGCATGACAACCCTATTAGAGAAAAATTCCCTGCGACACCATAACCTCGCATTGTCGCTTACTAATCGATACTGGTGTCCCCTTGTAAAAGCAGTCGATTGGCGGTGTACTAAAAGTTCATGGTCCATCCTATCCATCCCATTGAAAATTTTGAACCCTTCGATCATATCTCCTCGACATCTGCGTTCATCCAATGTAAACATATTCAAAAAATGAAGTCCCTCTTCATAACTCAAGCCCCGTGTTCCAATAAGGACACGTGTAACTCTTCTCTGCACCCCTTCAACCAAGTCTATGTCCCTCTCTAGGTATGGTCTCCAAAATCTTACAGTATACTCCAGTCCAGGACGAACTAAACCTCGAAAAAGCGGAAGAATGACTTTAGGAGATACCTCCACTAACGGACACTTCTTTGAATTACGTCAACGGGACTCAATGTATTTTACTATCCATTGACGCGAACTCCTTGCTGGCTCACAAAATTAATATCTATTAACGAAATGATAAATAATTATCACTATATTCATAATTTTTATGTAAACATCTTGAAAATTCATCTATATCAAGTTGCACAGGGGCGCTGGTTACGCCGCTAATACTACTCACCTTCCCTCTCAGACATGCAGAAAAAAATTCTCACCATATTTCACATTCATAAGGCCCAGGTATTATATTTATCAAGAAATTTCAATAAATATTGTGCAGCGTCCCTCAAAGGAATAACGCAAGTACGGCAATCTTTCTTACGTTCCCCCTTTCAATGGAAAATACCGAAGTAAATGAATGACGTGGATATGATCAACTTTTTTGGTAGAAATGACTAACTTTGCATTGTAAATTTATACCAAAAATGTTCCCGTTTTAATAAATCCTGTTGCATAATATGACAGAGCTCATCACAATGATTCAGAAATCGTTGAAAAGTGAATTTACAAAAAAAAGTTCCTTTTTCATAAAATAAGCTCCTCCATTGATTTTCACTCGTAGCCTTTTTAGAATATTCCAGGACCACACATGCAGTGGCGTAGGACCCGGGTGTGCTGTGGGTGCTTGAGCACCCATAGTATTTTGTATCACGCGTCAGAGCACCCCAAAAACATTCCAGATATTTTATGAAAATTAACCTTCCTACTAAAACTCTAGTCGAGCACCATACGTCCAAACCACTTCCAACGCTCCTGCACACATCGACCACATGTATCCGGATTGAAAACCAGAAATAGACAAATAAGTTGTATCTAATTTTAGTAGTATATACATCCTATCTGGGCCCTCGTTTCATTAATGATCATATCTGGGACCCTTATTTGTTCAATATTATACCTTTTCGATAAAAGGAAATACTACTGCAGAGTTGATAGAATTACTTTTTATAAAGTTTGTTTATGATCATGATCATTAATAAAATGGGGAGAGAGGTATGATCATGTTTAAATACTACTAATTTTCGATAATTATGAAACCTCTCCTATCTTCTATTTCAAGCATCTTCAACCCATTAGGCCCCTTTCACACGGAGTGGATGCGGATGCGGGTCCGCATACCCTTTCAAACGAAATTCGTGCATATAAACTGTTTTTTCGCAATTTTTGTAATTATTTTTCTCCTTCACCCCTGATTCAGCGCCCATAGGCAGCCTAGAGGCATTCGTTGGTGGTTTAATCTAGAGCCACATAGAATATGGGAATAAAGATGTCTTCATTCCGATCCTCAAAAGTAGTCGATGGGAGAAAATGTCTTCAAATATTTCCAAAATATTTTGAAAAAAAAAATCCGTCTTTTCGGAAAAATATGGAAGAAAAATTCCAAAAACATCCAATGTTCGAAAAATCAAATCCAAAAACATCCAAAACTTTCGATGTTCCAAAAAAAAGAGAAAAAAATGCAGGAGATATCAAAGAATTTGCAAGTAGTAAAAAAGGGAAGGGGTAGAGACTTTCAAAATGCCTGTGCTTAGAAATATTCACATCACAATTCTGTCTTAGGCCGGGATTACACTATAAAAGTTCGTTTATAAAACTAGAAAAATGCAACCAATAGGCGGATCAGTTAAGTTCTCTCGAATGTAACAGATGTGTTTATTGGTTACATTTTTCAAGTTTTATAAAATAACTTTCATAAACCTTTTAGAGTGAAATCCCATCCTTAGATTAGTCTCTCTTCTGAAATATAAAATTTCATTTTTTCAGTTTATAGACTGAATATCGAGTAAAATAAACTTGTAGGTATCGGAGGAACCACCAAAAATATTCAAGTGCTAGGGTTCTTCAAACGTCTTAATCCGGCCCTGAGTGAACACCGTACGTGGATAACGTTGTTTATGAAAAGTATTTTTTTTTAAGTTGAAAAAAATTAAAAGATTAAAAATTTAAAAATATAATAAATATTTAAAATAATATTTCAAATATTTATTTTTTTAAATCATTTTAAAAATTTAAAAAGAAAAAAAATTAAAATTTTTAAATTAAATTTAAAAGTTATTAAAGTATGTAGTCAATTAAATATTCGTAATGGCTTATAATTTTGGTCCCGTCAGTGGCCGTTGTTGACAGGTTTTTTGCATAAAATTGTGAAATATGGACAAAAGGCGGTTGAAGTTGCTATATCTCCATCTCAGAAGGAAACGGAGGGATAGACGTATGTAGGTACATTATATTAATGAGCAGGGACCATCATATGGTGTTTTTAAGGGTGTTTATGGCAAATAATTAAAAAAATTCCGTGAAAAATCACCTTCAAAAAGTAGCCAAAGATGCGGACGAATTCGCTCCGCATCCGCATCGTCTGAATAGCTCCGAATAAACCTATTGTCAAAACTTCTATGTGCGGATGCGGAGCCCGCACTTAGGTTTTGACACATGCGGACGACGTTCGGACCCGCATGAACATTTCCTAGGTGCGGAGATTTTTCGGCTCGTCTGAAAGGCGCAGTATATTCCAATTGTTAAAACTTCTTCCGGACCCGCATCCGCTTCGTGTGAAAGGGCCCTTACTCGCGAGCACCACGGTGCTCCCTGAAGCACCCAGAGTGCTCGATGCTCTTGTCCGATTTCGTGCTCGCGAGCACTTGATCAACGTACCAACTAAACACTTTGTACAAATTGCAAAGGATGATTGAAATCATCCTGATTTGATGCATTCCTAAAGGGTGCTCTTCTTTCGATCATGGGTACAGTCACTGCTCGTGACTGCAAAAAGGTTGAAGACGTCTATCCTATTTACTTGCACACCGGTAACAATGCATGAAGAAGTAACTTAATCTTATATCGAAAAACGTTCAGGGTCTGTCTGCTTAGCGATAAAAATATTGCGGCGTCACTGATATTTCGAAAACTCGATGGTGAGCTTTCCACGTTTAGTACAAGAAATGAGATTTACTCTCAAATCTTTTTTTTTCCTTCAGGTGCTCTTTATTGGATACACTATTTATGGACGTATCTTTATTTATGGCTGGATAAGTACCGTAAGAGGCGCAGATTCGATTTGTACGATTATTCTGACGATGATAACCCGGAAAGAAAAGCTTTCTTTGTCCCTCATCAAGAATGGGAATTCGATAGTCCGACCGAAGTCTCCGAATATCGGGTAAATATATTTCTCTAATCGATAGCGACGTCCTTTTTTGGTACTTGCGTAGTTTAATTGAATGCTGTGTTCTATTGCGAAAAAATGGATTGTTGTTTCGTTTGGTTATGTCTTTAAAAATATAGTCAAAAGTTAATTTTCATGTATTTTATCGATTTAGTTGATAGAATAGATACAAATCTGTTGAATGAAAACTCATTATGATTCACCTTTCGATTCGTAAATATAAAAAAAAACAGGAAAATAATATACAGGGTGTCCTGTAAGTGCTTTTTATTTACTTTTTAATTACCCTGTACCTGTTCTGAGAGTTTTTATACAGTGTGTCTTAAAATAACAAAATCTAAATTTTTATACGGTCCCCTTGCTTTCTAACTTCCAATTAGAAAGTTGTTGCTTTGCATCTCCTGAGGCTAAAAGAAAAAAATCCCATGCTTCTAAGTGCAATATTCGCTAATATATTTCAATGCAAAAAATCTGAGAAAAGTTATGGAAAAACAGCAAAAACTAACGAACACAACGATGAATGAGTGAATCATTCATGCTGTCCTTTTCTCCGATTTCTGAATTCGAATATCTCAGTGAATATTGCACTCAGAGACTTGGAAGTTTTTTATTACCCTCAGAAGAGACAGTGCAACAACTTTCTAGTTGGAAGTTAGAGGACAGGAGAAATTTAGATTTTAATTTTTTTTTCACTCACTGTATTTTCACTCTCAGACCTGGTACAAACTGATTTTTGAACAACTTTTAAGCAATTTATAAATCGAAACTATCACTCTAGATCAAAGGATTAGTACTTACGCATTAGCACTTACTTACAGGACACCGTGTATATAGATTTTTACACATCTATATATTTTATGAAGAGGGCTTATTTTTATTTTATTTTATTTTCCACACTACCAATAGGAGTCGTTTTAGAAACGCAACGCGTTTTCGTTTTTTTGCTAGAGAGATTGAATATTGAAGGACCAGACACACCCCGCTTCCCCTCTCAGAGAAATAACAAAATCTTCCCGTAGGATGGGTGTATCCGGAAATTCATTTATTTATGTGAAAATAGCAAATAACGATATTTCATATATACATATCTAAATCTATTTCATATATACATATCTGTATAATAAAGAATCTGCAATAAAAATTGTAATCATAATCATCACCGTCCACAGCTAATCAGTCCATAATCGTACAATATCCTTATGTAAATAGTCGCACAATAATCTTGCCCTGTATATGATAGAATCTGCAATTCAATTGAATTCATCCAATCTAGAATATACTAATCTAATTGATTTTCAGTATAAACAATCACGACGGGATAAGATAAATATTGCATCCATATTTGCTAGAGGCAACAGCATTTCGAGTTTTCATATTTATTCCATCCTGTATTAGCTTTGCTACATTCCGAAATGGGTACACGGAAGAGAAGTTATTGATTTCATTCAAAATGAACGTGATAAAAAGTTTAAAGAAAATAACCTTCGACTTCTCCAAAAAATTCTACGTTGGATCATTTTAACAACCTTGACTGAATCAATGCTAAAAGGGATTTCGAAAAATTGTGACACTATCATGATGAACGAATTGCCGCAGACATCAGGAACTGAATATTTTTCCGCATCTCACATGGATGGATTGAAAAATTAAAAAAAAAAGGCATTTGTCATCAACTCGCATATGAGAGGTGAAAATGCGTGATTGAACAGGATGATCGCGGGATCATGGAGCAGGTGTAGAACATTGTTCCAGTATGGAACCAATGACCATTACATCTCTAGCTAATTTAATTAAAGACTACAAAAAGACAATTCTGTGGTGTTTGGTCAGAACATGATAACTCCAAAATTGGATTTTTGAGAAATAATCATTTTCATTGTCATTTAAAAATCAGAAATAAAGCATACACACAAATGCAAATGAAAATATACGTCAGCATGTTGTTTAGCCGTATGCACGTATTTGTGCATTTATCTCACTTCTAATTAGTTATAATTAGCAAGACTTACTACTAGATCGAAAAGCCATTTTTTGGAGATGCTGTTCTGACCAAACACTACAGAATTTTTAAGTGCGATAAGACAGACATTACCAACGTATGCCGAAATTTTAATGAAAGAGGAAACCTTGGTACATTATTTTTCAAACTTTTTTCTTTTCAGCCAATTTTTACGAAAACATTTCACTAATTTCATTTTTAGTAACTGTATACTGTATGAAACATCATATAAATTTTAAATTACCATTTTTTTCTTACTGTAATCATGAAATATGGTCTTTTTGGAAAAGCAAAAATATCTCAAGGTACAACAAGGGGGTCTTGAAGCGTGCAATGTTGTACTGTGAAACAGTGTAAAATTACAAAGATGAAAAAATACAAATGTTATAGGATAAATAATGTAATAAGTATTTTTAATACAAATCATATATTGAAGTATTAAATATAGAAATAATGGCACAAATATGATTGCTAATATATATATAAACAAAAGTAATAATTATGGAGGAAGGAACGTATTTATATAGATGAAATGCATAATTATTTCTTATTATGCTTGTAGAAAGGAAAATTGTGTTTCTAAATCTATTTCTGTCAGTTTCTTTGATGCTAGGTCATAGCATTAGAGGTACAATATTCGTGATGTCAACATTTGCTGTATCTTGTCCTGATAAAGACAATAAAATATTTTCTAACCTCTCTTTATAAAGAAATTAATTTGGTAAAAGTTTATGTTGGGACGCATCCCTGACAGTAAACATTATGTTTTTCCAACAAATTTGACCAGGAAAAAGATGAATGGAAGAGAAGAAATGGATATAGTTGAAGTTTTTATGAAAAAAAAAATATAGAACTATAAAACTTATAAATAGAACATAAATTGCATAAAAAAGAAGTATTAAAAATTAGTGTAAGTCAAGTATTCCAAGGTAAACTAGGAAAATTCCAAGTCTTATACTGTTCCAATGAACACAATATTTTTTGTTTCAAGGTACACAATGTTCTATTGTTTTGGAAAATATTAAAACTTTTTTTATGATGCTTGGTATGATTGAGCACTTGGTACGGTTTATCAGAGAATGTATACATACATTATACACATACTAAATATAATTCATTAAACTTGAAACGTTGAGAAGAAACAAAGCAAAAACAAGAACACAATTTTTCTACTAAAATGTGCCAGTTGCAAAATGTCTGTCAACGCCAAAGAGCTGAAACTACGTTCAGTTGTGAGGTTACGCATTTCTAATCTCTTGCACTCCAAAACCCTCAGCTAGAAAGCAATACTGTTGAAACTGTTATTATTATTTTTTGAATGTTTCAAAGTTCACTATGGATCAAGGTACAAGTTTCTCCTACTTGTGTCTTGTCTTGTGAAAAAATACTTTTTTTATGGAATTTCACTTATACGCTTCTCTCACTTATGAATTTTTTTCTCATTCCCTTGCACAGACGCATAAGAGAGAGAGGTCACTGTATTGTCAGTCATCTCAAATATATTCCATGTTTTTCTTCGACCAATTTTTTTTTGTTAAATACATTTTAAATCACTGTGGATATGCTGTAACATGGTATTTTTCCACCAATGGCTACATTTATAAGAAATATTTGTTGTCTTAGTCGACAATTGACAACGTTTTTGGCCAGAATCAGTGAGGTCCGTTATTTGTCATCCCAATTTCTCATATTTTTCTGAATAAAGTATGGAAACGCTAAGAATATGAAACAATTTCATGCGCAGTATTTGATTGCATCTGATTGTATTCCTCACCAAAAAAAGTATTGATAACGTCAATCTTGGTGGTAACGACAAAATATCGTGGAAACTTCGATGTCGTTATGACTGAGATTGACTATGTGTGGTGCCACAAATATGCACGTGTACCAAGAGGGATGTACCACCTTCTCATTCTGATAAGAATCTGATTTTTATACATAACTACGGATTTGATCTATAAAAATTTTCCATGGATTTCATATTCGTATTTGTTTCTTTTACGGATTTGATCTTTTATCAAATCTGAACTTATTATTTGCTTCAGGAAGGCATATCTGATGATGTCTTTTGCTTTGGCGTCAACAAGAGCAACGAATGCTTGGCCGTCAGTGTATCCAGAAATCCTCACGAAAAACGTATAAAGTGTTCACTGTTGCTGCGTCTGTCGAACGGTCAGACGTTCACAATTCCCGAAGAGCATGTTTTCCAATCGGAGGATGGCGAAAGCTACACGTTTGGGTCTCAACGACTGAAAGTTCAATGTCTGCTTCCCATGCGGAAATGGAGGATATTTTTCAACGGCATTTTAAGGTAAACCACATACAAAATGAATTCCACAAGAACTTAGGGTAAAGTCATAAAACATCCAGAAATATTGGTACAGTGGAACTTTGGTTAAGGAGTGATTCGGTTAAAGAGCAAAAATTTTTTTGTCTTTTTCTCTGATAAATTTTTTATATTTCTCTTATCATCGAAAACTTAAAATAATAAAACTTCGAGTTAAGGGAAAAATTCAGTAATAAAATACGGAAGCGTTTCTAGTCCCGAGT
The DNA here is from genome assembly GCF_987345545.1 of Pholcus phalangioides. Lineage (NCBI taxonomy): Eukaryota > Metazoa > Arthropoda > Arachnida > Araneae > Pholcidae > Pholcus > Pholcus phalangioides. The sequence continues at coordinate 593,197 of NW_028301594.1, forward strand.
GAAAACTTCGACTTAATTAGATATTTGAGCTATCGGAGTTCGACTTATCGCGAATTGACTGTATCTTCTCTCAGACATGCAATGGTTTCAACGTTCAATCCATTTTTCAAAGCAAGGAAGAAGTAAGGGGAAGGCTTTTTCTGAAAGCTGCTCCAGTGAACCAACCATACTCAGCTGAAATAACTAATTATCCTCCCACGGAATTTCTCCTTTAACGTCGGAAACAGCCAGAAATCGCATGATGCAAGATTCGGATTGTAAAGGATTGTGACATGATTTTAATATTGCATACATTTCAATATTATATTTCAGTTTTGAAAATTTTGTGACAACACATATTGAGAACGCGTCGTGAACTGGTAGGAATTTCAGTTGTTCAGCATTCTCTGAGGCAGAGAGAACTTCCAGTAAAAGCTTTCTGTACTTGCATTGAAAAGTGAATTCAGTAATGGCAAATCCGGGGAAATTTCGCGTATTCGAGGGTAAAATGAACTTTAATTTTTCCACGTGGAAAATTTATTTGCGTTTGTGGGAAATTTTGAGAGCTGGCCAAACTAGAAAAAATCTTTTCAAAACGTTGTTTTTCAAATTTCGTGCAATGCCTTTCCAAGGTGAAATACAGAAGTCAGTTATACGACGACAGGTCACAATCACGGGAGAAATTGTCGTTATAATGGACTTCTTGTTATAAGCGGATGTTTTTTGTAACATAAGCTCTTTGACAATCACCTACAAATCACTCGTTATATCGAGATTGTCGTTATAAGCCATACCCGTTATAACGGACTCTTATTATACTTGACTAGATAAATATTTTTAACAATACATGGCAGCATATTTGTTCTCAATCTGTGAGAAAATTTTTCACAAAGGGGAAATTTTTTGAGGGAATTTTGAGGGAATGAACAAGGGGTTGAAACACGACGTGTTGACTTCCATCACTGAGTGAATTGAACGAGGGAGCCATTGCATATCATCTAAGGGAAGATTTTTTGAAAAGGAATGAATAATTTTTGATTCTTATTTTGATTATTATTTATGATTCTATATTCTAAGTTCTTATGAGTTTGAAATCTTTTGTGTATTTAAAATTCTCAAACTATGAAAGCGTTATTCTTTGCAATTCCAAAACAATTCTTGTTTTGTTTATATGGTGTTCAGAATCGAAGTTACGTTCACGTTAAGAGTTGCGTTTGTACATAGTAATAGTACATAGTACATCCAAGTAATCCGTGAATAAAATCTTCGAAGAATGATATTTCTGAAATTTTACTTGAGTTTGTGACATGATTTCTAGAAATCTATTCATTATGTCATTAACATGATATTTTGCTATATATTGTTGTGGTTATGGACCTCAAAAGGTATATCATATGTACATATATACTTTTTAAATTACAGTGTTTTATAGACGAAATGTGGAATGAAATTTTTCAAAAAAATTTGCACGTACGTTAACGTATTTGAGACTTATGAGCCTATTGAGTAATCCTTTAAATTTTGGTTCATAATCTGCAACATTACTAACTACATTTACTGCGAAAATAACAAAATATTTAATTTGTTATGAAATCGCCAAATTTAATTCGCCAAAATATTTTCCTTTTATTTTATTTATTTCATTTGTAAAAATTTTTTGTTATTTTTTGCAATCGTATTTCGAATATTACATGAATTTTGCTTGAAATTTGCCATAAAAATGACTTTTTCATAGAAAATAACATAGGTAGACCAAAATTTGTACCGTTTTCACCATTTCGAGACTTTACTTTCTACCAAAAAATGCTATGCTATTAAACTTCACTGCAGTACCATTTTACAGATAAATGCTCTCGAACGTAGTCGGATACCTTAAGATTCAAAAACCCAAAGAGAAAATATGGTGTTTTTTTTTGGAGATTTGAGAAGTACTATCAATATATAATTTCAATAATTTAGATTATGCTTTTTTTTTGTAGAGAAATTCCAGGCGAAGCTGATAATTCTCCTCCCAAATACAAGCATGTACGATTCACATTTGTGTAAGTTTCAAGTCAAAGCAATTATTACAAGTTATCTAGGTATTTCACGTTCTATATTCAGTTAAATAAATAAATAATTCTTACACCCACGTAGTGTAGTTCCATCAAAGACACTAACAACTAATCTTTTCTCAGTCGTAATTTTTAGTTTCAAAGGCAATTGAAAATTAAATCTTCAAATCTTCCAGTGAAGCTAATTTATAACAGTCATATACATATTATTATTTTACATGGTGCATCACAGATTCTTGAAATAATTATTTCCAAGAGATTTCTCACACGAAATACTATAGACTACGTGATTGAAACCATTGCCATTTGAATATACAGTAGCGCTCAAAAGTCTTTTGACAAATGAAATAATGCTTGTAGCGCGCCAATTCATTTGTATACGCTGCCCTGACCTTGACATAGGTTATGCAGAAGGAAAATATTTATCGACGAATGCAGTTGAAATTTGTTTGTTTTGGGAGAGTGAGCATTTATTGCCTAATTTTTGTTTTTGGACACATTGAAATTATTTTGAGAAATGTAGTTTAAACAAATATAGAAGTAGTTAATTGTTATTTACGTAATATGAATTTTTGATAGGGCCATGTTCTGGTTAGGAGTAGGTAGGATTATGCATAACGCATAATAAACACTCTGAAACACGCGTAAAGAATATTTGGTGGAATTTTTTTTCGGAAAAGTGTATTTAAGACTTCAAGGAAGCAGTGAAGTCAAGCTCAAGTACCAAGCGATTTTGTTATTTCGAGGCAGTTCATGAGTTTGTGAAACCCCTGTTTAATAATCTCGGGAATGTGTGAAAAGTAATTTTCTTTCAGTACGACCATTGAAGATAGGACCATTGAACAGATAGGATAGATAGAACAATCAAAATGCAAGCAAAGAGAGAACTTCGAAATGGCCACTAGGCGATACATTTGATGAATTTATTTCAAAACACGGTCTGAATTTCAGTGTACCACTTGTAAAACGTTGGCTGAACATTATGGGCTTGTTTGATGTAGTAGTATTAGTAGTAGTAATAAGGTGTGTTTGGTTTTCTTTTACGTGAAAAAAACGGAAATCGTTATTACATAATTACAGAAAGGCCAGGGAGAGGGAGAATTATGCCACACTCCGCATTGACAAGAGAAACAAGGTTCAAATAGGTAATATGTGAGGTATTACTGGTTCTTATAGGTGAAAATAAATGAAAAATTATGAGTTAATTATCAAGGTGTTATAGATTCTTACTATTAAACACGAAGATGAAAGTCTGGATGTTTCTCTGCTAAAGATAATGGCACTTTTTACCTTCTGAAGAAGAAACAACCACAACAAACAAAGGGGAGTCATTGGGGAGTTTTGACGTAATTCTCCCTCTCTCTTTTCCTTCTGTAATTAAATAATAACAACTTTTTTTCCTCGCGGAAGACAACCAAACAAATCCATAATGTTCACCCAATGTTTTTTTTTTACACGCGATACACTCACATTCAGTCCGTATTTCTAATTAAACTCATCAGGTTTTTTCGCTTCGTGGACATTTCGAGGTTCTCTCTTTGCTTGTATTTCGATTGTTCTATCTATCCTATATGTTGTCTTCTTTGGTCGTATAGAAAGAAAATTACTTTTTACAGGTTCTTCAGATTATTAAACATGGTTCCACAAGCTTATGAACTATCTCGAAATACCAAAATCACCTGCTAATCACTAAGCCGAACTTCACTACATATTTAAAGCCTTAATTACGGTTTCTTGAAAAAATCCACCGGATATTCTCTACATTTTAGAGTGTTCATTGTGCATAATCCTATCAGAAATTCACATAAAATAAGAATTAATTACTCTATATTTGATTAAACTGTATTTGTGAAAACCCTTTCGATCCATCCAAAAAGAAAAATTTGACAATAAAAGTTGAGTAACCGCTAAACAAACAAATTTCAGCTACAGTGATATCGATAAATACAGTTGTATATTCCTTCTGCTTTACATTTGTCAAAGTCAGGGCAATGCTAATGAGCTAGCGCTACAAAAATTATTGCATTTGTCAAAAGACTTTTGAGCGCTACTGTAGTTGTTTGCTTTCTTGTTTGTTTGTGTCAAAAACTTTTGCAGCAACAAAAAAAAGTAAAATATGTTTTTTCTGAATTTAAGAGTTTAGATACCTAATTTTTTGCTCATAATAGTTTGTAATGAGACTCAGTGTTTATGTGTTTCGTAGGCTAGATTTCATTAAAAAATTCACATACAAATTTTTCAGATACGTTAAAACCATTCAGTACTACAGTAAATAACGCGTAATGATTTGTAAATACCAATAGGAAGTATGAGTAATATCACAGTGTATAATACCAATAATACACTGTGACTGAGGGATAAAGTAAATTAAAATTTTGGATAACGTTTCCAAATGTAAGAAAACAATTCATTTCATATTGTACCTTTGCTCCATAAAACTTCACTTCTTACTAGGTGGACTGCATCATCAGACATCTTTGATTTTCAGACAGATTTACCAAAGAAAGCCCTCTCAAGTTTTGCCGGGCAATCCGCATCGTGGTCACGTTTACCGACCAAGTATCTCAAAACGTATGGTATACGGTATAAAATAGAAATACAGATTCATATTGTACTATTATTATTTTTTGGATACTTTAAACTTCCTGTTTTTTATTTCATTGTGAGAAGTATTTTTCAGGATAAGGAAAATCTTCGACTCCTACGAACAGTCTGGTATGATTCATGGCACTATAACCGTAGAGGGCGAAGATGAGAGGATCGTGTACTTGTGGGGCGTCCGACAACGTGCCCGAGGTGAGAATTGAATGCACATTAATGTCGCACATCGAACTCGCTATTCCAGGGTAGAGTTGGCCTGTCGTGCTTACTGAATAGATGAAAATAAGTAATCTCGCCAACTTCCAGGCGCGAACGCAAGCCTGTTTTCCATTTGAAAAAGTCCCTTCGCTGAGAACAGGATAATCACACGATAATAATTACACGAAAAACTTGAAAGCGATAATTACATGTTACGAAAATTCAGGCAGCCACCATTTTTACTTCAAAATATATAATACAGATGACGGCCCAAATAGAACACGAAACACATATAACTCAGACAACATAAATATGCTACGCCACAGACACTTCAGCACACAATGCACCGATCCATTAAAAATTCCTCAGTGGATTTCTTACTAGGTGAATGTACGATGTAGTGGTCATTTGTGGATTTTTGCGGGTAAACGTGGTCTCTTTCACGTGTCAACTGACGGTTGTAATGCAACCATGCAATTTTTTGTAGGTAGCACATGCAAGGGTCGTATCTAGGAACCGAGATCATTTGTGTCAGAGGCGGGAGCAAACGTAAATTTGCTACTTCGCTGTAAAAGTTAATGAGCTCAAAACGGTGTTGTTTCTCAAAGAATATTTTGCATTCTCACGATTTCTGACCGGAGTGGCTGCCCTCTATCTCATCCCCCCCGTTCCAGCTATAGTACAAACTCACATAAGAACGACTAACAGTTGTAAATTAATATTTTTTTATTATTTTTTACTGGTAATATCACTTGATGCTTCTTCTGTGTATACAGAGTGATTCAGAAAAGATGGGGAAAAACTTGAAGAGATTATAGTACACCTCTAAACACACCAAACGCAAACGTGCTAGTGCGTTTCGAAACGGTCGCTTCGCAAACGTTAAAACGGCATTCCTGATGAAATTTATCGGGTGAAAAAGAACGCCATGCTTGCAAATGTAACTTGGGGAAGAAGAAACCGTATGAAAATCTGCGTCACAGTGAATAAAAGACACGGACGCCAGCCCAGTGAAGGTTTTGCAGAGTGCAACCACACCTGGCGTTCGTACCTTTTATTCATTATGACGTATATTTGCATATGGTTATATAATATACGATTTCTTTTCTTCCCCAGGTTACATTTTCATGCATGGTGTTTTTTCTTTTCCTCCCGATAAATTTCAACAGGAATGTCGTTTAAACGTTTGCTGAACGGCCGTTTCGAAACGCGCTATCGCGTTTGTGTTTCACGTTAGACCCATGCATTCTTTGATGACAATTGTCTATTGATGCGTACTATCACCTCTTAAAAGTTTTCCCCATCTTTTCTGAATCACCCTGTGTATGGGGTGACCTCACCCCAACTCCTTTCACCAAAATACAAGATATGTTCGATAAAGCTGCTAATATACAGGGTGGTCTGTTAATGGGCAGACATACTCAGAGGGTTGTTAGTAGACATCAAGAGGAACAAAAATTGCAATAAAACATAGTGTCGCTAACTACGTTGAGAGCGTGAAAATCGTGAAAAATGCATGAAGGTTTCGACGTCATTCTGGAATGACAAAAACTACAATATAATAACAAAAAGATTTATTTGACTAATTATTACGAGTTGTTGGAAGTGGCGGCCGCTGACGTCATTGCATAGTCTACAACGACGCAAAAAACGATTCCCAGACGCGCTCGAAGATACCAGGCGTGCTTTTGATGTCTGCCGCAGTGACGACAATCCGCTCTATGAGATCCTCCGTTGTGCCCACAGGCGTCGCATAAATGAGTGATTTAAAGTGACCCAATAGGAACCCACGAACGCATTCAGCGATCAACTGACATCCACCTTTCGTCTCCTCTGGACTCAGAGCCTGCCTGCGTTTTTCGCGGTTTTCACCCTCTCAACGTGGTTTGCGACATCATGTTCCATTGCAATTTTTTCTTCCTCTTGATGCCTGCTGACAACCCTCTGAGTGTGTCGGTCCATTAACAGAACCCCCTGTAGAAAGGTGCTAACACATGTCAAGACAAATAACTTCAGCAATGGAACCTGGAGAAGCAAATTACTTTTTTATTTAGCGCATGTTGATAGGGAAGAAATACCTCCACAGAAAACTATAAGCGAGAAAGAGAAACAAAACTATATTCCTTCCCCCCCCCCTCTCCATAGTTGTCTATGAAAGAAGACATTTTTTCCTTCCACACCGTGGGTGAAATTTCCCTGTCATCTCAAATGTACAAAAAAACCAGCTAGGTTGCCAGATTTTGGAGACAATCTGAAGTGGGGTGATGCACGTCAAATGAGTGGGTTGTGACTCTGGATTTCCTTGCAAAAATTATACTGTATTTCTTGGTGTGTACTATCACATCTTCCATTTCGATGGTGGAGTTTTGGGACACACATTACAGTAAAACCCCTCTTAATGGTCAACCCTCTTTTATGACTAAAGAATTATTTCCCATAGTAGAGCAATACAGTCGAATCCATTATAACGAATGCCAAGAGACCGGAGGAATCACTTCGTTAAAACGAAATTTCGTTATAAAGGAATTCCAGGTTACATAGTATTGTTCCTATGTAAATTTATTTGGGCGATTAGAAAAGTGTTCGTTAAAACGAGATTTTCGCTATTCGGTATTAACGGTATTCGTTAAAACGGGATTCGACTGTAGTATGAACCTCTGATTAACGGTCATCCCCCTCTATTAATGACGATTTTTTTTGTCCCGTTGGTATCTGCAAAGGTTTTACTGTATATCGTTTGATTTTTCTGGCGAAAAATTAGAAAAGTTCGGGTGGGGTAAATTGTGGAAACATGAAGGTAGGTGCGTAAGCTACATACAGGGTGATCAGCGAATAAGCCCTTATTTCAAAATTAAATGTCTCTACAACAAAGATCAATAGAATTATGCGGTAAACGGTACGTTTATTAGCAAAACTGTAGGAATGTTGTACAGAAATTTCGAAATTTTTTTTTTTTTCTAATTTTTTAAAATAAAAAAAAGCAAAACTGGAGATTTTGGGGTTCCGAAAATACTCATTTGTATGAAGAGAAACCACTGCATTCGCCTAAAGTTACTGCATGGGCTGCGGTATGCGCCACGTGTGCTGACAAATTGTTCCAAAATTGTAACGTAACGTTCAGTAGTAATCGTTTCTCGCACGAAGAAGGGGCCGATAATGCCTCTGGCGCATACCGCAGTCCATGCAGTAACTTTAGGCGAATGCAGTGGTTTCTCTTCACACAAATAAGGATTTTCGGAAATCCAAAATCTCGTTGTTTTTTTTTTAAATTTTAAAAAATTAAAAAAAACTAAATTTTCGAAATTTCTGTACAACATTCTTACAGTTTTGCTAATAAACGTACCGTTTACCGCATAATTCTATTGATCTTTGTTGTAGAGATATTTAATTTTGAAATAAGGGCTTATTCGCTGATCACCCTGTAAATGCTTACACTATTTCATAAATGGTAAAATTGATGTTATACAATCACACTTATTAATGATACACACACTTTTATGACATGTTAAGGTGAATATAATATAACAAATACGCTCAACCTTTTGTGATATCAGGATCTCAAGAGGAATTACAGACGGGTACCATCATGGACTATTATGGAAATTTCACTGTAAGTATATGATCGGGCCGTAATTTCTTTTTTGCCTTATTTTATAATATTATTTTTGTTTTGCAATCATTGTTTCCGTGACTCACTAATGCGACCTTGAATGATGAATAATTAAAAAAATATATATGTAAAATGAAAGAATTGTTCTGAAAAGACTCTTTCATTTTAAAATCATTTACGCATGATGTGCAACATATCACATTACGGTATATCTGGTAAAACAGCAGGATGAATTAGAAAATTGTAAAAAGAAAATCCCAGGATTACGTTAATGATCTTTCAGAACCAAAGCTTGAATATTTTCATTGCTGGTGATTTTTGTTCCGTACATCCAGGGCCGTAACTAGGCAGGTGCAACAGGTGCACCCGCAAAGGGCCCACTTTGAAGGGGGCCTAGAATGGGCCTAAATGTGCCATTCTGGGCCCAAGAATGCGCCAGAAGAAACCTAATTGCAAATTCTTGCACAAGGCCCAGGAATGGCTAGTTACAACACTGAGTGTATCCACTATTTAATTTGTGAGAGTTAGTCTGCCATCATTCTTGTAAAATAGAAACGTGATAGTTATCATTTCTAACATTAGGTGAAGCAACAATCACCATTCAGCTATATTACCGTTATAACTTACGTATGTAATATAGATGTGGTCCAGCAGTTCTGACCTATTTTGAAAAAAAAAAAAATAAAAATAAAAAACTCTTTAAATAGAGACAAATGACTTTTTGAATTCGAAAGAAAATGTTTTAGGTTTTTTTTTTTTCATTTATAGCAAAATTTTTACATACTAACCTTCCAGTGACGCGGAGGATGTCAAGTCCATATAGCGTTTCTCGCCATGTTATTCGTGACATGGGTGTTACAAAGAATGAAAGTAAGGATGGAAGTAAACAAAAAGAACTTTGAAATCTCCCCTTTCAAATGCTTTAACCCTTTATATCCTGACGGTACTTAGAAGTACCAGGTTAGATAATTTGTTTTGAAATAACTAATTGTTTCAAAAACGTTGTTTTTCTTCTTTAATTAGAACTAAAATGACCAACCAAACAATTTAAACGATAGCTATTCACTATTATCATCATCATCACATTTATACTTTTATTCATTATAATTTTCTTCTTATTCTATTTTACACAATGTCGGATATAAAGGGTTAACCCGTTTGTCTCTATCTTTAACAGCTTTTTTTAAATAATTTATTCAGAACAGGTCAGAATTTCTGATTTACCACGTGTAAAAGTAATAAAGGTGAGGGGGGGAGGAACACGATGAAAAATTTTTATTTAATGTTTCTGTTCCCTCATGTTATTCCCGAAAAAAAAGAAAAAGAAATAAAATATTTTGCGTCTATATTTATTTAATTTTTCAAAATTTTGATTGTACCGTAAGACATTGTCTATTGCTGATCTCTGCAGACTATAAAAATAATTTCGTGATAGGTGATTTTCGGTCATGCGTGTCTTATGTTGGAATGTATTCCGTACAATTATTTTGAAAAAAAAATTAAAAATTAATCATTTTATAACTATTATTGTAGTGACCTTATGTTCTTTGAATAGTGAGCACTCATGATCATAAGCATAAACAGAAATTTATTAATAAAAAAAAATAAAATAAGAACGTTAACATCAGACGACGATCCTACTCGATCGCTTTTCCACACCATTCTCTCTCTCTGTTTTTGCAACCTCCGGTCTCCTGAGGCTTTTCTTCTTCTTATGCTCTCGAGCCTTATACCATATTGTTTCGTCAAGGTTGTCAACTGAGAGACGCGCTACAGAACACTACAATTATGATTATTAATTTCGCGTGTATATTCATTAAATTATTAAGTTTAAATAGATTATCTTTTAAATGTAACCTAACGTAATTGCATCTGTGGACAGCCAAGAATGTAATACATTATTATACAGCAATAAAATTGCATAATCTCATTGATTATACAGGTGTGGGAGATGTGATGGTAGTCGTTGACATTAATACTCTTATTAATACTCTCATCCATGGGTATTTTAGGGTAATGAAGCCTGAATGAAAATTAGGGAATGCGAAAGACGATCTTGTTGGTCATGAGGGTTTTTTCCCCTTGGTCTTGGATTATGAAAAGTATTTAATTGCTCCTTCTCTCGTATGAAGAGCTTGTATTCCTTGATCGGAATTTTAATATTCTATTCTACTAATATTGGACACTGAGAATTTGTTCCTTTTTTCGTTAACTGTTGGTAATGAATTGGAAGAAAATGATATAAAATGTGTTTGGAGAAAGTGTTTTTGAAGACAGTTCTATAATGATATGAAATTTTGTTCCGCGACCTGTGGACATGGACCACCACTAACTGCAACCAGATTTAGTTGATCTATTTGTTGTTAGTGATGTAGACATCGGTGCTTCTTTATGAAAAACACCCAAAGGCACACAAGAATGTGACAGCGAAAATTATTTTCCACCAAAAAAAAAAAAAAGAACCCTAGAAAAACACCATTTTTATCAGTTGCCCATAAACACTATTAACTATAATAAATATGTGTTTGCTACAGCTTTAGGATAAAACAAAAATGATGAATTTTTTTTCCAAAACCTTTTAATAATTTTTATTATCTGTTTGCATCCAATCATAAGGAAAGTTTGCTCAGTTAAACTTGGAATAAACCTGTGTGGAAAAAAACTTCGATCCCATATTTGTTTATGCGATTGAATAACCTTCGAGTATAAACAAACTGAAGTAATATTCGGTTATGTCTCACGTCAATAAAACAAAGCATAAATAAGCCTGTTTTTCGAGAACGTGGGTCAGTCACAATTAATGTTCTCTATTTTTAGATAACCTGCATCCATCTATAGCCACACTCTTTCCTAGAATGCTTCCCCGCATACGAAATCATCATACATAAAATTGATGTACATCAGGTCGTCGTCTGTATTTTTCGAATTCAGGACACCATCTATGCCACGAATTTGAATAGACATCTTCAACCTATTACTCCACAGCTTCTTGATGCTCACTGACGCACCAGACTCGCGAGTTATTAATTTCGATTCTGAAAAATTCATAACCCCATTCAAACTGCATTCAAGGACTAGCATCATGCCCAGTTGAATTAGAGCATATGTTATACCATTTATCTCTTATAGGTATTATTTTTTGAATGATCATAATAGGCGAAACTCCGGCAAGAAAAAATGGTGACCTTGTATTAAAGGGAAAGAAGTCATACATGGCGATTCTTTGTCTCTTCTGATACAGTATATGATCCAATTTAGGTTAGCATACGTATATCACTAAATCCTGGAATTGTGTCGATCAGGATATCTCCAGTTCTAAATCGAGCACTTCAGTGAGTGCTTCATTGAGCACTACGGTACACTCGCAATCAATAGGCTGAAGATGCTTGGTGTATATTGAAGCATATCACTATACTGCATTTCCATATCACGCAGAAAAGCATCAGGTACTCATATTAGTCGCATTAATTTCCTAGTGATTTTGACTTTCAGTCAGTGCAGTTTAAGCTTATCATTAAAACAAAGGCTTACATTTTAATACTTCGTGAATATTATTGCCAAGAGAGTAACGTAATTCATATTTTAAATTAGATATTTTAGTTATGAGCAACTTCTGAATTCTTATTTTTCAGGATGGAGCTATTATACACTTGGGCATACTGAAGAGTCCCGAACTTGGTCAAAACAGGTATGTGATAACATTATTTTATACTAAAACATTTCTGAATAAGATTTGGTGTTTTGTGATAAAAATACAGTCAGATCCGAATGAACACTGATTACTGCACTCAATCTTGTTGCAATGTTAAAAGAGGAGAGAGAAATTTCTTGTGGGCAAATAACTTCACAATATTTTACCGCGATTGTGAATCGATCCGAGGTGGATTATAATAAATTAAATAAAATTAATTCCCTTTTTTAGTGACTTTATTTCAACTGAGGATCTATTATAGGTTTATTTACGGCTATGTGATGAGATCTGATGGCTTCAGTTTTCCGGTGGAAAATTGCACAGAGCATATCCATTCAGTAAATAAGCGAACCTTCAGTTTCCGTTGTCGTAAGTATTTGATTACTTTCGGAAAATGAGGAATTTCCGAATTAAACTTCAGTGCATAACAAAACTTTATAGAACTGTATTTACATACTAATGTCTTATCTTCTCTTCATATTGTTATTTCGTATTATTTTTGTAGATAACTGTCAATACACTTTCTCTATCCGAGAGACAGAGACTGAAGCTATTAAATTCGAAAAAGAATTTAAAGGTGACACGGCAGCGAAATTCGCAGAAATGCAACTTCGTGACAAAAAAGGCTTCGGAATCGTCGTCACCGGGTGAGTCATAAGTGTATGCGTGAAAATATTTTGTGTGCTCCTCGCGTTTAAAATTACACGCATTAGAGTTTCTTTCGAGGAAAAAGATTCGTTGGATGGCAAGGCTGACATATAAGTACTGTATAGTACAAAATAAAATATTTTTCAATTAAAAAGAAAAACCTATTCGAGATCTAGAGGATGATTTCGGCATTCCGTCGAATCATTATGCAAAATATTTCAAATGTTGCTAGATTTGAAGCTACACATTTCAGACGAAAAGAAAATAAAACTTTAAGATTTCTTATACTTTCTTTCAAACCAAACACGGCCGAAACAGCCAATATTAGCCATTGCTCTTGTTAAGGGGCGGGACTATGTCGGAGAAAATTTTGATAAACAATTATGCAGGGTGCATAGGTAACAGGGCATATGGAGTTTTACTGGCGATCCTAGAGGCATACTTCCTATTAGAAAAAGTATCCAAATGACGTACAGTACTCAGATATGTCATTCATGTTGCAAGGGGTTGGTTGTATAGTTGTTAAAATAAAAACATTAATTTCTTATGCGGGCACCCTGTCCTCAAAAACCCAATTGGAAAGTTATTGCCCGATATCTCCTAAGGCCAAAAAAAAAAAAATTCACGTTTCTAGGTATGATATTCGCAGAGATATTTGAATTTAAAAACTGGAAAAAATTGAAAAGGAAGCATAAATCAGGGTCGTTAGTTAGTTTTTCACTGTGAGACAAGAATTTGTTTTTTTACTCTTATTTAAAAAAATTTCATACTCATTTACCAGTTTTACTCTTTGTGATCGTTAACAAGATAATTCCATAATATGAAAATCCAGAAATTTGCTATTTTCACTTCCATATATGGAAAGATATGGCAATACCAGTATAACACAAACAAGCATTACTCTGACAACATAAATGAGTTAGGGCTACATATACAACTAATAACAATAACACACGTTCCAGCAAGACCAATTAGTTAAAAAATTTCCCCCAAAGAAATACAAATACAAATACAACAAATACAAATACAACGCCACAACAGGCAAAATGCCCAACGAGGTGGCTGATAAAAAGATGCCCATAAAAATATGGTTGTCATATGTTTCAAAAATACAGCAACCCAATTAAAAATGCAATTAACACAAATTACAAACAATATATACACATGATAAAATATTATACAATGCCCATAAAGAATACTTATGGTTGCCTTATTCTAAGAATGGATCGAGCTTCTCGATTTACCCCAACATGTTTATCGTATTTGTTTTTAAACGTGTCAATTGTGTTACAATTTACTACCTCCGGGGGTAAGCTATTCCATTTATTAACAACCCTATTGGAGAAAAATTCCCTGCGACACCATAACCTTGCATTGTCCCTCACCAATCGATACTGGTGTCCCCTTGTAAAAGCAGTCGATTGGCGGTGTACTAAAAGTTCATGGTCCATCCTATCCATCCCATTGAAAATTTTGAACACTTCGATCATATCTCCTCGACACCTGCGTTCATCCAATGTAAACATATTCAAAAAATGAAGTCTTTCTTCATAACTCAAGCCCTGTGTGCCAATAAGGACACGCGTAGCTCTTCTCTGCACCCCTTCAACCAAGTCTATGTCCCTCTGTAGGTATGGTCTCCAAAACCTTACAGCATACTCCAGTCCAGGACGAACTAAGCCTCGAAAAAGCGGAAGAATGACTTACGAGTATCACGAACAGAGTAAAGTAGTAATAGTATTCTTATTCTGAAAATCTCTTTAAACCTGTTAAATGTATCAATAAAAATGAATTAAATGGACATATATGCAAAAATTCTTTAAAAAAGTTAAAAAAAACAACCATAATCAGTAAATTTCAAAATTTTATTTCATACGAAATTATATCAATAATATACGTATTTCGCAATATTTTATTGCGATATTTTCATTTCAGGTCATTAAGCCCATTCGAAAAGGGTCACGTGCAAACCAAAAACATTCCACTTCAACAAAGTGCTTGTAAGTTAGAATAACAAACATGAGTTTGGTTAATTATTAAATATGCACATAAAATATGTGTATCCTGTGTTTATATTATGTGTTAAAAATTGTTTCCATAGCTCACGGAAGCCAATTATGCGTCAGTTTCGAAGATGTGAAGTGTCAGGAATCTGACCTGACAGGAGGCAAAGGATCATCTCTGGGTAAACTTTGTAGCCTTCAAAAACAAGGAAAAGGCTCGGAAATCAATGCAAGTTCATGTTGTCTTCTATCTTAATGCATCCCATTAAATTTATGACATTTAATTATGACAATTAGGTTATATTAATGGAGACATAGTATTGTTATTTTACAGTTTGAAGTTCCCAAAGGAGTCGTGGTGACTACAAAAGCATATCAAAAATTTACTGAAGGATGTCTTGAATCTGCTCTGAAAGAATTCGAAAAGAAATTCTGGTAGGAATTTCATTGTAGTTTTGTTAAAGTTTTGTTAATGAGATAATAAATATATCAAATTCCAGTATTCGCGTAGGAAAATTTAACGCTTATTTTTATTCATTTCAGGATATCTGAGAGTGGTGGAGCAGATCTATGCAAAAAGTAACTATGCATTTATCATGACTGAATCGCATAGTTTTTGTCGATGTTTTTCTCAATTGCATCATTGATGTAAAAATATGCTGATCCAATTTAAATAATGCATAAATATCAATTTCATACGTCTTTTCTCAGTGTCATGAAAAAGGTGACGGAATCACAGATTCCAGAAATAGTCAAAAATTCCATAAAAACCAACATGATTTCCACTTTTGGCGATAACTTTGACAAAGTGAAGTTTGCCGTAAGATCTTCAGCTACTGGTAAGTTTACAATACGAGTTTTATTGCAAATTTATTTGAATAGACCCTTTATATTATGTTCTTTTGACATTATAAGAAAGACTATTAAAAGCCTAATTTTTTTTTCAAAGGGGAAGATACTGCACAGATGTCTGCCGCAGGTCAAATGGAAACATTTTTAGGAGTTGTAGGATTCGATGAAGTAATAATAATACTATACAGAGTACTAAATTTCAGTTTATTTCCATTAAGGGCATATCCAAAGAGATTTTAAACAGAAATTTTCAGATTAATAATAGTAAAAATTGTTATACATTCTTGGCCTTATAAAATAGGAATTAAGCTATTTTATCATTCTTATTTCCGGTCTTCGATATTACAAATTGGTTCACAGGATATATAAGAAAATTTTTTACAACTTTGAATCTTGTTCGTTAAATGCAAAAGTACCCAAGTTGCAAGTACCCAAAGGTTTTGTTTCAAGCTTTATTATTATTATTTAATTATTACTGCTACTAATTTTTAAATAAATTAAGATCTAAAATGGAGGATTTGGATATTATACGCGTGACAAATGGTGCCGATGCTTGTATGTTTCAGACAATGAATTATTAATTGTAAATATGTGTTACACTTATAATGTGTGTCTACTTATGAATTATTGTAAATTTTTTTGTAAATTGTGTATAAATTTTTTTCTGTGATAAAATTATGTATAACTTTATGCATTTCTCGTTACGTGCAACATAACTTTTCTACCTCATCTCTTTGAGATTTTATAGTGTATCAAAAACTAGTAAAGATAATTCCAATTTAACACCTTTATTTTGGATAAAGATGACATTCTCCGTTATAATACAGAATTTTTTCACCTAATTGTAATTAAATCATTTTATCTGTTCATAAATATTCATATTTATCGCTTCATAATTCAATCAAATGATACGTGAATTATTTTAATATGAAATTCAACCAAAAAAGAATATCATTCTTTTATTTTCTTTGACTCATTGAATCAAGATGAATCCTGTTTCCAAGAACGTGACGTACATTAATTACAATGCATGAATTGTAGTGTGCACCTTTGAAATTGTAGTTTCCTAGGTATATAGATTATGTCCAATGATATTGTTTTTCATATGATTATTAGATTTTGGAAGCCGTCAAGAAGTGTTGGGCATCTCAGTTTTCTTATCAAGCTGTCGAATACAAAAAGTAAGAATAAATCACTAAAATAATTATTTTATTATTTCCTTTGTATCATGTTTTTAAATATTTATGATTGCAAATCGTCCCCCTACTCCCATGCTAGAATCACGAATCTTGAAAAAAAAGAACGGGGGAAATAACGTTTGAATGTTTACTCTACTCATGCAACTCTATGGGAGTTATTTTCCCTAAAATGTTTTGTGACGTGTTTCAATAGGGATGCACATTCGTGTTTCAGGCAAAATTTAGCGAAATAAGGAATGCAATGAAAATTTGCATATTGTTTGTTGCATCATGTTTCTTTATATCACTATGATACAAAGAAATGAAAATGACCGCGCGTTGATCACTTTTCCATGAAATCCTGCGTATCCATTTACAGGCATTACGGTCAGATTTTGAATAGCCCAATGGCTGTGGTGATACAGCAGATGGTACCATGTGATGTCGCTGGTGTCATCTTCACATGTGATCCTGTGAATGGCGATCCTCGACATATAAGCGTGACTGGAAACTTTGGACTCGGAGAAGTAACTACATTATATCTCTGTTTATATTCAATACCAGTTCTAAAAATCTCACTGCTATTAACATCGAGTTATTATCTGTCATAAGATACAAATTAGTACTCGATGAGGCTGCAAATTACTCTCGACATCCTTTCTACTGAAGGTCCACTTTACGCACGTCAGGTATTTTGATTGTCAAATGATTTAGTAGTTAAGTAGTTGCCTCGTCAAATTCTAAAATCTGTCCCAACGTAAGTAATCAAGGAGTGAATGCTCATTAGGTAATACGATTCTCCGCCCACTGCCACCTCCGGATTCACAATTAAATCACTTGAAAATTTCACAACTGAACCCATGTAAACAGCCATTCATGCCTGCATACAATTTAAAGTACTTTTGGCGGCTTAAAATTTTCTTAACTACTAAATTATTTGACGCTTATTAACCTATCTTAAGCTATTGAACAGTTAAATCGAATGGAAAAGTCTCTCAAATGCTTAAATATCTAGACGATTACATTCCGTCACACACAACCGTGCCATTTTCAAAAAAACTGAATCACATAGTCATTTATATCACATTTTATTAAATTCAATAATTTATAAATATATGATTGAAAAGTTTACTACTAACTTTTCTTTTGTATTCAATGTACACGGTAGTTATAATTTAGTGCATTTTTTATGAATTTTAGTCGGTCGTTTCCGCTGCAGCTGAACCAGATACGTTCCTTCTGAAACGTGATATCAAAAACAGGTTAGAGATTCAGGAAAAGAATCCAGGAAAGAAGAGTACAAAAATCATCATGGATGGTTAGTGTGATCTTGTGCTACCGATAAATTAGAATCGATCGAAACTTAATGCTCTATGCTTCCATACACGGGTTTCGATTAAATTTTTTCGGTAGTGATTGATTACTAGATAAAATTGCTCTAAAAATATTTCTGAAGTACGAGTCATTTTATGTGAATATGTTCTGTATATGCATTAGGAGATAGCGGGACTAAAGAAGTGGAAACCGGAGACGAATCTGAGACGTTATGCCTCTCTGATGATGCCGTACTAAAACTCGGAAAGATATCTATTCAAGTATAAATTTAATCAGATGATAATTTGAGTAAAAAAGCGTAAATAAATACTTTTAGTTTTATTTCAAGCACTGATTTATCCATTTATGTTCACAGGTAGAAGAATACTTCGGTACTGCCAGAGATATCGAATGGGGTGTTGTCGGTGAGAAGGTGTATCTGTTCCAGGTATAAAGACTCACTATTCACAGTATAAAAGTCTCACTATTCACAGCATAAAAGACTGATCTCATAGCAATGAAAGAAAGTTCTCTCACTTCACTTGACATAACCTAGATCTGTAGTTCCCAACGTATTTTTCGAATATATACTCGCCAAAGCAGATTGTAAGATATTGATGCTCGCTTTTAAAAGACACATGGGTGGGGGTGGGGGGGGGGAGGGATACGGATACCCCTGCAACTCCCTTTCCCTTCTCTCATGGTGATCAGAAATTAAAAAGCAATTGTAAAAAAAGTAAAAGTATTCGAAAAAAATTCTTCGAACACTCTTTCAATCGATTTTTGTTAATTTAATTTTTTTTAGATGACAAATTACAAAATTTTTAAAAAGAATTTTGAAAGGTCGAAAAAATTTTAATCCTAAAATAATTTCATCATTAAATATGAACTCTTATTTTTAAATTATTTTTCATTGAAAATGAATCTCATTAATTTTTATATAATTTTCTCATTGAAAATCGAAAACTCAAAATTCATTATTATTTTTTCGATAATTTTATCAATTAGAAAAAATAATAATTAAAGATAATGATAATGATAATTAAAGATAATGATAATTAAAGATAATGATAATTAAAGATAATGATAATTAAAGATAATGATAATTAAAGATAATGATAATTAAAGATAATTTTATCAATTAAATATGAACTTTTATTAATTCTTAAATTATTTTTTCATTGAAAATGAATCTCATTAAAATTTTTACATTACTTATTCTTTAAATATGAATTTTCATCTGTTTGTAAATTATTTTTATACCAAAAAAATGAATTTTCGTTAAAATTCTGAGAAATATTTTCTCTCATTGAACATGAATTTCCGTTAAATCTGAAATTGCATTTTCATTACACACCAATCTTCAATAATTCTGGAATTTTTCATTAATTATGAATTGGGAAATACTTTTTTTTTACCAATTTCGAAATAATTTCTTCCAATAACTATACAATCATTTCTCTCATTAATTCTAAAATTATTTCTTCCAAAAATTCTGAATATTATTTCTTTAATGAGATTTTTCTCCCAATCATTTCTTGGGATTTTCGCATAATTTTATTCCATAAATTTTCCCTGTCAGTTGGGATTTTCTCCCAATTTATAAAAATTCTGTAATTATATAAGCTTTTTCGTTGACGGGCCACTCCAAAAAGCTTCCAGGGCCACACGTGGCACACAGTCCACGCGTTGAAGACCCCCTGGTCTACGAAGAACATGGCATCCATGAAAGCCAAAAATAAAAGAAAGAAAGAAACGTTGAAGTAAAGGGATAAAAAAATATTAATTAATTATTTGAACCGAAAACAGCAAAAATGTAGTTTTCAAACACATAATGGAAAACTGAAATACATCACCATATAAACAAACTGATTTAATGAAAAGGACCATATAATAAAGAATTCTCTGTCAACAACCTATTATCAAGTTGCTGCCATTTTAAATAAAATCACCCTTCTTAAAAATCATATAATCAAATTGCAGCCCTAAAAGATCATATTCACCCCCAATGTGGCGTGGGCCTCACGTTAGAAACCACGGATCTAGATCTACGTAATGCACGAGAAAATAAAATATATTTGCTATCAGAAAATTGAGAACTAAAATATACTGAAGAAATTTCATTTTTTTAAATGCATTTATTATATAAGCTAATGTATATAAAAGATAAAAACAGAACTAATTAATGTGTTTTACTGTTTATTACTGTTGCTCATGATTTTTGAACTCAAATTTCAGAGTATTAGATATTACAGTAACATTGCTTTCAGAAACATTATTCATTTTTCAGTCTCGTCCAGTGACATCACTGGATGGTGAAACCGATTATGAGACAAAACACATCTTCGATACTTATGTAAGGACAGACTCTGAATACTACACGAAGGGTAATATTGGGTGAGTATATTCGAAAAAATATATATATGTATTCATAACTATATACAGTATATAAAATGAGGTGGAGTTAGTGCCGTCTTTAATGCAAGGGCCCACCCAGCCCGAGAACCTCAAGAGAAGAGGAGCCTCTGAAAAATTAGAAGTAGTTGCATTTTTCGAGAATTGGCCGAGTAGGGCCTCAGAAAAATCACCTTTCCCGGGGGCTAAGACGGCTCTGGGTGAAGTCATGATTGTGACCACGTTGTCCTCTATTTGAGGTGAACAACATTAAGCTAATGAATTAAGGCAAATGTGATAAGCTCGCCAAGTTGCAATGTGAGTTATGGTAAATTAAGATGAATCAAATTAATGAAAACGGAACGTTGGTTATAACTTGGTTTTTTCTGTATGAGTGGGGCGACATATATTTTGTAGAGGTAGAGCGGTGGTAAGGAAGGCAACCCGTACCGGGGATGGACCTGCCCCAGGCAGTAGCTTGGAAGCTCCTTATTTGTGCTGGCGGTCGACTGATAGTATCGTCCGGAAGGCAATCGGTTTTTTTCATATGCGTCTGCGAAATGTTTGCGAGTAAAGAAGAACAACGTGGTGTTTTCTTCTTTTTTTCAGTGTCAGAAGGAGTTCGTTCGTGTGAAACGCATCGGCGAACGAAAGCAGCGTACGGAGAACATGTACGGACTCGTATGCAGTACTGGAGCAAGCGTTCCTGAGAGGGACGGGAATCTGCGGACGATTATACGCGACCTGGTGGAGGTCACCTCGTCATCACAGACGCTTTAGTGGAAGAAGTCAACCAGAAAATGAACTCAAACGACGACGTACCTTTAAGGACATCAGCAAGAAAGAGTGAGTGAGTTTCCATTCGTGCCATCATTACACAGAAACTCCACTACAAGAAAGGGAGTGAACAGTGCAAACGTTTATTCCAGTCCTGCATACGAGTCAGTGCATGTTCTCCGTACACTGCCTTCGTTCGCTGATGCATTTCGAGAATTCCGACTCCTTCTGCCACTAAAAAAAAGAGTAACACCACGTTAACCTTCTTTACTCGCAAACATTCCACAGACGCAGATGAAAAACAACCGATTGTCTGCCAGACGATACTGTTGGCTGACCACCAGCACATATCACGTGCTTCCGAGCGACTATTGAAGGCAAGTCCATTCTCCAGTTGGCGTTGCCTTCCTTACGTTCGTTCTACCTCTTCACAAATGTCACCACACTCATACAAAAATAAACCAAGTTATAACCACTGTTACGTTTTCATTCGATCCACCCTTACACAAATATGAAATACTGTGTAAGTATTAGACTATATCCCCAACATTAACCCTTACAGAGGCAATGACGCGATATCTCGCCTAACTTGATGCCTTTTATTTTAAATGGCAATTCCGAGTAATGTCGCTTCCTTAAAGCCCTCTGAACACCCTCCAAAAAAAATCTTTTCAAGGGGAGTTGGTGTTGGCCCAGCTAGATCTGTACGACAGTTTATGCCTAATATGTTTTTTTATCCTCAGTCAAATAATTAATATACTTTTTATCCCCTCCTGAACCTGTCAGACCAACTGCCAGTGGGCGGAGTCGGCTTTTGTTCAAAGTTTGATAACAGAAGGGGAGAGACTGTATTTTTTCCTTTCCTTCAGGATTGTATAGGAATATGTGTACAGTATAACCAATAGAGAAAGATAGAGTATTTCTCTTCCCTACTTTTTCTATTATTATTATTTTAGGGGGAAGGGCATTTATTAGCTGTGAAAGATCGGGAAGAAAAAATATTCTTCTCGACAACAAGTGACATTTTGCAGAGGATTTAGTGATTTCCACTGTGGCAGTTACAATGCGGATCAGGAAAATTTTAAAACTCGATTAAAGGGTAAATGATGTAATTATTTCTCTTCCCGTATATTCATAATGTCATTTATGTGACGGCAGGGAAGTGATGCCTGGAGCGACCAGTCCTTTAGGGTATGACATGGTGGAAAAAAGTCTCGAAGCGTCTACACAAGTAAGTTCTGGACTTTATTTAGAATTGTATTGTTAATATCCCTTTAATATATAGAGGCGAAGCTTGTATCCTCTCAATATATCCAATCTAAGCTAATATTCCCCAAAATGGTAATTAATTAAGCTCTTGTCGTAATTTATTAAATATGTTATATCTCTTCTTATTTTTTTGTTTTTGTTTTATCCAAATCTTTTCATTACAGAGACCACGGTTACTGAGATGGCAATTGAATAACATACCAGATGTACCATATTTTGAAAATTTGTTCGTTAGTTATGCTTCTCAAGCATTTTTCAACATCTTAGATGTAAGTTTTTATGTTTGTGTGTGTGTGTGTGTGTGTGTGTGTGCATTGCATGTTACAATGTGTTAAGTAGTCGCAAAAATTTATTAATACCCACTATTTTCGTCATTAAAGGGGAGTAAAATGCAAGGCTCACAGTTCGGAGTTTGGCTAATAATGTTACTCTTGCTCCTGCTAATGTACTTGTGCCCATTCCGGGCAAAGCGATTTTTCTGAGCCCCTCCGGCTAGAAACACTTGTCTATGAATTCACATGCTTACTCTCGAGAATTTTAACCATATCATGTTTTCCTGAGGCCCCTTCTGCATTTGAAGCTCTCGAGTCGTGCCCGGGTGGGCTCCATGCATTAAGACGGCGTTGCCTGTGCCTGAATCCATGCTTGAGTAGTCTTCTTGAACAATAATTCGCTTCTTATACTAAGATTAGCATTATGCTATGCTTGAGTTGCATACTAGGGCTCTACTCAAAAAAGCAACGGTGATTATTTGTTGAAGACTTCTTTTTTAATTGAACCTATCCTAAAACCCTTTTTGATTAAATTACCTATCTTTTATATGCTCATATGAATGCATACTGTATAATCACAATGTAATTGTTTACATCATTTGCTTCTTTTTCTCGGATGAAAAGGGATTCATAATAATGCCGGAAAGCGAAAAGGAATTACAGAAATCGATGTATGTGTCGTTTTTCGGAAGAATCATCGACGACAGTGAAATGCAGCCCATAGCATATGAAAGACATTTAGTACACAATAAAAGGTCAAAAATTGATTCCATTAAGATGCAGTTGTACACATTTGCGGTATGTAGGTATTTAATACCTTTTAAGTAAATGAGGATTAGTCTCGATGAAAAATGTGTAAATGCAAAAGAATTGCAACTAACTAATTACCCGGAAAGTGAGGTGATTTGGGTTCAGATTTTGGGCGTTTTTTGTATTATTTCCCTCATGAATTAAAATTTTTCACTATAAGCAGCACCACTATAGAAAGAAGTTTTGTTCTATGTTTTTATACAAGGATGATTGTTTTGAAATTTATTATAACGGAGAAAAAAGAGTTAAAAGTCATATACCCAAGTCACCCCACATGAAGGGATGACTTGCGTATACTACTCTATTACCTTATCGCCTTTCGAAGAGTATCATCAGATCCCACTGGAAATAATTGAAGAAAACTTAAAAAAAAGTCAAGTCAAGGCTCAGACCCTACAATTTCTGTAGGGTCTGAGCCTTACATTTTCTAAAATGCCAGTGGTACCTGTGTAACAGTGTGTGTGCCTGTAACGAATATGAAATACTGTTTTCAAATCATCCCGGAATCCTTAAGCATTTCAGTAATTATGCAACCATTAATTAACAGATTTATTTGATTAGATAATTTATCATCCACAGTTGCACTTGACAGATACTGGTCTAATTTGAATAATAGAACTTCTATTTGAAATATAGCATATTCAAATTCACGAACACATTCGAAACTGCCCTTATACCAGATTGTTTCCATTATTTTTTTAGTTTTTTTTACCAGTTTAGAAATAATAGTGTGTGAATATTGCTATACTACGGAAATATTCCTCATATTTCGGTCACTTTGCTACTTACATCTTTTCCCGCGGCATTTGAGTGCGAAAATCACTTCCCGAAAAATCAATATTTTCTACTAAATTTATGAAGGCCTTTATTCTTATTATTAAATTCGCCGATTTCTGTTGGTTTTTAGTGCATGTTCATGGCCGGACGGACAAACACAAAACTAGCCAAGTGGATAGAAAATTTTGACTTTCCTTACAAGAACCCCAAAACAGCTGAAGAGCTCTTGCACTTGATTGGACAGAAATGTCATGTCATGGCAGAAGTAAGAATACGCTTTCAACCAATTGGAAAACCTATTTGCTTTATAAAAGCGGAAACTTCTCATGTACATTCTACAGGGTTGGTTACTTAATTACTTATTCCCCTCGTCGTATTTTACTGGCGAACCGTTGATCCTAGAGGCATACGCCCAGCCAGAAAAAGGATCTAAATAAAGTTTATAACTCAGATACGTCATTCATGTTCGAAGGGGTTGTACAGTTATTAAAATAAAACAATTTTTAACTTCTTATACGGACACCCTGACTTCAAAATCCATTGAAGAGTTGTTGCTTTCTGAGGGCAACAAAAAAATTCCACTCATCCAAGGGCAGCATTCGCGGAGATATTTGAGAAGCTAACAGACAATCCTTTTCCCTGATTTATGCTGTTCTTCCGCAACTTTTCTCCAGTTTTTAAATTCAAATATCTCTGCGAATATTGCACCAAGAAACGCGGAAGTTTTTTCGTTGGCCTCAGGAGAGACAGGGCAATAACTTTCTAATTGGGTTTTTGAGGACATTGTGCCGGCATAAGAAGTTATTTCTTTTATTTTCATAACTATGCAACCGCTTTGCAACATGAATGATGTATCTCAGTTCTATAGTTTATTTGGATACTTTTTGTAATTGGAAGTATGCACCTAGGACCAATGGTTTGGGATTAAAATGTGCAAGGGTGAATTATTGAATCACCCTGTGAAATAATAATATTATTCTTATTAAAATGTAATTACTCAATTTATTCGTTACTTGACACTCACTTCATTATATAAAGTATATTATACATAATGTAATTTCACTAGGGAGTGCATGGTAATTCCGATTGCATCATGGCTGCGTCGTTTTGGAACCATTGCCTGCTGACCGTGTTGGCGAAAGCTCGGGGAGGTAATCATGGAAAATGATACATTTTCAGATTTTGTTCTTTTGTTTTTGTAATTTATTTATTAGGCAAATAATCATCACAAAAACATACAAGACAGAAAGACCAAGAGAAAACTACAAAATATGATTTTTAAGAGATATGATCTTTCAGAGGGCCATAAACAGTTACTAAAATGGGAATTTTTTTTTTTCATTTATTCTATTACACGAGGGGTTTAAAGTGAGAGTGGTATATGTCGAACAATCCTAATTTAAAAAAAAGGATATACTAGAACAGTTTTTTTAAACGTCCCATATTGAAAATTTTGTGCTTTCATAATCCAGTGGCGAACTATTGGAGCTTGAATTCAGTTCATTTTTTCCCCTTTTAATAGTTTAAGCACTTCTAGATTTCATTTCTGGACTTGATTCAGAATTGTTGAAAATGTGACTTACACCATTTTTACTTTAACCCCCCCCCCCCCATCTCATATCAATGTATGTACGCAATAGTAGCGTTCATAATGAAATAACATTAATCAACATATAATTTTTTTTTCGTAAAGTCTTATTTATATTATGAAATTCATCAAAAACCAAGCTTGAAAATTATCAAGTTTATTGATTTAAAGATCCAATTTTAAGATCAAATTTGAATGAATTTTTGCTTTTAGATTTCGACAATGTCGTTTTCGGTGATTTCGCTTATCTCTTATCCAGTTGTGAAAAAGTAGAGAGTGCTGACGTACCGTCGAGTCTTGAGGTGATGCTTTTTTCTTATGTTTCGATACTATTCAACGTATTTTAAGGATACGACAAGTACAAATTTTAAATGACATGATGTTACTAACTTGACCATTTATGCTAGAGCCCTTTGTGAAATGCAAGGTAAAATTTTGCTCAATTGCATAGCTCAACAGGGTTCCAACGGTATATTCTTTGCAAATTTTCTCGTTTAGTTCGTTACTCTCGTTAGTTAATGAGTGTACCATATCTTATTTTATCTTCATACTTTGTATTCATTTTCAGAAACTTGCGTACATTATAAGCCAAAACATAGATCCTGAAGAATTCAAGAAAATGGATGCAAAGGCAAGTCATTAACATGAGTGACTACAGACAATATTAATTAAAATTATAACTATAAAATTTAATATTACATAATTTCCAACAATAGTAGATGGATAATTACCTTTTCAATAAATAATCTTACTTAAAGAGAGTGAGATGCCCCCCCCCCTTCCACTTCCCCCAGAGTCGAATACATCGAGGGAAGAGAGAGACCTTTTCTTGATATTATGCCGAGGTGAACTCAGAAAGAAAAGAGAACCTGGGTTCGATTCTTGGTGAAGACCAGATGGCTTTTCTTCCCTTCTTATTCACCCAGCATAATATCCAGAAAAAGTCACTTTCTTTGATATATTGGGGCTGAGAGGAAAAGTTAAGGGCTGTTTAGCCTCTACTTCAGCACCTCATAGCCAGGGCAATATAATAAGGGTTGGCTCATGACTCGCCGGAGTCGGTACCAGCTGACGTCATCGCCCCGAATGAAGAATCGGTTAATTGCCATTGGATACCCGGGTATTACAATGTCACTCTTTAGTTAAAATTTTTTTGACCAGGGACGTCCCGCACCTGGTACTAGACCACGCCCACTGAGCCAAAGTGGCATGAGCAACTTCAAAGGGATCAGGCAGCCCTTACTATATAGCCCTGCTCACAACCGCAGTGCGTGAAAACAGTAAAGCGAAGTCGTATCTCTAATGATGTGTATGGTCACGCACCTGCCCGGATTACAAGAGGACCTGGATTCGATTCCCGACGGTGACTACATGATTTTTCTTTCCGATTTCTTTTCGGCAAAATATTCAGAAAAACTCGCTTTCCTTACTCTTATTAGATTTGCAAACTTAAAAATAATAAGGAAAGTATTAAATAAGTATAGACTCGTCTTATTGGAAAACAAAATTAGATCAATTTATATCGAGTTGATATCAAAATATATTCTTTGAATCGTTTTGCAGGAAGCACTGGAATGGTTGACAAGAACAAAATCAGAAGCTGGATTAGAATTCAAAACTTTTCTACGAAAACATGGCCACCGATGTCTCAAAGAAGTTAGTTTTTTTTATTTCAATTTCTGCATCTCATTTGGAGTTTGTCTTTAAATTATTTGCGGTAATTTGTTCAGTAAATTTGAAAATGTATATCAGAGATTTTTAAATTGAAAAATTTCTTTTACTTTACCACCATATTAAATAAAAATTTATCCTCTCTCTCAATAGTTTGATGTCCGATCATCACCTTGGGGTGACGAGCCAATCCTTCTGATCAAGATGCTTCAGGTCATTGCTGTTTTCTGTATATCATCGCTTACATATTTCTCCAGCCACGTGAATATGATATTTGAAACTTCATACATTAAAACTTTTATAAAAGATTAAAATTATCGTCTTTCAGAATCTGGTGACTGTAACAAAGAAAAAGCAACCAATCAAAAACGAATCATATTCGACATCCACACTTTTGTCCAACATGAAAGTGGAATTGAAAGGATTTTCAAAGTAAATTTTTTATTTATGTATCGATACATGTGAATATTTGTAAAAAAAACACTCTGTTCAAGGCTGTCTTAAACGTACCAGGACAAAGCCCCCTCATTTAGCTGAAAATGCCCCTGTCTACACGCTTACTATAGAAAAATCATAGTACCAAATCTAATTATCACGAGGGTCGCAGGCCATGCCCGGGTGGGCACATGCGTTAAGATGGCCATGGATATTAGGACTTAAAAATATCGTGGGCCCCAAGTCCTTACATGTCAAACACGTCAAACAGTCAGTCGCGATACAAACTAATAGGAACCCGTCTCCGGTCGTGAATGGGTGAACCCAGAGGCTTATTTACGGTGGAGAAGGGGCACTAAACAAGGTAGCATACATACTTGGTCAACTGGGCCAAGCAAGAATTTTGGTGAGGACCACACACGTTTCGGCCCCTGGATAAATATGCGTTGTTGTGCATCAATTAATAAAAAATGTTACGGCTAATGCCCAGAATCCACTCTATTCTTCTAGTACGCAACAGGATCGGATAGAGACCATTATGTGCTCCGTAAGTTTCTAAGGCTTCAACCTGTTTAGAAACGCCTACCGATTAACAGGTTAATTTTTCTCAAAAATCGGATTTTATTTTCCTGGAAATTTTTATTTCTTGGCCTATGCGTTCAGACAGCCTGTGTTGTATTATGCTTGAAATATAATTTTCGTACATATTACCGGTGATAATTAATAGTATCAATTTACTCCGATACATTCCAAATAATTTTTTCCTGCAGCTCAACAGATGATAATTCTTGATTGATACAATTTATATTGAAATTGAAGTAATGTTGAGTAAATATTTTCTGTTGAAAAACAAATTTATGCATCATAATTTCGTATACAGGTTACTGATGTACATAATTTTGCCAAGCTGTAGAAGAGGAGTGAGAGACAGAGAAGTAGGAAAGGTTCGTGTTAAAATTCGAATCGTTTCGATGTTTCTCTCATGGAATGTCTTTTCTAACACACACACACGTTCCGGTACATACTAATTCGTTGGAAATTCCCTTACGATCACGGATAATATTTTGTCCAAACGCCAGTGGAATGAATTCAAACAAGTTCTCAGTGTTTTTTTTCCTCTCTCTTCACCATCGCGTGTCTTTATAGTAAGTCTATCAACTGAAGTTGCTTTTTCTTTCTCTCCTTTCTTTCTATACTCCTGTTACTGATTTTTTTTTCTTCTCTCATATATGATACATCTTTCTGCTTTTTGCAAAAGAGTACACGTAGGGTGAAGTATGAAAAGAGACTCTAAAATTTTATTATCTGTTATACTTCCTTTCCCCCTTCCTTTTTCTAATATGTGGTTAGTTTAGGGCGAGGTTACTAGATTTATCGCCGATTCGTCAAATAAAGATAATCCAAATTTATTGGCAAAAGCTTGAACTTGAAATGGCAAATTCACATCTATAAGTATCTTCTTAAATTCAATATATAACGCTCTCATTATTTTTGTTTTAAGAGCAGGTGTTTCATTCTCAAACACAAATGATTACATTCTACTGTAAATTTATAGATTTTTTGCAAAAGAAAAAAAATGTGTCATTGCTTGAGCAGCACAGGGTACTATTTTATATCTTTTGATGAATTTAAAAAAAATAATTATTTAACACGTTTCTATATAGTCACTGCTGATCCGGTCTGTCAATAAACTACGTCAACCTTTTCATCGTTTGGCGAAACTGATGGTGGAAGAAGGAAGGTTACCGTCGCAGGATCTTATGTTTTTCCTATGTGCCGAAGAGATCAACCAGCTCATAAAAACTCGGTCTCCTAGAATTGTCACCAGGTAAATATTATTTCATGAACAAACTCACACATGAAACAATATCGGAAGTACAGGGATTATGGAATACTACAGTGATATCTCACTCAGGCTGGCATTACACTATAAAAGTTTTAGAAAAGTTATTTTATAAAAATTGAAAAATGCAGCCAATAAGCACATTGGTTACATTGGAGTGAATGCAACTAATGCTCTTATTGGTTATTTTTTTCAAGTTTTGTCAAAGGTATTTTATCAAACTTTTATAGTGTAATATCGGTCTTATATACACACTCTCATCTATACGTTTCTCTCAGTTATAAGACGATTTTCTGCACTTTCGTTCAAAAATAGGACGATAATGCTCTTCACTTATGCGTCCTTTCTCCTTGTTCGCTTGCACCGACGCATAAGTGAAAGATTACTGTAATCGAGTGATATGAAACACCGGGATTTCTCCGCCTTCTGTTATGGCCTCCAAATTGAAGTGATAAACTACTTCAAAAATGTCCCCCGTGATTCTATGCAGTCTGTGTCACTTGGTTGTCATCACCATCACGGCTGTGCTATGGAAGAAGATTTGTGTTTTTCTACACCCGAAAT
The DNA here is from genome assembly GCF_987345545.1 of Pholcus phalangioides. Classification (NCBI taxonomy): domain Eukaryota; kingdom Metazoa; phylum Arthropoda; class Arachnida; order Araneae; family Pholcidae; genus Pholcus; species Pholcus phalangioides. Next base: position 623,725 of record NW_028301594.1, read on the forward strand.
TTACTCAGGCAGGTTTTCAAAATTGTTTATTAGTTATTGAAAATATGCCCAATAATATGAAACTAAGCACAATGTACGTCGCAAGAGTGCTGCATTTTATTGTGCTCTGCTAATTTTTCGGCTAACGATTTTCGGCTTTTTCGTGATTCGATGAGACACTACAATGAAGTGCCAAAAGTCATGGGATACCTCTGAATATTGCTGCACTTCGCCGGATAAAAGTAGGACCCACACGATATTAAGAGGTATCCCATGACTTCAGTGCTGAAGTGCCAAAAGTCATGGGATACCTCTTAATATCGTGTGGGACCTCCTTTCATCCGGCGAAGTGCAGCGATATTAAGAGGGAGCCCATGACTTTTGGCACTTTAGTGTATTTTCTTCTAAGATTATGCGCGGGTAATATGAGATAATGAGATATTATAAGTATTGTCTGAGTTGGGATAGAATATCACTCTTCAAGATGGAAAGTTTAGTAAAATAGGAGAGGGAACCGTCTAAAATTGATGTATGTCGCCTTCTGCGTGGGCCAACCGGGAATGTTTTGGACAGAGAAAGAATATTGCATCTGTGGCTCTTTTAAGCAGACTATGACACCAACCCATCATCAACTACAAAAATAAACGATGAAATTTTCATTTTCATTGTCATAGACTCATTAAATCTTTGCCATCAATTTCAATTTAGTTTTCTTTACTTTTAATATTCCATATTAACCCCTAAAAACAACTTATCTAAATGCCTGTTTTCTCAGCCCTAACATTTAATTTGAAATACGATGCACAAGTCTATGCAACGACAAGAATTTATATTTCATAGAAATACAGACTTTTTAGGTTTCTATCATGTTTCAAATTGGAATCGAAAATACAAATACAAATGGTATTCCATATTACCCGCACTCACTTCTTAGTTTGAATATTTGTTTACATATTCGTAAAATATCCCAGTGAGATTCCTGGTCTACTTCCCACTGAGTCTTAAAATAATTGGCCGTATCTTACGTTTGCCTCTCTTATTTTATACTTATATAGGGCATTGAAAAGACAGAAATTACATCCACAACTGGATAAGTTGATTTATCCCGAAATAGCTTGTGGGCCACCAGAACCAGTAAGTATACGTCCGATCGCTGAATAATACATATATTCTTCCGGTTGATTCATAAAGAAGAACAGTGAAGCCCGGTTTTTTGAGGAATACAGATCCTCAAAAAAAAAAAATGCATGAAAAACGTTGTAAGCAGAAAAATGCTTCCAGTGAGCAATCTGAATATGTATTAGTGAAAGTTGGCACCACGGAAATAAATCGCACCAAGCGGGAAACTTAAGACGGAACATTGTGAGCGTGATCTACTGTATACAGCTTGCAGATGCTGCTAAAAAAGCTAGATAGTTTCTAATAAAAAATAAATAAAATTGTAGAAATTAATTTTTTGCAATTTACAGGGTGTTCCATAAAATGGTAAATAGTTCAAAAAATCATAAAAATTGAAGGACTTGGGATATTTGAATGCGGTTTCTCCAAAAAAAGTTATCCTCATGAAAGGGGGTAGGTATTTTATTTTGTTTCAGAAAAAAAGTTCAAATTCTTGTCGATGGAGAGCGCTGTGAGTCAGTTTGACAGGAGGGATTGGATCTGAACATTTCTTCAACCTTTTTCTTTATTCGAAACGTTCGTAATGTTTACCCAGTGATTCGTGGCTGAGGTAAAATAACTTCGCCAACAGTGCTTTATCCATTAATATCAACATAACAATGAAGACCTTATGTACGTGCCAGCAACAGGAAAATTCAGAAATGAACTGTTAATCGTACACCTTGAATCTAATAGGATTCTGATTTGAATATTTCCAGTGATTTGCTTTCGTGCACAACTCTCTGCGTAAACAAAAATTTCCACTGAACGTTTTTTTGTACATAAAAAACAAAAATTCTCCCCTTCGTGAGAATAACTTTTTCACAAACTGCATTCAAAGATTATGTTACAGTTTTTATGAATTTTTAAACAATTTACAAATTTATGGGCCACCATGTATATGATTATCATGTCCGTTGTAGTACTTACTAATGCTCTTCTATTCCGTTTATTTAAGATGAACATGGAAAAAATGTACATTCCCACTGGAACTGAACTTGTGATGACAGGTAAATTACTTGGTCAATAATACATACGCTGATAAATGAAAAGAATTACACCCATTAGCTATTGAGATTTTAATTACATGATTCAGAAAAAGGCATATCAAATACAGAAAATAAATATTACGATGCATTATAATACGTATAATCGTATTCCTGTTGCAGGGTTTTCCATTCACGGAAAACTACTAAATGTAGTTTTATTGTATTTTTTTTTTCATTTGTGAAAATTATTTCTTATGGAAATCACATGATTTTAGTTTTCCAATTCAAAAGCTTCACTTAAATTACTTAAATAATTGAATATTTCCTTAGTAATCAATGAACATCTCAATTAAAAATATCTCGAACTATGAAAAGTTTTAATGGAGTGCAAACTCATTCAAAATTTGCCACAAAAAATCTGAAATGAAAATACCAAATTTCAATGGGACACTTTTCATGTATATATTTTATTATAATTGATTAATTAATACAATATTCAAATATGACGAAAATGTATTGACTATAATCATTTCTTCCCCCTACCCACTATTACAAATTGAGAAATTCTTGATTTATAATGATTCTATCGAACTATCACGATGACAATATTAGCGTAGCTGAACATGCCAATACTCAATGCAATAAAATATAATGTTATAACGGGGGGATTACATAATTCCCCTTGCCGCATTTAACTGGCGAACCGTTCATCCTAGAAGCATACTTCCTATTAGAAAAAGTATCCAAATAATGTGTGCAACTCAGATACAACATTCATGTTCCAAGGGGGTTGTACACTTATTAAAATACAAAAACAATACAATAAAAATACAACGCCACAGAGGAAAAATTCCCAACGAAGTGGCTGAGGAAAGATGGCCATAATACTGTCCTGATTTATGCTGTTGTAGTGCGTTCTTGTCCGTATAGATCAGTGTTTCTTAACCTTTTTCAGCTCATGGCCCCCTATGGATCACATTTTTTTCTCGTGGCTCCCCTGTCCCCTATCCAGGGCCCCCTCTATCATCATCCAAATGTGAGATGCTTTCTATTTTTTTATTATGAATGAAATTTTAATAAATCAGATCAATCTCTGGAATCCTGGCTAGGCACGGATTCAAATGGTGGATTATCATCTCTCCCAGGAGTCAAATTATATTTCAAAAAACGGTCTGTGTAAAATACGGGACGATCCAACGAATATGCACGATAAATCGACCCTCTCAACATATCAACCGTTGCTCTGGCGGCCCTCCATACTTAGCTGGAAGTAACAGCTTACATATAAAAATCATAGTACCAGATCCCATATATAGTGCAGTCCCCATTATAGACATGAAGACCCGGGTCATGCCCCACATAGACCGAAGGGTTAAGATGCTCCTGGTTGTATGGACGGATCTGATGAATTCTGAAAGTAGCAATATTTTTCAACCATGTTTCACTTTTAAAGCTTTTCTCTTTACAGCTCTCTATGACTCCCTTCACCACCTGTCGTGGATCAACTTTCTTCTGATTTTCTCCCGTGGCCCCCCTAGAATATCCAAGGACCGCAAGGGGGCCATATGGCCCCAGGTTGAGAACCACTGGTATAGATCAGTGATTCCCAACGTGGGCGTTAACGCCCCCTGGGAGGCGGTAGAAGTTACAGGTATAGCATAGGATCTTATGGTTAGATTGCGTTGGGGGGCGATGGGAGAAAAAAATTTCTGAGGAAGGGGACCATGGGACAAAAAAGGTTGGGAAACTATGGTATAGATGGAGCACACCCCCCCCCCCTTTCTTCCCCATGCTTCTTGTTCGTGATTGAAGAAAGTGAGTTTGACTTACACCAGTGATGGCAACTCGTACGGGAATGTCCCATATTCATGGGAAAAATTTGCGAAAAGTTGTTCAGGGGGAAATTTTGAGAATTCATCAAACAAAATAATTTTTTGAAGGGGGAAAAAAAAAAGATTAACGCAATATATAGTACTTTTTGTAATGTAAAATACTTGACTACGTATTTTTCTCAGTAGATGGCAGCACATTCTTCAGAACGTGTCGGAAAAATTACGTCGAAAGCGAAATTTTTCAGGGAAATTTCGCTGGACGAAGTTACCATCACTGACTTGTACCACTGATATGTAAACACGTCTCCCTTCTCGTTATACTTCGTTTTCAATATACATATATTAATAAACTGATAAGTTTTTAATGTGTTTTATCTTGTGAGAACAAGTGTTGGATTACTGTTCTTTCCTAACTTTTCCCCCCGTTTTGTGTGAGTCCAATTATCTCTGAATATTGCACTTAGAAACGTGGAACCTTTCTATGGCTTCAGTAGAGACATGGCAACAACTTTACAATTTTGTTTTTGAGCACAAAAACCTTAATTTAACGGATTTTTCTGTTTAAAAAGGTTTTTTTTTTTCATTTTAGTATCTATATACAACACGAATGACGTAAACATACACAAGGCTTATTTTGTATATTTTAAATTCAATATTCAGGAGTACCTGTGAGTCAAGGAGTTGTCAAAGCCACAGCGAGAGTAGTCCTGAATTTGGATGAGGCACCATCGATACAGGTAATATATAGGGTAGTTTTTGGGAAATATTATATCATTCACACTCACGGTATCATCACCGTCTATAGCAGAAAGCCTCCTCGCGAAGCTCGTGACGTCACTGAAGTCGTCCATTTTACCTATAGTCATTGAATATACAACAAAAAAAAAAGGTAAAGAGCTTTCTGTTATAGAAGATGTTGACAGTAAGCGCTTTAAAAAATGAGCCGATTATTGGTGATAAATACATCACACATAATCACGATTTTAGCATCACAGCATAATCCCGTTCTATATAATTCCATGTCTTTTTAATGAAGTAGGCTTTCACACCCGATTTTCAACAAGTGTAAAAAGTAAGGATTAAAGGAAAAGTGTTTCATTGAGAAACCAACTTTACAAAATATTTGCCCTTATCAATGCTGAAATGAGAAGTTTTTAAGGAGGAGACATATTACAATGCCACTTGAAGGGTTAACATTTTTAAATTATCATTTTTTTAAATTACTAGAGTTCTTACGCGATTCATCATTTTGTGAATTTTTATTTCTTCCAAAGCCTGGTGATGTGCTGATAACGTACTGCACAGACATTGGATGGAGTCCGTATTTTACATTACTGTCCGGTGTTGTGACTGAGCTTGGTGGTCTCATATCCCATGGTAAGTATTTTATTGAATTGTACCGCATATGTTCCTGTAATCTTCTGGTATTAGTTTATTCCTCTCATATTTGCAATATTCGATATGACACATTGTCCTTTCATCTAATTCGTAAGGAAACATTCGATGGATACATTTCGTAATCATTTCATATGGTCATAATACATTCTTCAAACAAAAAAAGTGAAAATATTTGTATGAAATTTTATCATGTGATCATGAATATATGCATTCTGAAGCATAAAGTACTTGTGAAAGCGAAACATCTTGCTTAAGTATCCGGCAGACTGAGGTGAGTTAATATCTGATAGAGCAACTTTGAAGTTGAATACGAGAATGTCAGGATTAAAAACTTAGGATTAAGGATTTAAATTTAGGATTCGGGTTTCTCAAGAAAATTACTCATATTTTAAATATTTAAAAGATGTTTAAATAAAATCTAATTATAGGTGCAGTTGTTGCGAGGGAATATGGCTTGCCGTGTGTCGTAGGTTTGCATGGAGCTACGAGAGCTTTCAAATCTGGTAAGGACTTATTTATGGTATCTGACGGTAATATGACCCATATTTTCTGCATTTTATTTTTATTTTTTAACGGAATTCAAAATTTAATGATCTTATGTTGTGTAGCAATTTGTTTGGACACTGACCTAATTTTTTTTTGCTTGGGTGATGTATTATTTCGGGCCAGTTGATATTGTGCCGGGTTGTGTCATTTGTGGAAAATCAAATCTGGGAAAATACAGTATTACAAACGTCGCTATTAATTAATTAAATCTCACCTGCGGAAAAAAACCAATATTGTGAAAATATTACGAGCAACATTTATTTGAGAAATTGTAAAAAAAAAAGTAATTGAGATTATACATATATAAAAAAATTCCAAAATAAATTTCCAAAATATGCACTTATTCAGAAATTTTTTTGAATTTATGCAGTAATATGCATTAAGATGAAAATATGCAAATGCATATGCACTTGCATATAACCGGAGCTCTACGTATAACCGATGATTTTCCCATGTTAAAAACAGCATTTGGTTTTCGTTTTGAAGATTTGATTCGTATAAGCGGTTGATTCTTATAATCAGTGATTCTTACATAAGCGGTAGCTACTGTACTTACTTCAGCGTACAAGAACCACGTTAACATTCCTCCAAGAATCTTCTAACGAATTATAGTTAAATGCATGCAGAAACGTGTTGAACGTGTGTATATGCGTGGCCGTAACGTTAACAACCCGCTCTCCACGTACGAGTTAAAAGCTCATAGGCGGTTATAGACTTCGAAGTCTGGGGGGGGGGGGCACGATGATGATGATGATGAGACAATTCATTTATACATATTATTATACATGTGACAACCATATTTTTATGGGCATCTTTTTATCAGCCACCTCGTTGGGCATTTCGTCTGTTGTGGCGTTGTATTTGTATTTGTATAGATCAGTCAACTTCACCTTTGACGTTGGGGGGGGGGGTAGCAATGCCATGACCTCCTAAATTACACATCTAAGTTATCTAGGTGGTCGTGGCAATGACCCTCAGGCCCCCCCCCCCGTATCTCCGCCCATGTAAAAGGTGTCACTATCCCGGATACCACTAGGGTGACTGATTTAGGAATTCTCATAGACGAGTGGCTTAGGTTTTCTGAACATTGTTCAGCGGTGGTCAAAAGAGCGAATAGAATGCTCGATTTTATTTTGAAAAAGGTCTCTTCGCGTTCTCCTAGTCATTCTTCCGCTTTTCCGAGGCTTAGTTCTTCCTGGACTGGAGTATGCTGTAAAGTTTTGAAGACCATACCTACGCGTGTCCTCGTTGGCACACGCGGCTTGAGTAATACAGAGAGATTTCAGTTTTTGAATATGTTTACATTGGATGAACGCAGGTGTCGGAGAGATGTGATCAAAGTGTTCAAAATTTTCAGTGGTATGGAGAAGATGGACCATGATTTATTAATTCGCCGTCTATCGACTGCTTTTACAAGGAGACACCAGTATCGTTTGGTAAGGGACAATTTTAGGTTGTGGTGTCGCAGGGCATTTTTCTCTAATAGGGTTGTTAATAAATAAATTTACTACCGTCGGGGAGTAGTAAATTCTATCACACAATTCACACGTTTAAAAAGAAATACGATAAGCATGTTGGCGTAAATAGAGAAGTTTTCCATACTTAGAATAAGACAACCACCATAAATGCATTTTACGGGGCATTGTATAATATTTCATCATGTAATATATATTGTTTGTAATTGTATTTTTAATTGGGTTGCTGTATTTTTGAAATATATGACATCCATATTTATTGTGGGCATCTTTTTCTCAGCCACCTCGTTGGGCATTTTGCCTGTTGTGGCCTTGTATTTATTTATTCACTTCTCAACAGGCAAGGATTGCCCAGTTACAGAAATGGACAAGAGAAGAGAAATACAAAAACACAAATACAACAAACTACAAAAAGGAAAAAAAAAATCGAGTGGAACAATATTAGAAATACATACGGAAAAGCATAACATGAATATTCAATACTCGCATATAACTTTTAAGAAATTCTCTTATAGTTGAATTGAACATATCGGGTTTTACATCGCACTGATTATGTATATTGCACATCTCAAAAATAGGGGACCGTCGTAAAATATTTGTTCGGGGTTTAGGGAGGCGAAAAGTCCGTCGAATAGGCCTATTTCCAATTGGCACAGAAAAATCAAGTTGAAGAAGGTAGCAGTCATCAATTATATTATTGACAATTTTATACAAAAAGCGAAGGTAACTTCTTCGGCATTCCAATGATTGGAAATGGAAAAAACGTCGCAGTTCAGTTGTACTTACGTCATTGATGTAGACGTGAAATTGTCTGTAGAACATGTAGCGTAGAAATCTGTTCTGGACTCTTTCTAGAATCAGTGAGTCTAGGTTGTGAGGACTCCATATAATAGTGCAGTACTCCAGCTTCGGGAGCACATAAGTCCTGAAAAGTGTCGCGATTGTTGCAATTGATTTGAAATTGTTGCGGCTCCCACAACAAATCCTAGCAGTTTTAAGCATTTATTGGTGAGATCATATATGTGATCTCGGTGAATGCACAAGCTTGGAGTCAAAGAAAACACCAAGATCTTTGATTACGGAAACACGACTGATCGAGACAGCATCAGTGGTGTAGTCAAATTCGGTCGATGACAATTTTCTTGTATAGCTGATGACGTGGCATTTACGAACATTGAGTTGGAAGAAATTAGCCCCACACCAATCATGGAGAGAAATTTTTTATTGTTATCAAGAAAACTTGCTTTATTCAATTACCTTATACAGTTCACTTTTTAACGGCCAATGTTCCCAATTGGGGACATCAGTTTCATAAATTAGAAGGAATATCTTTCGTACATGAAGCGCTTTGATTTTTTTTGCCTCTCGAAGGTGTGGCATTCCAAACTAATTCACAAAA